>NC_134703.1:217407816-218033649 GCF_043290135.1 Rhipicephalus microplus
ATTGAATATAAAAGAACAAGGGTGACAGAAAAATTTCAACAAAGAAGTGCTTTATGCACCACAAGAGGCAAGGATGAATCAAGTGGTGCAACGGCTCCATTCTCACAACGAGAGCGGGAAAGGGCTGAAAAGAGGGTTCCTAGTAGTACATCAACAGGCCCAGGTGGCATTCCAATTATGCTGATAAAGACATTAGGTCCAAAGTCTAAGCAGGCTTTGAGAATGGCAGTTAGCAAAATATTAATCAATGGTGAAGTCCCCGATGGATGGATATTTAACAGGATGAGAATGATCTATAGGGGAAAGGAGAACAAAGCTGACATAAGCGACTACCGTCCTATAACAGTGACATCAGTGGTTTACAGGCTGGCGATGCAGATTATAAAGGAAAGACTGCAGGCATGGATAGAGGATGGGGGTGCTGTGGGAACTGCAGAATGGGTTTCGGAAACACAGGAGGTCCACTGCATCGACAACTCCTGGCCTTCATACAGGAAACAAAACTTTTCCTTTTTATTTAACTGATGCCGTAGGGCATACTAGCGCCAATAAAAAAAAAAAAAAAAACACAGGAGGTTGGAAGACAAGCTGTTCTCACTGACGCAGTGCATCGAAATAGCAGAAAAGGAACACAGGCCCTTGTGGCTAGCATTTTTGGATATCAAGGGAGTGTACGATAGTGTGCTTCAAGAGGAATTGTGGGGAATGCTTTACACACTAGGCGTGGAAGATGTAGTCACTAATCTTTTAAAGGATATGTATAAAGGTAACAAGGTAATTAGAAAGTGGGAAAAACAGGTATCCTAGCCCGCAGAGGTAAAACGGGGGTCTAGGCAGGGGTGTCCTCTGTCAACCTTGTTATTCATGATGTACACCTACAAGGATTAGAGGCCAAATTAGAGGAAAGTGGACTGGGCTTCAACCTCTCTTTCGTCAAACAAGAAAAACTTGTTGAACAGGCACTACCAGCATTCATGTACGCGGATGATATAGTAATACTGGCCGACAACAAGGAAGATTTGCAGAGATTGGTATACATCTGCGGTAATGAGGGAGATAGGTTAGATTTCAGATTCAATAAGGAAGAATCAGCAGTTATGGTTTTTAATGATAATGAGGGTAGTCAGCTTAGAATAGAGGAGGTCACGCGAGAGATAACAGATAAATACAAATATCTGGGCGCATAGATAAGCAATGGGGCCAAGTACCTAAGGGAACACGAAATATACGTGACGACTAAAGGTAACAAAAATGCAGCGGCGAAAAAACAGGGCAGGCACTGTGGAATTACAATAAGTATGACGTTGTGAGAGGAAAATTAAAAGGGGTCATGGTTCCTGGTCTGACGTTCGGCAATGCGGTCTTGTGCATGAGATCAGAAGTTCAAGCAAGATTAGAAACTAAGCAACATGGAATAGGTAGGCTTCCCTTAGGAGCTCACAGGAATACACCAAATCCGGGAGTACAGGGTGATATGGGATGGACATCATTTGAGGGTAGGGAAGCTAGCAGCAAGATAAAATTTGAGAAGCAATTGAAAGAAATGGGGGAGGAGCATTGGGCTAGGAAGGTATTCAGCTACTTGTACATGAAGAATGTCGATACCAAATGGAGGAAGCGAACCAGAAAAGTGACTGGTAAATACTTAGAAAACAACAGGGGGTCAAACCAAAAAGAATTATCGGTTAAGAAAAAGGTGATAAAAGCTTAGACCGATATGTGGAGAATTGGCATGATGAAGAAGTCCGCACAAGATATTGATAAATATCTTTTAAGGAGGAAATAGCCAAAAAAAAAGATCTATGATAATACTCGGGGTAGTTCTCTATTGTTTGAGGCCAGGACGGTAGTACTGCGAACCAAGACAAATTGGACCAAATACGAAGGGGTAGACACGGTATGCAGTGCGTGTGGAGAGGAAGAGGAAAGTGCCGAACACTTGATAATGTTCACCCTATAGTTCAGGATGATAGTGCAGACTTTTTCAAAGCACTGGGGTTTACGGACAGGGAGGGCAAAGTAGACTTTAAGCGGGTAGAATTAACTAGAAGGAGGTTATCTGATTGGTGGCTAAAGTCAAGGCACGAGTGAAAAGTAAACCCTTCACCGCAAAGTACGAGTCTTCAACCTCACTATTTAAAGAAAAAAAGAAATAAATCAAGTTTGTTGTACACTGAGCATTACGCATTGGTGGCGATAGCCACCGCCCGATTTTAAAGGTACATCCATATCAATGCATCCATCCATCCATCCAGGGCTAATAGAGGACGGAAACAAGCAAGGACAGGGACGCTCCCTCACATGAACTCGTTACGCAAGCAGCACTGCCCCTCAAGTAGCATCGTACAACAACTCCTTGAACAAATAGAGACCAACGGTAGGCGCGAGCGTTTGCACTGGCATTGATTGCATAGAGGAGGCGCTGGTACGCCAAAGCGGACCAATTGCCGAAAAACGGGCAAAACAAGGATCTATAAAAAAATCCCAGACACGCCATTTGTCTGCTAGGAAATGGTGTCAAAGCCGATCAAACACCGAAGAAACGTGTAAATCGAGGCCTAAAAAAAGAAGACCCAGAAGCGCTTTTCATATACAAAAAAAACGTAGTAGCACGCTTAAACGGGCAGTTTTAAGGGCAGAATGACAAATATGCGCCATCTGCGCCCGCACAGCAAATGTGGCGCTAGCATGGCAAGTAATGTGACAACGTTTTGGGATAAAGTTTTAGCTGCAGAAGGGAAGCGTTTGATTTGATCAGTGAAAAGAATAAAAGAAAGTGGGCCACTGAAATGTCGGAAGTAAACAAAAAGATAGAAAGGCAGCGACAAAGTTTTGGAGCCATCTCAATTTTTTGAGTATAGCAAATAAGGAAGACGTTAATACCATCAACTCAACTATCAATCAATCAATCAATCAATCAATCAATCAATTAATGTTTATTATTAGCATCAGAAATGTTCATTGTGAGTAAGTATGCAGGAGGAGGTCCCAAGGTAGTAAACCGCCGGCGGGACCTCCTAGGTTACTACAATGAAAAAGCTAAAATATGAATAACGAAAGAGCAAGTCACGGAACATTTCGAACTTTTTTTTACAAACGAAGCAAGATATCAAAAATTACCAAAATCCAGCAGTTATACGTTTAATAGAGACTTTTTCAATTTTCTCTTAAAAACATGAATGTGCATTAAGTCTTTCACATCATGTGATAAAGAATTCCATAGTGAAATTGATGAAAAAACAATGCTCATTTTTCTATAATTATAGCGAACTTTAGGTAATAACAGGTTATGGGCGACCGCGAATCTAGTATTATTGGAATTATCTAACAAAGTAATAGGAAATATGTCGATAGTGAGGGTGCGGTGGAAAATTTTGAAAAACAAAACACACACATTATCAACGTACATTTGGGAGATGGGAAATGTGTCAAGCTGGCGAAAAATCGCATGTGATGGCGCTTGACGTGAGGCGAAAGTTATGAGTCGAATTGCTTGTTTTCGCAATACATTTAACGGCCAAATGTGCACCGAATATGAATTACCCCTTGATGTAAAGCAATAACTAAGATGACTGTGTATGAATGCATAATACAATGCCTTCAGAGTTTTGATGTTAACACATATTCGGGACTTGACCAATGGCCTGATACCGTACGAAATCTCTTTACAAACAGAATTGATATGTTGCTGAAATTTCAGATGTGTGTCCGTTGTAACTCCTAAAAATGACGTATGATCACTTAAAGAAATAACTACTAAGTTCACATAAAAGTAAGGAATGAATGCTAGTTTTTTGTTTGGTGAATAAAAAAGCATAAAACAGGTTTTGGAAGGATTAATCAACAATCTATTATAGCTGCACCAGTCAACAAGACAATTAAGGTCAGCTTGAAGTCTTGACACGAGAGTCGCTAAATCCAAGTGATGAGAAAAAAGAGTCGTGTCATCAGCGTAAAGTAAACAAAAAGAATAATTAAGGCAACGTGGTAAAGTAAATTATTTATGAATAATAAAAATAATAACGGACCCAAAATTGAACCTTGCGGAACACCTCTTGTAATGGGGTTGGGACTGGATGTAAAATTTTCGACCAAGACCACCTGAAACCTATTAAGAACAAGGCTCTGTAATAGCGTTAATGCGGGACCAGTTATGCCATAGTACTGGAGTTTGCGAAATAGGATGAAATGATCAATACTGTCAAATGCTTTAGTAAAGTCGACGAAAACAGATCCTGTGATGTTACCATTATCAATGAATGATCCGATTTTGTCAGTGAAACAAGCAATTGCAGTATCAGTGGAAAGACCAGCCCTAAAAGCAAACTGGCAAGGAGAAAGTATGTTAAATTTGCTTAAATATTTAGATATTCTTATTTCAATTAGTTATTCAAAAAGTTTATCCAGGAAGGGAAGGACAGATATGGGCCTGTAATTGCACATGCTAAGGGGACCATCTTTTTTAAATACTGGCACTACCTTCGCAACTTTTAATTTATCCGGGAAAACACCGTTCTTCTAACAGCGGTTAAAAACGTGGCTTAATATAGGCGCTACAAGAGATCTTACAAGTTTAATTTGTTTTGAATGGATGTTGTCTAACCCAGCTCTAGTAGCTTTTATTCCAGAAATAATTGGGGAAATTTCAGAAGCACATGTAGGAAAAAGAAACATCGACTGAAGACTGTGAGAAAACGGAGGTACATAGTCTAATGAGAAGGGGACCTCAAGGCTAGTGGAAAAGTGTACATTAAAGGCGTTGGCAACGTCACTGGTCGCAGTGAGGGTGACGTTGCCGACACGAACAGAGGTCACTTTTCTGCGCGACTGAGTGGAATTTAAAAATTCTTTTAAAAGCTGCCATTTTTCCCCTGAGTTGTGTCCACAATTCTGTAGTTCCCGCTCATAATAACTTTGTTTAGCCTTTCTCAAAAGTGTAGCTATTGTGCTGGAGTAAGTTTTATAGCGTGATTTCAAGCGTGAATTAAAAGGCTGACGTTTCGTCTTTTTATATAGGTTCTCTTTTTTGCGAAGAGATCGTATCAGTGATTGTGATAACCAAGGGCACCGTGGGACGAAGTAGCGTCTGTTAGATGATTGCAATGTAGTTGAACGCTCAACTGCTGAATAAATAGCGTCGTAGAACCTGGTCAAGGCCTCTTCAGGATCATTCGCGGCATATACACTGGGCCAATCTTCATCGGCAATGAGCATGCAGTAATTGACTGAATCAAAGCGATACTTTTGACGTATTATGTTGCTACGAGTGATGACCTGTTCAAAATATAGGAATACAAGAAAGTGATCTGTGATGTCACTCTCAATGACACCAGCATGTTGACGTCATCAATGTTTGTGAGGATGTGATCGATTGATGACCGTGAGCCGTTATCAGAACAGCGTGTTGGTACAGATATTAGCGATTTAAACCCAAAACAATGAAAACAAGTCTTATACTCAAGAGCAGAATGGTTAGAGGAATATAGTAAATCAAAGTTCATATCGCCAATAATTATTATATTCTTGCGCTCAGCGGTAAGCTTATCAAGCAAGTGATGAAGCGCATTACAAAAAGCAGAGGGGTCACTGGAAGGGGATCGATAGACACATGCAACAATGGTTTTTCGTTGATTCTGACAAAGACCCGGCAGATCAATTTCCAACCAAAGAGATTCACCTTTCGCCACATTTAGGTTTAAATCATTGCGCCTTTTATACAGAATGTTGTTTAATATAAAAATGGCTGAGCCACCATGACGATCATCAGATCGGTGAGCATATTCGCTTATATAACCGGGAAAGCCATAAGAGTCCCCATGACCAGGCGATAAGCAAGTTTCGGAGCAACAGATAGCCGAGAACTGATGATTAGGGGAAGCTAGTAGAGCGGTAATACTGTCATGTTTTTTAGGAAGGCTACGAGCATTGAAATAAATAGAAGGCAAACCCCAGTTCTGCGAAGATATGTTATTAAAGTCACCCGGAAGAAACTAAGCCATTATGTTTTCTTTTTTTTTCAAGCTTACGTTATTTCACGCCTATGCGTTGAACACATGTAGATCAACGTCACTGACAATTCTCTGCACCACACAATCGAGAGTTTGTCTTGCCTTAATAACACAATTGTCAGTCCACAGAAAAGCCCACTTCATTTGTTTCTTGAGTGCAAGTGCTTTAGAAAACAGCCGCTTATTATCAGACGTCAGGTGCTCATTAACGTATATTGGCTTTTCCTGCGCTGCCGAAAAACCGAGCAAGTCTGTTTTTGGGCGGAACTTCCGAGCCTTCTTCAGAAACTCTGTGCGCATGTTGCGCGAGCAGAAGCGCCCAATGATGTTTTTGTTATTTATGCCGCGCGTTGGTACTCTGTGTACAGTATCGATGTCCTCAGGTTTGATAGGACAACCGATCTTTCCGCCGAGAAGCTCGACAATGTTTCTGCAGTTTTCGCCTTGCGTTGTTGGAACACCTCTCATTTCCAAATTACTGAGGTGAGAGTACATTTCCAAATGTGTAATCTTTTGCTGCAGCATCTGATTATTTTCTTTTAGGTGCTTATTGTCAGATACGAGGCCGCTCTTTTCCGACTTCGCAGCCTCAAACTTACTGCTCATGAAATGCATGGCTTTTTTGATGTCATCGACCTCAGATTACAGTTTGTTCACACTTTCAGGGTGACACCCAGTCACTGCAGATTTTACAGATTCCAACGTGTTAGGAGGGGTAGCTAATTTTCTTTCAATTGACACCTTAAAGTCTTCAAACTCTTTAGAAAGCGATGCAACGGTAAGAGTCATATCAAAACGAGCGATCAGAGCACTGCAGTCAGGGGGGAAATAAAATAAAATAAAACGTAAGAATGAAGCACTAGAATCACCTGTGTAGGAAAGGTAGACGGATTAGAAGATCTAAATACAGCAGTCCGCAGGCTCTGATCGCTCGCTCAAATGATGCTGCTGGATAGCCATGGGGCAGCTTAAGTGTCCTGAATACAGGCACAGCAGCGACACCAGTGGCGGAGAGAGCAGATAGCAGTATAGTTGATAGAAGCCAGTTGCTTGCGAAACACCGGTTGAAGTTGCCAGATTGCCGGTTCATCAGGAGGGCGATATGTAACCGACTCGTAGATACAGCAGCATGGCCTGTGTAGGAAATGTAGATGGATTGGAAGACCGAAATACGGCAGTCCGCAGGCTCTGATCGCTCGCTCAAATGATGCTGCTGGATGGTCACGGGGCTATATATCAACACAAGAATTTGATGATATATTTCCTCATAACGCAAAACAATTGGCACATGGGTACTTAAATGACCAGTTAGCAGATTATCTAGCTCACCTAGAGATAAGCAATATCATTGCGACTGATGCATCTGTGTCAAAAGAAAAGGCTGAGGTTGGCATCTTCTATCCTTTGGACTGGTCCTTTTCGATTCGACTCCCAGATTATACCCCTGTATTCATTGCAGAATTATTGGCCATTGTTCTTGCACTACACAAATTGCCCTCAAGCGAATCATTAGCAGTTATCATTACAGATTCGTTATCACTTTGTAATGCACTTTCTGCGGCAGTAAATGCAGAGCTGATGAATACGTTTCGGCATTTAGTACCAAAAAACGTTAAAAAACTGCATTTGCTATGGGTGCCGGGCTACCGCAGACTATATTGCCTGGCTACCGCGGAATTTGGTTTCAGAAAACACTGTTCGACAGAGCTCGCGTTACTGGAACAAAAAGAACACATTCTAAAGGAACTTGACAAAAATAAAATAGTTATTGGGATCTATGTCGACTTTACGAAGGCTTTCGACCTAATAAACCATGAACTATTGCTGCGCAAGTTAGAGCGTTGCGGATTTCGTGGACATGCATCTGCACTCGTAAAATCTTATCTTGAATTCCGTAGGCAGGCAGTTGTTGTAAACGGATTCTTATCCGATACACGGCCTGTTCAGTGTGGCGTCCCACAAGGCAGCATTTTGGGCCCGTTTCTTTTTAACATGTTTATAAATGATATTGTGCAGACTATACCCTTCGCAAAAATTGTATGCTACGCTGACGACACGAGCATATTTCTAGCTGGAGATAATATAGGCGAGTTGACAGAACAAGCAAATGACGCACTAGACAAACTTGATAACTGGACACGAAAGAACGCATTACAGATAAACAGCTCAAAAACTAAAGTTGTCATCTTTAGAGGAAAAAACAAAAAAGTCACATTAACAAGAGATATATGTTTTCAGCGTATTCCCCTAGAAATAGTGCCATCGATTAAAACATTAGGAGTTATGATAAATCAAAAACTGTCCTGGGACGACCATGTAAGCTATCTTGGTAGCAAGCTGTCGCAGATAATAGGCATTGTTTACAGAAAACGTGAGATGCTGCCACTGAACGTGATGATCCTAATCTATCTGTCTTTATTTTATTCTCATCTAAACTACTGTCACTTAGTCTGGGGTACCACGACCCAAGAAAACCTAAACAAATTACACGTCCTACAAAAAAGCTTCTTACGTGTAATGGAAAACCTTCCTCGCTGGCACACAACAACCGAACTTTTTACCAAACACAAAATTGTGCGGGTAACTAAATTATATGAGTATCGTCTTTGTCATTCCTTCAAGCGTGAAATCAAGTATAGTACATTTCTACTTCGTAAGATTGCTCTGCTAGAGCCGCGAAAACATATATGCAGAACAAGAAATACAAATATATGGCACGTTCAAACATACAGAACAACTTACGGCACGCAAACCCTGAAAAACCAGCTTCCGCGACTGCTCAATAGCTTCGCAGCTAAAAACGCACCCCTTGAAACATTGACAAATAAAGAGTTGTTATCATTTTTTCTTTCATAATTCCTGTTATCTGTTTGCTCGCGATTTCTGTGCCTTAAAAGTGTACTTCCTTGTATTGTGTCTTTCATTTTTCTTTTTCTGTTATATTATGCACATTTGGTTGTGTTATATTATGCACATTTGGTGAATCCTTGCTGTTCGCTAAGTTAGGGGTCAGCAGCTCAGTCAAGCTGTACGATCCTCGGATTTTGCAGCTTTTACTGCGGGCCCCTGTCATCATGTACACAATGAAGATGAAATAAACATAATATTATTATTATTATTATATTTGAACGAAATGGCGGATTCTTTAGCAGCAGTATCACTGAGTGGGCCCACCATCCCAGTTTTGCCACATGCGGCTTACGTGACAGCAATAAGGTTCCGAAATGCTTGTTTGCAATGGAGAAAAGGTAATTTGGATAAATTCAAAGATTTCGAGCATTTGAGGTATTGCTGGAATAAACAGTGGTGTGTATCTCGCCAGTTAGAGGTCACTTATACCACATTGCGCTGTGTAGTTCCACAACTAAATTAATACCTTAACAAAGCTTGACTCAAGGCGTCACCACTTTGCATTTGGTGCAACGAGATTGAAACAATTGAACATTTCTTTTTATTCTGTGATCGTTATTCTTATCAAAGAAAAAGATCTTTAGTAGCCTCATTGCAAAAACTAGGAATACAAGTAAATCTACCAGTAATATTATCACTTGGCGGAACTTCATTTGGTTATTGCCACAGAGATATTTGCTCCACTGTGTTTGATTACATCAACGCACCTAAAAGATTACCGAGCTAGTGAACCCTAACCTTTTCAGATCTTTAGTTAAAAATTCGTAGCTATGTCTATAAATAACAAGAGATGGTTTGACCGCTTGTTCAGCTAACATTATTATTTTTGGTAGTATCATTTTTAAACTACTTTTTCAGATTGGCTTCATTTGTATTTTAGTTTCATTTAAGTGTCCTGCCGCCCGGTTCTTGGCCCATCCCCCTCTGTGGGTGAGCGCCGTCCATCAGAGGTCATCAGCATCAGCATCAGCATCAAAAAGGCACGAAATCGACGATCGAGCACCGTCATCTGGGTCCGCCTGCGTTCCTTTCGAGCTACCACCCGCTTGCTCAGTTCCTTCAATAAACCCCTTTTACATTTGGTGGATCGTGCTGGGTAACTACATCACCTACACCCTGGAACTCCGATCCCGCACCCTGCCGTCGGCCATGCAAGTTGATGATGCCCAACAGACACCACCTCTCGCGGCCGCTACTTTCCCCGGCCCGGTTCACCAGCGAGACCCCCCGATCTTTTCGGGCGCCGAAGACCAGGACGTCGAGGACTGGCGGTCGTCCTACGAAAAAGTCAGTGGACCAAACAGGTAAGATGATGCTGCCAAGTTGAGCACTGTCAACTTTTACTTGGCTAATGTGGCAAAGCTCTGGTGCACAAACCACGAAACCAAGTTCAAAAACTCGGCCGCTTTCAAGCAGGCAATATCCTCGGTTTTCGATCGCCTGGCCGTGCGGAAGTTGCGCGCCGAACAACGCCTGCATACACGGACACAAGAACCTGGCAAAACGTTTACCGCCTATATCGAAGATATGCTCGATCTCTGCAGGCGCGTCGATGCCGCAATGAGCGAAAGTGCCAAATTCCAGCACATTATGAAAGGTGTCGATGACGACGTATTTCAAATACTCCTTGCGAAGTCTCCTGGTACGGTGTCTAAAGTTGTAACTCTGTGCCAGAGCTACGACGAATTGCGACGGCAACGAGCTCTCACCCGTCGTCCATTTGAGCCTAATAACCAATCACTCGCTGCAGTGGACATCGTGCCTGACCACTACCACCTTCAAGCACAAATGGACGACTTTGTGCGTGAGGAGGTAGCACGTCAGCTTTCCCTCCTGCCGTTTTGTCAGCACCAAGAGCTTCCGTAGCCGCAGCAAGAGCGACCACTTACCCCGTTAGCTCCCATGTTCCGACATGTGTTTCAGGACCAGATTGCCGAGAGTATGCCAGTGCCCTTTCAGCAGCAAGTTGTCGCTGCGCCTCTTATGCTGACGCAGTAAAGAGGCAGCAGCCACACCAGCCCTCGCCGTTCAATGGACTGCCGCATGTCACCACTCCTACTCAGTCTTCTGTCGCATGGGCCCCTCCCCTCGCTACCACAGTCCCGAGTCAGTCGTATGTCGCGTTGGCGGCGCCCCTCGCTGCAAATGCCTGGCGAACACGTGATAACCGGCCGATCTGTTTTGCATGTGGTGGCCCTGGCCATATCTCCCGATACTGCCGTCGTCGCGTGCCCGGCTACATAGACACCCGATCACGGAGCAACTACATGGACCGACCCCCTTTTGGGTATGAAATTTTGGATCATCAGTCAAGCACGCCTTCCCGTGACTATCCGGCAACTTCGTCTCGTCCTTCACCTTCATCCAATCGTCACTCCTTTTCACCAATGCGTCCCCGACCAGCCCCTCAAAATGAGGGAAACTAGCCGTCACAGTTCAGGAGGCAAGAGCTGCGCTATCGAAACGTTCAAGTCTTCGCACTTTGCCATCAAATATCGTCGAAGTTTTTGTAGACGGCGCCCATGCATACGCTCTTGTAGATACCGGTGCCACTGTGTCTGTTATAGACGCCAAAATTTGCCGCAAGCTCCGAAAGGTGACCACGCCGCTTGATGTGATGTCCTTACGTGCAGCAAATAGAGAACCTGTTCGACCTATAGCCGCCTGCACTGCCCGACTCACAATTGCAGAGGACCACTACATTGTTGAGGTTATCGTCCTTTCCTCCTGCTGTCATGACATAATACTTGGCTGGGATTTCCTATCGCGTATTCACGCCTTTATATATTGGGCCCGTTCTGAACTTGAACTGCTTCCGTTGTTCGACCAGCCCTACGACCAGACGAACTGAGCTGCACACAAGCTAGTTGTCAAAGAAGATACTGACATTCCGCCGACAACAGCTGTTTTGCTCCCTGTAGTTTCCGACGGCATGCATGATGAATTAGTATTCTTTTTTTGCCATCAAGCCTCTTTCTAAGTCGGAAATCACTTCTGCTTCCTTATTCAGCCCTTGCAATTTGTAATGGAGCCAGTGCTATCTTGCCTTGCCAATTCCTTTCCACATACCATCAAACTGTTTAAAGGCGAATCTCTTGGATGTGTACAGCCCATTGATAATGAACAAATTTTTACCGTGCCGCAAGAACCATTGCAAAGTGACCTCGCCACCGTCAGTGCTTACTTACATAAGTAAGCACATAAGTAACCACACCTACTTACATGCTTCGAAAGTGTTCGATTCGGCGATCGCAGAAGGACTGTCATCATCTGAACGATCTGAACTCCTCCAACTGCTGTACCAGAACCGCGAATCTTTCGATGTTGTTCAACGTTCACTTGGCCGCACTTCTACCACTCTACATTACATCGTTACCGGTTCCCATGCGCCACTACGACAACGACCGTATCGTGCCTCTGCGGCGGAACGCCAAGTTATTACCGAACGGATGGACGATATGCTACAACGCGGCGTCATTCAACCTTCACAAAGTCCGTGGGCCTCATTTGTAGTGCTCGTTAAAAAAAAAGATGATTCCGTTCGCTTCTGTTTGGATTACCGGCGCCTGAATAAGATCACTCGAAAAGAAGTGTATCCTTTCCCCAGGATTGACGATGCCCTTGACACTTTACAAGGTGCCGAGTTTTTTTTCATCATTAGATTTGCGCTCAGGGTACTGGCAGGTCCCTATTGCAGACGCCGATCGACCAAAAACAGCCTTTGTGACGTCCGACGGTCTACATGAGTTTAATGTTATGCCCTTCGGCTTCTGCAACGCGCCTGCCACCTTCGAGCGTATGATGGACTCGGTCCTTCGGGGTTTGAAGTGGCATATATGTCTGTGTTATCTTGACGATATTGTCGTCTTTGTGCCAGACTTTGCGACACATCTCGAGCGCCTGAAACACGTCCTCACGTGCCTGAAGAATGCTCAGCTCCAACTCAACCTTAAAAAGTGCCACTTCGCTGCTCGGCAACTTACGATTCTCGGGCATGTCGTATCAAAGGACGGTATACTTCCAGACCCGGCTAAATTACGTGTTGTCGCCGACTTCCCCAAACCAACGAATATGAAGCAGTTATGGAGATTCGTGGGGTTATGCTCTTACTTTCGCCGGTTCGTGCGCAACTTCGCCTCTATCATGGACCGAACTTCTAGGCAGGGCCACTGATCTTTCGTCATGGTCTTCTGAGTGTGACCAAGCCTTCTGTACCCTTCGTCATCTTCTCACTTCACCACTAGTACTGCGTAACTACGATCCTACGGCGGCAACTGAGGTCCACACCAACGCCAGTGGTGTCGGCCTCGGTGGGGTTCTCGCGCAACGCATGCCTGGATTCACCGAGTATGTCGTCGCCTACGCCAACAGAACTCTCACCAAGGCTGAATATAACTACGCCGTCACCGAAAAGGAATGCTTGGCGATCGTTTGGGCGCTTGTCAAGTTCCGCCCATTTTTTTATGGCCGTACTTTTGATGTAGTAACGGACCACCACGAATTACGCTGGTTGTCTTCGCTCAAGGATCCATCGGGTCGTCTTGCCCGTTGGGCTCTTTGACTTCAAGAATAGGACACCCGCGTTGTATATTGTTCCGGCCACAAGCATATCGATGCTTATGCACTATCGCGATCTCCCCTATCCCCAGAAATCGCATCTGTTTCCTCGGACAACACGTTGTCAGCTCTTGACGAGGACACCATCTCTTCTGCACAACGCAAAGACCCATGTATCGCATCGCTTCTTGATGCTTTATCCGAGGCACCGACACTTCCAACCACTCAAACCGTGCGCCGCCAGGCTCCACGCTTCAGTATTCGGGATGGCCTTTTGTACCGGCGCCACTATTCAGCAGATGGCAGGAAATGACTACTAGTCATTCCCCGAATGCTGCGCTGTACTATCTGGGCGTCGTTTCATTCCGTCCCACAATGTGCTCATGCCGGTGTTTTCAAGGCCTATGAGCGTTTACGAAAAAGGTATTACTGGCGCGGAATGTTAGATTCGTCCGCCAGTTCACTTGCGGTTGCCACGAATGTCAGCGGCGGAAAAACCTGCCACATCCTGCAACAGGTTCATTGAAGCCCCTTCCATGTCCAGACCACCTCTACGGACCACTACCATTGACAAAGGCAGGCAACCGATGGGCTATCGTGGCTGTGGATCATCTTACATGGTAAGATGAAACTGCTGCTCTCCCCACAGCAGCTGCACAAGACGTCGCAACTTTCATACTCAATCGTTTTGTGCTTCGTCATGGTCTTCCTTGCGAACTCCTCAGTTACCGAGGGCATTTTTTCCTCTCCTATGTAATCCAAGCACTTCTTAAACAGTGCCATATTGTACACCGGAAGAGTACAGCCTACGAACGACAGACGAACGGTTTGACTGAGTGGTTTAATCGTACTTTGGGGGACATGCTCGTGACGCATGTCGCTTCTGATCAAACTGGGACCTTGTTCTTTCATTTTTGACATACGCGTACAATACCGCTACGCAAGTCTCTACCGGGTTTTCCCCATTATTTCTCCTGTACGGTCGCCAATCATCGCACACCATCGACACTCTACTACCATACTCGCCAGATCCCTCCGAATGCACGCCTGTCTCGGAAGGCACTCGTTACGCAGAAGAGTGCCGCAAGCTAGCCAAGCGGCTTACTACAGCCGAATAACAGCGCCAGAAGCAGACCCGTGACGACGACCATTGTTCTGCCCCGGCGTTCGTTCCTGGAGCACTTGTATGGCTGCATGTACCACCCTGCGCTTCTGGTGTATCACCCAAGCTACTCTCTAATTATCATGGTCCCTACCGCGTGGTCGAGCGTTCCTCACCCGTGAACTACGCCATTGAACTCCTCACGCAACCGAGTGACCGTCGTCGGCGTGGACGTTATATTGTTCACGTAAACCGTCTCAAGCCCTACTTCGACCCGCTTGTCCCCACGTGTTAGTTTGCCAGAATGGCTTCAAATTTTTCGCAGGGGGTAATTATAGTGGATAAGGAAGACGTTGATACCATAAGCTCAACTATCATCAACACAAGAAAAATGCACGAGATCGACGATCGAGCACCGTCATCTGGGTCCACCTGCGTTTCAAGCTACCACCCGCTTGCTCAGTTCCTTCAATAAACCCCCTTTACATGAGTAATAAGACAAGCATGAACAGAGGTTTATAACTACAGTTCAAGGGGCCAGACAAGAAGGAAATGAGGCAATGGAATATATACAAACAGTGATGACAGAAAGATTTAAACACCAAGAAAGCGCTGCATGCACCGTACCTGATGATGATGGGCCAATTAGCTCAGTGGCTCCACCGGGACAACGAGAGTGGGAAAGGGCAGACAAAAAGAGTTCCTAATAGCACATCGGCAAGGTTCCTATTGGCGTTGCATAAATTTGTTGCCAGACTTTGGGGTGGTTGTTGCCAGACTGCCGCTAAACTTGGCTGAAAATTTTTCTCCTGTAGTTTTGGCTTCTCCGTAAGAGTTTGGTGCTATCCGCGGTGCATTTCGCGAGTCCAGGCGTACATAGCTGTAGCATATCCGACATACCCTAATTAACCAGCCTTGGAACGCTTATTCATCACATGTATATACGAGTCCGAACGATATGTCTTGTGCTGACACAGCTAGGGGAAGCGTTGCGTCCCCCGGTCGTAGCGCGCGGTCGACGCGACACGATCAGCTGAGAGGGAAAAAAAAGTAAGGGGGAGAGGGGCAGCGCATCACCTCCTGCGACTCTATTAAGTTTTCCCCGTCATCCCTAATACTGAGACGCGGTATCTTAATCGCACAGCTGCGCACACAGAAAGAGAACGCGCCTCGACTTCTGTAATGAACGGTTCATTCCGTTAATTAAAATGGCCTCTTAATTGCGCAGCAGCGCCGCGCTCGACTTCTGCTAGGCGCGGTTCATTCCGTAAATAAAACAAAATCTCTAATGCGCGGTTCATTCCGGTAATTAAAACGGAATTAAAACGGCCTCTTAATTACACGGCAGCGCCACGCTCGACTTCTGCTAGGCTCGGTTCATTCCGTAAATAAAAGGGCCAGCGTCGCTCATGCACTCGCAAAATGCACCGCGGATAGCACCAAACTCTTACGGAGAAGCCACAACTACAAAAGAAAAATGTTCCGCCAAATTTAGCAACAGTCTGGCAACAACCACCCTTCCAGTCTGGCAACCATTTATGCAACGCCAAAAGGAACCTTGCCAGCACATCAACAGGCCCTGACGGCATCCTAATCATGATAAGAAAGAAACTACGACCAACCTCTAAGCAAACATTAGGAGAGGCAGCAAGCAAACTAATAATGAATAGTGAAGCTCCCAATAGGTGGAGCATGACCTATGAAAGAAAGGGGACAAAGCCGACATGAACAACAACCGTCCTATAACAGTGACATCCATAGTTTACAGGCTGGTTATGCAGACATTAAAGGAAAGACTACAGACATAGGTGGAGAATGAGCGGGTGCTTGGGAGAAATACAAAATGGATTCTTTAAACGAAGTATGTTGGAGGACAATCTGTTCTCATTGATGTAGTGTATTGAAATAGCGGGAAAAGAACACAGGCCCCTATGGCTGGCATTTCTAGATATCAAGGGAGCTTACGATAGCGTGATTCAAGAAGACTTGTGGGGAATACTGGACACACTAGATGTGAAAGATGGAATAACTAATCTTCCAAAATATATCTGTAAAAGTAACAAGGTAGTTTTCAAATGGGAAGAACAGGTATCTGGACTTGTAGAGATACAACGCGGGCTTCGACAGGGATGTCCTTTGTCAGTTTTGTTATTTATGCTATATCTCCAGGGACTAGAAGCCAAATAAGAAAAGAGTCCACTCGGATTCAGCCTCTCTTTTGCCAAGAAAAGAAAACGCATTGAACAGTCATTATCATCATTGATGTATGCAGAACATATAGTAATAATAACCGACAACGAGGAACATCTGCAGAGATTGATAGACATCTGTGGTAACGAGGGAGATGGGTTAAAATTGAAGTTAAGCAGGGATAAATCGGCAGTCGTAATTTCTATTGATGACAAAGGCAGTGAGCATAAGGTAGAGAAAGTCACGCTAGAAATAGTGGATAAATACAAATATCTAGGCGTATGGATAAAAAATTGGCCCGAATCTACATGTTGCATTATAAATGTCGTTGAAAGACGATAGTCTTGCGTCTGGAGAGAGTGAACAAAACGTTTATTTGATGTTCTGCACAAAAAAATTGGTGAATGGTATTTTGAAGGCGCTGCGTTAGAGTGCCTCGAGTGTGTATCGGAGGCGAACAAGCGTATCTAGGCACGCTAGGCACTAGCGCCATCTGGTAGTTATCTTTGAAAAGCAAAGGCGTGCGCGACCACGGAGGAAGATGCGCGCCATTCTTGGAGGTGATAAGGTGTAGAAGGCAAAGCGACGGGCAGGTGCCACCACCGAGTCGTCGTAGCAAAGCGTTGGAAACACCTTCTTTGGCATCGAGTTGCACTGTCAGCGCAGCGCGTTAAACTCTACAGTCCTAAGAGTTACTTGTGTGTGCCTCTTCTAGTATAAAGGCAGACATAAAAAAATAGACATGTTGTTATGGCGCCTCAAATATGCGCAATATTTGCGTTTTTAATTGACAATCCACAACTATGAACGCTAAACCTTGAGCAATATTGGTGGGTGCTGCGGATAGGGTTGGCCGTTTAGTGCCGTTTGAAGTATCGTTAGGGTGGATAAACAGACAAATGTACAGACAGACTAACAGACCAAAATTTTTTCATAGAAGTTTCCGAAAAAGACTATCGTCTTTATTAAAAAGTCCGAGTATCTAAGGGAGCACGAAAGATACGTAATGGCTAAGTGCACCAGAAATGCAGCTGTATTGAAAAATAGAGCACTGTGGAACTACAATAGGAATGACGTTGAGAGAGAGATTTCGAAAGGTGTCATGGGCTCTGTTTGACATTCGGCAATGCGGTCTTGTAGATGAAATCAGAAGTTCAAGCAAGATTAGAAATTAAACAGCGTGGCATAGGTAGACTTGCTTTGGGAGCACACGGGAACACCCCAAATCAGGGGGTACATGCAGACATGGGATGAACATCGTTTGAGTGCAGGGAAGCTAGCAGCAAGATATAATATTAGGAGCGATTGAGAAAATTAGGAGAGGAGCGTTGGGATAGGAACGTTGTCAGTTAGTTGTACATGAAGAATGTCGACACTAAATGGAGGAAATGAACACGAAAATTGTCAAGCAAGTATTTAGGCAACAGCAGAATACCAAGCCAAAAGGAAACATCGGTTAAAAAGAAGGCGAAGGAAACAGGAGGGGACATGTGGAAAATGGAAATGCTTACGAAATCATCACTGGAGACCTACCGAACTTTTAAGCAGGAAATTGCAAGGGGAAAGATGTACGATAATTTAAAGGTCGTTCCCTGCTGTTCGAGGCCAGAACGGGGGTATTGTGGACCAAGACGTACCGAGAAAAATACGAAGGCACAGACAAAATATTGTCGCCTTTCTTAAGACAAACTTGGTTTAATGGGTTCGTTGAGTCGACTAGCCAAGCAGCAGCTCAGATAGATCGTCTTTGTCTTCTTTCGCTCCTGCATCTCACCCAAGCATATCATGTGGCAATAGTCCCCCCTTTGAAAGCATCAACTCGATGCTCGTAAAGAAAAAAAATGAAGGCATACACACGCAAATATAGGGAACCAAAAGAAGGAGAGTGCCAGTAGTCGCAGCGCGAATGAGGAAATTTCGCCAATGCTTGCGCCAAGCGCAAAAAGAAAAGGCATAAAAACACAGGAGATCACGAACAGCAGCAGCAGCGCAATGTCACAACATGTCGCAACACGTGAACTACAAGGGCTACTGTGTGAAGCAGGGCTTCAGCCTAACGACATGCACGGTTTCGGGCCGAAGCTGTCGACGAGAAGACGCTGCGCCGTCCCGAAATACCTCGTAGGTAAGATCTGTGAGACGTCTAAGAACCTTGTACGGTCCAAAATAACGGCTTAGGAGTTTTCGGATAAGCCTGGTCGCCGGACAGGGATCCACACCCACACTCGGTCCCCAGGGTGGTAGGTGACGTTTCGACGGTGGAGGTTGTAACGTCGTGCGTCTGCATCTTGTTGGTGACTGGTGTTTATGCGAGCTAGCTGACGAGCTTCTTCGGCGTATGAGTGTATTGCTCAGCGTCTGATGATGATGATGATGATGATGATGTTTGATGTTTTGTGGCGCAAGGGCCATTTCACGGCCAAAGAGCGCCAGTTCATCTTACTAAATGTATGGACAATGATTGTGATAAGCGGCTGTATAAGGGCTATAAAATTTCTCGCGGTAAGGCGGGTAAGAACATACAAGTAATAAAATCATGACCATGCCGTGAAAGGTGTGTGTGGTGTGAATAGATGACAAAAGTTGGTGATAATAAAAAACAATGGCGGATATGTATGGCATTAGCACAAGTGCCTCACTCGTTCATACCCTTGCGTCCAAGGGCCGTGAGGCAAGTGCTTTCTTGTGTAGCCACCGCAGCCAAAACCTCTCTGGAGAGGTCGTGCTACGGAATGCCCGGGTGTATGATATGAAAACTATGAATTTTTTTTAAAAACGCTAACAATGATTTATGACTAAAAAGCGGTTCCCTACCGACGAACATTGAGGGTGTAAAGGTATATGTTGTTGGTAGGGTAATGGAAAATGTTTTGTTAGAGTTTCAAAGTGTTTGCACTGGATCAACATGTGAAGGACTGTTAATGCTTCACCACATCTGTCACACAATAGTGGATTGCCACCGGACAAAAGATATGTGTGTGTCGTGTATGTGTGTCCTATCCTGAGTCTCGTTAGTATTACCTCTGTATGACGCGATTTCGATACGGGCAGCCAATGACCAAGGTGTGGCTTAATAATGTGTAGTTTGTTTTGTGTGTGTGTATCCCACTTGCTCTGCCAGTAGTCCCTGAGGTTTCGTTTGAGAGACGGCTTAAGATCAAGGGCCGAGATTGATATGGGTGTAGGGGCAGTGCTCTTGTGGACGGATGCAGCGAGCTGATCCGCCCTCACGTTGCCTTGAATCTCACGGTGCCCTGGCACCCAGCACACTACAACATGTTGTTTGAGTGTGTAGAGTGTGCACAAAATGGAGTAAAGGGAGACAAGGACTGGGTTTTTGTGTTTTTTAAGAGTGTGCAGAGCCGCGACCACACTGAGGGAGTCCGTATAAATTACTGCTTTTTGTATTTGTAATTGCTTGATATGTTTAGCCGCCAAAAGTATCGCATAAGCTTTCGCTGTGAAGATACTTGTGCCTGGATGTAGAGGGCCAGCATCCGAAAAGGATGGGCCGACAGCAGCGTAGGACACAGAGGAGTTAGACTTGGAGGCATCTGTAAAGAACTCAGGACGTGTGTATTTGTGTTGAAGTTCCAGGAAGTATGTTCGGATATGGGCAATAGGTGCATGTTTTGTAACTTCTAGAAAAGACACATCGCAGTCTACAGTCTGCCTTTGCCACGTTGGAGGGTATGCTACAGGAGCCATTAAACTGTGTTCGAGTGAGACTCCAGTTTCCTCAGCTAGACTTTTCAGGCGAACTGAGAAGGGCTGCCTCATCGAAGGCCTGTTTTGAAACAGAAATTGAGCTCAACAAATTATTAATAGTAGAGTATGAGGGGTGCTTCTTGTCTGCTTTCACCTTAAGGAAATAAACAAAGGACATAAAAGTTCTCTGCAGATGAAGTGACCACTCATTTGACTCAACATAAAGGCTTTCTACGGGGCTGGTGCGAAAAGCACCCGTAGAAAGGCGGATGCCCAAATGGTGCACGGGGTCCAGCATCTTCAAAGCACTTTGAGTCGCAGACTGATAAACAACGGCCCCATAATCCAAGCGGGTGCGAAGGAGGCTTCTATACAGCTTTATGAGACATTGCCTGTCACTACCCAACGTAGTGCGTGACAACACTTTTAAAACATTCATGGCTTTTAAACATTTTGTTTTTAGATACTTGATGTGCGGTACGAAGGTCAACTTGTTGTCCAAGATTAATCCTAAGAATTTATGCTCCGCATTAACAGACAGACGTTGACCGTTCAGTTCAATGTCGGGCTCTGACTGCATGCCTCTCTTTCGGGAGAACAAAACACACGTGCTTTTTTGTGGGCTCAGCCGGAATCCGTTTTCCTCTGCCCATTTGGAGACTTTGTTGAAACCTAACTGAACCTGCCGCTCACACACTGCCAGATTGCAAGATCTAAAGTCAAGCTGGACGTCATCGACATATGTACAATAAAACATATTGCGAGGAATGAACAAGCGCAAGGAATTCATTTTGACGAGAAAAAGTGTGCAGCTAAGTACACCACCTTGTGGCACACCTGTTTCCTAGACAAATGTTTGGGAGAGAACCGTGCCCACTCGGGCACGGAATGTCCGGTTTGACAGGTAACTTTTGATTATGTGAAACATTCTTCCGCGCACGCCAAGGTGGGACAGGTCTCTTAAAATTCCAAAACGCCATGTTGTATCATAAGCCTTTTTGATATCGAGGAATACAGAGAGAAAATATTGTTTATGGACGAAGGCGTCCCTGATCTGTGCCTCGATACGAACAAGGTGGTCTGAGGTCGATCTACTTTCTCGAAACCCGCCCTGAATTGGGTCGAGCAAATTGTTTGTTTCAAGGAAATGTACAAGTCGGCAGTTTATTATTTTTTCGAAGACTTTGCACAAGCAGCTTGTAAGTGCAATAGGCCTATAACTCGAAGGTAAAGAAGGGTCCTTGCCCTCTTTCAAAATGGGAATAATAATAGCCTTTTTCCAGGAGGTAGGGATAGTGCCAGAACACCAGATAGCATTGTACAAACAAAGTAAGGTTTTTCGTGTTTTGATTGGTAGGTTTTTTAACATTTCATACACCACACGGTAAGAACCTGGGGCAGAAGTACTGCAGGAGTTTAGAGACGTTCGCAGCTCAGCTAGACTGAAAGCTTGGTTATATGCCTCGTATCTAGTGCATTTGTGTTCAAGTTTCTGCTTTTCTATTCTTGTTCTGTATTTTTGGAAAATGTCAGTATAGTGGGATGAGCTGGACACATGTTCGAAGTGTGCACCCAGGAAGTTTGCCTGATCTTCCAAGGTATCACCCTGAGTGTTTATGAGAGGAAGTGTGTGTACTTGTTTTCCCGCTATCCTACCGACCATGTTCCAGACTTTAGCCTCCTGTGTGTATGAATTGATCCCTGACAAAAACTTCTGCCAGATTTCTCTTCTGGCCTGCTGACGCGTTCTCCTGCCTTGAGACATTATTTTCTTGAAGGTGTCAAGATTTTCGGCTGTCGTTGATTTCCGAAGCAGCCTCCAAGCTCTGCTTTGCGGTTGCGTGCGTTTCGGCATTTAGAGTTCCACCATGGCACACGCCGTTTTTCTGGGTGTCCATTTGTTTGTGGGATGCATTTTGTTGCTGCATCAATCAAAAAAGCTGTGGAGTAGCCGACAGCAACATCAATGCTTAAAGTACATATGTCACTCCAATCTATACGAGCGATGGTATAAAACTGTTCCAAGTCGGCTCTGTTTATGAGCCATTTGGGAACACGGGCTGGACACTCAGTTGCTGTAGTTGTGCTCAAAACTACGGGGAAGTGGTGACTTCCGTACAGACTACTGACGACTTTCCACTGGAGTAGAGGCACAAGAGATGGAGATACTATGCTTAGGTCTATGGAGGAGTAGGTGTTATGTGCGAAATTATAATAGGTTGGTTCTTTTCTATTTAGGAGACATGCGCTCGACGAGAGAAGGAACTGTTCCATCAGTCGACCTCGCGCGTCGCAACGAGAGTCTCCCCATAGCCTGCTATGCGCATTGAATTTTCCAAGGAGAACATAAGGCTCCGGAAGTTTATCAATTAAAGAGTGTAAATCACGTTTTTGCAGCTGATAGCTAGGAGGAATGTAAATGGTGCAGATTGTGATCAGTTTATTAAGAAGAACCGCTCGAACAGCCACTGCCTCAAGGGATGTTTGGAGCTGTAAGTGCGTGCATGCAATTCCTTGATTCACTATGATGGCAACACTTCCGGATGATGTCATGGCATCATCACGGTCCTTTCGAAAAATAACGTATTTACGAAGAAAATTTGTGTGTTTTGAATTAAGGTGTGTTTCTTGTACACACAGCACTTTCGGTGAGTGCTCGTGTAAGAGTTCTTGGATGTCGTCAAGGTTTCTGAGAAGGCCCCTGACGTTCCATTGTATAATTTGAGTGTTCATGGTGAATGTAAAATAGTGCTGTGTGTACGAAAAGCGAGTGGCTGTTTAGACGGGGAATTTGAGTTAACTTAACAGGGCCGTCACCAGGCCCTGTTATTTGCTTTTTTGTTTTCTTCGCGCGCTCCAAGGAGCCACGCCACTCTTTCGGCACCAAGGTTACCGACGTATCCATTGCCTCCTCGGAGGCACTGGATGCCCACACATGCGGGCTGTTAGTTAGGATTTCGGCCCTCGCCTGGTGAGGGGAGGCCTTGAGACCCGAGGACTCTGGAGGCTCCGGTCTCTGTTTGGGAGAAGGCGGTGTAGCGTGGGCTACAGCCGCCTTGGGGGCAGGTGCCACAACTACCGGCTCCGTATGCGCGGGCCGAAGGAGTGGCGAAGGCTGGTGCGGCGGTGCCCCCTGACGCGCCGCATCAGCGTATGTAGGTCCATAGAATGGAGCGACTCTTCGCCGTGCTTCCTTAAATGATATGTTCTCCTTCACCTTCAATGTAATTATTTCTTTTTCTTTTTTCCAGTATGTGCAGGAGCGTGAATATGCGGCATGGTTTCCTTCGCAGTTTACACAGTGGGGCGGTTGTTTGCAGTTCTCAGACACGTGGCCTAGGACTCCACATTGTGCACAAGTCTGGCGACCACGATAGGTTTTAGAGCCATGACCATACCTCTGGTATTGGAAGCAACGACGAGGGTTTGGTATATACGGCCTGATAGATGTCTTCGTGTACCCTGTTTGAATGGAATCTGGTAGTTTACTGGATGCAAACGTGAGTATTAAGTGTTTCGTCAGTATTTCCTTATTATCTCTTCTGATGATAATTCTCTGTACATTATTGACATTTTGGCTCTTCCACCCTTCCAAAAGTTCAGTTTCAGTCAGGTCAAGTAAGTATGCGTCAGATACCACTCCGCGAGGGATGTTCATAGATCTGTGTGTTGTTACGGTGATCGGTACGTCACCAAACGTTGAGAGGCTGTCTAGCTTTACAAATTGTGCTTTGTCCCGAATTTCGAGAAGAAGGTCTCCGCTAGCCATTTTGGTTACTTTGTATCCAGCCCCGAGAGTTTCAGTAAGACACCTGGCAACTACGAAGGGAGATACGGTCCTGGCTGGCTTTCTGGTTTTTTCACAGTGAATGACGTGGAAGTGGAGAAAAGTTTCTATTGGCTGGTTGAAGAAATTTATGTCGTCGGTGCGTACCCGCTTTAGGCCGGTACGATCAGACAGCAGAGGGAATGCTTCATTCATGCCGGTCTTATTTTTGTTCAGCAGCGTTGGCGGCCACCCACCACGGAGCCCAACAAGGGGACGCTGCAAGTTTGCAGGTGCTGAAAGCCATAACCCAATGCGCCTAGACAAAGGTAGGCTATTTGAACATGGTGAACCCTTGCCGCCAGGAAAATTGGAAGTAAACAGAAGAGAGTAGAAGACAGGACAGATAGATAGTGAGAGATAAAGACGAAGATGTAGGCAGAGAGAGATAGGAAAAGGCGACTTCCGATTTCCCCTGGGTGGGTCAGCCTAGGGGTCCAGTCTACGTGAAGCTGGGGCCAAAGGGGTGTGTTGCCTCTGCCGGGGGGCCTTAAAGGTCCGATCACCCAGCATTGGCTCAACCCCCAGGATCCCCTTTTCCCCGGACACGGCAAAGCCACGCACGGCTAGGCGTGGGAGGGAGTCAAAACTCCCCCGTTCAAGGTCGGGTCCGTGGTGTCGCTACACACCAAACGCCTACTTGCGCAGGCGCCCCTGCGGGCTTGCTCAGCGTCTAGAGCGAGTTCATTGCTTTGGTCGCACGGAAGCATAGCATCGAGCATGGTTCGCACGTTACGTCCGTAAACAAGTCGTAAAGGCGGAAATCACGTTGTTTCTTGCGTTGCCGTATTGTATGCAAACGTGATGTATGGAAGAATTTCGTCCCAGGTTTTGTTTTGTACGTCAACGTACACTGACAGCATGTCTGCTATGGTCTTGTTAAGCCTCTCTGTCAGTCCATTTGATTGCGGGTGATAAGCCATCGTTTTTCGATGACTTGTGCAGCTCAATTTAACAATGTCCTCCATCATTCGTGCTGGAAATGACGTCCCTCTAACCGTAATCACGCATGACGGGGCACCATGTCATTAAAAATGTCCCCCATTATTCGTGCTGTAAATGACGTCCCTCTGACCGTAATCACGCATGACGGGCACCATGCCGTAGAACGATTTGGTGCACAAAGAACTGTGCGACTTCAGAGGATGTGCCACGGGGTAACGCTTTTGTTTCAGCATAACGAGTAAGATAATCTGTCGCAACTTTAATTCATTTTTTCCCAGAAAACGACAAAGGGATGAGTCCGAGAAAGTCCATTCCCACGAGGTCAAACGGTGTCCGGGGTGGTGCGATCAGCTGGATCAGGCCCGCGGGTCTCACAGGCAGAGTCTTGCGACGCTGGCACTCACGGCAGCCTTTCACATATCGATGTACACTAGTTGATAGTCGCGGCCAGTAATACTGTTGGCGTACTCTGGCGAGAGCTCGCGAATAGCCCAAATGTCCTGACGTGGGCTCATCGTGGCACGCAAGGAGGATCTCATCACGCATGTCGGTAGGAACAACGAGTAGGAAGGCTTTGTCGCTACCACGGGCGTTTTTCTTGTAAAGAATGCCTCTTCTTAGACAAAATGAGGACAGTTCGCGAGCAATGTGTTGAGGAACCTTAGAGTTCCAGCCTTCCAGGAAATGAATAGCTGCGCGTAATTCGTCGTCTGCCCGCTGTTTTGACATAAATTCGGAATCGCTGACTGCTCCGAGAAAGGCATCTTTATCCTCGGAGCCCCTGAGAGTGCGCCCCACAGGCGCTCGAGTAAGCGCGTCGGCATCTTCGTGTTTGCGCCCTGACCTGTACACAATCGTAATATCGAACTTCTGCGAACGCAAACTGCACCGAGCGAGACAGCCAGATGGATCTCTGAGATTCGCCAGCCAGCAGAGCGAGTTGTGGTCAGTCACCACTTTGAAGGGACGGCCGTAGAGGTAAGGCCGAAATTTGGTCGTCGCCCACACGACTGCGAGGCATTCTTTTTCCGATGTAGAGTAGTTGGTCTCGGCTCGAGAAAGAGTACGACTGGCGTAAGCTATTACATGTTCAACGTCACCGTGTCGTTGTACAAGGACAGCGCCAAGTCTGACGTTGCTGAAATCTGTATGAATGTCTGTAGCAGCGTCCTCATCAAAATGGGCAAAAACAGGGGCTGTTTGCATTCTCTGCCGTAGCTCTGTGAACGCTGCATCTTGTTCTGCGCTCCTAGTAAAAGGCACGTCATCACGGGTGAGTCGCGTAAGAGGTTCAGCTATCTTCGAGAAGTTGGCAATAAATCGGCGATAATACGCGCACAAGGCGAGGAAACGGCGTACTGCTCTTTTATCTGATGGAACAGAAAAGGCGGCGACAGCAGCAGTTTTGTCTGGATCAGGTCGTACTCCATCCGCACTAATGACATGTCCCAGAATGTTCAACTCTTCATAGCCGAAATGGCATTTTTCGGGTTTCAGCGTGAGTTTAGCTGTGCGAATGGCTTCCAGAACCTTTCTCAGACGCTTCAGATGTTCTTCGAAGCTCTCAGAAAAGATGACCACATCATCGAGGTAGACAAGGCAGTTTTGCCACTTCAAGCCAGCGAGAACTGTGTTCATCATCCTCTGAAAAGTGGCTGGGGCAAAACAAAGGCCGAAGGGAAGAACTCAGAATTCGTAAAGTCCGTCTAGTGTCACAAACGCGGTTTTTTCTCAGTCTCGTTCATCCACTGCAATTTGCCAATAGCCACTCTTTAGATCGATGGACGAAAAACACTTCTCGCGTCGTAATCTGTCGAGAGAGTCGTCGACCCGTGAAAGCGGGTAAACGTCTTTTTTCGTGACGCTATTAAGCTTCCTGTAGTCAATACAAAATCGTAGCGTTCCGTCTTTTATCTTCGCTAGAACGACTGGCGAGGACCATGGGGCTGCTGGATGGTTGAATAATCCCGTCATCGAGCATATCTTTACTTGTGTCTGAATAGCCGCACGTTCTTTAGAAGAAACGCGATAAGGCTGCTGCCGGATTAGGCGGACGTCATCGTTGGTAATAATTCGATTCTTGGCGAGGTGTGTTTGACGGACTTTGGAAGAAGAGGCGAAGCAAGACCGAAACTCCCTTAAAAGGTCATGAAGTGCAGCCTTTCTCTTGTCTCACAGCGTCGAAAAAATGTCGTTGTGGTCTAGAAATTCCTCATCCTCATGCGTTTCCTCGGACGCGAAGCACTTCGTGACGTCGGCAACACGGTCTCCATAGGCTACGGTGGCTCCACGGAAAAGATGCCGGTGCTTGTAGTTGAAGTTCGTAAGTAGTATTTGCGACTGTCCGTAACGGACACGCATAACTCTTCGGGTGGCACATACACCTTGGAGTAGCAGAAGCGATAGGTTGCTTTCAGCCACCACGTCACCTTCCCGGAGGTCTTCACAAGGGACTTCGATGGGAACAGTCGCTCGAGGCGGCAGCGTCACACTGTCGTCAGCAACACGTAGCGCAGAGGCTACGGCAGTTATCAGCGTCTCGATCTGTTGCGCCTTGAGTCGAGAAGGTCACGATGTGCTCACGAAGATTTATGATGGCACCGTATTCCCGAAGAAACTCCATGCCGATAATCCGCTGACGTGAACATTCGCGCAGAACGAGGCAGGTGAGCACAAACGTTTACGCACGAATTTTTACTCTTGCCGTACAGCGACCCAGCGGTGTTACAACGTGTCCTCAAGCAGTTCGAATTCGCGTTTCATTTCACGGCGTAATCACTTTCCTGAGATCTTTTGCTAGCCTCCCACTGATAATCGAATAGTCTGCTCCAGTGTCTATCAATGCATTGACCTGAAAACTGTCAATCAGCACAGGTATGTCAAGTGACACGCGGTCAGGCACTGCGAATAATCTGTGATGAAATGTCTTGCGTGTTGCGTGTAAGCGTCGATGGGAGGTCTTCCGCACTTTGAGTCCCAGTGACCTTGCCCCCGAACGCCGCTGCCTTCAGTTTTCCCGATGAGGGCCCGGAGAGCGTTCCCGTGCCGTCACCTTGAAACGTGACCCAGTGGCTGCAGGTCTCCTCGGAGATGGTGACTGCGATTGCCGTCGTGTAAAGGGTGCACGCTGTTGCGCGAGAGACTCTTCGATATCCCTCGGCCTTTGACCAATTTAGGAACGAGGTGAATTGACGGAAAATCCGCGCAGGCCAAGTTGACGGTATGGGCATTCGCGGTAAATGTGACCAGCCTCACCGCAATGATAGCAGAGGGGTCGTCTGTCCGGCGTACGCCAGAGATCAGACTTGCGCGTCGGTGCCCGGCGACCATCAATGTCCAAACCAGCGTGCGCTGACTGAATCGTGACTGATGGCATCATTGTCTGGATCGGGACGTATGGCATTGTCTGGATCGGGACGTGTGGCACTGTCTCAATCGGAACGTGCGGCACTGTCTGGATCGGGACGTGTGGCACTGTCTGGGTCGGGACTCCTTGACCAGAAAAAGGCGTGGCAGATCGCAAGGCTTCCGCGTACGCACGACGGCGACTGTCAGTAGACATAGGAGCCGTTTCCGGATCAACCGACATCAGCGAAAAACGATGGGCGTGCAACACCTGCTGGACCTCGTCACGGATGACACTGGTGATAGAACCAACATCGATTTGCCTTGTCCCGTACATCTTTTCCATTTCTCCCCGGACGACAAATCGGATGATCTCGCGAACCCATTCGGGGCTCTTGCTCCCAGGGGTGGCAAAAATTTCGGGAGTTGAGGCAGCAATCACTTGACGGTCAAAAAAGGGCAGACCGTTGGTTCAGTACTTGCTCCATTGTTGCCGCTTCAGTAAGGAACTCATCCACACTATTGGGGGGACTACGCACCAAACCAGCAAAAAGTTGTTCCTTCACACCAATCATGAGGTGGCGCAACTTTTTTTCTTCTGCCATAGCAGGATCCGCTCGATTGAAAAGCCGTGTCATGTCCTCACGTACATCGAGATGGACTCGTTTGGTATCTGGATGCGTGATTGTGGTCCCTCCGCCCGTTCGTGGCGGTCGGGTCTCCTGTAGGTCTCCAAAAGGCGACGCTGGAACTCGCGCCAAGATGTGAGAACATTATCCCTGTTCAAAAACCCCGTCTTAGCACCGTCCTTTAGGCAAGTGTACACGTTCCGGAGCTTCGCGGCATCATCCCAGTAATTTATCGCTGCGACACGTTCAAACTCACTCAACCAGTCATCAACATCTTCATGCTGCTCTCTGTGAAAGGGGAGAGCAGCATGAAGCAGCATCCATCCATCCATCCGTCCGTCCGTCCGTCCGCCCGTCCATCCATCCATCCATCCGTCGGTCCGTCCGTCCGTCCGTCCGTCCGTCCATCCGCCCGTCCGTGTTCTAGAGTGGCGCTTGAGGGATCGACAGCATTAAGACACCACACGGAAGCTTTGCTCGCATTTCGCAGTTGTCGTGCCGCTGATAGTTTTTTTTTATCGCAAATCGTACCATGTGCCTTACGTTGTCACTCTGATGTTTCCAGGGTATTGCTGACGAACACCAGCGTGTAGTTGGTTTGGTCCAAATAGCAGAGAGGCTGTCTTCGATTCAGCAGCAAATTGGTATCGGTTATATCACACGAGCTTTTTTTAAACTGTGCATCGTTCCATTGCTTTTTATGAGTTTAGAAATTGTCACTTTCCCAGACTGCCGAAAAGATGGCACCACTGACAGGGGGTGTAGGACGATTCTTTTTTTTTACAGACGACATTCTTTCTTGGGGACCTTTGACACAAAAATTTTGGTCTTTCTTTCTTTCTTTCTTTCTTTCTTTCCTTCTTTCTTTCTTTCTTTCTGTCTGTCTGTCTGTCTGTCTTTCTGTCTGTCGATTCCTAAAGGCCAACTCCGGCGATTTTTCGAGGTCAGTGGATCACAATGAAAATCAGTCAGTACGTTCGTTTACACGTCTGCGCCATTCATGGAAAATTGCAGGCTTGAGGGTTTCGCAGATTCTTTCCAAATTAATTTTATAGCTTGGCTTGAAGGGCTCACCTCACTTGAAAGAATTAATGGCAACATTGTATGTGTGACGTTGAGTTTTGCCTGGCGGAAGTGACGAACTCATGTGCCACTGCAGCTTCTGCTTGTCTGCTATGGATTGTGTGGGTTTGGCAGATGCTTACCTGATTTAGCATGCGATTTCCTTCTCCGTGTTGGTGGGCGTGCGATAGGCACCAAGTGCTGTTGCGTTGTGAGTCCCGCAGGATTCGCATATATTCATCATAACAGCGTAAACGTGCTCCGCCGTGGTGGTCTAGTGGCTAAGGTACTCGGCTACTGACCCGCAGGTCGCGGAATTGAATCCTGGCCACGGCGGCTGCATTTCCGATGGAGGTGGAAATGGTGTAAGCTTGTGTGCTTAGATTTGGGTGCACGTTAAAGAAACCCAGGTGGTAAAAATTTCCCAAGCCCTCCACTACGGCGTCTCTCATAATCATATGGTGGTTTTGGGATGGTAAACTCACATATCAATCAATCAACAGCATAAATGCTTTAGGCGATCACGGTGGACGGCGTGACAAGTGGGGCCATCTGGTAAGCACTATGTGCAATCAGTTAGGTTGCGGCAGCATCAGCCAATTCTTTACGTCACACGTATAAGCACACTCGGTTGGGTTTCGGTTTCAGTATGGCGGTTTTTCGGTAATTAAAACTATTTTCGAATTTTTTAGCATTTCAGTTATCAGGTGCGCGAGAGGAGTGTTTAAATAACATAAAAGCCCCATTATCCTGATTTCGTCAAAAAATTACCGTAGTTAGCCTTTAACGGTTCCGGGTACTCTAAGCGGCACCAGCCGATACCCCAAGTGGCCGACCCCATCCGCAGCACCCACCAATATTGCTCAAGATTCAGCATTCATACATGTGCGATTGTCAACTAAAAAGCAATTATTGGGCATATCTGAGGCACCATAACAACACGTATACATTCTGTATGTGCGTCTTTTACTAAACATGCCTACATAAATAATTCTAAAGACTCTGGCGTTTATCACGCTGTCCTGACCATGAAAAGCTTGCATGACAAGGCGAGTGTTGCTAACGCTTTGCTAAGACGACCCGGTCATGGCACCTACCCGACGCCTTGCGTTCTACTCTTTATCACCTCTGAGACGGGCGCGCACGCCCGTCTCAGAGCCATGCGCTTCGTTTTCCAAGAAAACTGCCACACAGCGTTCATGTCTCACGTGTGACGTGACTTGATGCACTCATTCGCCTCCGCCGCACGCTCAAGGCACTCTAACGCAATGTCTCCAGAATACCATTCACCGATTTCCTTGCGCAGAACATCAAATAAATGTTTTGTTCACTTTCTCCAGACGCAATACTATCGTCTTTCGACGACATTTGCAGATTAACATGCAGATACCGGGCCATATTTTTTTTGGGGGGGGGGCGATAATGTGTGTGGTGTTTTGAATGGCAGAGCAAAGACATAGCACTGCAGGAGACAGTCATTGGTAAGCCCTGCTAACGGGGTCCGCGTCCTGCAGCAACGTGAGAGGCGTACGTATGTGCCACATCGAACCGGAATCTGCGTCGCTGAGACGCGTAGTCGGCGTCGAACAAGAAGCGCGTGCTCGGGCTGGGCAATATACAAGATAGATAGATAGATAGATAGATAGATAGATAGATAGATAGATAGATAGATAGATAGACAGATAGATAGATAGATAGATAAATAGATAGATAGACAGATAAATAGATAGATAGACAGATAAATAGATAGATAGACAGATAGATAGATAGAAAGATAGATAGATAGATAGATAGATAGATAGATAGATAGATAGATAGATAGATAGATAGATACGCTTGTTATGGAAGAAGTTTGCCCAGTAAGGTTTCACATTAAAATTGAATGAAGGAGGAAGTAAACAAAAAGTAAGAAGGCAGGGAGATTCACCAGAAAGATTTCTGGTCTGCTAGGCTACACTGGGCGATTACAAATTAGGTGGCTTAGTCACCCTATGATTCTGGCACCAACTGTCTGTGACGTTACGGAGGCTGAGAGTATGTATTGAAACCTGTGCAAAAAGTACTTCAAAACAATGTGTTGCTGTAATAACGAACGGTAAACTCTCATTTATTACTGACATTCAACTTTCGGGTGAAGAACCGCAGTGCCATTTAGGCATGCCGAAATGGCATATCAAATCAGTGCCACACGACACCCGTTCGCTTTTTTTTTGCTTTTTTTTGGGAGCAGGCGCATTGAGCAATGCTGTCTTCGGCAGCGCGCGCTGCATGCGTTGCCGAAGACAGCGCAACTTTGCAAGTTTCGATCGGCAGCGCACGTTGCGCCATGTCGCTGCAAGCGCCACAGAAAACGCTCCAGCTGCAAACGACGCATCTCGTCGACGCCCAGCCGGACAGCCCAGCAAGATATTCAAGAGGGTTGCGCCGCCTCGCGCACATTGTTACAACTTATCGAGGAAAATGCTTCGGCCAAGAGCGGTCAAGAGGCGCTGTATGAGGGGCTCTCTTCGACATGACCGCAAAGCACACACGAAGGCTAGGTGATGGGCGAGAGAAGGAAGGAGCTTGAGGAGAGGGTGGTGAACAGCTGATTTGGGCGCATCTGGATGGTATTGATTAAACAGAGGAGGCGTTGGACGTGCCAACTCTATCTATGCGGCTTCTGCGTGTATTAGGCGCTTGCGGTAGCTGTATACTGAGGCCTTCTGTATTCAGTGAGCGCTGCTATTTTATTATCTGTGGTTGCTCAAATGAATGACTTCTTTGGTTTGGTGAAGTTTGGCACACAGAACAAATAATAATCTTTCCCATGAATATCAATGTGGGCGGCATGCATGTTTGTGTGCGGTGTCCTTTATGGGAGTAACAGTTGCGCCCTTACGAAAATGGCTAGAAACATTAAGTAGACCCCTAGTAACTATCTAGTAACATTGGTAACCGTCCATTAACACTCGCGCTGTAGTAACAATAGTTAATAGACCGTCTGAAGACCTCCTTTTTACTATTTCTAAGACTATTTTATGTAGACCGTCTAAAGGCCTCCATCTAACTACTCCATAAAGACTATAATATTTAGGCCGTCTAAAGGCGTCTTTGTTGCTATTTTATCAAGAGTATACTATTTAGACTGCCTATAGGCCCGCTTCTTACTGACGTGTAAATACTATTTTAAATACATGCCCTGAGGCCTCAATTAAAAGCACGTTTTTAAATTTACCTTGAAAAGATTATTAAGCCTTAAGGTTATAGAACATTTCTCCCCCTTCCTCCCACTTCTGCGGCCCCAAAACAAGTATGGTATGCTATTGACACGCACGCGCACACAAATCGAAGCTAAAAAGTCAATATATACGTGAGAGTATATAATTATTAACACAAAATAAGTGCGCGCGCTGCATAGTACTAATGCCCTATACGTACGAGTCGAGAAGCTCATTGCGTGCCATTCGTTTCTTTGATAAACAGTGCTCACCGGCCCTATGACTAAAAGCTAGTGCTCACTATAGCGCAATCGCTTCTCTGCCCAAAATTGTGTCAATTGAAAAATAATTAACTTGCTCGATGGCTACTTTGTTGATCATAAGCAAAACAGTTCCAAAAAGTGGAAATTAGGTTACATCTACTTAACACTAGCATCAAGGCGCAAACTCACCATGCTTCGCTTCAGTGTGCCTTTGTTTTTGCCGTTGGTTGCAATCATGTTCACGCGCGCACGCACGCACGCACACACACACACACACACACACACACACGCACGCACGCACGCACACACACACACACACACACACACACACACACACACACACACACACACACACACACACACACACACACACAAATTCAGCAGATCACCCGTACCTGGAAAATCGACGTTATTCGAAGCATGCGGAGCGAAGGTGAACGGGTTGTAATTTTTTGTAGTGCAGCGGCAGGTTGCGAAATAACGCTAAATATATGCATAATTGGTGTACGCACAGATATATGTTGAACAGTCACACCTAATTTAATTAACCAGTTATTTACACTTGTAGAACGACGCCAACAGCAACATTAATATAAGCAACACGAGAAGCGGTAAGCTGATTTTTGTGCTCACGAAGATGGTGGCCCTGGACCCGGTTAGATAAATTCCGTGGATGGCATTTAAGTACAACTGACGTTAACTCTACGAGAGGGCTGCATTGTAGGAGTAAATATGTAATATTCATAAAATTGGATAGCCCCAGCATTGTAACCAGAATTGACTTTTCTCCAACATTACACCTGACAAATGTATTTTTTTCAAAGCAGTGCCAAAACGTGGTGTAATTCTGTTGTAGTTCGACTGCGGGGACCCTGATATTCATCAGGTACGCTGCCAACGTCAGATTTCCTTTACGCTGTCGCATTTATTTTACCAATCTAGGTTGTCACCGTTCATGTGGTTATGTGCCCCTGTTTGGCGGAAAGTGTTTGACGGCGTATGCGACGCGATTGGGACATTGTTAATGTCACGACCAGCGCCTCATATTCGTCAAACCGTCTTACTTTTTCATACGAATTTTGGTTCACCCTAAGCTAAGGGCGTCATCACGAGAGAACACAGACGTATCCGGCTAGATAGACAGATAGATACGCAGATAGACGCTAAAAGTGCCTGCTGTATGCAAAAAAGTGCTTCTTATTTGATATGTTGAGGACCCGGACTCACCGAAGTATTCTCGTACGCTTTTAGCGTAAGTTTTTCCCAACTTGCACTCTGGGAGGCATAAAGAGAATCCGACATATTTACAGCTTTACGTATCATACATCCTTTGAGGCACTAAGTCTGTGAGGCGCGTGCTTATAAACTACCCAGTCCAGTAACGTGTAAAATGCGTATTAGGTAAAATGATGTCAAATGATTTTGCCTCCTGAAAGTAGTAAACAAGAGGTTGGTCCAGAACACAAAAATGTGGTTTCAACACGTGTTCGTGCTGCTTTTCTTAGCCCCTAGAACATGGAGCTGTTTTTTTTCATTTATGTGCATGTTATTTTCTTCTTTTTCTCTATTTTCTTTCTCTCTCTTTTTTGAACTAGATGCTATGGTGAGGTGCTCAGAAAGCCCCTGGAATGAATATCTGCAGAACGGGCATGCTGGGGGAATACATGCGCCCCATTGTGCCGATACTGACCTGACAGCATGTTCTTTGTCCTGTCCTCACAGGCAAGAATGCCGGGTCTAACAACGTGCTCTTACCTGTCCGTCTTCTCAAGGCGCTGCGCCGTGTCAGTGGTGTCGCCCCGGAAGCAGCCATTTTCCTTCCTTCAAGAATCACTCACTCACTTTTCCCTTTTCGCAAAGTCGTCGGGCAAATGTCGAAGGTACGCATTTCTTGATTTATTGAGTGCTTTTTAAAACATTCATTTACGTTGGTGGACTTAATTGTTTGAATGTGATACTGCGTAATTGTAAGCTTGTGATATCGATATCATCGAGTGCGGTGAAGTAAAGTGCTACGGAATTTTCCTCGTGTGAATCCCACGACACTGTGCACTACCTGCGACCAGGGCCGCTGTTGTTGCGGCGAGAGCCAGTCGGACCATTTCGCTTGCGGACGTGAGTAGCAGCGAGGTGAGGTACAACTACCAAGGAAACGCTCCCGGCAAGAACACCAACAGGTGACAAGAGTCAGCCACTTTTTTCATCACCACGACGAGCAACCAGCAGCCCCGTGCTTCGAAGTAGACACGCCAGTCGCACGCTACAGATAAAGCCACGTTTTGAATGATCTTACGTCTCACAGAACTTTTCTTACCTCATCCAATCTTTTACAAACGTTATTTAACCATCGCCATTTTTTATTTATTCTGTTAATATGGTGTGCTTATATCTTTATTCGCTCTCATTTTTTCATTTCATGTACCCTCGCGTGTTTAGTGTGTAAATTGTGGGATTATTAATGGACGGGAATATGTTTGAGCAACTAGTGTCAAGTATTTTGAATAAATCTTTAGTGCCACCTTCCGTTCATGTTTTCTCTGCTGCCGCATTTTCCAGATGGTGTTGGATTTTACTAGAAACTTGCGCACATATACACATACACATGTTGCCGAAAGGCATAAGTTGGTAGGCAGTGTTTGTAACCATCGTGGGAATTTCGTGTTTACGATGCTTGACTGTTGATTGGAAAGACGGGGGCTCGACTTTGAACGCGGTGGTCGCATTTCAGGGGAGTGGAAATGCAAGAGTCGCGCCAACCGGGTGGCGTTACTCAGAGCCCGCTGTACGGCGTCCTGAATTGCTGTGGAATACTAAACCACATACACGTTCCAACTAACCATTTACAGAGCGTGTACAAGCATGCTTGAATAGAACGGTCGTAACCAACTGCTAACACAGTGTATTTAACACAGGTTACTAGATAGTCCACCACTGGAGACGTGCTTGCCTCAAGTGCCAGCTAACCAAAGTGCAGCGCAACATGGTCAGCCCACTGGGTACCTTTGCACCTCCTGACTGGTGGTACAGTCACGTGCACCTGGATTTCGTAGGCCCTTTGCCCCCATCGCAAAACAGCTGGTATATGATAGCCTGCGTAGACAGGTTCACGCAGTGGCCTGAGGCGCTACCCCTAACCGACATCAAGGCAGAGTCAGTCGCCCGCGGACTCATCACCGAGTGGATAAGCCGGTACAGAGTTTTCAAGACCATTACAACGGGTCGAGGTCGTCAATTTCACTCCGCGCTTTTCCGCAACTTGTCCCGAATGCTTGGTGTCAACCACTTCCAGACAATGGCATACCACCCGTTGTTGAATGGCATGGTTGAGCGATTTCACCGCCAACTCAAAGCTTCGCTCATGGCTTCCCAATCATTGATATCCTGGACGGAGCGACTACCACTCGTCCTCCTCACCCTGCTCAGCATGATGCGTACGAACGTGTCCTGCTCCTCAGCTGAGCTCGTATTTGGCACTACCCTAAGGCATCCTGGACAGTTTTTCGACACATCACCGGTATCATCATTGGACGTATCCGATTAGCCAGTTGCCCCAGGAATGCCATGAGAGATGTGTCCCCTATTCCGGCACGTCAGCACTTACGCCCAAGTTTCGTCAGTCGTGCACTGCACGACTGCACCCACGTCTTCGTACGACATGACGCAATCACACCACCACTGCAACCTCCTTACGAAGGACCCTTTAGGGTCGTCAAGTGTTGCCCGAAGCATTCTGTTCTGTTCCTTAATGGACGTGAACACAGTGTCTCCATTGACAGCATAAAGCCGGCTTTCCTCGACAGTGACGCCGTCCTCGAAGACTACAAGCCATCCGTGAAAACCAGACGAACACGCTTCGAAACGGCAGAACCTACAACCTGCTCATAGATTTTGCTCCTTCGTGCACGGGCCACCTCGCTAAAATGGGGGCTTTATGGCAAGCCATCAGCGTCTCGAAGAAGACGAAGTTGTGCCGCAGCTGCTCCGCGTGTTCGAACCAGTACGAGAGAAGACGCCAGCAAGAACGACAGCGTCTGTGGACGTCAATGACAGAGCAGGGATAAATAAAATATGTAGAAAACCAAACGCTGCACAACACCATCCATCCATCCATCCATCCATCCATCTATCCATCCATCCATCCATCCATCCATCCATCCATCCATCCATCCATCCATCCATTCATCCATCCATCCATCCATCCATCCATTCATCCATCCATCCATCCATCCATCCATCCACCCACCCATTCATCCATCCATCCGTACGTCCGTCCGTCCGTCCGTCCGTCCGTCCATCCATCCAACCATCCATCCATCCATCCATCCATCCATCCATCCATCCATCCATCCATCCATCCATCCATCCATCCATCCATCAGTGACATCGCTATAACACCGCTATAACAGTGACAGTAGTGACCGACACCGCTATAACACTGACATCAGGGGTCTACACTGCTGGCTGGCGATGCAGATTATAAAGGAAAGACTGCAGGCATGAATAGAGGATGAAGGGGTGCCGGGGAAACTGCAGAATGGGTTGCAGCGCAGCTGCAGAATTCGTACAGCGAAGACGAACTAGCGCATAGAGGCACGTTATACACGAGTGCCATCTGGCATTCATCTTCGAAAACAAAGGAAGGCATGCGCACCTGCGAAAATGCATGCCATTCTCGGAGGCGATAAGGTGTAGAACGCAAAGCGACGGACAGGTGCCACCACCGTTTCGTTTTAGCAAAGCGTTGGTAACACTTGTTTTTTGAGCATAACGTCGCACTGCCAGCTCAGCGTGTTTAACGCTACGTTCCTTAAAATTACTTGTGTGTGCTTTCTTTAGTATAAAGGCACACCTACAAAACAACGACGTGTTATTGTGGTACCTTAGATATGCGCAACCAGTGCTTTTTATTTGACAATCGCACAAGTGCGAACGCTTAAAGCTTGAGCAATAGTGATGGGGGCTGCAGATGGGGTCGGCCGTTTGAGGTACGGTTAAGAAAGGACAAATAGACAAATGTATAGACAGACAAACAGACAAATGTACAGACAGACAAACAGACAGACAGACAGACAGACAGACAGACAGACCAAATTTTTTCCGTTGAAGGTCCCCAAGAAAGACTATCGTTTTTAAAACACTGTCGCCCATGAAGTCAGGGTTGCTGCTACACCGGCCATCTCGCCATGGTGTTCGTAGTTTAACGCCCTTATATGAACTACCCATAGCGCTACACGCCAAAGACGGGCACCGAATACCCCGCGTGGACTCCATACGCATTATCGGCCTCCCAATCGAGGCCACTGGCTGCCATGCACGAACAATAACACACATCACAGCAAAAATAGAAAACATGCTCCGACTGATTCAGCGAGTCTTGGGCCGCAGACGAGGCCTTCATTTACGCCACATTCAATTATGAGCCACATAAATTACGTCACCTCTGCCCACAACTGGGCGAAAGTGGAAAAGATAAAACTAAACACGCCCGTGCGCAAAATAATTAAACAAGTCTTTGGTTGACCTTAAACACGGGAACTTCCCGTCTCGACCAACTAGGCATGCGCAACAACATCGATGAAGTGATCGAGGCCCAGACCATGGCCCAAGTGATCCGCGCCTCTTCTCCTCCAAGGCACGCCGCCAACTTCTAAACGAGGCTGGCATGTCCCCACATCTTTACCTTGAACGCGCAGTAAACCTCCCCAGAGCTGTCCGCGCTACCTACATGGTAAATCCCTTTCCGCAAAATGTTCACCCGCAACACAACAAATGCAGACGCCTGGCCCACGCTCGCGCGATCTTCAACCGTACCGCTGCGGATCGCAGCTCTACCGTCTTCGTCGATGCGGCGCAATGCAATAACTCCTCCACCTTCACACTAGCAGTACTAGATGGCGATGGAGCCCTACGCTCAGCCGCCTCGGTTAGGCTAACAACGAGCGCCATAGCCGAGCTAGTTGCTATAACTTTAGTGATGGTCGACCCGTCACACACCTATGTCTTCACAGACTCTCGCGCCGCCATTCGGGCTTACGAAAGCGGCAACCCCGCTCGAGAAGCAGCCCACATTCTAGGAGCACGCAAATGCATGGGTTGCCCTACCTCCCTTGGTTTCCTGGCCACATGGACAAAGAGGTTCACCTACAGCAATCCAACCTCAGCGAAATGACTCATGTTCGAGCGCGAGAACGGACCCGCCGTGACAATCAATCAGTCACCGAATAGTTGGGCCCAGACGTACAGTTTAATGATCCCTTACTCCCCTTTCATGAAATTACCTCCTACTACTGAAACGATAGAAACCAATACCCTTTACCACATGCAAAGCTCGAACGAGCGCAAGAGGTAGCTTTTCACATGCTACAAACGAGATCGTACCCATCACGGGGCCGAGTCAGCCGTTACAGCTCAGACATTGATTCACAATGCCCAGACTGTCTAGAAGTGAACTGTTCACTCGAACACAAGCTCTGGCAATGTTCCACGTTACCTCGAAGACCTCTCACCAGTGAGTACGCCTGGGAGGAGGCACTCAGAAGCCCCAGTCTCAGAAACCAACAAAAGGCAGTCCAGGGGGCCCAAGAAATAGCGGAACGCCACCACGTTCCCGCCCTGACTCGGGCGTCGCTACAGTAGTGGCTGCTAGAGTGTCCCTCGTGGACGCCCTGGTGGCTTAAACTCCTCAGGACCATGTATTGAAGTTCTTGACTGATTGACTGCCTATACCGCTGCGTCACTTGCTTTAGGTCTACGCTGAACGTATTATTTTATAAGGGCACCATGAAACGATCACTTTGCATATGGACAAAACAATGGGAGGAGAAACGATAAAAATTATTCAAACTTCTTTAGTGATGCAAAACCTTCGTGAAACTGAATATGGTGAAACACAATCACAAATACTGTATGTTCACGTAAGCTTTGTCATTATTCTGCATCATAGAATCTGTATGCGCTGTGAAAACTTTGCAAGCCGTTTAAGCAACACTTTGACGTCAATACCAATCAACAAAAATTTCATGTCTTAACGACCTAAATAACGCCGTTTGGGATTTGCCGCATGCAAATAATTAAGCTTATTCCCACTTGGCTGTTCTTGACCAGACTTGACTGATGCCAAATAAAACAATATTTGATGCATGTTCTTTACTACTTTTTTTTCAGGTCTCTAACACGTATTTGGTTATTCTGCAGATAATAATGTCCCCAATGATGCTAAAGTACAGAAAGCAATTGAATTATTGTATGTGTAGACTTTTTCTACGTGTTATGTATGTGAAAGTATCACTTTTTCGGGGCAAACAGTGCATGTGTTGGCCAGTGAATAGTGTATCATGCCACATGATTACGCTGGCACTGACAATTTGACATGGCTACGCTAGCCCGCGTGTGTGCTTACACTGCTACAGTTGAGATAAAATGTTTGTTTTCGATGTGAGGGTCGATATTTGTACTAGAAAGCCAACTGCCAAGATTTGTTTACATTGGTGCTACTAAAGGTACGTTTTCCTTATTTACATGGCTTTCGGCTTGCACAAAATATAACGCTTGGGTCTAGATTTACAAAGCTGTGCGTGCGCAGGCCTTCATAAGAGCGCCTCATGACTCACCTTTACCCTGTTTTGTGGGTTCTAAAGTCCCACTGCTTGTCAACCTATTGCACCCTGAAAAATTCTGGTTTAAAGTTCTGCAAGCGTGTGCTCAACTTTCTTGTACACCTTCTTGCTGTTGTAAGATCCTGAAGTGTTATGCTGTTGCTATAGTTGAAAGTGTTCCTAATGTTTGTATTTCATCACGTCGACTAAGTATGCGATGTAGGCTTGAATGGCAGCACATCCTCAACAAATGTATTTGTGGCACTTGAAGAAGGCAGTAAAAAATAAACAGACATTCACACCGGGCGCTAACTTCCAATAATGCTTTTTTTTAACCACGGTGCACTTATTCCAATTTGTCCGACAGAGCAGTAACCTGTTCGGCTGTGAATCAACAAGACTTCGAACTATTGAAAGCTAGACATATGGTTGCGCTTGGATATATGTGTATCGGCAAGCTATCTGGGACATTGTCAGACAACGAATTAAAATATCTGTGCATGCCTTAGGATGTATTGTCTCATTCACAGATTTCGTGGCTCTGACTCGTCAACTGAGTGAATGAGTGCACTCTAGTTTCCTAAATTTAAAGCATTATCTGAAGGTAGCACTGTTTGTTTATTTGTGTTTATAGTTTTGTCCAGCCATTTAGGCCAGCTACAAGAAAATTTAATGAAGACAATTGTGTAGCCTCTGCAAAAGGCCTTTTCAAAGCAGGCTTTGCATGCTTGACTTGTGCCCACAGGTATTGCAGATTTCATGACACAGCAGCGTATAACAGAACAGTAGAATAGAGAGTAACAATGTGCACGAGCTAAATATTGATTTTAACATAAGCGGACGGTATATATTATTTGCCACACTCATCGTCTCGTTTAAAATGCTCATTGGTGAATAGGCTCAAGGAAGTGTAACCCAGCGGCGTATAGGAAACAAGCTAACAATACCTAAGTGTAGCTTTAACTGCTACAAATATAATACCTTTTTGAGGAGGCACGCAACATTTTCTGCCGAAATCTAGCTATCTTGACAACAGACATCATGTGAAGAGCGTCCACCACATCAGCATTTATATAGCTTTCCAAGTAACGTTTGGCCGAGCCTACCATTTTTTTCATATTTCAGTTTCCAGTAGACTTTCTAGAATGTAAATGCTGCTGCTGTGTGTGTGTGACTAATTGTTATGTATTGATTCTGGCATGTTAAACGTCACACTTATATTCCTTCTTGCACCAATGAGATGCTGCACATATGCTTATAGTGGCATTCCGCTGTGCTATATTTGTGTAAACACCAGTCCTGCGCCACTCGAGTCTTTCACAATTGGAGTAGTTTCCCTTCTCTCTGCAATGATGACAAAGACTGCCCTTATGCTGGAAATTCAAGATTGTTATACCATAAAAGACGCAGAAAACATTTGATGTATTATGCCGCTTGGTTAGTGTTGGCTGTGGTGTGGCGAAGTCTACTTCTACGTGTGCTCACACGTCGCCTCGAAAAGAAAAAAATGAATAAAGCATTTCTTTATCTTTCAATTTGGTGCACTTTTTGTGTTACAAGCACCCAAGCAGTGCTCTGCCATGGAGCTCTCGCCATGTGTGAAGCGCCTGACAAGCGTACACGAGATAAATATTCATTTCCACAAGAAGTAACTGAAAGCATGTGCGGTTGGTCCTCAGAGAGTAACTGCGAACACACGAGAGTAACGGCCAGGACTAACCGTTGGTCTTAGGGGAGAAACTGGTGGGAGTAATAGTTGGTTCTCAGGGTGGAACTGTTCATCCTCTGAAAGAGAAGCTGAAATGAGAGCAACAATTCGTCCCTTTGCAGTTATTCTTTCAAGGAGAGTAATGGGAGTGGCAATGCAATTGCTGCCTGAAAAGAGCAACCCCTGTACCCCCGTTGCGCCCTTTTGGCTGTGATCCGTCCGTAACAATATATTTCTTATGCCAAATTTATACCATATATGTATATAAAAGGCTTGTCACAAGATCATCTACTTCAATTGGGGATCGTTAATGTAACTGATATGGATGCATTCATGCGCGAAAAAAAGCTAGGGTAAGCATCTTCTTTGAGACTTTGTCTTGGTCATTCTTAGTAAAAACCCGTCTTAGACCCCTATACTAGGAGTCGAGCTTTTAGCAGTTGTCTCAGCCCTTCGAAAACTTTCAATAAAGATTGGGCACCTGCTATAGCTACTGACTCGCTTTTCTCGTGTAGATACATAACTTGAGCTTTTTTCGAGTCTTCCACTTTGAATGTTTTCACTTCTTCAATCCCTAAAGACTTCGGTACAGTGCGGTCGGTATGGGGGCCAGGTCATTGGCGTATATTTGTAAACGAAATGGCTGACGCTCTTGCGCGGTGGTCTGTAGACATAGTCCTGTAATTGTCATTGTACCTGATACCACTTTCGTCACTGAATACACATTCCGTGAATATCTTTTGATACATGATTCCATGAAAATTAGGTCACCTGTTCTACGGTCATCTTTCTTTTGCTTGGAATAACTAAAGGTGCCCCTCTCTCGAACTGAAAATGTGTTTCAGAAAGTTTAAATGTCAGAATTCCGCCTCTTAGGTTTCATTTATACTGGTGTGGTTAGGTGCCATCTTCCCTTTGCTTTTATGTTCAGGAGCCGGAAAACATTGGTGATTTTTTACTTACTTGCCAATCTTTCACAAGCCTTAAGGAAAAGCAATATAAAATATATTAAACAAATTGAACGCTACTGTTGATTCTGATAATACCCTTTTCCTTGGAGCTTCTTAGCTCCACAGCAACAGGAGCGTCTGCATAGCACCTAGGGAATATCTTAGCGACGCAAAAAAGTTTACTTGTTTTCGGAGGACTGCCGTTAGGTGTCGAACAAGGCAGATGTGCCTTGCGTTGGCTCCACCTTCAACAAGCTCTGTAAGTGTTCTATACCAGTTTTGTACGAGAACTTCGGTGTTGAAGTGGACAGTTTCATCGGCGGGACTACCTGTAAGTGTTGGAGCTTCGACGGATCTCCAATCTTATTTAATTGGCCTCGCTGAGTGAAGAGCGGTTGCCGGCCCTGCTAACACCGGCAGCGTTGACGACAGGAACGCGCGTTCCACCGCAGTCTGCTGCCACCATGGAGTACACAGTCACAGGCACAGATCATCAGCCCCCTGCGTTTATTCCGGATGAGTGGAAAGAAGTACTCAATGCACGGCAGAAGCACCATACGCAGAAATCTAAAACCAATGCGCTTTTACAAGCGGAAAACGCCAGCATTTCTGCCCAGCCACAACTAGTCCACGAAGACTCTATAGAGACGCCAGCGGAGAAGAAAAAAAAACTCGCAAGCATTTCCCCGAAAATGAACATGGTTAAGTGCGAATGCACAGGGTGATTCTATGAGGGGGAGTGAGGTTAAAATTCGTTGGCATTCGCAGCGAGTTAACGTAAACTCCCCCGTGTGGTCACGTTGCGATTCCCAGGAACCACTAGACCCTTCCGGGAAATCTTGGTGAGTTTACGCATATATGTGAGAGGAAATTCGCACTATAATGATGTTTATGTCCGTGGCCCACGTCGCCCGCTTGCGCTCGGCATCACGGGCCCTTCGCCGCACTGCCTTGTCTTCAACCGGCGTGACATCTTCAACGACGCGTGCAATGCTCGCATTCGATTGCGTTGTACTCGTTGTTGGAGGTATCGCAGTCGCGGTTGATGCCTGCGATGGATCCATATCTATGATGACTTGCCGATCTCGAGCAAGTCGTGGCTGCGCGGGCGCGCGCAGCCACGCAGAGGAGGGTGGAGCGCACGCAATCACTTGGTGTGTGACGTCGTTGCGCCGTTGCTACAGACCGTCCTCTCCGCTCCTCGCGCCGTTGCTAGGGGAGAGGAGGAGGCGCAGCGCGGACGGCGGATTCAGGGTCGCTTATATAGTGCATTCGCACTTAAAACAGGCACCAAAGCTTCCGCGGCACGCCTCAGACGCGGCCAGACCCTACAGAGACCGACGGATGATTTCAAGGTTGTTTATCACCCAAACACTGGCGTCAACATGGCCGCGTTCACAGAGCACTAGAATTGCGGGCCGCGTTGCTGGACAGTAGCAGCCTTGTGGCGTTCAGCACCCAAGGTGACCTCACATGTACCAGTCTGGTGAAGAGTGTTTTCACAATGTTCACAGCGTGCCATGAGAGAGCGGCCATGTACGCAAAGATAAGGCAGATCACTCTTCGCAGCAAAACAATTGCAGTGAACGCCTACATTGCACCGCCGGATAGAGCCTTGAAAGATATATATCGAGCAAATAATGTAGAATCGCCTCAGGAGATCCTTCAAAAACTACGGCGATCTAATCGACTGCTCCCCATCGTGCAGGCTTGGGACATCGGTTGGACATCAAAGTCAGTGCCTATAAACTTCATGTCTGACACTCTTCTAGAGTCGGTCAAGTTTTTCTGCTCAGTTGTTGGAGTGTACTCCTTCAGGCCCAAAGTGGAGGCTTGTACAAATTACCGACGAACGAAGCATCGAAGAGACATCTGCCCAGAACCCCTACGCTCCCATTGCCTCGACTGTGAACAGCAACACACAGCCGACCAGCAGTGCTCCCCCACTTGCATTGCCTGCGGCGGAGCTCACAAAACTGGTGACAAGACTTTGCCGCCGTTGATACCAACGTGGCAAGACCCAGTGTGGAAGAGATCCCTCACCACATCAGCCCCAGAAGACGCCGGACATTCACTTCGACCAGACTTCATTTTCTCCATTGAATTCGGCAACCGATGGACACACCATAAGTAGGAGTCTGAAACAGAACACACCCCAAGTGACGCCAACGGTGAACCAAGACCCGCAAAAGGTGAGCTGTGTAAGTGGCGTTTCCCGGGGCGGCAGCAGTCGCTCAGATTTCAGAGGTCTGTACGATCAGTCTACTATAGACCATCTCACCAAAGAAAATCGGGAGCTTAAACAACAAATCCCATTAATCCTTGAACGTTTAAATGCACTGACACACACCGAATTTGCCAAACCCACCAAGTGCCACGACCAGTAGTAATTCGTGGCTCCCTTCCCGCAGACGCACGCGATCATTCAGACCCAAATCAATCGCCAGTTTATGACAATCCCCCCCCCCCCTCCGCCCCAAAAAAAGCGTCCTCTAGAAATCACGCACAATGTGTCCGACGCATCATCTCAAGCTCTTGAGGAGCATATTAATGAAGTAGGAGAAAGATTCAATCTCGGACTCACACAAATCGCGGAAACATTTGTTCGCCTAGAATAGGTTATTACAGACCTAACGACTAAACTTCTCGCCATTGAGCTCCCTCCATTACATTCTCCCGCCTGATAATGACCTCTCGCCCCTCCGATAAGCCCTCATTCCCTCAACAATTCAGAATTTGCAAATAAAAATGTAGAGACCTACAGCGCAAAAAGGATACGTGATTCCTCCACCTGCGGCAGGCAACGCCAGTGCAGGATGTCATCGCCGTACAGGAATTTAACAAACAATGCAATTTAACAGGCTATCGTGCTATACAGCCACAAACTTCTCCCACCTTATAGGTCACCACTTATGTTCATTGTAGCATTGCACATGCTACCCACGACCTCTCTGATATATATTTTGACAGCGTCTTCCTTGAGCTGCTGCCACGTAATTCTCGATCTTCAACTTTATTTATAATAAATATCTACAGCCACCCCCGGTAAAAAGAAGCTGACCTCTTGCGCGTGCCAGCACGAGCCTATCACAGACACCATGCCTATAGTCATAGTAGAGGATTTGCTGCTGCTCGATTCCGCAGACGTATGCTTATGCAAGTCTTTAAAGGTTCAGCACTAACAAACTCTACAGAATATCGCCATTTATTATATCCCTGGCGAAGATACTTTTGCCGCACTCGAAAACAAGAAGTAGCTATCACAAGGCTGCGTTGCCGGGTACCAAATCTAAATTTCTGTAAACGTAGGTCTGCTCAGGCACCTTCGCCACTGTGTGCATTCTGCGATGAACTGGAAACAATGGAACATTTTTTTTTGACCTGCAGGCGGTGTAACACATTACGAAAAACCCTATTAGAAATACCTTTATGTGGTATTGGTATGGACTTATCTCTGCCTTTCATTTTGTCTTTTGGAGCTTCCATTTCTGGTTTCTCTAATGCGACAGTATGCGTGGCCGTCAGGGACAATATTGATGAAACTCATAGGTTGACTAATTAACCAGCTTCATTATCCTAACATGTCTACATAATTATATACGTATACAATCAGATTATTGCTCTATTCCAAGAATAAATCCGTTTATGTAAATACTTGTATGCATTACATTAAGCACCACACTTTCCTAGGCTATCGGTAATCTTTCTGTCAAACCTCCATCATTCCAAATCTGAACAGTAAATTTTAAAACCACTCGATTCTCGGCCAATCCCCCATAGTGGGTATGCGCCACTAACAATAGGAGAACAAAAACAACAACATTTTTAATGCCTCAAATGTTGAATGGGGATATAGGGTCTCTTCCGTTAAAGGACGACAACTCTGCAACTTTATAAAACAACACCGGCTGTCCCTTGCGACGGATACCACGCAAGCTACCCGCATAGGAAAGAGTGTTAGCAGGGACACATGCCCAGATTGAACGCTAGTAAAGAACATCACTCAGCTACAATGGGAGAACACTGGCCTCACCCTAGGCAGCGAACAATATTGCCACCATTGATGAACGAGCCACTGTGGCTCATACGCGTTTTGGGCGCGAAGAAGAAGAAGAACACATCTTCGTTGCTCTGGTTCAAGTGAACTCCTGGCTGCAGGTCTTATTTTTTTCGTGAAATTACTGGTGGAGGTGCTGGGTACGTTTACTTCGGCTGTGTCGGCCATGGTGGAGACAGCTACATTTCCCAGAGCAAGAATCAGCCGCCGCCTGCGTGGGTTACGCCCCAAACTTGGTCCCTTGGCATCGACAACCAGAAAGATGGCAACTGCGATGACAAGCCAGGCGGTCCAAACCAGCGATGGCCATGATTCTCTTCTTGCCCACGTTTTTCACGTGCCACAGACACCAAAGCCGTTCCATGGAGACATCTTCGAGGATGTTTATGACTGGCTAGACCACTTTGATCGGGTTGCCAGTATCAACGAATGGGACGATGTTCGCAAGCTGTGCCGAGTTTACTTCTACTTGGAGGATTCTGCGAAGACGTGGTACGAGAACCACGAGGGCTCCTTTGCAACATCGCAAGAGTTTAGCCGACAGCTCCGTGACGCCTATCGCAACACCGAAAGGAAGGAGAGGGCCGAACAAGCCATATCCAGCAGAAACCAACGGCCGAACGAACGTGTATCCATGTTTGTCGAGGACATGCTTCGACTCTTCAAGCGCGCGGACCCTGCCATGCCTGAAGAAAAGAAGGTGCGCCATTTGATGCGCGGAGTAAAAGAACAGCTTTTCGCTGGGCTCGTGCGCAATCCACCGACGACAGTCGCTCAGTTCATCAGTGAGGCAGCTACAATGGAACGTACGCTGCAGCAGCGGTCGTCACAATACGAACGCCAGATCCCGGCCACCACATGCTCTATCTGCTCTGACAGCGAGAGACAGACCCTCGCAGACTTCATTCGAAGTATCGTTCGGGACGAATTGCGACAGCTGCAGACAGTGGGATCCCATCCACCTGTGTCAGCCCTCGCGGATGTGATCAGACAAAAAGTCCGGCAGGCCGTCACACCCCTAACCCCAATCGCACCGCCGATTCCCGAGGCCCCAGTCCTGACCTACGCAGCGGCATTGCGATCCCCTGCGCCACCGGCTACAGATACTGCTATGCGGACAAGGTACCAGGCTATGCAGCCATTTCACGACACTGCTTCAAGCCCAACTCTCGGCTCAAGGTTTTCAAGCCCACCCACCTATCCGCCGTCTAACTCAAGACAAAGTGGTAGCAAGGCAAGCACGTGGCGCACCTCGGATAACTGTCCGCTCTGCTATCACTGTGGCGAAGCGGGTCACGTATACCGGAACTGTCTATACCGGCAACTAGGTCTCCGCGGCTTCCACCCTGATGCTCGATGCCCGCGCTACGGTGAGCGCCCCCGCGAAATTGAAGCCTATCTCACGGGCCAACGTACTCCTTCGACTATTCGGCACCACCAGTCGAGATCACCATCGCCTTGCCGGTCTACGTCACTCAGTTTGCCCTCATCGTCTTCCGCTCCTTTCAGGAGCCGGTCACCAAGTCCCCGCAGGGGAAACTAGGAACGGCGACTTCTGGGGGTGAAGTCGCGGCCCAGCGAACTGTAAAAGACCCTCCTTCGACGCAACGACCGGACGAGGGCGCTTCCGGTTTTGCAGTGTTTTGCGACAGCAAAAAGATTATTTCTGCCGGAATTGCCGTCTTCGTCGACAATCATGCTGTTAACGCCCTCGTCGACACCGGTGCCGACTGTTCCGTAATGAGCGCAACACTGGCATCTGAACTGAGGAAGGTTACCACGCCTTGGCAAGGACCTCAGTTGCGCACGGCAGGTGGCCATCTGGTGACGCCTACTGGTATGTGCACGGCACGCATTCGAATACGTACGTCAACATTTGTGGGCTCTTTCCTCGTATTGCGCGTGTGCTCTCGGCCAGTCATTCTAGGAATGGACTTCCTTCGTGAATACGGCGCCGTCATCTACCTCCGTGAATGACTTGTGTCGTTCGAGGATCCTTTTTGCGCTGAAACTGACAGTACGCAATTCCGGAAAAGAGCGCTCCGTGTTACCGACGATTCTCTGACTCTCCCACCTCGAAGCAGCCTCTTTGTCAAAGTAGAATTGGGACAGGACTTGTCTGACGCGGTAATTGCAGAGACCAATTTGTCTCTCCTTATTTCACAACAAATCTGTGTTGCCCGAGGAATCATTCAGCCTAGCAATAGGCATGCTCACCTTCTAGTCACGAACTTCAGCGACGAATATCGCCACCTAACGAGACACACTGCCATTGCATATTGTGAAGAACTTGCCGATGCCGATGGTCCGTCTACGTTAGCTCCATTTTCATCGAATGGCCACCCTGACGAGGCCTTCGTGAGCACTCTCGACGTAAACTAGAGACTACCTTCGGCTCAACGAGAAAGGCTTTTGCGTATACTCGGCTCATTTCAAGACTGCTTTGCCACTACGTCAAAGGTTAAACAGACACCACTTGCTCAACATCGTATCATCACGGAACCTACTGAGAGACCCATCCGACAACATGGCTGTAGGGTGTCGGAGAAAGAGCAAGATGCTATACGTGACCAAGTCCAGCAGATGCTTCAGGACGACGTCATTCAGCCATCGACCAGTCCCTGGGCTTCGCCAGTTGTGCTAGTAAAGAAGAAGAATGGTACGTTGCGTTTTTGCGTTGATTACCGTAAACTGAACAAGGTCACCAAAAAGGACGTTTATCCTCTACCCCAGATAGATGACTCGTTGGACCGTATACGCAACGCTAAATATTTTTCCTCCGTGGATTTGCGTAGAGGGTACTGGCAAATCGCCGTGGACGAGCGCGATCGCGAAAAGACGGCGTTTATTACTCCCGACGGTCTGTACGATTTTAAAGTGTTGCCTTTCGATCTATGCTCAGCGCCAGCTACTTTTCAAAGAATGACGGATACGGTTCTTACGGGGCTCAAATGGCAATCATGTCTTGTTTACCTTGATGACGTCGTGGTCTTTGCAGACACGTTTGAACAACACGTCCAACGCCTTCATGCAGTTCTTCAGGCAATTAGAACAGCGGGGTTGTCTCTCAAACCCGAAAATGTCATCTTGGACATGAAGAACTGAAGTTTCTTGGTCACGTTGTGAGCCATGCTGGCATCCGCCCAGATCCCGAGAAAACCCGCGACGTTGCCGCCTTTCCCGTGCCCACAAATAAGCGCGACCTACGCCGATTTCTGGGGCTCTGTGCGTATTACAGGCGCTTTGTCAAAAACTTCTCGAAGATTGCTGAACCCCTCAACAAGCTTACAAAAGACGGTGTCTCGTTTGTTTGGGGTTCCGATCAGTGTCATGCGTTCGACACCCTTCGAAACCTCCTCCAGGCTCCGCCTGTACTAGGTCATTTTGACGAAAGCACTGACACGGGATTACACACTGACGCCAGCAACGTTGGACTAGGAGTGGTATTAGTTCAGTGGCAAAATGGCGTAGAGCGCGTGATCGCTTATGCGAGCAGAACGTTATCCCCAGCGGAGAAAAACTATTCTGCAACCGAAAAGGAATGCCTCGCTGTTGTCTGGGCCATAACAAAGTTCCGCCCATACTTGTATGGCCACCCATTCAGGGTAGTTAGCGACCACCATTTCCTTTGTTGGCTCGTGAATCTCAAAGATCCCTCAGGTCGTCTAGCACGATGGAGCCATCGGCTACATGATTTCGATGTCACCATCGTTTACAAATCTGGGCAGAAACACACCGACCCCAACTGTCTCTCACGTGCACCGGTCGAAAATGCCAACACTGACCTTGAAGACGACGACACTTTTCTTTCTGCCGTATCAGCAACCAGCTTAGCTGAGCAACAGCGTCACGACTCGGAGCTCATCCCGCTCATTGACTACCTGGAAGGACGCAATTCCCGCCTTCCTCGAAGCTTTGCGCGCTCACTATCTTCCTTTTGTTTCCGTGATAGAGTGCTTTATAAAAAGAACTTTCATCCTACACAAGCTATGTATCTGCTTGTTGTGCCAACTACGCTTCGTGGTGACAATTTACGTGCGTGTCATGATGAGCCATCATCCGGACACCTCGGCTATACGCGCACGCTGCAACGGATTCAACTCTCCTACTACTGGCCACGTCTCGCGAAGACTGTGAAGCACTACGTTTGCACATGTCGCGACTGACAGCGATGTAAGATTCCACCTTTACGACCAGCGGGACTACTGCACCCAATTGGCCCACCAAAGGCGCCCTTTCATCAGATTGGCATGGACTTGCTGGGGTCATTCCCCACGTCTTCGTCTGGAAACCGGTGGATTGTCGTCGCTACAGACTACTTAACACGCTACTGTGAAACCAAGGCACTTCCAAAAGCCACCGCAGCAGATGTCGCCCACTTTTTTTGTTAAGAGCATCGTCTTACGTCACGGTGCTCCAGCTGTCGTCATAACTGATCGTGGGACAGCTTTCACCGCAGAGATGCTGCAGGAAGTCTTGCGATTAAATGGCACGGAACATCGTAAAACAACGGCTTACCACCCGCAAACAAATGGGCTGACTGAACGACTCAATAAGACAATTGCAGACATGCTGTCAATGTATGTGGACATCGATCACAAGAACTGGGACACCACACTTCCCTACGTAACTTTCGTGTATAACACTGCTGTTCAAGAAAGTGCCGGTTTCACACCTTTTCGCTTAGTCCACGGTCGCGACGTCACGACGATGCTCGACGCCATGCTCCTGCCCGACAACTTAGGAATATACCACACCGATGCCGCCAAATTCGCGCAGTGCGCAGAAGAGGCCCGTCAACTTGCTCGTCACCGTATTCAACGTCACCAAACCGCAGACGCGCGCCGCTACAATCTTCGCCACCGGGAAGTTATTTTTAAGCCAGGTGATGAAGTCTGGGTGTGGACCCCTATCCGACAGCGTGGACGTTCAGAAAAGCTTCTTCGCCGCTACTTCGGCCCTTACAAGGTTGTGCGACGTCTCAGCGACGTCACTTACGAGGTTCTCCCACAAGGCAATTCGAGACGTTCCTGTTTCACCCCGCAAACTGAAGTCATTCACGTTTCATGTCTCAAACCATACTTTTCGCGCTGTGAATCGCCAGTGAGTGACTGACTTTATTGGTAACTTCGCGTCTTTCTTTTTGTTTCGTCTTTTCCTTACATTTTTCCTATTTTTCTTATTTCTCATTTAACTTTTGTCCCCACAACCAACTACGTTATTCCACCCTACGCCATTCATTTTGCTCGCATGCAAATTTTCATCTTATTTTCTTTTCTTTTTTTGCCTTCATGTAGAGCATCGAGACGATGCTTCTTGGGAGAGGGGGTAATGCCACCATTGATGAACGAGCCACTGTGGCTCATACGCGTTTTTGGGCGCGAAGAAGAAGAAGAACACATCTTAGTTGCTCTGGTTCAAGTGAACTCTTGGCTGCAGGTCTTGTTTTGTTCGTGACAATATATATTTGAAATGATTCTTAGACCGTGGTACCAGCTCAAAGCTATTGTAGACTGGGATGAATTTAAAAAACTCGTGCGCTAAAACACGCCACCTCCATTGCAGACTATGATACATAGGTAGCAGAGCTACAAGAAGATCTGAAATCGGTGACTAAACAAGCACCAACTCAGCATACAAACGAGCCAGTGGATAGCCATTTGGTGCACTTATGGGAGGCTTACCAGAGTATGAAAAGACGCTGGCTTATGCAAAAGCACAGCCGCACGTTGTGGAGTCACATGTCGATGACTGGACCCCATCATAGAGCACGCCAATAATCTTGTCTCTCAACAATGAACGCAGTTATGTAATCGGCTCGATGGAAGCCTTCACTTCAAGGAAACGTGGTCTTTTCTACGTAACTTATTAGAACCATAAAAATCGAAAGCTTAAAGTAGCAAACCTATATCAGGACTAATTCACCTAACGAAGAAGCATGGACGGAACATAGTGCGAACCTTTATTCAAACCTTTTTTTCCGCGGCATGTGGCAGAGTACATGTCGGAACATGTGGGCCTTCCCAACCAAGATTTGAATCATCCCATAACGGAGGCAGAGGTTTACGCTGTATTACATCAGCTGGGCACCACCTCAGCTCCAGGACCTGACCACTTCACCAATGAATCGCTACGCAACTAGGACGCAGGCTCAGTGTCACAAAACGAGCGCTCAAAAAGGGCGCGCCGCTGAATTCTCGCGACAAAGCGCCGGAGAGACACCTCGAAGTCAACGATAAAAAACTCCCAAGCATTTCCCCGAGGGTGAACATGGTTAAGTGCGAATGCACGGGGTGATGCTATGAGGGGTATTTATTAATTCGCACTATTATATTTATTAATCACACTATGGTGCTTTTATGGTGTAATGGTTCTGGGAATCGTAATTTGACCACATGGGGGAGTTTACGTTAACTCACTGGCGAATGCCAACCGATTTTAAATTTACTCCCCCTCATAGCATCACCCCGTGCATTCGCACTTAACCATGTTCACCCTCGGGGAAATGCTTGGGAGTTTTATTACTGATGATGATGATTAAAGTGTAATTATTAAATTTAAGTGTTGGCGGCAGGCGCTCCCAGTGGACCTCGGATGCGGACATGGTCAGGAACGCGTGCGGCTTGCCCAACTGGCGGATCCTTGCGAAGAGTTCACTCCCGCGATCCTGCCAGTACTGGACCGTATTTAGAACGCCCCGCATGAATGCGAGGTCGCGGTCCAGCACCTCCTCCAGGAACTTCTTACCGCCACTCTCGAGCGTCTCGCGAGTGATGGAACCAGTGGTCTCGTTGGTGCGCAACATCATGTTGCTTTCCACAACGTTGTACCGCATCACCTTCGTGGCCATGTACAAGACGTGCTCCGGCGTTGCTCCACGCCGGTCGGTGCGCCGTATCTCGCTGCTGGCCATGGCGAATGGCGTGGAACGCGGACCGATGATCTTGCGAGGCACGCCCATGTATATCGTGGGGAAGGCGAGCTCTTCCGCATACGCATCCATGAAGAGCGCCAGTGGGACGCGGTTCTCACCCGGAGCGAGGTGCAGGCTATGCGACTGATCGATCAGCTTGTCAGTGGCAGCGGCATCGTCCAGTTCACCGCTTCGCTCCCATCATCTCTCATCAAGAGAGCGCGCGGTCGTTGCTCACCCTCCTCATTAAAGAAGATTGTCTTTGACATGGCATTGAGGGCAATGGCTAGTTGCACGGGGTCGTCCAAATCTATGTTCTCGGGGACAGTCTCGATGTCATCCGCTTCGTCTCCCCCCTGGGCACGTTCACCTTCACAAACGGCCGCATCATCGTCATCGAAGACACCCAGCCGACTCCAGTCGATGCGCACGCCACTAGCGACATACAACGGCGCATGCTCCAGGTGCTTCAACCACGGCAAGATGTTTCCGCGCTTCACCAGTCCACGCCTGTACGTAGCCGGACTCACCAGCCTCCACTTCACGTGCACGTCTATCGCAACGTCCTCGGGAACCAGCCGCGGAAGACACTCCACCACGCTCGGAACGTCGATGGGCACGTTCACGATCTGTCCCTTAATGCCGTACTGACCGTTGCCCCGCGTGAGCCGCCTGATGCTCATGAAGGGGAGTCGAGGCGAGATGAGGCGCTCTTCCACCGGGTTCTCGAAAACGGAGGAGCGCATCCTGCGGCGCCTACAGACAAATACGCTGCTCTGTCCAGCCATACTCAAATATCACGACCCAAAAATAAGTGGGCAGTGCCAGTACTGTGGGGAAGTGGCCAACACTTACCATATTGCCGCGAACCATGCATTGGGTTTCTTTATTTGTGTTTTGTTTTTTCGGCCTGGCTGCGCCGGCCTGTGCTATCACCGTTTTCACAGCGTTTCAAACAAACGCTACCACAGCGTTTCGCACAAACGCTATCGAACAACGCTTCAGGCGTTGTTCGATAGAAACAACACTTCAAGCGTTGTTTGTTGGAAACGCTGTTCGAACGAACAGCGTTTCTAACAAACGCTAATACGGCGTTCTCGATACAATTCGACTATTCAAGAAACCCTCGCGCCGAGGGATATAAATTCCCGCACAGCCGATGCCGCGTCACTCGATCGCCGACGCTCACTAGCATGCCCGTCGTTTTGCCGGCCGCTGCTTCGCCGCCTGTGTATTCTTTCAGTTGTTAGGGGAGCACACGTTCGCTCCAATAAACTTGTTTTCCTTATAGACAACTGTGTGGTCCTTTGCTGCATGACATCTGGTGGAGGTGCGGGGTACATGAACCCTAAGCCATTGCCAAGCCGACAAGCAAGCCCAACACGACAAGCACGCCCAACTCGTGTCAGCCGCCGACAGCAAGGCCTTCAGCCAGAGTTTGGACTGCTCCCGGATAAAAAAAGGAAAAAAAAAGACGTAAAAACTACGATGATCAACGCAGGCACCATGACCAGCGCTACCAACCCTCCCGTCGTTCTGCAACAACCTCGTGAGCCCCCATCATTCCGAGGATCTCCTGGTGAAGACCCGGAAGAGTGGCTGGAGAATCTGGAGCGCATCGGAATCTTTAACAGGTGGGATGACGAAGAAACGTTTCGTCATGTCTTCTTCTATTTGGAGGATGCAGCTCGAACGTGGTTTGAGAACCATGAAGGCTCCCTAACCGACTGGACTGTCTTTAAGAGCGAATTCCTCAAAACATTCGCTACGGTTGTGCGGAAAGAACGAGCCACCCTTTTGTTGGAGACGCGAATGCAACACCCTAACGAAGGTGTTGTACTGTTCGCTGAGGAGATGAAGATGCTGTTCCGGAGAGCTGACCCCGAAATGGCAGAAGAGAAGAAGGTGCTCTTTCTGATGCGGGGAGTTAAACAAGAGCTCTTCGCTGGACTTATCCGCAACCCCCCTAAGACCATCGCTGAGTTCGTCACCGAGGCTAAGATGATCGAGAGGACCTTGGATATGCGTTCGCGGCAATACGATAGACCACTCAACACCCTTTCGGTGAACCCGGTAAACGCCCCTGGATTGGCAACGGAAGACTTGCAGGAGACCATCTGCGCCGTCGTTCGCGAGGAACTGAGGAAATTGTTCCCAGCAACGCCGCAGCCCCAAGTCGCCTCCCTCACTGACGTCGTCCGCGAGGAGGTTCAGCAAGCACTGGGGAATTCCACGCCGTCGGAAGCATCTTGCGAACCACAAGCGATAACCTACTCCGCTGCTGCTCGTCGACCCCGACCCGTCCCAACCCGTTATCAAGAGGCCCCGCCCTACCGCGGCCCAATGTCGCCCGCCCGACCCCCTGTAACCCGAAACAAGGCGCCCAGGAAGACCGAGGTGTGGCGAACGCCAGATAATCGTCCGCTGTGCTACCACTGCGGAGAGGCCGACCACGTCTACCGCCGCTGCCCGTACAAGAGGCTGGGTTTTCGTGGGTTCTCCGTCGACGCACCCCGCCCGTGAGCCGGCCAGCGCCCATTTGAGATCGAAGAATACCTGTCGAACACCAGCCGTGGACCATCCCGTTTCAACCGTTCGCCGTCGCCCTACCCGTACCAATGCCCCAACCGTCGCAGCAATGCTGACTTCGCCCGTGGAAGGTCCCCCAGCCCAGGAGGGGGAAACTAAAAGCAGCAACTTCTGGAGGTGTAGTTGCACAATGGCGAGAAAATGAAAACCCTCCAACGACGCAAGACCGTGATTCACGACATGCCCTCATCCCGACGACCCGACGACACCCTGACGAGACCCCCGAAAACGACGACAGCTACGCTGGGCGACGCGTACCCGAAATGACGAAGCCTGCCGCTGAGAAGACGACGATGACGACGCATAGTGTCCGACCATCAACACGCGCAAGCCGCGATACGACGCCCCGACGCACCCAAAATTCGAGGAAAGCGGCATCCGACGTCCAGTTGTCCATCGACGGCCTTGACGTAGTCGCCCTCATCGACACGGGAGCCGACTACTCGGTCATGAGTGGGTCATTCGCGTCCAAGCTAAAGAAAGTTACGACCAGATGGGACGGTCCGCACATACACACAGCAGGAGGCCACCTCGTGACCCCAAGTGGAATGTGCACATCGCGCGTCACCAAAGACGGCACTACGTACCCTTCGGAGTTCGTCATTTTGCCTAACTGCTCCCGCGACGTAATTCTCGGAATGGACTTTTTGACGGACAATGGCGCAATAATTGATCTGCAGACCAGGTCGATAACGTTTTCTTCAGATCACTACACGACGCCGCAGCCGAACCTCGGACACCGTGCTGCTGTAAGGATCGCCGACGATCACGTCACCCTGCCACCCCACGCAAGCTTGATGATCGCCGTCTATTGTGAAGGTGCTGCTCCTGACGTCGACGCTATCGTGGAGACTGACCAAAGGTTGCTTCTAGACCGCGGTGTGTCTGTCGCAAGAGGCATTGCGCGGTTTAAGCAATGCGGATCCCACGTTTTGGTCACCAATTTCACCGAGGAGTACCAGCATCTAAACAAGGGCGCTGCAATTGCGTTCCTCGAAGAAACGCAAGAAGCGAGTCAAGTGATCGCGGTCGCCCCCTTTGAACGCGCACGTGCAGATGCTTCCAGGCTGCCACATCCTTTCGACGTGAACCCGGCGCTTTCGCAAGAAAATCGGGACAGATTACTGGAGTTGCTCCGTCGCTACAGCGAGTGTTTTTCCTCGAACTCGAAGTTACGTCAGACACCTTTGGCGAGGCACCGGATAATAACCGAAGATGGAGCCCGACCTACCAGACAGTCACCGTACCGCGTTTTTTCACACGAGCGCGAAGCCATCCGGACTCAAGTTGATGACATGCTCAGCGACGACATAATACAGCCATCAAAAAGTCCGTGGGCTGCGCCGGTTGTACTCGTGAAGAAAAAAGATGGCACTTTAAGATTCTGCGTTGACTACCGGAGACTAAACAGAATCACGAAAAAGGACGTGTACCCCCTGCCACGAATCGACGACGCCCTCGACCACCTCTGCCACGCCAAGTACTTCTCATCCATGGATCTGAAGACCGGCTACTGGCAAATTGAAGTGGACGAGAGAGACCGAGAGAAGACTGCATTTAAAACCCCGGACGGTCTATACGAGTTCAAGGTGATGCCGTTTGGGCTGTGCACGGCGCCCGCAACGCTTCAGAGAGTCATGGACACTGTGCTAGCAGGCCTGAAGTGGCACACGTGCCTCGTATACCTCGACGACGTTGTCGTATTCGCCCGGACTTTCGACGAACACCTCACAAGGTTGGAATCTGTACTCGAGGCCATTCGTACGTCGGGGTTTACGCTGAAGCCTGAGAAGTGCCGTTTCGCGTACGAGGAACTCAAGTTCTTGGGTCACGTCGTGAACACCGCGGGAGTCCTACCTGACCCGGCAAAAACATCAGTCATTGCGAACTTCCCAAGGCCGAAAGATAAGAAGGGTGTGCGAAAGTTTCTCGGACTGTGCGCATACTACCGGCGCATTGTCGCAAACTTCGCACGCATTGCAGAGCCACTGACGCGCCTGACGAAAGAAAGCACCCCTTTCAGCTGGGAAAACGATTAAGAAAATGCTGCGAGCTGAAACAACGCCTGCAAAACCCGCCCGTGCTCGCTCATTTCGACGAAAACGCTGAAACGGAAATGCACAGGGACGCCAGTGATATCGGTTTGGGTGCCGTCCTCGTCCAAAAGCAAAGCGGTTACGAAAAGATAATCGCCTATGCAAGCCGTGGTCTGTCGAAGGAGGAGAGAAACTACTCTGCCTCTGAGAAAGAGTGCCTGGCTATCTAATGGGCCATTTCAAAATTTCGCCCATACGTCTGTGGTAGACCGTTTAAAGTTGTGACAGACCATCATGCGCTGTGTTGGCTCGCCAATTTGAAGAACCCCTCTGGCCGTCTTGGGCGGTGGAGCTTGCGCCTGCAAGAGTTTGACGTTACAATATTCTACAAATCCGGCAGGAGACACTCCGACGCCGACTGCCTGTCCCGCGCTCCCGTCGACCCACCACCACAGGACTCCGGCGAAGACAGCGCATTCTTCGGAGTCGTGACAGAGAGCGACCTAGCCGCCCAGCAGCGTGCCGACCCTGACCTCCGCGCCATGATCGACTACCTCGAAGGACGCAACGTCGCCGTGCCTAGGGCGTTCAAGCGCAACTTACCAGCGTTCAGCCTCAAAAACTCCATCCTAGTGAAGAAGAATTTCAACCCCGGAACGAGAACGAATTATCTACTTGTCATCTCCGCCGACCTTCGTGACGAAATTTTGGAAGCGTGCCACGACGACCCGTCTTCCGGACATCTCGGAACAGCTCGCGCGATAACAAAAATCAAGGCGAAATACTTCTGGCCCCGCCTTACATTCGATGTCACCCACTACGTCCGGAGCTGCCGTGACTGCCAGCGACGAAAAACACCACCGACGAGACCAGCCGGACTTCTGCAGCTGATCGCCGTCCCAACGAGGCCCTTCCAACAGATCGGAATGGACCCTCTGGGCCCGTTCCCTAGATCCCGATCCGCGAACAAATGGATTGTCGTAGCGACAGACTACATGACGCGCTACGCAGAGACCACCGCTCTTCCTAGGGGAACTGCACAAGAAGTTGCAAAGTTCTTTATTAACCAAATTGTGCTGCGACATGGAGCCCCTGAGGTCCTAATCACGGACCGCGGAACGACCTTCACTGCGGAGCTCATGCAAGAAATCTTACGCTACAGCAACACAGATCACCGAAGAACGACGGCGTACCACCCCCAAACGAACGGACTAACAGAACGGCTGAATAAGACAATCGCGGATATGCTGTCTATGTACGTCGACGTTGAACACAAGACGTGGGACGAAGTCCTCCCGTACGTCACGTTTGCGTACGACACGGCTATTCAAGAAACCACGCAGATGACACCGTTCGAGCTCGTCTACGGAAGACGGCCGACTACGATGCTCGACGCCATGCTTCCGCTCGTAGAAGACGACGACCTCAACGCCGACGTCCAAGGATACCTCCAACGTGCGGAGGAGGCCCGCCAGCTCGCTCGAGCTCGTATAACGGACCAGCAACTGGTGGATGCCAGACGCTACAATCTCCGACGCCGAGACGCCGAGTACCATCCTGGGGATCGTTTGTGGGTTTGGACTCCCATTCGACGAGGTGGACTCAGTGAGAAACTTCTACGACGCTATTTCGGACCCTACCAGATTCTACGACGTGTTTGCGAACTAACGTACGAAGTGATCCCCGATGGGGACTCCCGTACATCACGACGACGCACGCGGCCCGAAGTCGTCCATGTGGTTCGCTTAAAACCTTTCTACGGACGATGACGAACTTTTATTTTAAATTGTGTGGACTGTCCCTTATGTTAGCATCGGGTCGATGCACTCTTAGAGGGGGGGGGGTAATGCCGCGAACCATGCATTGGGTTTGTTTATTTGTGTTTTGTTTTTTCGGCCTGGCTGCGTCGGCCTGTGCTATCGCGGTTCGAACAGCGTTTCTAACAAACGCTATCACGGCGTTCTCGATACAATTCGACTATTCGAGAAACCCTCGCGCCGAGGGATATAAATTCCCGCACAGCCGATGCCGCGTCATTCGATCGCCGACGCTCACTAGCGTGCCCGTCGTTTTGCCGGCCGCTGCTTCGCCGCCTGTGTATTCTTTCAGTTGTTAGGGGAGCACAGGTTCGCTCCAATAAACTTGTTTTCCTTATAGACAACTGTGTCATCCTTTGCTGCGTGACAATATGGTCTGGGCCTGCCAAATGAACCCAAAATTAACCCCCTTTCCCAACCCCACCAAAGAGGACTGGGAGACGACCCTACTCAATAGCTCCACACTAGAGGAACAGCGAACTCTAGTCCAGCGAGCTCGGGTGGCGGCCTCGACTAATGACGTCCCGGACTAGGGATGTCAACCAGCCCGGTGGGGAGAAGGGCTATCTGGCACAGCCAGCATCAATAAAGGTTTTTTCCTCCTCCTCCACCGGGTTCAGATCGGGGAGGTCCGCGGGACGAGGCGGGTACGCGTAGCCGTGGCTCTTGCTCAACGGCGGAACCCGCCCGGCCAGCAGCGACTCTCGGCAAGACGCACACACCCGGAACGCACCGAAGGGAGCCAGCCGCGGGTCTTGCGCATCCATGTCGTCGCATCGGTGTTCGCCCGACCGTCTTCCGAACTCGTTACAAAGAACCCGCAACGCGTTCAACCTGTTGGTCTTGTTCCTCGCGCCGGAAATGCAGCTCAGGTTGTTATCGAACCACAGCCGGTCACACACGGCGCAGCTGTGACCGAAGCTGCGACCCACAAAGTCGCGTTTGAAACGCGCGTCCGGACGAGCAAAGTCCAGGGCTCGCACCCTCTCCCGCGCGGCACGTTTACTGGCTCGAACGGCTTCGGGAACGTCCACTCGCCGTTGACGATTGCGAGCGGCGTCTTGACGCCGGCCTTCATCGCCCTTCTCCGCCTGACGCTTGCGTTGTCGTTCCGCATCTTGGGCCGCGTTCGCGGCTCGATGCTGACGCCTCATCTCGGCCTCGCGAGCGCGCAGTTCACCATCCTCTGCACGCTTCGCCCGCTTGTCCTCGGCCTCGCGAGCGCGCAGTTCGGCATCCGCTGCACGTTTCGCCCGCTTGCACTCGGCCTCGCGAGCACGCAGTTTGGCATCCGCTGCACGCTTTGCCCGCTTACGTTTGGTCTCACGAGCCCTTCACAGCGCCGCCTTGTCTTCCAACGTCGGCGAAACCACCGCGGTACCGTCACCTCCAACGACGGGTGCAGTGCTGGCATTTGGTTGTACTGCATTCGTTGTTGATGGTAGCGTTGCCTCCGGGACATTCATCGCACGACCCGCTCTCGACCGGAGACTGAGAGAGAAGGCGGGCGCGCGAGAGAGAGGGGTGCGCGCGCAGCTGCAGCGAGCGAGGAGAGCGGAGGAGCGAGCGAAGGGGGAGGGGGACGCGCGCACCAGCGTTAAAGATATAAGGCGCGTTACTGACACCGATATCAGCGTCGCGTCCGTGGCTTATTCGGTAGAGCGTCGCGCTGCGGCCCGCCAAGTCCTCTTTCTTTTAAAGATAGAGAGAAGACTGCGGACGCCGCCGATGGCGGTGGATGGTTTGGGGTCGCTTATAAAGTGTATTCACACTTAAAAAAGAAAACAAACATCCAGACTCCCCGGGCGCGCGTCCCTCCCCTCTCGGAAGCGTAGGTTCGCCGACGAACCTCCTCACATCGCGGCCGAGCAAGCCCTGGAAATTTCTCGATGGAAAGGGGCGTGGTGATGCCGGGTTGCGTCATCCGTTGCGGACGGCCGTCAACCGTCTCGCACTTTTCCCCAGCCATTGCTGCGCATCGCGCCGACGAAATGATGAGAATTTTCTGGAATCTCGCGCGGAAGGTATTTAACCGAGCAGCAGAGGTGGGAGATCAGGAGAAGAAGGAAGTTAGCGCCAGTGTGCGTGGGGTTATTCTGCCGCGTCGGTCGGTGAAGGTTTTGTCCTTAGTGAAAAAGCAGGAGAAGAAGAAAATATGCGCCAGAGTGCGTAGGGTGTTCCGCCTTGTGAGCGAAGCCTTTTGTCTTTCGTGACAAAGGAGGAGAAGAGGAGGATTTCCACCTGAGGGGTGAAGACTTGAGCTACAGGCAAGAGTGTGTGTCTACCGCTATCGAGCGAAGACGTGTGGCAACATCTGCGTGTGTGAAGCCAACTTGTTTCTGGCGAAGAAGTTTGGAGCCTGGAGAGTGGTCAATTGAAGACGCGAGGTTTCCTGGAAAAGAAATTTCGGAGGCAGCGGAGCGACAACAACACTGGACTTTGAGTGAGTGATTCTCGGAAGTGTATCCTTCAGACTTTTGTTCCAAGAACTTTGGAGCGAATAAGTTTTCTAACTCTTTAGTCTCTAAGTGTCTTGATTGTTCGATGCATGCGACTGCAGTGTAGTGCGTATTGTTGTCTGTGTCCGTTGTTTCAAGTGTGGCTGATTGTACTGTGTAGTACATTGTTTGATTGGTGACATACTGTATTCAACTATTGTCGAGTGTGCATACTTGTGTATCATTTTGATCTGCCATAACTGAGAATATAATTTTGTTTTGTTTATTAACTCTCGGCTCTGACTTGTTCTTTGAGCCACAGCCGGCGTCCGCTGGCGCGCCAAATGGGACCACTTCTAAATTGTCCACGCTTTCGTAATGCGGTTCGGGGGGCCGATACTTTGGCCCTTGGAATTAGCCCGGCGATCGCCTCCCTAATTAACGGGACCGGTGAAAATTAATCTGGCGTCCGCGACAAGGACCTTTTGGTGCACAGTGTGTCCTAAGTACTGAGAAAGAGCTTCGAGTTGTTGATAGTGTTATTGGAACGATTTTGTGTGTTGCTCAGTGTTCTCGTTAATGAGTGCAGGAGAGTGTTCCGATATACTGATTTAGGCAGATATTTTTTGCACGCGGCAAGGTTTTATTTGCGAGACACAATGGATCTTATATACTTAAGACCGCCAAAGTAATACCATTGTACAAATCTGGTGATCGGAATCTACCGGACAGCTACAGACCAATATCTGTCCTGAGTAGTATTAACACTACGCTTGAAAAACTAATTTCGTTGCAATTAAGGCGCTTCCTGGGTGAACAGAATGTACTTTGTCCCCAGCAACACGGCTTTGTTGCAAAGAGGTCCACTTCAACTGCTGTTTCGATGCTTACGCAATATATTACTTCCGCGCTACATGAAAACAACATAGCAATAGCAGTATTTTTAGACATACGAAAGGCATTTGATGCTATTAGTCATTCCATTTTACTGGAAAAAATGCATTCCTATGGGATAAAAGGTAACTCGCTTGATTTTTTTTCTAGTTATTTATCGGCACGCAAACAAAAGGTAGTCATTGGTGACATCAAGTCATCTTACGGTTATATTAAATGCGGGGTGCCACAGGGCTCAGTTTTGGGCCCTATATTGTTCTCTTTTTATATTAATGATATCCCGCGATCCCTACAGAGGTCAAGGGCACTGATGTACGCGGACGACACTGTTTTAGTTTTCACAGGACACTCCTTAGCAGATTTAAAAAATGACGCGATGACCGATTTATCGAACATTTCGGAATGGTTTGCCAGGAATCAGCTGACTGTTAACTGTACTAAAACAAAGTACATGGTGTTTCACTCTCGTAGGAAACATATTGACGCTGAATCTCTTAACATAACATCAAACAACGCTCCTATTCAACAAGTTCCTTGTTTTAAATATTTAGGCGTGACTTTTGATGAACATTTACACTGGCATGAGCAAGTACAGAGTGTGTGCGCAAAGGTAGCCTATGGCTGCTATTCTCCAATAAAAGCTCGCCAATGTTTTCCACAAGCTATGCTTCGCACACTCTACTTTTCATTGTGTCATTGTCACATAGATTACTCTCTGGAATCGTGGGGTGTGATGTACAACAGTTATCTAAAAACTCTTGAACGACTTCAAAAGCGTACACTTAAACTCATAAGCCAAGGTGAATCAGAAAGTAATATTTTCCAATCACAACGCATTCTCTCGGTTCCGATGTTGCGTGAATACAAAATTGCCGTTTTAGTAAATAACATAACTAATAGAAATTCACCTTTGCCTGCTGATCTTTTTTCAATTCCTAAACGCAATACGCGACATGCTTCGAATGGTAATTTCAATCTGCCCAAATGTGTTAATGTTTACGGAGAAAGACTGATACTGTTTAATGGAACAAAAATATGGAACACGGTCCCCCTAGAGATTAAAACTGCACGTAATTTCAGCATGGCATGTAAATCATTTTTTCTGTGGAGTCAAGACATGTAAGCATGTGTGTGTTTGATTCGATTTTCATTGTATTTTTTAATAAGTGCCTATCTATAGAAACTAGCTGCAAGCTAATAAGTATGCATATCTGCAGGAAAAAATGTATTACTGTGTTATCTGTATTATATGATTGTTTTTTTTTTGTTTTTTTATGTTGTTACCTCAGAGCTGACCTGTACACTTTTTTTATGTTGCACATTGTATTGGACCGTCCACTAGCCACTTTAGGCTATCGGTCCAAATAATCCCTGTAATTGCATATATCTATTCATGAAAATAAAGTTTCATTGATTGATTGATTGATTGATCTCGAAAAGTTAGTAGCTCTTGGTGAGAAGATGGGTCTTTCTGGCGCCGAACTACGGAAGGGGGTCACCCAGAAGGAAAAAGAAGAAAAAGAGAGGGCCAAAGAAGAAAAGGCAGCTGAGCTGGATGAAGAAAGGTTGGCGGTCGAAAGATCCAAAGCAGAAAAAGAAGATGAGTTGGAAAGATAGGTTAGCAGCTGAGAGAGCCAAGGAAGAAAAAGACTGAGTTGGAAAGAGAGAGGTTGGCAGCTGAGAGAGCCAAGGAAGAAAAAACTGCTGAGTTGGAACGAGAGAGGTTGGCAGCTGAGAGGGCCAAGGAAGAAAGCAACAATTGAAGTTGGAGTTGGAGAGAGAAAAGCTGGCAGCTGAAAGGGCGAAATAAGAAAGAGAGGCAAAGGAGCGACAGCTGAAAGAAGAAAGAGAGCAGCAATTGAAGTTGGAGCTGGAGAGAGAAAAGCTGGCCGCTGAGAGGGCGAGAGAAGAAAGAGAGGCAAAGGAGCGATAGCTGAAAGAAGAAAGAGAGGAAAGGGAACGGCAGCGGCAGCACGAGATGGAACTCGAGCGGCTCCATTTGCAACAGCGAAGTGAAACTCCCGTCCAAGCTAAAGTTGAAAGCGGCGAACGGGGGGACCACGGCTTCCGCTTGAACCCAAGCAAGCTGCTCGTAGCGTTTAATGAAAGGAAGGACGACCTTGACGGGTACCTTCACCGATTTGAGACAATTGCGAGGAGCCAGAATTGGCCGGAGCATCAATGAGCAACTGCTTTGAGTACTTGTTTGAGTGGTGAAGCGCTCAGTGTGTACGGTAGGCTGACGCAGACCGATGCAGCCAACTATGCAAAGGTGAAAGCTGCTTTTTTGAAGTGATTTAGATTTACTGTGGAAGGATTCCGGGACAGATTTCGGACAGGAAAGCCAGCTGATGGAGAGACGGCTACGCACTATGCCGCCCGACTTAGCCATTATTTCGACAGCTGGATTGAACTTTCAGGGACAGTGCAGGAGTACGATGAGCTTAGAGAGCTCCTTATTAGAGAGCAATTTCTCACCAGTTGCCACCCAAGCCTGTCGCTGTACTTGAAAGAGAGGAAGGCTGAGTCACTTGAAGGCATGCTTGAATTGGCCGACCAATTCTTGGAAGCGCAAGGTGGCACAAATTTGGCCAGAGTCAAGAAGGAGTGTCCGGAAGATTCGAAGAAATCGGCACCCGAACAAAAGAAGCGTGCACCGGAGAGTGTTCCGCGATGTTTTCTGCGTAACCGAGTGGGTCATCGCGTTAGCAACTGTCGAACTAACTTTACGAGTCCCACGGTCGTAAAATGTTTCAAGTGTGGTCAGACTGGGCACAAAGCAGACGCTTCTCCTAACGGAGTGAGTCAAACTCACCAGGTACCCTGTGTACTAGCAGCACCGAAATCCGATGGGGATGCCGTCACCGACGGATTCGTAGAGTTGAAAAATGGGGAGAAACTTCCTATTGTGGGTGCTGCAATGACAAAACAGCCAACCGGTGTTACGAAGGGAATGCCAACGCTGCCTGGAAAAGTTGCGGGCAAAAAGGTTACGGTGTTAAGAGATACCGGTTATCGGTATCGTGCGATAATCGGTATCTGTTATCATGCGAAGAAATTCGGTGCGGGAAAGTGAGTTAACAGGCAAAAGGAAACCGGTTTGCGTAATTGACAGAATGGTTCGGATGCTTCCCGAAGCAGAGATTGAGGTCTAAACCCCGTACTTCAGCGGGAAGGTTACGGCTCTATGCATGACGACCCCCTGTACGACCTCGTCATCGGAAACATCGATGGGGCGCGAGGGCCGAATGATCTAGAACGATCGGGAGAAGACCCTAAGATAGAACCCACGCCAACCCAGCGACCGCGAGATACAGTGGAGGAGCATCCCGTGACGGATCTCACTCGAGCCCAAGGTGAAGCCGCAGTGCAACAGACAGTGAATGAGAAGATGATCGTGTTGAATGAGTTCACGTGCTGGGCAGCTGGACTTACGATGGCACGACCTCAACCGACCGACAGTGTAAAGGTGACGGAGTCAGCCAGCCAGGCCCAAGGTCGTGACATGAACAAGCGGGTGACAGGATCGGTTGAACGTTGAGACCCGTTAACGGTGTGAAAAGGGACAACGATGGCTGAGACGCCGCCTCAGATACCGTCGTTGGAAAGGGCTCATCGGAACAGAAACAAGAACGATAAGAAGAGATCGAGGGAGCACCGCAAGAAAGGGCGCAAGCGCAGCTCGAAGTACTCAGGATAGGTGTTGAGGTCGAATCGAAATGTGTTTGACAGTGCTGAGTGCAACATGTTTGTGGTTGTTGTCCTGTGTCACAGCTGTATGTCGAGTGAATCAAAATTTTTGTTACGGTGACGTGATGTATAGTATGGTACAATTGTTGTAAAGACAGACTTTTGTACATTTGTATTGCTTGAAGTATGTGATGTAGTATTGTATTCATGTACCTGTGGCTATATTCTATGTATTGTGAGATTGAACTGCAATGTACAATTGTATTGAGTGATCTATTGTGAGTGTGACGTGGCATGAGCGACGGACTAGGTTACAGTCCTTTAGAGTGCGGGGACTGTTCGCGTTCGTTTGTGTGGTTCTGAATATAATGAGATAATATTCTTAAAGTGCGGGCAGTGTCACAAAACGAGTGCTCAAAAAAGGCGCACCGCCAAATTCTCGCGACGAAGCGCTGGAGAGACGCCTCGAAGTCAACAATAAAAAAAAAACATCCGAAGACTACCCGGGCACGCGTCCCTCCCCTCTCGGAAGCGTAGGTTCGCCGACTATTCTCCTCACATAGCGGCCGAGCAAGTCCTAGAAATTTCTTGATGGAAACGGGCGTGGTGATGCCGGGTTGCGTCATCCGTCGCGGACGGCTGTTGAACCGTCTCGTGCTTTCCCCCAGCCTTCGCTGCGCATCGCGCCGACGAAATGATGAGAATTTTCTGGAATCTCGCGCGCAAGGTATTTAAGCGAGCAGCAGAGATGGGAAATCAGGAGAAGAAGGAAGTTAGCGCCGGAGTGCGTTGGGTATCCCGCCGCGTCAGTCGGTGAAGGTGTTGTCCTTAGTGACAAAGCAGGAGAAGAAGAAAGTATGCGCCAGAGTGCGTAGGGTGTTCCGCCTTGTGGGCGAAGCCTTTTGTCTTCCGTGACAAAGGAGGAGAAGAAGAGGATTTGCACCTGAGGGGGGGTGAAGACTCGAGCTACAGGCAAGAGTGTGTGTCTACCGCTATCGAGCAAAGACGCGTGGCAACAGCTGCGTGTGTGAAGCCGACGTGTTTCTGGCGAAGAAGTTTGGAGCCTGGAGAGCGGTCAACTGAAGACGCGAGGTTTCCTGGAAGAGAAATTTCGGAGTCAGCGGAGCGACAACAACACTGGACTTTGAGTGAGTGATTCTCGGAAGTGTATCATTCAGACTTTTGTTCCAAGAACTTTGGACCGAATAAGTTTTCTAACTCTTTAGTCTCTAAGTGTCTTGGTTGTTCGATGCATGCGATTGCATTGTAGTGCGTATTGTTGTCTGTGTCCGTTGTTTCGAGTGTGGCTGATTGTACTTTGTAGTACATTGTTTGATTGGTGACATATTGACAAATCTAAATGCATGTCAATAACCTGGCGATCTATTTCTCCCCCCTGTACCTACAGAATTAACGCCGTTCCCCTCCAGCATGTCTCTTCATATAAGTACCTCGGCGTTTACATTACCAACAATCTATCTTGGCACACGCGTGTTACCTACATCTGTAATAACGCTAACCGAACGCTAGGATACTTACGCCGCAACTTTTCTCGCGCTCCGCTGTCCCTCAAAATTCTATTATACCGATCACTAATTCGCCCAAAGCTTGAGTACGCGTCCGCTATATGGGATCCCGTGCAGCAAAATTTAATTAACGCGTTAGAATCTGTTCAGAACCGCTCAGTTCGGTTCATTTGTTCTAATTATTCCCGTACTGCTAGCATATCAGAAATGAAATCTAACCTTGACCTACCCAATTTAACTGTCCGGAGGAAACTGGCGCGACTGCATTTTTTTCATAAGATATTTTTTCACATTCCATCAATGAAGCGAGACCTCATTTCACAACCGTCATACCACTCATCGCGCATTGATCATCAGCATAAGGTTGCCATTCCGTTTTGCCGCACCAAATTCTTTTCAGCAGCCTTCTTACCGAAAACAGCCGCCGATTGGAACCACCTTCCCTCTTCCGTTGTATCAATAACAGACCCTTTGTTATTCAAGACTGCAATTTCTCAGCAATGCTTGTAACTATACGCTGTTTCCATTATCTATCTTTGTTTTGTATGTGCTTGAATTCTTATACATTTTTAGTTGACTTATGTTGCCTTCCTGATTTGCGCATCTGATACTTGTTTCTTTATTTTGTCTTTTTTCTTGTGTGTTATATATGTTGTACCCACCCCCTCTGTAATGCCCTACGGGCCCTGAGGGTATTCTAATTAATAAATAAATAAATAAATATTGTATTCAACTACTGGCGATTGTGCATACTTGTGTATCGTTTTGATCTCCCATAACTGAGAATATAATTTAGTTTTGTTTATCAACTCTTGGCTCTGACTTGTTCTTTGAGCCACAGCCGGCGTCCGCTGGCGCGCCAAATAGGACCACTTCTAAATTGTCCACGCTTTCGTGGTGCGGTTCTGGGGGCCGATACTTCGGCCCTTGGAATTAGCCCGGCGATCGCCTCCCCAATTAACGGGACCGGTGACACTCAGGTAAGGTTCTTACTGAGTATTTTAACCAGCACTGGGAACAAGGCACACTGCCTCCCCAGTGGAAACATGCCAAGGCGGCATTCATCACAAAGCCAGGCAAACCACTCAACCTAGCTAACTTGCGCCCTATATCCCTCATTTCATGTGCAGGCAAACTTATGGAGCACGTCATCCTCAATCGCCTCAACAGATTCATGGAAAGAAATCACCTCTTCTCTCCTACTATGTTTGGATTCAGGACCGGGCTCTCCACCCAAGATGTGATGCTCCAGCTCAAAGAGGAGGTGCTAAATTTCAAATTCCCACATCTTACAAAAGCAATATTGGCACTTGACTTCACTAAAGCATTCGACAATGTCCGACATGCGGCTATTCTAAAGAACCTCAGGGCGCTCAACGTGGGTTACTGCACTAACAAATATGTTGCGGCCTTTTTAACGAACAGAACCGTGGAGATACACCTAGGGTCGGTTAAATCTCCGACTTTCATCCCCGGAAGTAGGGGCACTCCACAAGAGGCATTCCTCTCTCCTCTTTGTTTAAAAATTTAACTCCAATCCACCTTGCGAAAAAAGTAGCTACCATACCGGCTCTACAACACTCACTGTACGCCGATAACATCACACTTTGGACTACCATGGGTGACCGTGGCACAATCGAATACATCCTCCAGAGAGCAGCACTAACGATACAAGAATACGCGCGGAGCATTGGCCTCAGCTGCTCAGCTCCTAAATCTGAACTCCTTCGCATTCGTCCGAGGGACCCTTTCCCTCCAAAAAAATCCAAATATTTTGATTATCAACTCATCCCTCAAGTAAACAATATCAAAGTTCTAGGCCTTCAAATTTCCAATAACGGCTTCAATATCTTAGCCATAAGTAATATACGGCGCTAGGTAGTGAATATATCCGCCCTAACAAAGAGGATTTCTAATCACCACAGAGGCATGCGCGAAGCGGACACATGCCACCTTGTCCAAGTATTCTGCCTGTGTGAAATTACTTATTCCTTCCTTTATCTTTCCGTGTCATCTCTAGAGAGAGATCAGACAGATCGCCTCAATCCTACAGCATATAAAACTGCTGAGCACCTGCCTAAAATTACCGCTACGAGCAATGTTCTCCAGTTGGGGGTGCAAAACCCAATTGTTGAACTAATCGAAGTGCGCCTCATCAGCCACTATGCCCTACTTTAGCAATCTGAAACAGGAAGGCTGCTCCTTCAGCGCCTCAAAATCGCCCCAGGATGCACCACCTCCACAAAAGCGCCCCCAGAACACATTAGCGACAGTCTCTTGATACCGTCATTGCCTAAAAATACCCACCCCATTCATAATTATGACTGGCGGATAGCCAGAGCTATATCACTTCATAAGCGCTACGCATCTTCGACTCCGGTTACTTATGTCGATGCCGCAGAATACTGCCATCATGCTGCCTTTGCGGTGGCAGTAATATACACTGCCCAGAAATTACTCTTTAGCGCCACCTTCGACCGAGTGGCTCAACCAATCGAGGCGGAAGAAGCAGCGATTGCGTTAGCGATTGCTCACACCCAGGCGGAGTATATCTTCTCAGACTCAAAAACAGCCCTTTGTAATTTTGCTATATCGAATTCATGCACCTGCACACCGTATTTTACGATTCCTTCTTCCTCTCAACGAATAATCACCATTTTGTTGGTTCCCGCGCATTGTGGCCATCCCGGGAATACAGCCGTCCATGAGCAAGCCCGAGCACTCGTCAACCGGGAAGTGGATGGTCTGCCTTCATTTCGCAGGTCGCGAGAGTGCCTATTTAGATTACTTTACATTACCGCCATTTCCGCATGATCTACCCACAAGCCAATCAATCACTGTCCCAGACTTAGTAAATCGTTTGGCGCCATCTCCAAACGGGCACCTTGATTTCCCCCTTCATACATTCTAAAATTCATCTGCATAGCACCTTACCTCGTTGTCGCCTCTGCCCGAGTACCCAAGCTCACTTTCATCATACATATAGAACTTCTCCAAACAAGCCAAATCCCCCCTTTTCGGGGCATGAGTGACAGGAGCGATGGGAGGCTGCTCTGCACAGCTCACGACCGGACGACCAACTTCCGATCGTACGCTGGGCCATAGGGGTCGCCGAAGCGCACGGGCTTTCAGCCACCTAGAGCGGCCTGAGGGCTCATCATCTTCTTCTTCTTTGACCCCATCCCACTCCCTCACCTAACCCATTTTGGCGTCATTAAAGTTGTTTCCTCCTCCTCCTCCTCCTTACTTGTTTACCTGTTGGAGCACTGCGATGCGTAATCTCTTCTTCGCTGTTTCTTCTTTCTCTCAGGGCTCACCTCAGCTTTAGTCGCGAAATTCGCTACCGCAGAACTATGAACGGGCAAAAAGTCACCATTTGAAAAAAAAAACGCATCTATCACATAACAGCGTGATTTCCTCCCGTGAAGAGGCCACTTCGAATTACGGTCAAACCCCCTCTACCAGTCCCACAACAACGCACTTGTGACTTACTTAAGTTTCATTGGTTGGCTAGTTGGATCCTAGAAGAATGACTCAACCAATTGTGGGGAATCAGCAATCAAGTGTGTGGCGGAAAACAAAAAAATACTATGACACTAAGATAATTTGTAATCAAGCGGAAATATAAGAGCCGTGATTTTGTGTTTGGATGTATCGAAGTAAAATCGTTACAAATAGGTAGCGGGTTCAAAAATAACTGTATTACTGCATAAAACTAAAACAAAAATGAGATTTAGTTGTATTCCAATATTTGGTACCCAGTCCTTTCTGTTCTAAGCACTGAATCGTATTGGGCAAGAGGTTTGACTTTCGGAGCCTGGGTGAAAGAAGGCAAAGAAGTAGGAAACGGGGTGCCCCGAGCCGACAGGCAGCGATGCCAAGGTGAGCATTATGCTGTGAAATTTCGTCATCGATTGAGTGTGTCGAGGGTTATTCGGGGTTATCAAGAGTGCTTCCAGTGAGTTAACTGTGTGCGTCGTTCCGACATGCAATCTTTCATTGCGCAAGAGCTATTACACTGCATGAAATTCACCATCACACATCACAGACAGCCACCACATTGCCTCTATTTCTTTGCGCTTCAAATAAGTAGTTTGTAGCACTAAAGGCCCAATTAGAAAATCGTGTTTGCCATGCTTACCAACACTGCAGCCCCATTCCCGGTCATTCATATTGCGAGGCGTACATCCTCTTCTGTCGCTATGTAACTGAACACTCGCAAGTATATATTTTCTTCATGTTTGTAAACAGCCACGGAGGAAGGAAACTATTATCATTCCCGCTTGTAAATTAGAAGTGTGCGCCTTGGTCGTTTGCACCAGCGGTGGCGTGCGCCGCGAACAGCATTGGCAGCCGCGCATGGCTGCTTTTCGTCGTCGTCAGCGGCGGTGGCGGGGAAACCAAAACTACGAATTCAGAAAGTTTTTCACTGCGTATTCCTTGCTTAACTGAAATACAGAGCTTTTAACACTACCGCCAAAAAAAAAAGACACATGAAACGTATTAGAAGTTGAAAGCTCGTAGACGTTTCGTAAGTGCTTTGTTTTCCAGCGCTCCTGTTGAATTATTTTCTGGGGTGAGGGGAGGTGTACTTATCTCAAGTCATGTGCAGTTTATTATTAATTTCTGAAAAAGTTTCAAGCGTCCAAAGTTCATTGGAGTGCAGACATCATTCATCGTCTGTCAAAATGCGATTACCGCGGCCGGGCTGCGTGTTTGACAACCGTACGCTGGAGAACGCGCGAGAGAGAGGGGAGACACCCATGTCGTCTGCTACGGCGCTCATTGGCTACCACCGCTGCCAACGTCATTTCCGCGTAATGCTTGACGCCCTCATCTGTCCGCACCGCGCTCACGCGGTAAGGAGTCGGTGATTGCGGTGCTGCGTTGTGTCAATATGCTAGTGATCCGACTGCGTTTGGGGTTGTTTCCGAACTACTGAAGCCGTGAGTAAACAGTGTCGGGGCTGACTGCGTGGACAGGTGGCATCTGCACACTGGTGGCATTACAACGAGTACTAGACGGACAAGATTTACGCGTTGGAGCGAGACGTACGGCCGTGGACATGGGGTTCCATAGCGCGAAGAGCTCGTTTTTCGCCACGCGTGTTTAGAGCATGCCTAAGTATTAGCAGAGTCCTTCAATGCTTTACTGGTCACGAAACTTCGGCGCTAGTTTCATATAGGGTCCGCGGGCGCCACTGTCGCACTGAGGGGATCCAGCCGCCGCACGTGCGGCATATTTGCCAGCTTTTGGCATGCAAACGCTCGCTGCTTCTGGTCTCTGCGCGCTGGGTTTTTTTTTTCTTTTCGTAGATCTTAGCGATGAATCGGCCAATTATTGTGTATACCACCTGCCTCCAATGGGGTTTGATTTTTTCGAATAAATCGCCGCAGACCTCGGCCACGAACGACAACTGCTTTTGCGTCTTTGGGCGCAAGCGCTGCGCCGTGTTTACCGATTTTAAAATATATTTTGTTTGTTTCCTTCAAGAAAACTTTGTAACCACAATAGATACGGTAGCTCCGTAGCTGCGGACTGCTGCGGGCCTATCAATAATGCAACGAAAAAAAAACTGAATAGAAGCAGGTACGCGTCCTTCAGAGTAGGCTTTTAATGAATCTGTTGAGCGCTCTGAAATGCGCTGAGCACCCAGATACCCCAGTAATATTCTCTTTTTGATGAGGTGGTACAGTAACATTTAAAAGCGCTGCATAAAGGGAAAGGATCAAAATACAAAATGATGCATGTTGCACTGTGTGTCTTTCCGCGAACCCGCTTTTCAATCCTTGCAAAAAAGGAAGCGCAAACTTTTATCACACGCAACAAAAATAAATTTCAATATTATGAAGGGAGAAAAAAGAGCGTGGTGCAGCGTACAAAAATTTATTGTTTGCGCTTTGATGTGTAGCACACGGACGAAACAGAATATTGCCACGCAACAAAGACAAACGGTAAGTTCTACTGAATGAAGTTTATTAAAGCGAACTCATGCTCTGCAAAAGACTAGAAGGAAACGCAAACGTCAAAAAAGCAGTCCGCAGCGTGGCCTGCACAGAAGACATCGATAAAGTGAGTCACGCGGCATTTGCTATGCATGAATTGCTCTCGGGACGTCATTAATTTTCGATCCATGAAAATACGGTCGAGAATATTTTCGAGCAAACAAGAAATCAAGTTAGTGACAAGGTGACAACCTTTCCAATATAAACAATATTGCCCGACGCGACGTACAAAAAAAAAAGAGCAAACGGGCGCTTCAGTTGGCACTTCACCAGTTTAACCTCGGCGAGAGGGCTGGTAAATTCATCTGTCTGGCACGCCGAGTCCGAAGTGCGCGTTGGCCCCTCGCCGACAAGATCCGTGGGCAGTGCAAGATCTGCAAAACAATTTCGAAAATCGTTTCAAATAGCGCATTTTCAGCTCACACACTCCTTCGAAATTTCACCGATATAATCACTGCACGGGCAAGAAAGTTAAAACAACATTGGACGTAAACTCACCTTCATCACACGACGTGGCACCCGATGTGCCTGGTTTGGCGTGAACTTCTGTTTTACGGGCACATGAGGGCGACTCACGACGTCGCTTCGCTGGGGACCTTCTTGTCAGGGTCCGTGACCGCTGCTTCGGCTTCGTCAAATACGCTGGCAAGCCATCAAACTTCCTTGGAATGGCACAAGGCTTTAGAAGAGCTTGTCGCGCGGAAGTGACACTTTTTCGCCATTCACCACAAATTCATCTGCGCGGACGATGTTGCTGTCATCGAAATGCTTCTCGCACACTCTCACATACTTAGAGTCGAAGGAAACGTCACCCGTTTCTTGCTTTGGAAAAAAGCGCTTCCGTTTCTCGCGCAGCACGCCGTCGCTGGATAAACAGAACAAGGAAACTTTTTCTGTTCTACCCTTGTACCCGGAACGACATCCCGGGACACAACACGTGTTCGGCATAGTCACGGCACTAACGCCGCATCACAACAGCACGATATGCACGTTTCCCACACAAAGCAAACAACTCACAGCGTCGTTCGAGCCAGCGCAACGCCGCCCCACCAGCCCGACGAATCCCCTCAGTGAGATGGTGGCGCCACCGCGCGGCAACCCAACGCATCATATGAAGCTCTCCCATTGAGTTACGGAGCAGTTTCGTGACCAGTAAAATTGAAGGACTCTGGTATTAGCCACCCTGGTTGTAGTTTTAATCCCCGTTCTAACGGCCGCACCTAACAGCCATACGCTGCCGTTCATGTTTTGAGCAGTTTTCAGTGCTTGGTCGTACTTGCAAGTTTTAAACAGATCGGTATGACTTGTCTAAATCCAACATTTTGTAATGTACTTACCAACCGGCCCAGTTCAGTTCGATAATGAAGGTGAACTTTTTAATTCTGTTTCTGAAAACACTGCTTACACTTGAGCGCAGCGTGTTCAAGTCAATAAATGTCAAGTTTATTAAAACTGTTATAGAAGATCTATATTGCAAAAATATCACATTAGCAGGTCCCAGAGTTAAGAAAAACTGCCGGGAACCTATTGTGAATATGCGTGTTGCCTGTCTGAAGCCATCCACATGAAAGCAGAAAGAAAGGCTCACAGCGAAGGCTTATTGTGGAAGCGTAGAAATAATAAAGTGAGTTGGTTGCAATGAAAAATAAAAAAAATGCTGCGACAAGAGGAACTTGATGATATTATTTACAGGATTTTTACTTTCTCTGTCCATTAGTTCTTGTTTACTTATAATAGAACACCTGATCCTCCCTGAAGCACGCAACCATATAGGTAACACTGTAAAGTTAGAAATTACTAATACTTACTTTATTTGTGTGGATTGAATTTTCGATTCTCTCCTGTAATGCCCTCAGGCCTTGGGAAGTAATACAAATAAAACATCTCGCATAAACGAACATACTTTTGCAGAAAATAATTGAAAGCTAAAGCCACCCTTAACCGACATTGAGTGTTTTTGCGCCATCTGCCTGTGATGTATCTTTTTTTCTCTATTCGTCATTGCAGTAAGCTGCTCGGTACATGACAGTGATACAGTTGGAAGCCACGCACACGTTGTCAAATCTAGTTTTTGTTTTGCTCAGCAACTACCTCATATGTCCCTGATTTTGCTTCAAACATTACCCACGGTCTCCTGCAAGTTATACACGTGCAGTATTTTGGAGAATGACTGCTGCAAAAAGTCCGCAAATCTGTTCCAGGCGTTACTAACCGACCCTGCAATGTTAAGTAACTAGGCAGTTTGTTTTAAATCAGGACATGCTCAGTGATTGAACAACTGTTTCACGTTTTGCGCCGCTCTCGCCACAGGTAAAAAACCGACTGGGGCGTGTTATGAGCACTTGATAGTTTAAACTAGCAATTACTAAAGATATGCATCGATTGTGTAGGCGATACCGTCGGTAGCCTCGAAATTGGTCAATGCATGAATGGTGACAAACGGCCGTATCTGCAACAGCGTAATGAGCCGACCGAATTAAAACTTGACATGCGTTCAAGAGCCGTGACGAACACGCTGCGGGATCGACGGGAAAAAGCGAGCCCTGATGCTAGTGACGCTGCGACAAACAAATACGTCTTGTGTGCAGTCTGTCAAAGCAATTTGCCCGAGACTGTTTACTTACTGTATCAGTAGTTCGGAAACAACCTACATAGATTAGGCAAACCGCGTGAAAGGCTGGCACGTCCGATCATATTGAAACTCCTAAATTTTAACGACAAGATGGCTCTCTTGAAGAAAGCCAAACATCTTAAAGGCTCCGATTTCAGCATTTCAGAAGATTACTCTTTTAGAGTGCGATCTATCCGCAAGAAGTTATGGGACGCGACCTACACTTTCCGCAATAATGGCTCCTCAGTTAAAATAGTGTATGACCATGTATTTATCGACAACGTTCGCTACAACTGGAACGACGCATCGAATGTTCTAGTTGTGGCCTCTAGTTACCATAGCCGTGCTACAAATAAACCTGGGACTTGCCCGAGAGTTACTTCACAGAGCTTATCGCCGCCCCTGAATACTTCCGGTAGTTCTAGTGCGCTGCTCGTCCGTGGAACTCAGTGTTGACTTCCCCGTAGCTCTGCACCCAAACTAACTATTATTAACCTTAACGCAAGAAGCATAACACGCAAATTCCCCGACTTCCTTTCTCTAGTTTCGACATATTCCCCACACATCATTGGTATAACTGAAACGTGGCTCCACGAGGCTATATATGACTTTGAATTTACACCACCCGGATATGTCATGGTTCGTGTCGATCGACGAATCGGCCGAGGCGGCGGTGTAGCCTTGCTCTTTCGGTCGGACTTACGGTTCTCAGTCCTGCCTAGTCCTTCTGGCATTGAATCAATATGGTGCAAACTTCACATCGACAAACTTCAGATTGTAATTGGTGTCATATACCGCCCCCCGGATTCCTCCCTTGATATGTTTCACACTCTTAACGAGTTCGCAAACGCACACAACTTCGGCACCAAGCATCTTGTTCTTATGGGGGATTTTAACGCCCCTGGAGTTGACTGGCCTTCCTTGACTCACAGCGGCCGCGACTCCCATATTTGTGGTGAGCTTATAAATTTTTCGTTATCCTTCGGGCTTATACCCAGATCGTAACTGGCTACACCCGGCATAATGCACTCCTTGACTTGGTATTTGTAAGTTCAAATATGTTACATACCGTGTGTAAATGCGAGATTATCGACGCTATCTCGGATCACAAGGCAGTGCTAGTTTCCTTGCAGTGTTCGATTGCGAAACGGCATTTCGTGGTCACTTCCTTTCACGATTTTAACCGCGCTGATGACGTTTCCGTTCTCGACTGTTTAGCCGATAAATTTGAACAATTTTTAGCACTCGCCACACGCAACGATGTTGATGCTTTAGTTGGTTTCTTTGAACAGTTGGTGAAAACTTGCACTCTGGAATTTGTACCGATCAAAACAAAAAAGAAAAATACTAATGTTCCCTGGATGAACCGTGACATCTTCCATCTTTCACGTCGGGTACGTAGGATGAGGCAGGCGAGGTCACGCTGTTCCTCTTATGATCACTGTAGATTTCTTCAGGCAAAGGAAGAACTCCGGGTCAAAATAAACGCCGCAAAAACCATTTCTTTCGAATGGAACTACCGAACCTGTTATCCAATAACCCACGCAAGTTTTGGTCATCAATATTGCCCCGCGATGCCGCATCAGCGTCATTTTCCATTGGCAATGAAACAACCAATGATCCTGCGGAAATTTCCGAAGCTTTCAATAGGTTTTTTGAGTCTGTTTTCACTCGCGACGACCTTGAAGTTCCTCTTTTTCATAGTACAAGCTCATTCTTATCAATACCGGACATTATTATTAGAGAAGAGGGGGTTCTCAACCTAATATAAACTTAAACACTAAGAAATGCAAAGGCCCGCACGACATTCCCAATGCGTTTTTGGTCCGTTATTCCGATTGGGCTTCCAAATATCTTACTGTCATATTTCAGAAATCCCTTGAAACTGGCATAGTGCCTAGCTCATGGAAACTGGCAAAAGTAATTGCGTTATTTAAGTCCGGAGAAAAGCATATTATTACTAACTATAGACCAATATCACTGACTTCCTACTCTTGTAAACTACTGGAGCATATAATTTATAAGCACATCATGGAGCATTTAGAACAACACAACCTATTATCTCAGTTTCAGCATGGATTCAGGAGTGGTTTCAGCACGGTTACGCAATTAACAGAATTCGTTCACGACATTTCTTGTTCACTTGATTCCGGAGAGCAGGTCGACGCTATTTTCATCAATTTTTCCAAAGCATTCGACACGGTATCTCACACTAAGCTGATATGCAAACTAACTGCCATATTAAACAACCCTGTCTTGGTCAAGTGGATAGAAAACTTTCTTTCAGATCGCGCGCAATTCGTAGAATTTAATGGTTCCGTATCCAATAAATCTAACGTAACTTCTGGAGTTTGCCAGGGCTCGGTCCTTGGACCACTGCTATTTCTGATCTACATAAACGACCTGCCTGGCAACATCAATTATAAAATCCGTATTTATGCGGACGATTGCGTACTATACGACACCATTAGCACACTTGGGTTTTAGCAGCGCGAAAAATGCACAAAAGACAAGAAAGGGACGAGACAAGCACTGACTTCCAACTGAACTTTTATTGACGAGAAGACCGTTAATATGCAATGGAGCACAAAGAGTGAAAAAATGACGTATTTTAAGATACAAATTATCAACTAACGCCATGCCTGCTGCGCCTACCCTCGCACCTCAAGAAACATATCTCTTTATCTGAAAGAGCAACTGAAGGCTTGCTTACGCATGCGCCGCTTTCAAGCTCCATTTGAGCAGCCTCATAAATTAAACGCACGTTTTCCTCTTTAATCTTGCATAGAACTGTTGTTTTTTCAAACAGCGGAGTGCACCCACACGTGCTCACGTGTTGCGCTAAGAAGCCATCTTTTCCGCCACGAACATTATTGGCATGTTCCCGTAAGCGATCGTTAAGGCATCTGCCCGTCTGGCCCACATAACATGCACCGCAAGAAAAAGGGGTCCTGTAAACGACGCCTAGCGCGCAGTCCACAAACTGCGTTCTGTGCCTCACCATACACCGTTTTCTCATACTCTTTACGGGGCAGGTCCTGTTTGTCAACTGGGACAACTTATCAGGGGCACTGAAGACCACTTTCACATTGAGGCGCTGTCCTATTTTCTTTAGGCGGTGTGACACAGAATGCATGTACGGAATAACCGCTACCTTTTCCCTCTTCTCCGCTGTGGTGCCATCACTGTTGCAAACAGTGCCCAATCGTTTCCTTTTTCTGTGCATTGCCTCCGCCACGGAAATGAGCAAAGTGCGAGGGTACCCTTCTCTTTCTAGGCGCTCCGACTGTGCCAAGAGACTAGCTTCTAAGACGTGGTGACACGACCTCTCTAAGGCATTGTGAAAACATGATTGAACAATGCCTCTCTTTACTAATTTGCTATGCGCAGACGAGAACGGAAGAACAGGCTTCTGCGAGCGAGGCTCGTAACACCAGCACGTGTGGTTCTCCGAAAAAGAAATCTTTAGGTCAAGAAAGCGGATGCTATCCCTTTCCGGCATCTCGTGCGTCACCACTAGTGGAAAGAGGCATTCGCGAAAGATTTGCAACACCTGCATGACCTTGGAATGAAAGGTCTCTAAATCACACCTCAAAATTAACAGATAATCATCCACATACCGAAAGGTCTTTACTACAGATAGTTCACCAAGCTTCACATTCAATGCCCTATCAAATTTGGCTAATAGCAAGTCACTTAGAAAAGGAGCTATGGACGATCCTATTGAGACACCTTCTTTCTGTATATATGTTTTTCCGTTCCATTCTACAAACGTTGATGTGATGTACAAAGATAAAAGTTCTAAGAAACCTTTGGACGAAATACCCGTGGTGTTCTGAAATGGCACCGCGCCGATACTGTCAATGCATTCATCAATGCATGCTAACAAACCTTCGCGCGGAAGGGAATAATAAAGGTCTTTTATGTCAATCGAAAAAGCTCTAAACCTCGCGCCTGGATGCTGCTTTAGAAAGTTGACGACTTCTCCAGAGTTGAATATTCTGAAGGGGTCTTCTACAGGGAACAATTTCAACTTATCTTGCAAAAACCGCCCTAGTTCATACTGCCAAGAATTCCTTTCCGAAACGATTGTGCGGAAAGGTGCTCCTTCTTTGTGAGTCTTGGTTGTGAAAAACATATTCAAGGACAACTTGTCTCTTTTGCCGATTTCTCGCGCCAGAACCGGCAAATCTAACTCTGAGCACAGATTCTTCGCCCTCGATCTGATTTTAGCGAGATTAATGCCTTCGCACACCCGAAAGACGGACGAAATTGCTTGGTGGGCCTTTTCAAAGTACAGGCCTCTCGGTAACACAGCAAACCCTCCCTCTTTGTCCGAAGGTACAACACAAAGAGCATTGTCTATGAGGTAAGACAATGCTCTTGCACTCTTTCCACTAGTGGTGACGCACGAGATGCCGGAAAGGGATAGCATCCGCTTTCTTGACCTAAAGATTTCTTTTTCGGAGAACCACACGTGCTGGTGTTACGAGCCTCGCTCGCAGAAGCCTGTTCTTCCGTTCTCGTCTGCGCATAGCAAATTAGTAAAGAGAGGCATTGTTCAATCATGTTTTCACAATGCCTTAGAGAGGTCGTGTCACCACGTCTTAGAAGCTAGTCTCTTGGCACAGTCGGAGCGCCTAGAAAGAGAAGGGTACCCTCGCACTTTGCTCATTTCCGTGGCGGAGGCAATGCACAGAAAAAGGAAACGATTGGGCACTGTTTGCAACAGTGATGGCACCACAGCGGAGAAGAGGGAAAAGGTAGCGGTTATTCCGTACATGCATTCTGTGTCACACCGCCTAAAGAAAATAGGACAGCGCCTCAATGTGAAAGTGGTCTTCAGTGCCCCTGATAAGTTGTCCCAGTTGACAAACAGGACCTGCCCCGTAAAGAGTATGAGAAAACGGTGTATGGTGAGGCACAGAACGCAGTTTGTGGACTGCGCGCTAGGCGTCGTTTACAGGACCCCTTTTTCTTGCGGTGCATGTTATGTGGGCCAGACGGGCAGATGCCTTAACGATCGCTTACGGGAACATGCCAATAATGTTCGTGGCGGAAAAGATGGCTTCTTAGCGCAACACGTGAGCACGTGTGGGTGCACTCCGCTGTTTGAAAAAACAACAGTTCTATGCAAGATTAAAGAGGAAAACGTGCGTTTAATTTATGAGGCTGCTCAAATGGAGCTTGAAAGCGGCGCATGCGTAAGCAAGCCTTCAGTTGCTCTTTCAGATAAAGAGATATGTTTCTTGAGGTGCGAGGGTAGGCGCAGCAGGCATGGCGTTAGTTGATAATTTGTATCTTAAAATACGTCATTTTTTCACTCTTTGTGCTCCATTGCATATTAACGGTCTTCTCGTCAATAAAAGTTCAGTTGGAAGTCAGTGCTTGTCTCGTCCCTTTCTTGTCTTTTGTGCATTTTTCGCGCTGCTAAAACCCAAGTATGCCATACCAACTAGCCCAGTCAACCGCTCTATTACCATTAGCACACCGCAGTGTCACCAAAAATTAAACGAGTCGTTTTCTAGGTTTTGCGCATGGTGTAAAACGTGGCAGATGTCCGTAAATTTCCGCAAAACAGTATCCATGTCTTTTACTTACAAACGTTCCCTCTCTAATTTCACGTACTCATCCGCTGACATAAACCTCCAAAGAGTTACAGAATATAAGTATCTTGGCATTATTTTCACAAGTAACCTATCCTGGTCGAAACACATCGAATATGTATGCACAAAGTCACTTAAGAAACTGGGTTATCTTCGGCGCACACTCAGCCAAGCACCGAAAGACACCAAACTCCTGATGTATAAAACACTAATCCGACCGACACTCGACTACGCATGCTCCGTGTGGAACCCTTACCGAAAAGGCGAAATTAACAAAATTGAAGCCGTTCAAAAGAAAGCCATCCGATTCATCTGTCGCAGGTATGACTGCGCTTTTTCACCAACCACAGCCCTCTTATCTCTACAGCTAACCACCTTAGCTACCCGTCGTGAAATTGAATCACTAACCTTTTTTTCACCGCATCATTCACTGTTCATATCACCTGTCATCGAACAAATATGTCACATGTGCAAGCCCCATTCAGACCAGAAGCAATCACACCCTTAACGTTTCCCCGTATCATTCCCGCACAGAGACGTTCAAATATAGCTTTTTTCCGCGAACAATTGAGCGTTGGAATTTGTTGCCTGGCCACGTGCGCTCTCTTGACTTGCTTACATTTCCTTCTAAAATACAACTATTGTAAACTACGTACATATACCGCTTTGTTTCCTTTCCCCCTTTGTACGAGTGCACTTTTGTACTTAGATGTGTATACTAGGTCGATCTTATGTAACCCTTTACCCTGCCGCTAAAACTGTACACTTCCTTCTATGTTGACTTTCTAGCACCTGGTTTCGTCGTTACTGTGTTTTCTTTCTTTCTTTTTGCTTTTTTTTTCATTATTGAACTTGTTCGATGCACGGTTTTGTGCGATGTACCCACTCCTGCTATAGCCCCAAGAGGGGCTGCAGTATGTTAAAGTAAATAAATAAATAAATAAATAAATAAACACAAACGCAATCCGATTCACACCACACAGCTGCTCTCAGTACACCTCCAACACAGTTTGCCCGAGACTGTTTACTTAAGGTGTCAGTAGTTCAGAAACAACGCAAAAGCAATCTGATTCACAAAATACACCACACACATAGCAGCTCTCAGTACCGGCGCTACCAGCGAGTCCACGGTGGCCGTGGCTGCTGGCACGGCAACCGCAAAAAAAAAAAAACAGCAAAGACTCTAACTGAACGCGAGAATTAACGTTAGTGGTAGCCGCTGCCACTGAGCGCCGTAGCAGACGACATGGGCGTCTCTCCTCTCTTTCGCGCGTTCTCCAGCATATGGTTGTGAAACGCGCGGCCGGAATCGAACACGCATTTGCATAGCATCATGTCAGCGTGGTACGTGGCTACGTTGAATTGAACTGAATGTGTGTTTGTTGCTTCGACAAATGAGCAGCACAATTTGTTCTTTTATTTGGCATCATGGTTGCATGTGTGTCTCAAGATTCATGGCACGAAGCGTGTGGCATATCGTTTGAAAGAACAACGAACCCTTCCTTGAAAGAGACGCCCACCCAGCAGGATCCACGAACACACAAGGTGAGACTAGAAACATCTCGATGAAGCTCAATGAAGCAACACAGCTAGATTTGATTGAATGATTTGTGGGGTTTAACGTCCCAAAACCACCATTTGATTATGAGAGACGCCGTAGTCGAGGGCTCCAGAAATTTTGACCACCTGGGGTTCTTTAACGTGCACCCAAATCTGAGTACACGGGCCTACAACATTTCCGCCTCCATCGGAAATGCAGCCGCCGCAGCCGGGAATCGAACCCGCGACCTGCGGGTCAGCAGCCGAGTACCTTAGCCACTAGACCACCGCGGCGGGGCAACACGGCTAGAAGAAGCAACAGGAAAACCAAGACGCACATGCGCTGCTGCACATGCTGCAGCTGGTGCATATAAAAACGCTGAGTATGAGTCCATTCGACAATAATTATAATCACCAACACGTTAATGCGCCGTAAAAACCATAAAGACGTAAACGCATACCATAATATATTTTAATTGCACTTCTCTAACAAAGTTCAGCCTCTTTTCAAGATAATGATATGGAAGGGGCATGATTACGACCATGTTTTTTCTTTGCATTTTATGTGTTTCGGTTCCCTCTCGCTTTTCGTGGCATTTGATATGCTTCGATCAGTTCCCCCTTGCATTTATTTCGTAGCTGGGTATCATTTTAAAAAAGGTACAGCTTTGTCGCAAAGGCGAAGCAATGAACGTGATATGAACAAATTGGAAGGTCACGCGCAGAATGGCAAGCAAATCGAAACGTGCCTCGTGGTGATCACCCACAAATTACGCTCGAAATGTAATCACAGGTACAGATGAACGCGAATAGGCGTTTCAGTTTTCACTTCTCTGTGTCATAAAAGTGCACCCTTTTTGCAAGCGGAGGCTGTGCAACGATTGCAGTGACCTTTGTGCGCCCGGTAACTACAACAGAATCGTTCCCCCGAAACTCAAAGGCTAGCGAAGACGTACGATTCTCCTCACTGCAAAACAAGGGCGCGTGATTGAGCGTACACCTCCTTATTCTCTACGCGGGCCAAAGTACGCGTGACAGTTGAGAGCCACCACGCGCTCACTGCGCAATCTTGCTGATAATGGTGAAAACACGATAGTTTCTCCCCGAGATGCCCGCCAACAGCGGTAAGTGGTAGATATAAATAGCTTGCTGTTTGTACGCATAAAGAGGTACGCTTCAGTGGCTCAGTGGTTAACGCCTCGCATTCACGACGGGAAGGTCCTACGCTCGATTCCGCGCGCTGGAGTCTTCTTTTTGGGATTTGTTTCTCTTGAGTTTTCATATATATATATATATATATATATATATATATATATATATATATATATATATATATATATATATATATAAATATATATACGTATCTAGATACGGTGCACGACATCGACGCTGACATCCACGTCGATGCCGGCGGCGAAATTCATCCCAGAGTGTCCATATGATTGCTATCGCAATGAAACGGGCCAGCAACCGTACACTTTGCAATCGAGCCGGTGCTACCGCTGATGTGTGGATGTTTCATGATCTTTGAGCCGTCCCCCCTGTATTATGCATACTCAACCACAAGCGAACGGTATGCTGTACATGATGTATAGCAAAAGAAACAAGCCCCTAAATTTGCACTTCTTTCCTGGCATTGGCATGTCATTTGGTGAATCTATTACATGGCCAGTAGTGCAACTGCACGCTAGTTGATTTCCGGTTTTTGATGCTCTCATACAAAATCGTGATAGCATTGCATGGCACTGAGAATTAGGCAACTTTTTCTTCGCATTAGAAAAATTTGTGCACGTTCACTCGCGTAAGTACTATGTTCACTTTCACGGGTACCTGAAGCGTCATCTGTTTCTTTTTTGAAGTTCTTCAATTTTGTTTGCACTCAACACTGCAGCCTTTCAATGAAAGCTTCGCATGTACCACCGAATATCGCCTCCGTTATGTTGCTTATAAATATCCGTGACTCTCAAAAATGCAGTGGCAATCGGGCAGTGGCATTTATCATTCGTTTTACGCCGGCACCACGTCACCACCGAGGTAATTTCCTGCAGTATTTGCACGCCGTGACAAACGTTCCATTTATGGTGATTTTTATTACACCGATAAAGCGCAGTTCTAAATGAACAAGCAGCTCTTCTCTCTCTCTCATTCTTATTTTTGCTTTTTTTATCTTCTGCGAAACGGGACTAATCGCCAAGGCCGTGAACCACCTGTCATCGGCACACCTTCCGTCTACAAAAGGCCATTCGGAACAAACAAAAAAAGGGATGGGGTTACAAAATGGAGTAGCTGTGGAATTTCTATATAACAGCATTTGTACGCACACATGTACTGGTCGATAGGATAAAGTAGGGTCCCCTGTTCTGCAAACAGGTCACCGGAGGGCTGCTGGTCTGCTGATGGCTGTCCATAATGTGTAGACCATATTCAAGCAATGCCAGAGCCCCCTGCGGGTGCGTGAAGCACTATGGGAAAACTGTGTACTTCGAGCTGGTCGAGCACAACGGCTGTTTTTCGTCACCCGCTGTTATTGGAGCCGTGGGAACAAGAAAACGAACAAGAATATTTTTCTAACCGAGGGGTCTAGCACCAAGACAAAACGTACTGTAATGAGAAAAACTAATACAGCCACAGACGACCTGATACCTTGTTACTGTTACCTATCATAAAACTGCAGCAGTTGTCATTCCCCTCTTTGTAAATTGGACCAAAATAACGTCAGTAACAGAGAAAAAAACTATTTTTCTTCGGTTCAGCCAGAAAATGATGGCGGTGATTTTCGTAGGCAGAAAAAAGATAAAAAAAACATGCACACGCTGGACTCCCCTGTGCTCTGCTGTATGCCATGCTCTCCGCGACCGCCGGAACCCTCCCTCACTGCGCCCTGCAGTGGTAGCCGAGCACGCGAGGCGGTCCTCGTTTGTTTTGCTGAGAGCGCGGCGATTGGGATGGCCGGAGAAATACACGCGGCGCGACCGACTTCTCAAGGTCAAGCACATCGAAACGTTCCCGGCGTTTCTCACGCACAAATCACGCACGAAACGTATTAGGTTAAGGTGAACGCGATTCGCGTATAAGCGTCTCATTTGTTACTTCGCTGTGTGAAAGGCGCGCACTTTTCGCAAACGGAGACTGTGCGACAAGTGCAGTGACTTTTGTTCACTTAGTAACTACAACAGAATGAAATCCCAAGGCATACAATTGTCCCAACCGCGAGATAATCGAAGGCTCGCGCGCTCTCGGGGCAATTTATACCTGCGGTATGGAGAGCGCGCGCCGCCGCGTCGCGCGACGCTAGGGTGCCTGAATGGCTTTCCCTCGCCTGCGGCGGGCGAGGTCAAACCATTCAGGCACCCTACGGGACGCGCGCTCACTGCGCCATCTCACTGGAAATAATGAAAACACGATAGTTAACCCTGCGATGCCCATCCCCAGCGCTAAGTGGCAAGTATAAATAGCTTGCCATTTGAATGATAAACAAGGTGCCTTCGTGGCTAAGTGGCTTACGCCTCCCACTCCCACTCCCTATTCAGAGGTAAGACGTTCACGTCTTCCCAGTCTAGGCTTAACAAACCTCACAACAGTGTATACAGTATATATATATATATATATATATATATATATATATATATATATATATATATATAACAATTCACCGCCGTAAATCAAATGATTGGACACCGAACAGTAATCGAGACAAATGCTTGGACCTTTATATCACTGCAGTACAGAAAGATATAGTACACGAATACCACAGACAGAAAGGAAACCGAGAAAACTTGACCAAATCTGAAAAAATAAGTATGAAAAATTTGGCATCTAGGACAGACATAACGATAAAACCCGCTGACAAAGGAGGAGCAATTGTAGTCCTTAATACAACCGACTACCTACAAGAAGCATACCGCCAACTAGACGACTCAAGATTTTACGAACGCCTCCCAGGTGATCCGACAGACGAGTACAAACGTATCAACAGAACTAAAGAAACTGTTGGACGCAGAAAAGATAACCAACACTGACCACAAACTGATGCAAGCAGCATACCCTCGTCCAGGTCGCTTCTACATCCTCCCAAAAATTCATAAACCCGGTAACCCAGGTCGACCAATCATATCAGGCATCGGTACAATAACTGAACCCATATCAGGGTACGTGGACAAACTAATAAGCCACATTCCATGCACCCTCGCGTCGTACATAAAAGACACCACACATTTTCTTCGAGACATTGCGGGTATCTGTGTGCCAAAAAACTCGTACTTGGTTACTCTTGATGTCTCTTCATTATATACAAATATTCCTCACGATGACGGCATAGCTGCATTACAAAACATGTACACAAACCATAGACAATCTAACACCCCAGATTTCTCTGTTATTGCAACATTGACGAGGATGGTTCTCGAATTAAATTCATTCGAGTTTAACCAAGAGTATTTTCGACAAATCAGCGGGACCGCTATGGGCACCAAAATGGCACTTAATTATGCCAACATATTTATGGGAAAGCTAGAATCTGAATTTCTTGCACAAAGTTCCTTGAAACCAATGTTATACAGAAGATACATAGACGACATCTTTCTCATTTGGACCCACAGCGAGGACGAACTTCTCAGCTTTATAGACACTTACAATGCTGTACATCCGAACATACACTTCACACACACATACTCGCAAGTTACCGTAAATTTTCTTGATGTTACCATAACGATAGAAGAAGAGAAGCTCTCTACAACCCTATATCGCAAGCCAACGGATCGACAACAATACCTTCATTACCAAAGCGATCACCCACGCCACTGTAAAAACAGTATTCCATACAGCCAGGCTCACCGGTTTAAGCGAATCTGCTCTAGAGACGCTGACTTTGACACGAGCTCACAGAGGCTAAAACTTATGCTCGAGCAACAAAAATACCACTCACATGTAATTAATGACGCTGTTCAAAAAGCGAAAAAACTAAAGCGTGAAGACTTACTTATGAAGCGACCACCACGAGAAGACCCACAACGAACAAACCTCTGCTTGACTTACAGCACAAACTTCCCCAATGTAAACAAAATCCTTAAACGACATTACAACATTCTGGAACAAAGTGAACGTCTGAAACGCGCATTCCCATCCGCTCCAGGCGTCGTTTACCGACGACCTCGTAACCTCAAAGACACCCTTGTCCACTCCCAAATTAACACATCACCACCCAATAATTCATGCCGCCCTTGCTCAAAGCCACGATGTCTTGTATGTAAGGCGATGCGAGAAACAGACAAAGCAACCAGCACGCAATCCAAGTTTTCGATTAACATACGAGGAAACCTAACATGCGATTCCTCTAATGTGGTGTACCTACTCGAATGCAACGTGTGTGGTATGCAGTACATCGGACAAACAGAAACACCATTTAGGATTCGCTTCAATAATCACAGAGCCCATGCGAAATCAGCCCCAAGTCTACCTCTATCAAAACATCTCAATCTTCCCGACCATGCGTTCGACAAACTATCAGTAACGCTCTTAGAGACGGGATTTAAATCAAATCGAGAACGTGAACAACGAGAGTCATACCTTATCCACCGATTTAACACCCTCGATAGAGGAATAAATGAGAATCCTGGTACACTTGCAGCAATTAAAGCATTAGAAAACAATAACGGCAACAATGAAAATAGTAACTGAGTTCACGGCACTGCAGCTGCGAATGGCACTGGACAACCTAAAACAATTCCAAGTGTAACTACTCTTCCTAAGTGCAGCTGTCGTCTGTTTTGTTTTATTTTACTACCCAATCAATTGTGCCATGCACGACATGCCCAGCAGCAACCATGTGCAAAGCCAGGAGGCCCCCACGACACGCGTAATTTAGAAGCGGGCCAGGAATTCGCATTGCACGCGCTTGCACAGCCTACCGCAATACGGGGCACCCCTATTTTTACGACGAAATGTTGACAGGGCGCGGAGTAGTTAAAGGCTTAGAACTTCCTAAAATGCCCGCTGACCAGCCTCTGCCACAATACGCGGCCCCCGTCCTTCTACGACGAATTGTCTACGGGACCCCGAGTAGTTAAAGGCTTAGGACTTCCTGAAAAGCTCTTTTTTGCCCCACACCGAACCGCCAGTGCCAGGAGGGACCGTCTGATCGGGAGGAATGCGCTAGTGAACGGAAACATACACAGACCGCTGACATCAGAAAGGTGAAGGGGAGAGGGGGGAGAGAGATGGGGGGAAGTGGAGGGAAAAGTGGAAAGGGGGGCACCCCAGGGGCGTCCACCGTATATTATTTTTCTCTTTTTTCTTTTTTTTCTTTCCTTTTCTTTTCTTTTTTTCTTTCCCTTTTTTTCCCTCTTTCCTTGCCCTCTGATTTGAGATTGTATAAAGCTGAGCACCGACAAACTGTATCTTTATTCCTGATGAAGGCCAGACTCTAGGCCGAAACGTCGAAATAAACCACGTTGTGACCGCTCACGGAGGATCTACTAGACTATATATATATATATATATATATATATATATATATATATATATATATATTGTCACGTGATTATATATATATATATATTATATATATTATATATATTATATATATATATATATATATATATATATATATATATATATATATATATATATGTATTGTCACGTGATTACAGAACGACCATAACGTCTGTTTACAGCAGCAGCACTGGACATCAAGCCGAACCGAACGTTAGAGCACGAGCACACCCACAGTCCTCTTCTTTTTTCACACCATGTCACATACTCGCATTGGCATGGCTAAACCTCTTTTCATGCCTGTGGCATTACCCCCCCCCCCCTTCGAAAAAAAAGTACCACCCCGATGACCAATGCCGAATAAAAGTTAAAGTAATCGCGTACACGCACAAAGACGCATGATTAAGCAGTGTCAGGTGGCTCGGGGGTAGTGTGGCTCATATCCGTGACACATGAACTATGTCGGCCTGCTGGGAACATCGAGATCGGCAGAATTTCGTAATTGACATCTGTGAGGCGTCGTAGTACTCTATAAGGACCGAAGTAGCGATGAAGTAACTTTTCCGAGTGGCCCTTTTGGCGAACGGGGATCCACAGCCACACCAGATCACCAGGTTGGTAAATAACATGGCGATCACGGGAGTTGTACCTCTGCGAGTCGATGCGTTGTTGTCTTCGGATCCGCTCGAGTGCAAGCTGGCGGGCCGCGTCGGCGAGCCGGACAGTCGTTCGCATCAGTTGGAATATCGGTCATGTCAGGCAAGAGCATGGCATCCAGCATCGTGATTGCTTCTCGACCGTGAAGCAACCGGAAGGGAGTGAAACCCGTAGTCTCTTGAGCCACAGTGTTGTAAGCGAACGTTACGTATGGCAAAATTTCATCCCAGTTTTTGTGATCGTGGTCGACGCACATAGATAACATGCCAGTGAGCGTCTTGTTTAATCTCTCCGTCAGACCATTGGTTTGTGGATGGTATGCGGTCGTTTTGCGATGAGCTGTTCCACCAAGCCTCGTGACGTCTTGCATCAATTGGGCTGTAAAGGCTGTTCCACGGTCAGTGATAAGAACTGTTGGCGCTCCATGACGGAGAATGATGTTGTTGATGAAAAAATACGCAATCTCATTGGCGGTGCCTCGTTGTAGGGCTTTCGTTTCGCAGTACCTCGTTAAATAGTCAGTAGCAACTACGATCTAGCGGTTGCCATCATGTGACTTCGGGAAGGGCCCAAGCAAGTCCATGCCGATTCGTTCAAACGGTTGTCACGGGGGTGTAACAGGCTGCAATAAACCAGCAGGGCGCACAGGTGGGGCTTTACGGCGCTGGCAATGATTGCAAATTTTAACGTAATGCTTGACATATCCTGGGTGAGCTTTGGCCAGTAGTAGCGAGTCCGAATCCAGGCAAGGGTATGTGCGAATCCTAAGTGGCCAGAGGAAGGCTCGTCGTGACAGGCAGATAAAATGTCAGTACGTAGCCCTGGTGGAACGACGAGGAGGTATTCAGTCGCATAAGGTTCGAAGTTCTTTTTGTAGACGATGTTGTTTCGGAGACAAAATGACTCTGAACATGCAAATGCCGATGGTGGACTCGAGCTGTGACCTTGAAGGTATTTGATTAGTTGTCGGATCTCTGAATCATTCCAGTGTTGTTGGGCCAAGTCAGATTCACTGACTGCACAAAGAAAATGGCCATCGGTATCATCGTCACTCGATGTCCTCGCGAGGGGCGCGCGCGAAAGGCAATCAGCATCAGTGTGCCTGCGGCCCGACTTGTAGACGACTGTAACCTCAAATTCTTGAAGGCGCAAGCTCCACCTCGTGAGGCGCCCTGAAGGGTCCTTGAGATTCGCCAACCAACAGAGGGCATCATGGTCCGTAACTACTCTGAATGGACGGCCATACAGATACGGTCGGAACTTTCTTATTGCCCAAATAACAGCAAGACATTCATTCTCCGTGGTCGAGTAGTTTGTTTTCGCAGATGAGAGAATGCGACTAGCATAAGCGATGGGACGTTCAGTGCCGTCTTGCCACTGGATGAGCACTGCACCAAGACCGATGTTGCTTGCGTCAATGTGAAGTTCGGTGGCGGCATCTTCATCAAAGTGCCCTAGAAACGGTTCACTCTGGAGGCACTGTTGAAGCTTGGAAAAAGCGGCTCTCTGGTCTGTACTCCACACAAAAGGAGTATCCTCCGTCGTTAAACGGTAAGGGGTTCAGCGATGTTGCCAAAGCTCTGGACAAAGCACCTGTAGTAGACGCAGAGACCCAAAAACCGACGCAAATCCCGTTTGTTCGATGCTGGAGGAAATGCAGCAACGGCCATGATCATTTCTGAGTCTGGTCTAATGCCATCGTGACTGATAAGGTGGCCGAGGAACTTTAGTTCTTCTTAGCCGAAATGACACTTCTCCGGTTTTGGCGATAGGCCTGCGGATCGAATAGCGACGAAGACGGACTGAAGTCGTTATAAATGTTGCTCAAATGTTTTGGAAAAAACAAGGACGTCGTCTAAATACACGAGGCAGGATTCCCACTTCAGACCGGACAGGACGGTGTCCATCATACTTTGGAACGTGGCCGCTGCAGAGCACAATCCAAATGGTAACACTTTGAATTCGTAGAGACCATCGGGAGTTATGAATGCTGTTTTTCCCTGTCGCGTTCATCGACCTCGATCTGCCAGTAGCCAATGCGTAAATCCATCGATGAAAAATATCGGGCATGTCGAAGTCGATCCAGTGAATCATCTATGCGTGGGAGAGGGTAGACGTCTCTCTTCGTCACTTTGTTGAGCTTCCGGTAATCGACGCAAAATCAAAGAGTGCCGTCTTTCTTTTCAACCAGTACGACGGGTGACGTGCATGGACTGTTCGAGGGTTGGATGACGTCGTCGTCAAGCATCTGTTTCACTTGAAAACGTATTGCCTCTTGTTCTTTTTGCGACACGCGGTAGGCGTGCTGTCGTACAGGCCGTTCGGTAGGGTCCCTTATAATGCGGTCCTTCACGGTTGGGGTCTGCTTGATTTTGGAGGTAGACGCAAAGCAGTCACTATACGTACGTAAAATTATGCGTATCTGCTGCTGCTGTGCAGAGAATAGCTGGGAATTCACGTCAACTGTACTGGCTGATGCAGTGTTACCTTCAGCCGCAGTGGCAATCAGAGCGATAGTGGAACATTCTTCGTCATCAATGGCTTCAAAGTTCGCGATCACTGTTCGCTTTGCCAAGTGTTGGTACTGGCCGCCGAAATTCGTGATCAGAAGTTGAGTTCTCCGATGTTTCAGTTGGACGATAGCACGCGCGACACAAATCTGCCGAGCCAAGAGCACCGAGAGGTTAGTTTCCGCAATGCCACTACTCTTGTTGTCACAGTCGCTCTCCACAGTTACCAACATACTGGCTCGCGGTGGAAGTGCGATGGTGTCGTCAGCAATTCAAAGTGTTGTGGTCTGCGGAACTGCATCTTTTCGTAGGGCTGTATGGTCGTTAGATAACGTTATGAGCAGGTCACGAAGGTTAATAATGGCTCCATGCTCGCGCAGAAAATTCATTCCGAGAATCAGGTTTTGGGAGCATTTGCGCAATACAACGAAGGAAACAATGTACGTCGACTCACGAATTCGGAGGCGGGCAGTGCACATTCCCAGCGGTGTCAATAGGTGACCTCCCGAAGTCCGGAGGTTGATTCCATGTCCCCAAGGTGCCGTTACCTTTCTTAACTGTGCAGCGAGGTCAGCGCTTATAACAGAATAATCGGCACCCGTATCTACCAGAGCGGTCAGCGGGTGGTTGTCGACAAGGACAGCGATACGAGCAGAGACACGTTTGTCGTCGATGGCACACGTCAGTGAAAGGATGTCGTCGGATGTCGGCAGGCAGATCGGGGGAGGGTCTTGTAACGGCCGATAAACACCGGCCTCACCCCCAGAGGTCGCTGTTCTTAGTTTCCCCGGCGCGGGCTTGTGGATCTAGGCGATCTTCCTGCAAGGACGTCGGCAAAGGTTGATTGTTGGCCAGGTGACGAGGAACGCCGTGGAGACGGTGAGCGGGATTGGTGACGCGGAAGGGTTCAGGATCGTTGGCTTGCCAAGTATTCAGCGATAGCACGGGGACGCTCACCATCTCTGGGTCGACGAGCATCCGGATGAAAGCCAGGAAGACCCATGTGCCTGTATGCGCACTCACGGTAGATGTGACCTGGTTCACCACAGAGATAACAAAGAGGCCGGTTGTCGGGAGCACGCCATACACTGGATTTCCGTGTAAGGGGTGGGTTCCCGTACTGCGGTGGTCCTGGGTAGAATGACGGCGCCGTCTGCAGGGTGGACGGACGGGACGGATAGCCAACAGCCAGTGCAGGAGTACGTACTGCTTCCGCGTAGGTTAATAGCGGAGCTTCGGCTGGCCGCGGGGCCGTCATTGGTTGGACTTCGGCTGCACGCAGAGTCGTCATGGGGTGCACCAGCTGCCGGAGCTCTTCGCGAATGACATCCGTTAGAGCAGCAACATGGGGCGGAGAAGACCTCACGTGCAGCTTTTTGCAAATCCTCGCACACAATACTGTGCACCAGCTCCGTCAGGTCTCTTACAGTCGTGACGTCAGGTGTTGGCAGGGCCGACGACACTGACGTAAGACTTCCAGGACGCTCATTCTGGTACGAACGCTGCCTTAGCATTCTCTCCATTGTCGTGGCTTCACGGAGGGAATTCTCTACAGTGCTGGGAGGGTTCCACACTAGTCCCGCGAACAGCTGCTTTTTCACTCCCCGCATTAGTAGGCGCATCTTCTTCTCTTCCGTAATTGAGGAGTCAGCTCGCCTGAACAGCCGCGACATGTCCTCAACGAACATGGCAACAGTCTCGTTCGGACGCTGGTTTTGAGAATTTAGGAGCCGTTCCGCTTGCTCCTTTCGGTCAGAGCTTCGGAAGGTATTCCGCAACTGGTTGCAAAACTCTGGCCAGGTTGTCATAGTGGCTTCATGGTTTTCGAACCAAGTGCGTGCAGAGTGCTCGAGATAAAAGTAGACATACCGAAGCTTTCGCTGCTAGTTCCACTCGTTGACACTGCCGCAACAGTTGTAGTCGTCAAGCCAGTCGTCGACGTCCTCGTAAGGGTCCCCGTGGAACGGCTTCGGGGCTCGCGGGGCGTTGAAGAACCATAAAGGAGGCAGCATTGATGTTTCTTGGGTTTGCGTTCCCGCACTAGCCATATTACTGTCGAGTTGTGGAAATCGTCTGAATTCAAAAGGTAGGCCTAGTTGTCGCCTGCTACGCCGTAGGTCAGCTGGTTCTTCCAAGTCGCGACTAATGTCGGGACCTTGCTGGCATAGCTAAACCTCGTTCCATGCCTGTGGCAATATATATATATATATATATATATATATATATATATATATATATATATATATATATATATATATATATATATATATATAAGGGAAAGAAGTGTATACCTAAGGGCTCGTTTCTCCACGTTTTGACACAATATTAACGAGGTCTAACAGATAATAATGCCAGAAAATGTATAGGGAAAGTTTTCAGAACTAATGTAATGTAAATAAGAAGAACAGTGGGTGAAAAAATGACTTGCTGTGAGCAGAAATAAAACAAACGACCTTCGAATAACGCTTTCGATGCTCTACCACCGAGCTATCATGCTGGCTATCCCTCCAGTCACTTTATTGGGTTTATATGTGAATTTAAACGTGGGATGGTCAGTCAGTGCTACCTGTAGCCATGGCGGTGAGTGTGGCACATAATTTTATGAGCCTGTATGGCGTCACGTAGCACGTGAGCTTATTACGAGCTGGCAGCTGACCAATAGTCCCTTGTTTACAACCTAACGGCAACAAGTCCGTGGTTTCTATAACATGCACCTTTATTCAAGTGCATAGTCCTCCAGCATCCACCCTTGAGCCCACTACACCGGTTTTTTAGAATATATACGGTTGCGTTTTGAAGAACAAAAACGCAATACGGCTAAATAACACAATGCTTGCAAGATTGAGGCATTGCAGTCGCATCTAAGCCATGTGGCACCGAATTAGCCACACAACTGGTGCTTTAATTGCCCACTCATAACAACGTTAGTACAATATCACGGAAAACAACGCCAGCAACGCCAAATTAACCACAAGAACTCAGTTTTACACTGTGCATAGGATCCATTCCGTCGCGGCGACCGGTCAAATGGCATCGGAAGCGTTACCTAGAGAGCGGAAAACGAAAGGGGGCACGTTTCGCCGCCTCGTCCCAGCAGATTTTACAAACTGAAGAAGAATCTAGTAACGTTGATCACGGCGGAAATCCACCCCCCGACACTTTATTGGGTTTATATGTGAATTTAAACGTGGAAGTGTCAGCCAGCGCCACCTGTAGCCATGGCGGCGAGCGTGACACGCTCTTTTATGAGCTTGTATGGCGTCACGTGTTGCGTGAACTTTTTACGAGCTAGCATCTGACCAATAGTCCCTCGTATACAACCTAACGGCTCCAAGTCTGCCAGTGCGAGACTCTCGTTGAAGGTCTCGTACTGGCAGCCTTGGTGCCGTTAGGTTGCATACGAGGGGCTATTGGTCAGCTGTCAGCTCGTAATAAGATAATGTGGTTTGTGACGCCATACAGACTCATGAAAGATTGTGCCACACTCGCCGCCATGGCTACAGGTGGCGCTGACTGACACTCACACGTGGAATGGCTTCGGGGCTCGCGGGGCGTTGAAGAACCATAAAGGAGGCAGCATTGATGTTTCTTGGGTTTGCGTTCCCGCATTAGCCATATTACTGTCGAGTTGACACGAATCAAATTAGACTATTTGAGATAGAGCTTGCTAAGACGCGTGACAAGTCAACCCGGAAAAGAAGACACAAACCCAAAAGTTGGTGGGATGAGGAAGTTAAGAGAGCCATAGCAAAACGCCAGGAAGTCTCTAGGGAACACAGACATGCTAAGCTGCGGGGTGAACCGACAGATGATGTGGAAAGAAAATGGGCCACCTTTCTAAGCTGTAGAAAAGATACATCCCTTCTGATCAATGAAAAGATTAGAAGGAAGGGAGCTCAGTGGCTGGCAGAAGTACATGAAAAAGATAGAAAGGCAGCTGCGAAATTTCGGAACCATCTAAACTCCCTAAGAAATGAGACGAGCCTAGAGCAGAACTTTATAACTACAGCCCAAGGTGCTAGGCTAGAAGGGGACGAAGCTATTGAATATATAAGAACAAGGCTGACAGAAAAATTTCAACAAAGAAGTACTTTATGCACCACAATAGACAAAGACGAATCAAGTGGTGCAATGGCTCCATTTTCACAACAAGAGTGGGAAAGAGCTGAGAAAAGGGTTCCTAGAAGTACATCAACAGGCCCAGATGGCATTCCAATTAGGCTGATAAAAACATTAGGTCCGAAGTCTAAGCAGGCTTTGAGAGAGGCAGTGAGTACAATAATAATCGATGGTGAAGTTCCCGATGGATGGAAACTTAGCAGGATGAGCATGATCTATAAAGGAAAGGGGGACAAAGCTGACATAAACAACTACCGTCCTATAACAGTGACATCAGTGGTCTACAGGCTGGCGATGCAGATTATAAAGGAAAGACTGCAGGCGTGGATAGAGGATGAGGGGGTGCTGGGGGAACTGCAGAATGGGTTTCGGAAACACAGGAGGTTGGAAGACAATCTGTTCTTACTGACGCAGTGCATCGAAATAGCAGAAAAAGAACACAGGCTCCTGTGGCTAGCATTTTTGGATATTAAGGGAGCGTACGATAGTGTGGTTCAAGAGGAATTGTGGGGAATACTGGACAGACTAGGCGTGGAACATGTAGTCACTAATCTTTTAAAGGATGTCTATAAAGGTAACAAGGTAGTTATAAAGTGGGAAAAACAGGTATCCAAGCCTGCAGAGGTAAAACGGGGGCTTAGGCAGGGGTGCCCCCTTTCACCCTTATTATTCATGATGTACCTACAAAGATTAGAGGCAAAATTAGAGGGAATTGGACTGGGCTTCGACCTCTCTTTAGTCAAACAAGGAAAACTTATTGATCAGGCACTACCAGCATTAATGTACGCAGATGATATAGTGCTAATGGCCAACAACAAGGAAGATTTGCAGAGATTGATGGACATCTGCAGTAATGAGGGAGATAGGTTAGATTTTAGATTCAGTAGGGAAAAATCAGCAGTCATGATTTTCAATGACAACGAAGGTAGTGAGCTTAGAATACAGGAGGTCACGCTAGAGATAACAGATAAATACAAATATCTGGGCGTATGGATAAGCAATGGGACCGAGTATCTGAGGGAACACGAAAGATACGTGACGACTAAAGGTAGCAGTAATGCAGCAGTCATGAAAAATAGGGTACTGTGGAATTACGATAGGTATGATGTTGTGAGAGGAATATGGAAAGGGGTCATGGTTCCTGGGCTGACGTTCAGCAATGCGGTCTTGTGCATGAGATCAGAAGTTCAAGCAAGATTTGAAATTAAGCAACGTGGAATAGGTAGGCTTGCTTTAGGAGCTCACGGGAATACACCGAATCAGGGAGTACAAGGTGATATGGGATGGACATCATTTGAGGGCAGGGAAGCTAGCAGCAAGATAAAATTTGAGAAGCGATTGAGAAAAACGGGGGAAGAGCGTTGGGCTAGGAAGGTTTTCAGCTACTTGTACATGAAGAATTTCGATACAAAATGGAGGAAGGGAACCAGGAAGTTGACTGGTAAATACTTAGAAAACAGCAGGTGGACAAACCAAAAAGAACTATCGGTTAAGAAAAAAGTGAAGGAAACGGAGACTGACATGTGGAGAATGGGCATGATTAAGAAGTCCGCACTAGAGATCTATCGAACTTTTAAGCAGGAAATTGCCAAGGAAAGGATCTATGATAATACGCGGGGTAGTTCTCTACTGTTTGAGGCCAGGACGGGAGTACTGCGAACCAAGACATATCGGGCCAAATACGAAGGGGTCGACACAGTATGCAGTGCGTGTGGAGAGGAAGAAGAAACTGCCGAACACTTGATAATGTTCTGTAAAGGGCTTCACCCTATAGTTCAGGATGATGGCGCAGAGTTTTTCAAAGCACTGGGATTTAGGGACAGCGAGGGCAAAATAGACTTTAAGCGGGTAGACTTAACTAGAAGGAGGTTATCTGATTGGTGGCTAAAGTCAAGGCACGAGTGAAAATTAAACCCTTCACTGCGAAGTACGAATCCTCAACTTCATTATTTAAAGGGAAAAAAAAGATAAATGTAATGGTTCGTTCACTAAGTATTACGGCTAGGTGGCGTTAGCCGCCGCCCGATCTAAAGGGTACAGCCACATCCATCCATCCATCCATCCATCCATCCATCCATCCATCCATCCATCCATCCATCCATCCATCCATCCATCCATCCATCCATCCATCCATCCATCCATCCATCCATCCATCCATCCATCCATCCATTCAACGTTTATATTCACATATAAACCCAATAAAGTGGCGGGGGAATAGCCGCCATGATAGCACAGTTGTAGAGCATCGAACGCGTTATTCGGAGGTCGTAGGTTCAATTCCTGTTCACGGCAAGTTATCTTTTCGCCCACTTTCTTTCTGCCTATTTACATTACATTGGTTCTAATACCTTCCCTTATACATTCCTTGGCAATATTGTCTGTTAGATCGCTTTATATTGTGTCAAAACACAAAAAATGAGCCCCTTATTTACACTTCCTTTCCTTATTCCTTAACGAGGGTCTCGTATTGGCGGACTTGGTGCCGTTAGCTTGTACACGAGAGACTATTGGTCAGCTGCCTGCTCGTAATAAGTTCACGTGCTAGGTGAAGCCATGCAGGCTCATAAAAGAGTGCGGTACACTTGCCGCCATGGCTACAGGTGGCGCTGACACTCCAGCATTTCAATTCACATATAAACCCAGCAAAGTGACTGGTGGGATAGCTGCCATGATAGCAGAGTGGTAGAGCATCGAACACGTTAATCGAAGGTTGTAGGTTCGATTTCTGCTCACGGCAAGTTATTTTTTCACCCACTTTTATTTCTTCTTATTTACAATACATTGGTTCTAATAACTTCCCCCATATATTCCTTGGCGTTATTGTCTGTTAAATCTCATTATAATGTGTCAAAACACGGAAAAACGAGCCCTTAGTTATACACTTCTTTCTGCCAATCATTAACAAGGGTCTTTTACTGGCAGACTTGGTGCCTTATGTTTTATACGAGGGACTGTCGGTCAGCTACCAGCTCGTAATAAGTTAACGTGCTACGTGACGCCACACAGGCTCATAAAATGTTTGGCACAGTCACCACCATGGCACAAGATGACGTGACTGACACTCCCACATTTATTTCACTTATATACCAAATAAAGCGGCTGGGACTAAAGTCACCATGGTAGCTCAGTGGAAGAGCGTGGAAAGCGTTATTCGAAGGTCGTAGGTTTGATTGCTGCTCAAGGCAGGTTATTTTTTCACCACTTTTGTTTTCCCATTTATTTTACATTGGTAATTGTAACTTTCCCTATACATTCCTTGGCATTATTGTCTGTTAAATCTCATTTTAATGTGTTAATACACGGAAAAACGAGCCCTTAGGTATGCACTTCTTTCCCTCAATCATTAACGAGCGTCTCTTACTGGCAGGCTTGGTGCTTTATGTTTTATACGAGGGACTGTCGGTCAGCTACCAGCTCGTATTGAGTTCAAGTGCTACGTGATGCCACACAGGCTCATAAAAGAGTGTGCCACACTCGCCGCCATGGCTACAGATGGCGCTGACTGACACTCTCACGTTTGAATTCACATACAAACTCAATAAAGTGGCTGAAGGTATAGTCGCCGTGATAGCTCAGTGGTAGAGCATCGAACGCGTTATTCGAAGGCCGTAAGTTTGATTCCTGCTCACTAAAAGTTATTTTTTAACCCACTTTTGTTTCTTTTTAATTACATTACATTAGTTTTAATAACTGCGCCTATACATTCCTTGGCATTATTGCATCTTAGGTCTCATTATATTGTGTAAAAACAGGAAAAAACGAGCCCTTAGGCATACAGTTCTTTCCCTTATCCATTAACGAGGGTCTCGTACTGGCAGACTTGATGCTGTTACGAAAGCGCGACGCCAACACGGTCCTGAAGGCGCCACTGCTCCGAACTGCGCCGCCAAGGTTTGGTAGTGTGTGTTACTCAGCTCACGACTGCTTCTGCACAGAGCTGATAGACGAGTGGACGAGGCGACGGTGAGTTAAGGCAAGGTTTATGTACAGCATAGAAATAGAGGCCTTACAAATTCGGCACTAGAGCCGACAGCTTAGGGACTCGAAGAGCCGAGATGTCTTCTCTCGCAGCTGGGAACCACTGTTACGAAGCGCACCGCCGACGAGGTTATGAAGGGCGCCACGAAACTCGCCGCTGCCAAGGACACCGACCGCGCCGACAACGAAAGGGGCTCGAAGTAACCGAGAGGCTTCTCTGACACATAGGTCTACTGCTGGCGACGCGCGGCAGGGCTTTTTTTATTGGCACCGGGTGAATCCTTTGAGTCCCCAACGTCCAACTAGAAGCGCCGCTGGCCGTGATGTCAGAATTCTCCGATGGGGCCCGCCGCTGTGCCGCGTCGTGCTCATCAAATCCGGAGCCGCTGCGCGTGGTTGCACCCAAGGAACGAGTGACGTTGCCACGCATTGCGTAAGACTCGCCAGACTGGAAGGCGCCGGTTGCTTCAAGGGACTCGTGGGCTGAGGGAGCTCGCTGTGCGTTGCGTGACAGACCGGTGCCGCCGCTTGATGACGTCATTGAGTTTATCGCGTCAGGCGGGCTCGACCGCTGGCCTTGACACAGATTGCCTTTGCAGAGGCATTGACGTTCGGTGTGGATTCCCAAGTATAACAACCCCCCTCCCCCCGCCGCCAGACATGTGCCGGAAAGACGAGCTGCTTCCACGTGGCTCGGATGTCGGGCGCGCTCGTTTGCCTCCAGGGCCGTGGGGAGAATGTAGCTCTACGCTCAGTTCCGTGAACAAATCAATCCCAGCTCCTCTGGTTTGTCGCCACAACTTGTCGGCCAGCTTCACTCGTCTCTTCTGACGATTTTAGGGGCGAAGCTCCTTAGGGCGTGGGCTGTGCGTCCCCTGTAGCCTGTATGTAGCCACCTCTAGTTTAGTTCTTGCAGTGTTCACCAGATGGCGGTACCGTCCCCTGTATGTAGCCACCTCTAGTTTAGTTCCTGCAGTGTTCACTAGATGGCGGTACCGTCTCCTGTATGTAGCCACCTCTCGTTTAGATCTTGTAGTGTTTACTAGATGGTGGTACTTGTAGCTGATGATGAAAAGATGCAAGATGTTATAAACTAGAAAGCGGTACTTGTAGTTGATGAAAGACGCGAGATCTTATAAAATAGGAATGATGTCACATATGGCGCGTGTCATTGGTTGAAGGCAATCATTCGATTTAGTGCGGCGACGTACGCTAGGGGGAGCGATGTAATAAAATTGAGTGGGCAAAATGTACAGAGGATTCATGGTTTACCAGGTTTACCTCCGGAGCTTCGCCCACTCATCATCATTCACTTCGTGGATATGACGGAATTTTTTTGTTCTCAGCACTTGTCGATGGTTCTGCAACTTGTCAAGAACGGTTCGACAACAGACAACACATGACACAAGCAAGTGCCCTCAGTCACCTGACAGAACAGCAGACAAAGTATTGTACAACATATACCTAGCTACGTATCTATCGGAATTTCGTTCCCTCTACATCAGGAGGCACGTGTGGGACATAAGACTCTCAAAATGAGAACCTAAATTTTTACACGTACAACATCGTAATGAAATAGAATACAACATAAAGTTGGCCCCTTAAATCACTCTGGACGAAAGCGCTCAGCTAAGGCCGTGATGAGGTCAAAATTTTGCCCTGAATCGCCAGCGAGAAACCGAAAGGTGGAGAAGGTACTAGCTAAAACGCACGGCTTACTGTGTCTGTATTAGCGTTTAGCTTTCATTTTTTTGTAGGGAACGTCAAAGTTGTGCTGTTGGAGTATCATGCTCTACCTCAGTGTCCAGCCACTTTTAGGCGGCATGTTATTTAACGAGGTTAGGAAACACCCCGCCGCAATGGTCTAGTCGCTAAGGTACTCGGCTGCTGACCCGCAGGTCGCGGGTTCGATTCCCGGCTGCGGCGGCTGCATTTCCGATGGAGGCGGAAATGTTAGAGGCCCGTGTACTCAGATTTGGGTGCACGTTAAAGAACCCCAGGTGGTCAAAATTTCCGGAGCCCTCCACTACGGCGTCTCTCATAATCAAATGGTGGTTTTGGGACGTTAAACCCCACAAATCAATCGAGGTTAGGAAACAGTGTTCCGTTTCGACCACAAACCTCGAACCGGAGACATAACAGGCTAGCTTTTGAACGGCCCACACGAGGCAAGTGCATTCCTTTTCAGAGGTACTGTATGCCTCTTCCTTGCAGCTGAGTTTTCGACCTAAATACAAAAGTGGCCTTTCATTACTAGCACTGTCTTCCTGGCACAATACAGCTCCCATGCCGAGATCACTCGCGTCGCATTGAATCGCAAATCTCTTGGAGAAATCGGGTGCTATGAAAACAGGCTTTTTGCTTGGACTTTAGAAGTGCGTCGGTTAGAGGGCTGGCAATGCTTGAGTAGTTTTGCACGTAATGCTGATAGTATCCAGCTCGGCCCACGAATGGCCTTATCTCAGATTTTGTGGTTGGTCGTGGGTAGTTCCCGATGGCGGCTACCTTAATTTCTGAAGGTCTACGCCGGCCACGCCCCACAACGTGTCCTAGGTAAGACACCTCGCCGCACCCTACACTCTAAAAAAATGTACACCCTAAAAGGTGTAAAACGGGTGTACGCAATAAAATCGCCCATATTAACACCCTTTTTACGCCCCATTTTAAATTTTTGAGGTGTTCGTAATTAAAACACCCTCAAATTACCCTATTTACACCCTTAACACTTGGGGTGTCATGAACAAGGCTACAAATAATTGATTGATATGTGGGGTTTAACTACCCAAAACCACCATACAATTATGAGAGACCCTGTAGTGGAGGGCGCCGGAAATTTCGACCACCTGGGGTTCTTTAACGTGCACCCAAATCTGAGCACATGTGCCTACAAGGCTACAAATGCACGACATTTTCAGGCCGTTTTGCTTATACTGGTAGTATACGTTAATCATATTGATACAAGCAAGGCTCCCACTACTAGCTGCTTACGAGTCTAGTAATAAATTGAAGCAGAAAGTAATATGAGCGAAACGCAGTTTTCATCTATAAAGCACGCAAAGTATTATAAGATGGAAGATACGATAGGAGCGACGCTTGTTCAATAGAGTAAGGGCCGATTCTCCTGTACCCGTTTCGTTCATCTGTGTCATTTGCGTGATTAGTCAACACTCACAAAATGCACTGACTTGCCTGAACAAGGTAATGTGGCGCACATTGGTGTAGCCATGCATAGACCACTCCCCGTTCCCCCCGACCCCCATAAGATCGAAGCTTTTAAAGCTGGAGATAAAACGTCCGCCACCTGCGAAAAAAAAACAACAACAACAACAGAGTTGTTTAGCCATAACCACCACGTCAGCAGGCCATCAGGTCCCTTAAGAACGAACATTGACGTCATGTATTTTTAGCAGGCACGTTTTATTTAATTACTGTAGCGAATGTTCCTCTTCATGTGTCCTTAAAAGTGCGTCATGGAAATTAGGCAGAGGACACCGACCATAAAGAAAAATGCAGAATAGGGACATTTCGGTGACCTTGACGCAGCCTTGCTCACAGTGACGGGAGCCTTGTGGACTAAACTGCGAACAAAGCTCTCCTCAGAGGAGCCGAAACGCATTCTCTAGTTCTCTTACTCCGTTTTTTTGTGGATCCCATTCTTTTAATTTATTTAACTTCCCCAGCAGACGTGCTTCGGTCAAAGCCTTGACTTTGTAGGTAGTGAGAAAACAACATTGATGAACTATTTTCAGCCGTGGTCTTGTTCCAAGGACTGCAAGCTAAGTACAAATGTATTGCCGCAACTGAAGACAGAAATAGTAATTAACAGGTTGAGGAAGTAGCAGCAGGTCAGTAATGATGATGATGATGAACCTTCAGCTTTGCCAGTATTTTTATTTACTGCGTGCCTGAGCATTCCTCTTCTTTCTTGTTATTGCTTGCTGCATAAAAGCGTGCAGATGCGCGTATGCGCTGTCGTCTTCATCTTCCTAGCAGTACGCACGTGGCAATAAGTTCTAGAGGAATAAAGTGACGGCCGATGCATGCAATGTTGCAATGTCTTTACCGAAATGAAAGTGCTGATAAAATATCGCCTGAATCACCTTCAATGTGCAGTCCCTAAAGAACCATAGAGATAAGCAAAAAGCATCAGCTTAGCTTTTTTACCAAATTCACTACATTAGGTCGTTGAAGGTGCACTAAACATTGCTCCTGAATATTACAAATGCGCGTTCTGACCAGTAGCTCGTGCTGGCCGCACTGCACCGTTACAAAGTTCACTGCGATTCAGATGCACTGTTAAATAACGAGTATAACGCAACAGATTGCTGCCGCAAAAAAAAAAAAGCAGCGCCCACGCTATCAGCAGAGGGCCGGAGCTAGCGTTAAACGCATCTAGCCGGTTTGAAAGCGCGCCGATGCCATGAAGTCTCGTCGTCTAGACAACCTTGGCTGCTCGGTATTGCTGCGCGCCGGGCGCACAGCGCAGGAAAGGGGTCGACATCGTCTTACATGTCGCTGCGTGCGCTGGCGGAAAACCCTCCCGTGTGTGTGCGTGTGGTGCGCGTGGCTTCTCGATCGGTAGAGTTTATTATTCGGTGTTTAGTTTGAAATGTGCCTGCGCTCTATGGCCCACCAGTGTGTTCTGTCAGTGCTGATTATTGCGGAGGTGTACCATCCTGAAGACTGGACCTTTGGATTCATATTGTGGAGCACTCGAAGTGAAATAGTGAGTACCGCTCTCACATTGTTCCGTTTAGCGCTTTGTTAACTGCGTGAGCACGAGAACAACGCCTTCAAACAATTTTGTTTTCAACTAGTTGATGACAAATCAGCATTTGTTTACTTTGCGAGAATATTTGTCCGAACTGTTTCACGGGGATGATGGCGAAGTGTGATTGTGGGCGTTTTTTTTTTGTTCGTTTAGATTGTTTGGAGTACAAAGCAGGGTGAGCGTGCGCCGCTGAGGTTTAGCGAAGAACTTTTGAACAGATTTCTGCGGTGCCCTTTGTTGGCAGCCGTTTTTAACGGGGCCCGCTCGTGCTGCTCATCAATTTTAGTTTGTTAATTAATACGTGTGTGGGGACGGCGCCTGTTAGCTCTAAGCATCACCCGTATGTAAGACGCATATGCTTGGGCATGTTGGTAGTTCATTCACTTTTTTTTCTTATTGCACAAAAAGACCGAGTACGGAAAACAAGGACGTGGTGTCCATGTCGTTCTTTTCGGTTCTTTTTCGTTTTGTGCGGTAACACTACCGTGATAACTCGGGTTGATGCATCGGTTGACAACACAGCATATTGCTTCGCGTTAGGTGCGCCTCGCGAAGTTTGACTACTTGCTAATACATTCAATTTCGTTAAATTTGTCTGCACCGGTATTTTCGTTCACCCGCAACGTAGCGTAACACTGCTGACAGCCGTGTCTATGTAGCGGATAGAGCACTGAAGCTGCTCTTTTGTTTGAGCAGACCTTTAGTCTCTGTGTGTGGTCGAATTGCCTACTTGAACAGCGCAAACGCTTGTTTGAACGTAACTGCTAACGTTCAAGCACATCTTATTCAGATGGTTTCCATCATGTTTAACTTGCAGAATATTCTTGTTATTCAGAGTTTTATTGCCATCGCCTCGCTTTGGCATTTAACTTCGCTAAGTACTTCAGATGTTAAAGGTATTTTCGCTATGTGAAGCATATTACTAGTTTTTTTGTTGCACAAAAACACTTTATTGCTATACATACTGCATGTTATCAAAGCATGTGTTGCAGCCAAAATGTAAGACTGGGCATCATATTGTCACGATGAGTCACAAGTACATATTGTCACGATGAGTCACAAGTACTGGGGGATTTATTGAACGACCGGGTAGCTAGCTCTAGGAGGATGCGTCAGTCGTGGCTGGCTCTCGAGCCGAGAAGAGGCACGCAATCTTCTTTCTTTCCTCCAGATGGTAGAGCCGCTCTTGCAGTCGACCCACTACGTGTGGGTGGCATTATCCCCCCTTTCGAAAAGAAAAAAAAAGTCCCAAAAGGGGGAAAGAAAAGTACATAGCACCACCACGATGTTACGGCATAGGCACGTGGAAAAAAAAGAAATTGGAAATTCGGATAAAGTAAAAGTAGAAATTAACGAGCGTGCCAATATAGGAAAATTCAGTGAACGAAGAAGCAAGTTCACAAAAATAAATAAATAACACAAAGAACAGTGTACGGCAAGGAAGAAAGTTATGAACAACGCGCAATAAATGGTTTCATGCGCAACACATGAACGACATCCGACCTCGGTCGTGTCCGACTCCGTGCCTGCGATGTTGAGTCCGGAACCACTTCGTAGTTCACGTCACTGACGCGGCGTAACACTTTATATGGGCCAAAGTACCGGCTCAGTAACTTTTCACTAAGGCCACAGCGGCGGACGGGCGTCCACACCCAAACTCGGTCTCCGGGCTTGTAAAATACTTCACTGTGGCGGATGTTATAGCGCCGTGCGTCTGCCTGCTGTTGCTGGCCGATGTGTAGTCGCGCGAGCTGCCGGGCTTCCTCAGCACGCTCTGCGAATTCATCGGCGTCAGTTGCCAACTCGTCTTCGTCTTGACACGGTAGCATAAAGTCCAGCATGGTCTGCACTTCGCGGCTGTAGAGAAGCCGAAATGGCGTGAAGCGCGTGGTCTCTTGCACGGCGGTATTATACGCGAAGGTCACGTAAGGTAAGATCCCGTCCCATGTTTTGTGCTGTACGTCGATGTACATTGAGATCATGTCTGCGATGGTCTTATTCAGTCGCTCGGTAAGTCCGTTGGTTTGGGGGTGGTACGCAGTTGTCTTTCGGTGTCTGGTGTTGCTCAGTTTGAAAACCTCGTCCATAAGATGCGCCGTGAATGCCGTCCCTCTGTCAGTTATTACACTGGAAGGAGCACCGTGTCGTAACACAATGTGGCGCATGAAAAATTGTGCTACGTCAGAAGCCATGGCTCATGGGATCGCCTGCGTCTCAGCGTAGCGTGTCAAATAGTCGGTCGCGACGATCACCCATTTGTTGCGGTCCGCAGACAGGGGAAATGGCCCGAGAATGTCCATGGCGACTTGGTCGAATGGCGTGCAAGGTGCTTCAATGGGTTGAAGCAAACCAGCTGGCTTAACAGATGGTTGCTTTCGGCGCTGACATTCCCGACAGCTCTTGACGTACTTCTTGACGCTTGCCGAAAGTCCTGGCCAATAGTACCTCTCGCTCACTCTGGCAAGTGTCCGTGAGTAGCCCAGATGACCGGATGTGGGTTCGTCATGGCAAGCGAAGAGGACATCGTCTCGAATATCTCGAGGAACCACCAGGAGGTAGGCACGGTTGTTCGAACGAGCGTTCTTCTTGTACAGCACACCGTCTCGCAGGCAGAACGACGGCAATGAGCGGAATAAAGGACGTGGTATGATTGTGCCCCGGCCCTCTAAATGATCGATGATCGGACGAATCTCTGCGTCATGCCGCTGCCGTTTACTCAAGTCTGATGAGCTAATGGCGCTCAGGAAGCCTTCGTCTTCCTCTGCTTCCAGACTGACGACATGAAGGGGTGCGCGTGACAGTGTGTCAGCGTCTTCGTGCTTACGGCCGGACTTATAGACGATGGTGACGTCAAATTCCTGCAGCCGCAAGCTCCACCGTGCTAGCCGTCCTGAAGGGTCGCGCAGGCTTGCCAACCAGCAGAGGGCGTGGTGGTCTGTCACTACCTCGAAGGGACGACCATAAAGGTACGGGCGAAACTTGGTGATTGCCCACACGACTGCGAGGCACTCTTTCTCCATAGTGGAATAATTTGCCTCAGCACGGGATAGAGAGCGGCTGGCGTAGGCTATCACCCTTTCGATGTCTTCTTGACGCTGAACGAGCACTGCACCAAGCCCAACGTTACTAGCGTCAGTATGGACCTCCGTGTCAGCATCATCGTCGAAATGAGCGAGAACGGGTGCTGATTGCATGCGCTGTCGCAGTTCATCAAAAGCTGCTTGTTGCTCGTTTTCCCAGACAAACGGCGTGTCGTCCCTTGTAAGACGAGTCAGAGGTTCTGCTATCTGTGAAAAACCATGAATGAACCGGCTATAGTAGGCGCACAAACTAAGGAAGCGCCGGACGGCTTTCTTATCGACAGGAGCTGGTAATTCGGCAACAGCGGCAAGCTTGTCTGGATCGGGCCGGACTCCTTCGGCGCTAGCTACATGTCCAAGAAATTTTAGTTTTTCATAGCCGAAGTGGCACTTCTGTGGCTTTAGAGTGAGGTCCGCCGATCGGATAGCCTCCAGCACGCTGCGCAGGCGCTGAAGGTGCTGCTCGAACGTGGCAGAGAAGAACACCACATCATCAAGGTAGACAACTCTGCCACTTGAGCCCTGTGAGGATAGTGTCCATCATTCGCTGGAAAGTTGCCGGCGCTGAACACAAGCCGAAAGGGAGTACTCAAAATTGCTATAGGCCGTCTGGAGTCACGAAGGCTGTCTTTTCGCGGTCTCGCTGATCTACCTCGATTTGCCAGTACCCGCTTTTGAGATCGAGAGAAGTGCAATAATGGGCACGGCGAAGTCTATCCAGCGAATCGTCGATACGCGGTAGCGGGTAAACATCCTTTTTGGTCACGTTGTTAAGCTTTCGGTAATCGACGCAGAAGCGTAGCAACCCGTCCTTCTTTTTGACAAGCACGACTGGAGATGACCACGGGCTGTTGGATGGTTCGATAACGCCATCGTCAAGCATCTCGCAAACTTGCGTACGTATCGCTTCACGTTCTTTAGCCGACATGCAGTAGGGGTGCTGGTGTATTGGGCGTGCGTCCTCGTACGTGATGATCCTGTGTTGAGTGATGGACGTCTGGCGGATCTTTGAGCAACTTGCGAAGCAAGACCTGTACTCGAACAAGAGCGCTCGCAGCGCAGTCTGGTTATTGGTGGACAGATTAGGATTGATGTCAATGTTGCTCATTGATGTGTCTGCGTTATCCACTATTTCTGACGTGAGACAGTTGGTTACGTTTGCTACTTCGTGGGCAAACGCTATCGAAGTGCCACGAAAAAGGTGTCAATGTTCGTTGCTAAAGTTGGTAACGAGCATTTCAGATCGGCCGTCGCGAACGTGTATTACACTTCTCGCTACACATGTGCCTTGCTGCAGGAGGTGTTTTAAATTTGTCTCGGCCACCACATCACCATCGCTCAAACCACAGCATGTTACGTCGACTAGAACACTGGCTCGGGAAGGAAGCGTCACAACACGCATTCCGTCATCCTGCACGTTGATTGCTCGCTGGGCTGAGAACGTGACGCGGCGCTCTTGCAGATCAATGATAGCTCCATTTTCCTGTAGAAGATCAACTCCCAGAATGACGTCACGGGAGCATTCACGTAGAACAAGGCAGCTTGCTACGAAAGTGTACCCTTGAATCTGTACTCTAGTTGTGCAGGCGCCCAGTAGAGTAACGACATGGCCACCAGCTGTCCGAATCTGCGAGTTATGCCACGGTGTGATTACTTTCTTCAGCTGCGTTGTCAGTTTCCCGCTCAGTATGGAATAGTCTGCGCCGGTGTCCACTAACGCATTAACTACACAACCATCAATTGTTACGGCTATGTCGAGTGAAAGCCGGCTATCCTTTGCAGCAGCAGGTGACGTTGGACCAGTTTCTGTACGGTTCTGCGTCAATAGGAGGTCTTCAGCGCTTCGACGTTCAGCGACCCCGCCCCCAGAGGTCGCTTCGGCTAGTTTTCCCGGCGGGGGCTGGGAGATCGTGCGGTAGAATACCGCTGGGGCGTTGATAAAAATCGCCTCGGTGATGGCGAGTGTGATTAGCGCCCGGCAGACGGTGGTGCATGCTGCTGGGAGAGGTAGTTTTGGATGTCGCGTGGTCTTTGACCGTAACGGGGTGGCGGCGAGTACACAGAGAAGCCGCGAAGCCCAAGACGGCGATAAGGGCACTGGCGGTACAAGTGATCAGCTTCTCCGCAGTGAAAGCATAGAGGCCAGTGATCGGGTGTGCGCCAGACATCAGACTTCCGAGGAGACGAGTGCCGATCGTCGATGTACTGGACCGGTTGCACCGAACGATGGGCGACAGAAGCACCACGAACAAAAGGCAGGGGCGGTGGCGTGTACGTGCCTTCGTAGTATGGTATGGGCTGCGCTGACTCGAGTGAAACTGCAGGGACAGGATGAACGAACAATGGTGGCGATGCAGCAGGGCGTTTCAAGGCTTCCGCGTAGGTTGTCCCACGGTGGTATTCAGCAGGAGCTGACGCAACTGTATCAGGGGGCAAGGTGTCCCGGAGGGTCCAGTGCAGCTAATCCTTGATCACAGTTGCAATAGAGCTAACCGTAGGATGAGGTGTTACACCAGCCTTTTGCAACTCTTCACGTACGCTATTACGGATGAGTTCACGTAAGGAGTCATTGCTGGTCCCAGCGGCGGCGAAAATGTCAGCAGTGGACATGCCACTGATTTGCCTGTTGTAATGGTTTGATCGCTGCTGCAGCATTTTATCCATTGTCACGGCTTCAGGCAAGAACTCCGCGACCGTCTTCAGAGGGCTTCGCACGAGGCCGGCGAAAAGCTGGTCCTTGACACTCCGCATCAAGTGACGCAACTTCTTGTCCTCCATCATTCTTGAATCTGCCCATCGGAAGAGACGCGTGATGTCTTCGACGTACGCAGTCACAGTTTCGTTTGGTCACTGGACGCGGGCAAGAATAGCTCGTTCAGCTCTTTCTTGGTGGTCAGCGCTGGCATATGTCTGCAGAAGTCTACGAGAGAATTCGGGCCACGTCGTTAGCTCAGCTGCTCCTCTCGATTTTGATACCACGTGCGAGCCCCGTCTTCGAGATAGAAGTAGACACGACCCAGTTTCGCTGCGTCTTCCCACTGATTCAAGTTGGCTACGCGCTCGAAGTCCGCCAACCAGTCCTCAACGTCTTCGCGCTCCGTACCATGGAACGTCGTCAGTGCCCGTGGGCCTTCCAACGTATAGCGGTTCGGCGACGTGCTTCCCGTGCCGGTTGGCAAGGTTTGTACCAAAGTGCTGGTCATGTTTGTTGGCGTGGTGGGAGCAGTATCGTTGACTTCCAGAGGCAATCCCCTGATTCGGCGGCTGGTCCGATGCACGGGAGTATTGACTGGCACTGGACTCGTATTACGGCTTTCTGGTGTGGTCTGCAGCATCCGTGAGACTACCCAGCACCTTCCACCAGTTTGTCACGATGAGTCACAAGTACTGGGGGATTTATTGAACGACCGGGTAGCTAGCTCTAGGACGATGCGCCAGTCGTGGCTGGCTCTCGAGCCGAGAAGATGCACGTAATCTTCTTTCTTTCCTCCAGATGGTAGAGCCGCTCTTGCAGTCGATTCACTACGTGTGGGTGGCAATATCTATCTGGGAACACAACACACACAGCCACTGAACAGCCTAAGCTGCACCGGGAAGGAGTTATGCTTTCTCACCCTGACAGCATGATTGAAACAAATGGCCCTAATTTAGCAGTATGCAATGGTCATTGAGTGAAGGTAACAAGGTCACTTTATTTGGCATTTCCCAGCCAATTTTTCGGCTATGGCAAATGTGTTTGAAAAAAAAATTATGCTGATTTAACGCACTGAAAACAGTGAACGGCTTGAATATTTCGGAGAGAAAAAAGTATTTGGTCACTGGGTGCCTTTCAAACTTTTCAGACTGCTGTTTGAGTGTTTGTAAAAAAATATTTTACAAAACCGCACCTTTTTTATACCAATTTTGGTACATGTTAAGTAAACGGGCTTATGTAAGGTGTTTGAAACTCAGCAATATTATTACAAATTTTCGGCCATATACGTCTTCAAGAATTTAGCCAAAGTGTGTTATGTTTGCATTTTCTCATTGCTATACTGCACTTTGTATGAATATCTGAGCTGCGACTACTTATTACACAGAAAAGGTATTTTGATGAAAAATTAATTTTAGACATCTTAAGCTGTTAACCTCTGCGAGAAAAGATCGCTCATTTCACAGAATTGTCATTTTTGTCCGTATTGAGACGCAATTTTCACCATGTGGTGGTCCAATTAAAAATCACCTTTTACCTAAATGAGCAATTGAGCAGCGAGCATTGGAAAGAAAAATGGTAGGTTTAAACTTAAGAGACAAGACGAAAGCAGAGTGGATTAGGGAACAAACGGGGGTTAAGGACATTATTGCTGATATCAAGAAGAAGAAATGGACATGGGCCGGGCATGTAGCGCGTAGACAGGATAACCGCTGGTCGTTAAGGGTAAGTAACTGGATTCCCGAGAAGCAAGCGGGTTAGGGGGAGACAGAAGGTTAGGTAGGCAGATGAGATAAAGAAGTTTGCGGGTATAAATTGGCAGCAGCAAGCAGAGGACCGGGTTAACTGGCGGAACATGGGAGAGGCCTTTGTCCTGCAGTGGACGTAGTCAGGCTGATGATGATGATGATGTTGATGATGATGATAATAATGATGATGACCTAAATTGAAAGCAAATAAACAGTTTTTTGTATGTGACAAGTTTCATCACAATTTTTATTTCAAGGAATAAAATATTTTTTGAATTTTCCCATCAACGGCAATGGGGAACTTCGAGGCGTCGACTGCTGTATGAACAAATGGCGAATGGGGAACTTGGAACTTCAAAAATCATTTAGAAGCAAAGCTCTTGAGGCCGTGGGTCGTTCCCTCCTCTGTAGTCGTACTATTATTATGTAGCCACTTTATGAGTTGCACAATAGATAGCGTTAGTGGGGTTCACAGCATATACACGGACAGAATGATGATTCGTGGGGCGAAGCGCTCTTCCGTACATTTGTGCTTTCGATCGTTCGTGTGTTCATTCATCCGTCCGGGCTTCCGTGTGTCGGTCTATCCGTGAGTCCGTCCGTCTTTCTGTCCGTCCATACTTGCGTCAGACTGTCTGTCTATTCTTTTGTGCGTCTAGACGAATGAACGCTACGCCTCACTCATCATCATTCACTCCGACATTATGCTGTGATCTTTTTTTTTTTTCAAAACATAAATTGCTATGACAAAATTTGGCACATGAAAAGAACTGTATATTTGCTTCAATTTAGGTACAAAGTCTATTTTAATTCAACCACCACATGATGCGAGTTGCGTCTCATTATAGACAAAAAAATATTTTGTGATATTTGCGATGTTTTCTTGTAAAGTTTGACAGCTTGAGAGGTCTAAAATATTTTTTACTCCAAATATATTTTATGTTGATTAAGCATTCACTCCTTAGATATTCATTCAAAGTGCATTATTGATATAGAAAATTGCAGATATAACACATTTTGGCTAAATTATTTGAGGCGTATGTGGTCGAAAAATGGTAATATTACTGAGCTTCAAACACTTTACGCAAGCCCTTCACTTAAGTTGTAGTCCAAATTTGGTACGGAAGAAGAGATACTTATGAAATAATTTTTTTCACAAACATCCAGATGAGATTCCGGGAAGTTAAGGAGGCAGCCACGGGACCAATAAATTATGTTTGCGAAATATTCTAGCAGTTACCTTTTTTCCTGCAGTAAAATCAGCGCGATTTTTTTTCGAATACATTTGCGGTGGTCACCGAAATGGCTGGGACGTCTGATGTGGAATGACCCAACAGTTAATTCTTCCATTATAAAATCGTGTCAATGTGAGCCAGTCCAAGAACACTAGTATCATTCGCATTTTAATACGTAACTGTAGAGTACTTAATTTTACAAGTTACCTGCACTGAATACCTTTTCAATGCGCATACCGTCATGTATGCTCAGTGGCATTGTGCTTTTGTGGAATACAGATAAAATATGTATATGTTGTTGCGCATCGTACTGTATTCCTTTTATCAAACTAATCGAATGAGTACCATGGTAGATCTGCAGAAATACACATGCAGCTGTGTTGATGCACACTTAAGCATAGAACTTGACATTCATTTAGATTGGTCGTTGCATGCAGCTAATGGAACATTATCAACTTGGAGCAGCACCTTTTTATTTGCCTGCGCGAGCAAGCTGAAATGGTAAAGTAAGGTTCATATCTACGGCACGAAAGGTATAATTATTCTGCCACAGCGCGCTTTTTATTGCGTTTATTGCTCAGCATACCTTTTCTACCATTTCTCACTAGAGTGGAGCCCGATGCTTCTGAATATGCTTGCTATGTACTCAATTTCTATTTACACATAAGAAAGCAGTTATGCGTGGTACACACTGTATGTTGTACTCTTTGCGAAATTTCAGTCATTGTTCCTTGTGTGTTTATTTTAGGTTTTCGGGATTGAATTTTCTGTACACAAAGAACAGCTTTGCCCCACTTCTCTCGAAGACACCAGCCATCTCAGCAGCTGAAGATGATTGTGCTGTCAGCGGCACTCGAGTTCGTACAGCTGAATTCTCCGGCAGCGTCTCCGTGCTTGCACGGGAAACGCTGCACTGCGTTAACGTGGACTCCGAGCCCTGAGCGCGTCCACTCGGCGCGGTTGCCCATTGGTTCAACGAACATTCAAAAAACAAAAGTGAACCTTCGAGCCGGGACCGCATAGCAACGCATCGCCAGAGAGAAGGGAACGAGCCGAGATTCGAGCCGGGACCGCAGAGCAACGCATCGCAGAGCAAGCCGAGACGCGAGTGGCGTCGGACGTAGCCGATCGAGCTCCTGCACCGAGTCCAGTTTCCTTATACATGTAATCACTGCCGATTCACCTGTAAGTTAGCACAATACAGTTTCTCTTAAAATTTGAACCTTGCCTTGACTACCTTCATTCGGACATCGCTTACATGGCGCAGCCGACAGGATGTGAATCGACCGAGCTGCATGCGGAGGAGGAAACGACGCCACGAGAAGGAGCGACGCCACGCCGTGCATCGTCTCGGGACTCCGAAACGACCATCATCGAAAGCGTGTTCTTGACCCTCGACCACAGCACGACGGCCAATGCAACGAAAAAGCAACTCGTCGACGAGCTGAGAGCGCGAGGTCTACTGTGCTCCGGACGAAAGGACGAGCTCATCGCAAGAATCATCCGCGACAACATCACTCGCCAAGCCCTAGAGCCGACGGACTCGTCAACGAAGGACCAGGCTGCCTATGACGACGACGACAGGCAGGCGCACCTGGAGACACTGTCCGCCGACAACGCGAGGCTTTGCGCTGAACTGAGCAGCCTGTGAGCCCAGCTTAACCGTGCGACCACGAGTGAACGTGAGATATTGCACGAAGCCCATCAGAAGGCTTCACTGCCAACCCTCGGGCTGCACCATTGCGTCCCAGCTAGCATAACGATGTCCTCGGGTTCGACGCGGCCATCGTCACTGAACGACGGCACCAACCAAGACGCGGCACGCCCCGCTGCGCCGACCGTTTCAACGCACGAGGGAGAACCTTCCATGGCCCAGATCCTCGCCGCGCTCGTGAACACACAAGCCCTGCTCGCCAACACGCTGTCGAGAGGTCCACCGATGACGAGCCCGATCCAGATTCATTTCACAAGCGACACGTCATCCTCCATCCCCTTGTTCGATGGGATGCCGCAACAAAGTGCTCATGAATGGATTGCGCAAGTGGAGAGAATCGCAGCGCTCGCCCACTGGACGCCATCGCTGACATTGGTGACAACAGCAAGCCGCTTGATGGGATCTGCCAAGGATTGGCACAGCGCCTACGGCTCACAGTATGACACCTGGGAGCAATGGAAAGAAGCGCTCATTCTCCGATTCAAACGAAAGCTGACAATGCAGGAGTTCCTCGAACTGCAGACAAAGCGACGCCTTCAGAGCCACGAGACCATCGTCGAGTACATGTACTCGAAGAACGCCATTCTGAACAAGGCGCCGTACCGTTTAGCAGAGGAAGAACGAATTTTCCTCATTCTCAGCGGCATCGAGGACGACACATGGGCCAACCCACTCGCAGCGCAGCTGTGTGGCACAGTAACCGAACTCATTGACAGAGCGGCTTTGCTCGACGCGAGGCGTCGCACGACCGTGTGTGCCGAGAACGACAAGAAACCGTCATCGTCTACAGCGAGCCGTGGTCAGGGTTCGAACCAGTGGGTGCCAGCCAGCAGCTCTGCCAACTTGCCGAAGGCCAACCCGCGCAGCGATTTCTCGGGAGCTCCACACCCGCGGCCCATCTCTGCTCGTTCGTGCTTCAACTGCGGTGACATCGGTCACCTGTCCCGTGATTGTAGAAAGCCGAAAACGCCAGCAACGATCAGAGGGGACGAGAAACGAGCGAAGAGGGACAATAGCAGCCACGAAACAGGGACTACGTCACCTAGGCAAGCGAACTGTTTTTTGCATTCGACGGGCGGCACATTACCAATATTGTCCGGTACTGCTAACAACCGACCCGTCCGCGTGTGCATTGAGAGTGGCGCCAACTTATCCGTCATGAGTGCCAGTGCCTTGACGGACGACATTCCAACGCACGCATGGGTATCGCGCGGGAACATTGAAGTTCTCAACCGCAGCATATGCCCAACTCTCGCTGCAACGCTTGATGTGACACTGGGCACCACGAATGTGCGACTCGAAGACGTCGTGGTAACGGAACTGCCCAGCGGCATCGACCTGATTCTGGGATCAGACCGGCGAAGAGTCGCGCATGTCGACGTAACGTTTCACACGTCAAACGATGTGACTATCGTTCCAGTCGAGCCCTCCGGAAAATTTACATCGTCCGAAGTGCCACCCCCGAAACAAGGCACACCACACCGCACCGGGAAACGCTTATTGCGACGTTCTGCCGGCAATCGGACGAGACTGTTTCCAAAGACGAAGGGTACCTGCGCCTCAACGCGAAATGTCCCGCACCCGACGAAGACTTCACGAGTCTAGTCGAAGACGCAACACGGAAGATAACGAAGGATGCCACCGAGGCAGAGAGGGAACAACTTCACGCAATTCTGTTAAGGCATCACCAAGCGTTCACTTCCAAAGGCGACACTTTGGGCGTGTGTCCTCACACTGAACACAGCATCGAACTCAGAGACAATATACCAGTGTCATCGAGGCCGTACAGGTGCTCACCGGCTGATCGCAAGTTCATCCGAGAACAGGGGAATGACTACCTCTCCAAGGGCATCATAAGGCCGAGCGAAAGCGAGTACGGTGCTCCAACGATAGTCGTCGACCAACCGCACCACCCGACGACTCCACGAAGAATGGTACACGACTATCGCAAGCTCAACGAGAAAACCATCAACCCTTCTTATCGAATGCCCGTCATGAAAGACGATATTGACGATGTCATGCGCGACGGATCGGCTTACTTCACTGTGTTGGACGTGAAGACGGCATTTCTGACTATACGAATGAAGCCGGACGACGTACACGAGACCGCATTTGTCACTCCAGACGGAAAGTACGAATACCTTCGAATGGCCTTTGGGTTTTGCAAGGCCCCTCAGACCATGCAAAGAGTCATGCGTCGCACGTTCGATGGCTTACCTAGGACAGCTACGTACAAGGACGATGTCGGGCAGGGAGCCACAAAAGTGAGGGAGGCTTTGGATTTGCTGAACGAAGCACTCAGGAGAGTCGTGATCAACGGCTTGAAGATGGATCTCCGGAAATGCCAGTTGATTCAAGACAAAGTATCTTTCCTGGGTTACGTGATCTTCGCCGAAGGACGAACACTGGACGAATCCAGAGTTGCCGCTGTCGGGAAGTTCGAGCCGCATCGCAACGCAAAGAAGCTGTACTCCTTCCTGCAGTTCGCTAACCACTACCGAAAGTTCATACCGGAGTTTGCAAAGGTCACGCACAAGCTACGGCACCTTCTTTTGAAGGACGTTCCTTTTGTATGGTGACGCTCATGAAGCAACCGTCAACGCCATAAAACACGCCTTGAAGAACCCGCCGATTTTGGCGAGCTTCCGCCCAGACTGCCCGACTAACGTTCATGCCGACGCTTCGCAAACCGGGCTGGGTGCGGTGCTTTCTCAAAATCAAGACAGAAAGGAGCGAATCATAGAGTACGCAAGCAGATCACTAAACGAGCACGATCGTGGTCGACACTCTAATATGCTCGAGTGCATGGCACTCCACTGGGCTATCACTGAGAAGTTTTCGGTCTACCTGAGAGGAGGCCCTCGTTTTACAGTGTTCACGGACAACTTCAGCTTGTCATACCTCGTCCAGAAGGGAGCCAGCAACCGCAGATTTGCGAGGTGGACGCTCGACTTAGCAGAGTACACCTTCGACGTCGAGCACAAGCCAGGACGCCAGAACTCCGCTGCTGACGCACTCTCGAGGCAGTCGGAATCTGCAGAGGCTTTCGACCAGGGCGTTTAGACCCGAGACCTCCACTGCCACGCAGTAGTGGTCGGCAAACACAGTCGCCTACGCGAGTTTCAGGAGGGGGATACTGACTGCAAAAGATTTCGGGAGGAGGCCAAGCACAAGTCTTCAGATTACGAGATCGAAAACGACATACTGGTGAAGAAATCTCTCGAGGGAGGACGGGTCCGTCGGAGGGTGATCATTCCCGCTGCCCTCCGAAGCAGTGTGATGATCGTTTTCCACGACAACAACGGCCACCTAGGCGTCGAGAAGACAAGAGACCTGATCCAGCGAACGTACTGGTGGCCATCGATGAGAAAAGACATACGCGAGTATGTCGACTCCTGCCACACGTGCCAGACTATCAACGCCCGCACGTCACGGAATGAAGGTTGCCTCATCCCAGCGATATTCCTACTGAGCCAAACGCGGTGATATCCCTGGATCACATGGGCCCGCTAAACGAGAAGAGAGACCACATTCTCGTGTGTATCGACCACGCCACGAGATACATGGACGCCGTGACCGTACCGAGTACTTCGTCGACGCACTACCTTGACTTCATGACAAACCGGTGGATTCCGCAATTTGGAGTTCCCGGCGTCATTATTACGGACCAAGCCAAGGGATTCGTGAACAAGAAAACCAACCAATTCCATCACAGACTGGGAATTGCTCATCAGAACTCCCCACCATACTGGCCACAATCAAACGGACTGATTGAGCGAATGGTAGGAACATTGAAACAGGTGCTACGCAAAATGCTAAACAACAAGGACAAATGGCAGAAGGAACTACCCCGAGCAACACTAGCAATCAACGCCACGAGGCATCGTCACAGTGGCCACAGCCTATTACGACTCATGCACGGCTACGACCCAAAACTGCCAGGAGAGCTCAACCTCGCCTCAGTCGAGGGAGACATCGACGAGTCTCATAGACTACACGACTTGGCAAGGGGACGTGCGGAGACGAGAGAGGCTACTGCAGAGTCAGCGCAAAACAACGACCCGATACGACAAGAAGCGGCGAACTCCGAGGTTCATAACGGGGGACCTCGTCCTGCTTGAGTTGAGCGCTCGAGGCACATTAGATCCTCGCTATGAAGGTCCGTTCGAGATAACGGCCCTCGTCGGAGGAAACAGGGCCGAGATCCAAAGAGTACCCCACACACCGGGCATGATCAACCAAAAAATCGTCAACGTGGAGCAGCTTCGTAGATATAAGGAGCCGCTCCTAGAAGTTACGGAAGCATCGCCATCTAACGACACGCAAGCCTGAGGACAGGCGCAATTTTCAGGAGGGCCGTGTTAGCGGCACTCGAGTTCGCACAGCTGAATTCTCCGGCAGCGTCTCATTCTCCGGCAGCGTCTCCGTGCTTGCACGGGAAACGCTGCACTGCGTTAACGTGGACTCCGAGCCCTGAGCGCGTACACTCGGTGCGGTTGCCCATTGGTTCAACGAACATTCAAAAAACAAAAGTGAACCTTCGAGCCGGGACCGCATAGCAACGCATCGCCAGAGAGAAGGGAACGAGCCGAGATTCGAGCCGGGACCGCAGAGCAACGCATCGCAGAGCGAGCCGAGACGCGAGTGGCGTCGGACGTAGCCGATCGAGCTCCTGCACCGAGTCCCGTTTCCTTATACATGTAATCACTGCCGATTCACCTGTAAGTTAGCACAATACAGTTTTTCTTAAAATTTGAACCTTGCCTTGACTACCTTCATTCGGACATCGCTGACAGTGCAAGCAGCAGTGACGAGTGGTTTTGCAGTTAGAAGTGTGCCAACACTGACATTACATTATTACAACCCCAATTACACTACCTTGTTGAATGTTCTCTTTTTTAATGTCAAAACTTATACAGCGAGATCTAGTAGGTTGTAAATGTGACTCCAGAAACTCGCTTACTCTTTCTACGTGTTTTTTTTTCTATTGTATAGGTGTAAATCAAACGCCATACTTCTCAGTCGTTTGCCCGACTAGCGCAAATTTTTGAAAGTTGTGGAGATTTATTTATTGAAAACAATGAATTTATAGTATAGAGAGAAATAAACTTGGTCCCGTGACACATTTCAAAATTTTGCAGAATGCCATCACAGTCCTGTTTGTCAGATTTGCAGTTTTTTTTGTAATATATGGGCTTAAAGTTGTTTTTTGCTTCGGCTTTATGTTCGGAGGACCTTACGCTACAGGTTACTGCTTGCACTACTACTGTGGCGTGTGTGTGTGTGTGTGTGTGTGTGTGTGTGTGTGTGTGTGTGTGTGTGTCTTCCACGTCTTTGTCGTTTACGGTCCAGTCTACGTACACATATATACACTGGTCTCATGCATCTTATTCAAGACCATGGCACCTTATTTTATCAGCTGCATGCATGCAGGTATAAGTACAGTGGGTGAGACCATTATCTTCCATCTTCCCTGTCAGCCGCAGAGAAGGTTCATATATGCGTCTCCCTGAGAACAATTGAGGCTTGGGCCAGTTGGTGATGCATATTTGATAGAATGAAGTGCTGTGAACGGCTCTCCTCAACACACAAGTCTAAGCGTCACCTCCAGTGTCTCTACTTGTGTTGCCCGTTAATTGCGCTTCAATTGATCAAGTGTGCTCATCCATATAACTGCCATCGTTTCAAGGGCGTTTTCAGTGTACACACCACTCGCATGGGTGTAGCTTCATCCAACACCCATAGTTTCGGGATGTTCATAAACACCTACTAAAGTAGGGCGTAACGTTTCTTTACACCCTACGGTTTCAGGGTGTTTCTAAACAGCTTATTGTTTAGGGTGTTCCTAGACACCCTAAAAGGGTGTTGCCCATGAGACAAAACAAATACACGCTTATGGGTGTAAACTTTTTTAGAGTGTAGGTGACAATTAGTAGGTTTCACGGTAAGACCAGCTTCTTTCAACCTGCTCAGTTCGACTCGTAAATGCTCGACATGTTCTTCTCAGTTGGTCCCAGAGAGGCCATTAGGAACGCAGTCCATTTAGCCTGAAAAACAAAAGGGCGCATTTTTTAATCCAAAGCTCAGCTTAAGTGGACGATACGTTCCAAATGTGGAAACGAATGTGGCATAGCGGCTAGCGCACTCCGTAAGGGGGACTTGCCAATACACTCGCACGAGGTCTAACGTGGAAATATAGCTTAACTGTGATACAGTTTCTACCCTCTCCTTTAGGTTTGGTATCCGGTAAGCTTGGTCTCGAATTATGGCGATACGACGCCCATAATCAATCCATGGCCATGGGGTTTTTCCCGGCACTTGAACCAATAATAAAGGAGATGTATAGTCACTCTCATCAAGTACTATGACTCCCAACTCCAGCATTTTATCGATCTCCTCTTCCATGATCTGCTATTGCACAGAGGAACATCGATACGGCTTGCTATGGATTTGCTCCTCACAAGTTAGCTTGATATCGTGTTCAATCACTGTCGTGTTTCCGGGACGGTCCAAAAACATGTCTTTTAACTTAGGAACAATCCTTCTCAAGTCCCCCTTCTGGACTTCACTGAACCTAGGCTCTAGGTTCAACTCAAAGATTGCCTCCAATCCCCTTTCGATTATGTCACTAGAGGTCCATATTTCTCCTCCCTCTTCCTCGGAAGCATTAAAAAGCAGATTTACGACGGCTTGACGTTGAACGTACGGTTTCATCAAGTTAATGTGGTAAATTTTGTTCCGCCGCCTTCCTAATCTCACTTCATAATTGATATCACAAAGCTTCGATATTACTTTGGCGGGACCTTCGCAACGAACCTCAAGCTTGTTCTTTTTGGACGGCCACCGCAGCATTACCTGACTACCTACTTCAAAGGTGCGCTTATTCGTCGATTTGTCGTAGTATTTCTTCAACAACACTTGTGCAGCCTTCATGTGGCTTTCCACAAGATCTTTTGTTTTTCCAAGCCTCTGAAGGAGGTGTAGAACATACGCAACTACATTGGTGTCCTCATCAAATCCCTCCCAGGACTCGCGTAACATTCGCAATAATGTTCTCAAACTCTTACCATACACAAGCTCTGCAGGGCTAAAACCAGTGCTCTCATGAGGCGCTGATCTCAAAGCGAACATAGCGGGAGGAGTACACGTTTTCCAGTCGCATTTGTGCTCATAGCAAAAAGCTCTGAATATCCGTTTCAGAACGGAATCCATACGCTCTACTGAATTGAATTGCGGTTGATGGATTGAGCTGTGCACCACTTTTATTCTACATTTATCCAAAACGGTAGAGGTAAGGCAGCTGGTGAAGACGATACCATTGTCGCATTGGATTTCCGAAGGAGATCCGACGCGTGGAAATATAGATAGCAGTGCATCCGCGATATGAGGGGAATTGAGCTCCTTAATTGGTATCGCTACCGGAAATTTTCTGGCTACACAGAGGGCTGTCAGGATGTACCGACAACCTTGCCTTGACTCTGGCAATGGCCCGATAATATCAATTACTAGGCGCCATAAAGGTTCTGTGATAAATGGCACAAGATTCGTAGCTGCCTTCCACTTGCCCGTGGATTTTCCCGCTCTCTGACAAGTGTCTCATGAGCGTACAAAGTCTTCGATATCCTTCCAGCATTTCGGCCAGTAAAATGCAAGGGATACTCTAGTTTTGGTCTTTCTTATGCCGAGATTTCCTGCCCACGCGTTTTCATGCGCCAGTTCCAATAGTTGGCGACAATACTTTTGTGGCATTAAGAGCTGCTCATAATTGCGACCTTGCGAATTTTTGTAGTTTCGATACAGGAGCCCTGTTTTCTCAAAAATGGAAACATTCTTTTTCTTTTTCTCAAGTTTACGCTTTTCATTAGCGCTTTAATCGCAAGCATTACATGGAAGGTTATACCTGACAAGTACTTAGGGGTACCTCTCCAACACTACAGGGACACAACAGAAAATTGGAAAGAAGAGACAGGATAAAAAAGTTGGGTGGGTGCGATTTTTCAATGTTTACGAGGTCAACAGTAAGCAACATATTTCTTGATCCACGAGTATGGTATGTTTTACAAGTACTATTCATGTCGCGTGTTGCTGTACAAAAGCTACACAGAGTGATCGCAGTGTTTATCTGGGCATTCACGTGGGAAAGGACAAGCCGAACAAATCTGTTCCGTTCTGTGAAAAGTGGGATCTTGTACACTTGTTCCTGAGGCAGAGAGTAGTTAGGTTTTTTTACGATAACAAGATGATCGTTTTTTTGAAAACGTTGATACATGTGCGGCTGTCCCATTTTTTGCCTGATTTTATTCACGCACAATCAATGGGGTGATAAAAAGACCTAAGGGGTACATGAAAGAAGTGACTGCTGCTTTGGAAATTGGAGAGTGCGATTTTCGATGGAGTATCTCTCTGAGGTTTCGCGAAAAAGACTGTACAAGAACCTTGTAGAAACCATGTTGCCAGAGCCTCTGTATAGAACATTGTACCCTAATGGGCCCGGGGATGACTTCTTGAAGAGAGTGAAGAAGATGCCAATTAGACCATGAATGAAGACTTTTTTCATACATCACAGCGGCACACTCCCTACAAGTCTATGGCTCCGAGAAAAAGGAATATTCGTCCCCTCAGTGGATTGCATTATCTGCATAAAACTTGAGACAGTTGACCACACCTTTCTAGACTGTACTGATGCAGTCTTTCTCTGGGACATCCTTCAAAGGACCCTGAAGAAAGACCTGCCAGTTACACAGTATGGCAGCCCCGCCGCGGTGGTCTAGTGGCTAAGGTACTTGGCTGCTAACCCGCAGGTCGCGGGATCGAATCCCGGCTGCGGCGGCTGCATTTCCGATGGAGGCGGAAATGTTGAATGTTGTAGGCCCGTGTGCTCAAATTTGGGTGCACGTTAAAGAACCCCAGGTGGTCGAAATTTCCGGAGCCCTCCACTACAGCGTCTCTCATAATCATATGGTGGTTTTGAGATGTTAAACCTCACAAATCAACACAGTATGGCATCCGTTTTCTGCTAGTCATAAACGTAAGCGGTGTGCCCTACGATATGTTCTTGGTATTGGTTCTTCACAGTGTGTGGCGAACACGGATGGCAGTGCGACACGCAGACGTGAATACCCGGCCTGCTCGAGAGTACTTCATAGAAAGTGTACTGTACTTGATGACTGCATACCAGGCACAAGATGAGCCAGAGTGGTTGCCATGTTTAGATAAGTTGGTGGGCATAAATCGTCTGCTTTTTTATCCCCCATGTGCTGAAAGATGTGACAGCACTTTTACACGTAACACTGCACTGTATTCTTATACTGATTTGTACTGTTTGCGAAGCAGGCAGTAAAGAAAAAAAAGCCGTAGTAGCTCAGTGGTTAGAGCATCGAACGCGTTATTAGAAGGTCGTAGGCTTGATTGCTGCTCACGGCAAGTTACTTTTTGACCCTTTTTTCTTTCTTCCTATTTTATAACATTAGTTCTAATAACTTCCCCTATACTTTCTTTGGCATTATTGTCTGTTAGATCTCATTATTATTGTTTCAAAACGCGGAATGATTTGATTGATATGTGGTGTTTAACGTCCCAAAACCACTATATGATTATGAGAGACGCCGTAGTGGAGGGCTCCGGAAATTTAGACCACCTGGGGTTTTTTAACGTGCACCCAAATCTGAGCACACGGGCCTACAACATTTCCGCCTCCATCAGAAATGCAGCCGCCGCAGCCGGGATGTTCAAAACGCGGAAAAACGATCCCTTAGGTATAAACGTCTTTCTCTTATTTATTAACGAGTCTCGTACTGGCAGACTTGGTGCCGTTAGGTTGTATACGAGGGACTATTGGTCAGCTGCCTGCTCGTAATAACTTCACGTGCTACGTGACGCCACACAGGCTCATGAAAAGGTGTTCCACACTCGCCGCCATGACTACAGATAGCGCTGACTGACACTCCAACGTTTAAATTCACATATAAACCCAATAAAGTGGCTGGGGGGATAGCCGTCGTGATAGCTCAGTGGTTAGAGCATCGAACTCGTTATCTTGAGGTAGTAGCTTCGATTTCTCTTCACGGCAAGTTATTTTTTCGTTCACTATCTTTCGGCCCATATATATATATATATATATATATATATATATATATATATATATATATATATTCACATGGAAGAATGCGCTAGCCTCCACTTTCTGCGGAGGGAACATCGTCTTTCCGGCTTGGGTCGTCTGTGCGTGAGCTTATCGCGTTAGCGAAGAAGAGAGGGGGGGGGGGTTACGGTTGCGCGTGGCTATTGCGCGCGGTTACGCGTGGTTGCGCGTGGTTACGGTTGCGCGTGGCAACGATTAGCGCGTGGCTATTGCCCCGACAACAGCCGTGAGCTTCTATGGGCTGCGTTCTCCACACGACAAAATGGTGCGAAAAGTGTACCTAGTGTGGCCGTCCTCATACCCAGTGTTCAAAGTTAAGCTTTATGATTTTTTTAGATTGGTACTCGAAGGCATGTGAGAACCAGTTGTGCGAATAAGTTAAGTGGTCAGGGGACAGAAAGTCAGATAATAATAACTGCTATCAGCAGCCCAACTAACTAAAATTTATATTTAACTTTTTATAGGCTGCGGTAAGTTGGCATGTCTGTATTGACAAAAAATGTAGGCAGTCGTGTTTATACATAGTTTTACTTGGAAGATTTTTTTAGCACGCCTGTGCTCTGAGATATCCGGCTCCGATGGTTAATTGTCCTTCGCTTGATTACGTATGCAGGACGGTGAGGATCAGCGCAAAGCTCAATCCTCCCTAAAGTGACGCATCTGCTGCGTGCGCTGTTTATTGTGTGAAGAGGGTAAATGTGATAACAGATAGCCTTGACTTTCCATCGAAAGAAAAAAAATTGATGAGCCCCTGCAACCAGTGTCGTCACACGCAACTGAAAAGCCCCTAACGTTAGCTGCAGATACAACGCCGAGAGATTGGTGCGAGCTGAAAATCTGGATCCCAGTGCGGGTGCGTAATAATGACTAGAGAAGCTTGCGTGGACGTTGCCTGGGATACGTGAAGAGCGTGACTGCTGATGACCCAGTACTGTAACATTTTTTGAAACCAAGAGCAACAACTTCACCAATGATTGCCGAAACAGTTTTATCCTTGCTGACGCATATTTCCTGCTGCTACATAAGCCTAATTGAATTATGCACAAATCTCTTCAAATCTGTTCACCTTTCAATACGTCAATGCCCCAAAATGTATTCGAAATGCCTCCCTTCAGTAGCAAGGCACAGCATGAATAACTCTCGCGTCGACTTGATGACTCTGCGCACTATTTCTGCAGGAGTCGCACAGCCAGATGTTCTTTCATCCTTCATGTCGTTACCATCGCTGGGCTGTGTCACGTAAACTCAATCTTTAACCTAGCCCCCCAAAAAAAAGTCGAGTTTAAAAAGTCAGAAGACCTTGGTGTTCAAAACATCGCACTCACAAGCCACTGTAGTGGAAAACATCTATCCAACCAGCTTTGTAACCTGGTAGAAAAATGCGGTGGTGCTCCATCGTGCTGAAACCATACTTCACGTAGATCATTAAGGGAAAGACTGAAGACAAGGTCAACAATGACAACACCTAATATTCCTTCTGTATACATCTTGCCGTTCAAGTTGTCCTAAAAAGTGAGGTCCAACGATTGTGTCCACGAGTATGCCTTGCCACACATTCGCACTCCATTGAACTTGATGCTTGCGCTGCCTTAGCTATTGTGGACATTGTTGTGCCCAATAATGGGTGGGGGGAAGATTAGCACTTCCATTTCGGCAAAACCAAGCTTCGTCAGTCTAAATCAATCTGTGAAAAAAAAATCATTTTCTTGATCGGTTCGGCCGAGGCCCCAATTGCAGAAGCCCACTCGTTTTTCAAAGTCGACGTCATTTAGGTCCTGATGAAGGTAAACGTGATATGAACGGAACTTGGGCTTTCTTGAAACATTTGTGACTGTTCCGACGATGCTACCGCACTGATCGGCAATCTGTTGGATGCTGGATGCTGGCATTGACATTACGCACGCGACAACGTCGGTTTGAAAATCTTCATCGACGATTTCCTTCGTGGTATGTCTTAGAAGGTGGACCGAGCCTGTTGTTCGAAAGCGTCGAAATAGGTTTATGAAAGGGGGCCTCGTTGGAAGGGAGCGGTGTGGGTGGCAAGTCACGTAAAACTCCATAGCCAACGAAGCGTTGCAATTCATTCCAGCGATTGCAAGCACAACGTCTACTTTTTCTTTGGTAGAGTGCCTCAAGCCAGAAGCAGCTCAAAAGAACCCCACGTGAATTTCCTTGGTAGACCTTCAATGCAGAGAAGCTGTGCTACCGGAGGAAGCCTAGAACAGGACGGTAAAGGTAACGCGTACACAAGATGTCTCCATGTGATCTATATTGACGTAAATGTCTTGATAAACGGTCTCCTGTTATGGAGTTTATCAGGATTATGCGTAAGGCTCATGGCACACCGCGCTGTCACATTTTGATTGCGCTGGCCGAAAGAGCAAAGGTAATAGTTATCATGTATGCCTACGCTTTCACCCTGTTCACATACTAAACACCAGACGCAACAGATGCGTCACTGTCACTTTAGGGAGGAGCTCTGCGCGGAATCTCACCCTCTTGCATGCGTAATCGTACGAAAGAGAAATAAACTAACCAGATATCTCGGAGCGCAGGTGTGTTAGAAAACAATCTTCCAACTGAAACTGTGTACAAACACCACAGCCTTTTTTATTTTTTTACAATATAAACATGCCAACTTACCGCAGCCAGTAAAAAGGTAAATAATGAATTTTAATTCATTGGGCGGCTGACAGCGATAGTTAACATCTTTCTGTCCCCCTGGCACCTTAACTTATTTGAACAAGTGGTTGTGACGTGCCTTCGAGCACCTGATTTAAAAAAAACATAAGTCCTAATTTTGAACACCCAGTAGATGCCCACTACACATAACCCACCGCCCCCAGCATTGTGCTCTCAACGTTAGAGCAACCATGTTCGAGTGTCACTTTCATCGTGTTCAAAGTCACAAGGCTTGCTGAATGCTGATGGTGCGGGGAGTCTCGCGCTAAACGCGGGCACAGTGGCCGGGCGCCGCATTGCCGCGTGGCGGAATGCAACCGTGAAAGGCGGCACACGGCAGATCGTGTTGTCTGTACAGCGCGTGAAGTAATAACGTGAAAACACTGACATCACATTCACTGTTGTCAGTGCATCTAGCGCGCGTTCTTTTGCACTTGCTTCATTGCCAGCGAGTTGTTGCTCGCTGTTATTACTCAAACGAAATGATTTCGCCGACGGTGTTGCGCTGGCCCAGCGTGTTGAGCCCCATTCGAAGGTTTTCGGTTAGCCACGACAGGCGTGCTGCGCAATGCACGCAGTTTAGGCGCCAGAGAGAGTCGCACCTTCTGCTTCACATTCTGATGTAAACAAGAGAGGAGAATTTGCCTAGTCAATATGGGAGACTTTCAGCTTCACCACGGCTTCACAACGAGTGACATCAGGGCCTCTCCTCAGTTGTTTCCTTCCTCCATGCGCCGGGATATGGTGAACTAGATTATTCTAGTTCACTATACACCGAGATATGGTGGCTAATTCTAGCCAACATAATCGGGGATGCTGCTCTCGACACTGTCTAATTCCACCACATTGTCAAAGTTTGTAATGGCGGCACTTTAGGACAATCAAAGAGGTCGTAGCAGTCCACTGCACCATTTATCCTCCATCAATATCTGAATCTGACAACATGGCGGCATTGGACAGTGACAAAAATTATAGTGTACTAGATTATGAGGAAGTGTGATAGGCACCCTCTCTGGCCACGCATCGCGTGAAGTGGCGCACGTGGACAAAAAACTGGTGCTCAAGGCGGCGCTGCCGTAACATGAGCTGGCAGGACTGTCAGCTGCTCCACGCCGCTCTGCCTACTGCCTTCGGGGGGGGGGGGGGTGATTATAAATGAAAAGAAAAGAAAAGTGAGCCCCGTAACTGTCTTTCAGGGGGAAGACACCTCAACAGTAGCTCACGAGGGATGGGGGTTGAAAAGGGAATAAAAGGATAGGATTAAAAGGTAGAGAGACAGAGAAAGAGAGGACGGGGAGAGCGAGGCGTAGGGACATGAAACGACGGAAGTAGGGAGAAGACAGAAAAGATGGGCACGGTTGCAGGAGTCCGAGGACAGGGCACCACTGGCGAGAGTTCTTGTTGGCGACAGGAGATGGCGTATGGCTAATCCAGTCGGCCAGAGCTACGCTGTCGTCGCCATAGGAGACCGGCGTCAGGAGGTGGCGTAGGACCAACCCAGTTGGCCAGAGCTGCACTGTCGTCGGAGATCGCGAGGGCGCAACCGGTCGGCACAGAATCGGGTGCTGTTCAGTGACCTGTTGCTTGTGTTCGCGCCCGCTTAACAAAAGTTTCTATGACAATGTTTTTGCTGGCCACGTGACAGTGATGCAATGCCGAGTCATCAACGGCAACGACACTGCTTTGAACTAGGTGCGAAACAGGGTATAACATTAGAAAAAAAGTGAGCAGCCGTCGCTTTTCGCTGCACTCAAAGACGAAGCACGGAGGAAGGTTTGGGAACAGAATTTACATAGAAAGAATGGGACCTTGAACGAAAGCTGCTCTGTATGTGAGCTACACTTCGAGCCTTCATGTGGTCTCGGAGACTACGTGCACGTTAAAAACGGCGAAGAAGTTCGTGTACCATGTAGGGGACCGGAGCTAACGCCGGACGCCGTGCCGATGTTACTGCCGAACACTCCAAGCTACTTATCGAAGAAAACGCCGCATCCAAGATCTCCGAGAAAGCGGAAGAATTCTGCGGTCGAATCTACCATCTCCAAGAAAAATGCAGCACCCTGTTTTGACGGTGAGACCACTGATTCAGGTTTATCGATGGACTTTCCTGCTGACTACGAACCCGAGGTGGCGAACACTACAGGACAGCAGCTTCACTAGAATGCTTACTCAATCTTTGTTTACCTTCAATTTATATGAGCTTGATCGCACCGCATCTTGTGTCAAAGACAGCGATAATTTACGTGCTGTCACGACTTCATTTTTTTGTGAAGGGCATCAACCAGCTCCGAGAGGCAAAACGAAAAAAAAGCTGCAAGCAAAATTCAGTCTGTGTTCAAAAAGGTGCCAGCGTGATGAAATGATCGTAAACTGATAATTCCATGGAATGGTGATGAATTTGATCGGTGGTACTGCTCACTGCAGTATGCGTGCTCGTAAATAAAGGGTTTATTTCTTTCTTGCAGTCTGACAGTAGTGCCAAGTGTTATGTTCTTTTGACTGTACAGTGCAATATCCCGGCTACAGCAGCAGTATTTCGGTGGGCACGTAATCGTTTAAGGGCTTAAGATTGTCATAATTATTCCCAAGTGTTTAGCTACGGCGTGCCTTTCAATCAAATGGCAGTTCTGTCACCTAGCAGCGTAATTAAAATTGCATGATGCAACTATCGACAAGAACGGTGCCGCGCGCGTAACGAAGGAAGTAGAAGCTTTCGCAGTGTGCAGACTACGACTTGATATATCAGTAGTATAACAAGAAACTTTCGGGTTTATAGATGCTCCTTCGATACCTCAATCTTTCTCATTTTCTATTCGTTCACCAACAGAGCTTTGAAAACTGCAGGCAGTTTCCTCAGGGATGACTGCTTCACCGTGGTTTGTTAATACCTGCATTCGGACCGTGCGTTGCAGCGTTGACATTTCGTTTTTTTAATGCAGTACAAACACACCCTATCAGAAAGCTTTTCGCGGACGTGTCATCAATCACGTATGCAAGCACATATCACGCGATCGAATCCCGGCCGCGGCGGCTGCATTTTCGGCGTAGGCGCAAATACTGAGGTGCGTGTACCTAGTAGATTTAGGTGCACGTTAAAGCACTGCAGGTGGTCGGATTTCCGGAGCACTCCTTTACGGCGTCTCTTATAATCGTATGGTGGTTTTGGGACGTTAAAGCCCTGCTATTACTAATATCAAAGCACAGAAGTGCATAAAGTTCAAAGCGTGAGGTGACAACCCATGCTAAGGTGGCGTCATCTCGTGGCTGTCAATACCAACTGCGTCAGCCACGGCTCCTCCCTGAACACGCTACCCGATATTCTAGTACACTATGGACGGTTTCGGTGTTTGTAAAAAAACTGGCTCACGCCGAACAGCCTATTCCAGAAGATTTCCGGTGCGCCACTTCCGGTAATGCTTTTTCAATGGTCTCGGCGGTGTTTTCATGGTGTGTTTGAGTTTTCCGCTCTATGATTTTTGGCGCATTCCTTAGGACGTGTTAAAACCAACGTTTGCGGCTACACGAAAAGGCTTGATGTAGCACACGGGAAGTACAGGTGCGACCTCTGCTGCAGGTAACACGGCTCGGGTAACCGATGGGCGCCGCGTGAAATATCCGCCGAGGAGTTCCCATGACCGTGGCCGCCAGCTGTGTGTTATACCAGTGGCTGATAGAAAACGCACAAATTGCAGAAGAAGTTTGTCAGGGAACCTAATTGGGCCAGTTTGTTCCGCATGTCGACGATGCGGATACACTTTTTGTAGACGCGGACAGGGAATTGACAACGCACTTTTATTTTTCATGTGCGTGTCTTCAAAGCGCACACAAATTGTCGATATGCCGGAGAAGAGTGCTCGATTCATAGGGAAGCTGTACAATTCAGCTTTTCGACAGGAACTTAAAACATGCTTCCTGTCGAACCACGAGCATATTTGTGCCTTCGTCTAAGCACTCAACCTTGGCATAAAATGCTTATTTCTGCACCTGTGTCACACCGGTCACTTTTTATAGAGATCAGCGGCAATTGGAACCACTCACGATCCAAAGTGTTCATGCGACTGAGAAATTATGAAATGTACTGATTATGTGATCACGTCTACTGTGGTTGGGTCACGCAGACTATTATGACTACTCCCGAGTGAACTCTTCATAAACAAAACTTTCTAGGGTCCATGTTCACACCGCAAGATAAATGAGGCGGCGATGTTAGCGGCGGAAAGGCAGGCGATAAGTCATTTGCTCGCACAGATGAGAGCCCACTCGCTGGTGTCGCTTAAAAAAATTCGAGTGCAAGGACAAGAAAACATGAACACTGCTCGGCGATTCATACTGAGCGCTGTACTTAGTTCCCAGCGTTGTTTCGAACAGTACACACCAATGATGTCGCTCGAACACCTTTGCGATGGATGGACTTTCAGTGTTAGGTTTCACGTTGTGCTACCTATTTCAGGCGTCAGTATACACACATCTGCCACGGGCGGAGGACGACAATGACCGATGTGTTCTTAGTAACGGCGACATTCTACTAGTCTTACGTCTGACTGTCAGGCCAGTGTGGTCAGATTTGGGTGCACGTTAAAGAACCCCAGGTGGTCGAAATTTCCGGAGCCCTCCACTACGGCGTCTCTCATAATCATATGGTGGTTTTGGGATGTTAAACCCCAAATATCAATCAACGCCTGAGTGTCGCCTCTGTACCACTAGTCGGCGCTGAGCTTTACATTGCCCTTAATGAAGTAGGCAGAATAAAGCTGTGTGCTCTTAGTGGGAATACAGTTTTCTCGCATGATCGCTGCAATCTAGGCGCTCGTTCTATCGTCATTGGTCGGAAAGCAGAACGTTTTCATTAGCCCGTAAAATTAGTTCAGACTTGCAGACTGCATCTTGACTTGACACAGCATGTGCTAGAGTTGTGAACACTTCATCAGAACAATTTTATCTGCTTGGAACATCGGAAGACAAGCAGCCGCGGCCAGCAACGAAGTCTAAAACCAGGTAAAAACAAGCTAAACAGGAAGTTTGCAAAGGTGTTTCACAGTGAACGCAAAATGTTGCAAGAGACCTTCAAGCGCTAGCGAAACCATCTATACCAGAATAACACCCCAGGGCGTCCAAACAAGTAGAATGGTTACAGCCGCGCAGAACCGCATCGCATTTGCACATCCTAATTTATTATGCTGAGAAGAAAGCTTAGTTACAGGATATAAATTTAAAAATGTAGATTCATATACTATACAAATACCTGAAGCGTATGTTACTTGATTGAATGAGCGATTGAATAAAAATTCTCGCCAAGTTATATTTAAAAATATTCGAAGAACTTTAAGAGCGCGAAATTTGAAACGTCTTTTGAAGGTACACAGAGAACGCAATTTGGATTAACGAAATGAATGACAGTGGTAATGACCACCACAAAAAAATGATATATATATATATATATATATATATATATATATATATATATATATATATATATATATATAGTGTGAGCGCTGACTATGTACTTCATCTTCATCTGTATGACCAAACCATTGTAGTGATCATCATTGTATGTCACACGGGCTGGCTCTCTGGCTCGTGCGTCTGGATTAAAAAAAGATAACCTGGTTGCTGCCGTACCGGACGTGGTCTCATAAGTGGTGGAGCGTGCTTTGGTTCCCACGTCCTCCTGCTCAACCCATCACCCCTGGAGCTCCGGTCTGGTCGACGGTTGTGCCCTCAAGCAACAGCAATGGCAGAACCCAACCCGCCCGCTGCTGCAACCGCTCCTTCTCAGCCACTTAGGCTTCACTACACCGTGAGTACCTCTCATCGAGACCCTCCGGTATTTTCCGGCCTTCGCAATGAAGACGTCGAAGAATGGCTCGACAGTTATGATCGAACCAGCGTTTGTAATTATTGGGACGAGGCGCACGAACTGCGCTACGTTCCTTTCTACCTTGATGGCGTCGCTGAAACCTGGTATTACAACCACGAGAGCGACTTCGCCAATTGGTCGGCCTTCACGGGGCATCTCTGTCAGGTATTTGGCACGTCCGCAGGATGTTCTGTAGTAGCGAAACAGAAGCTCGCAACCCGCATCCAAGGGGACCACGAATCGTATACGTCCTACATTGAAGATATTCTGGCTCTCTGTCACCGAGCACAAAATGACATGACGGAGGCCGATCGCATCCGTCATCTACTGAAAGGTATCAACTCTGTGGCCTTCAGTGCACTACCGTCCGGGACGTCATCATTACATGCCAACGCGTGGACGCGCTTCATTCCATGCGCCTTCCACACGCCTCCTGCGACGCTCGCTTTACCAAAGAGCATGAATTGCGGGCCCTTATCCGCACAATTGTCAGAGAAGAACTTCACGGCCTTATTCCAGGCAACCCTACCATTGCGTCTGTCCACACACCTCCTCCCAACATGCGAGAGATAATCAAGGACGAACTGGCATCAATGACAAGCGCTACACATGCCCCGTCTCCTGTGCGCTTCCCAGTGCCTTCGTACGCAGAAGTTGCATCGCGGGCCCCTGCACCAGTTCCAACCGTGCCTGCGGACGTCGGATGCGACCATGTGGCTGCGATGACAACGCAAGCGCCAAGGCCACGCCACTATTCTACATGGCGTCCTCCCCGCCCCGTCTGCTTCTACTGTGGCATAAGGGGTCATATATCCCGTTTCTGCCGCCGCCGTCAGCAAGATGAACGACGTGGTTACTCAGCTTACGAGAGAGACTTTTCCCCGAGACCCGATGAATACGATCCCGCACCGTATCCATCCACCTTTCGTCAGTCGCCCTCCCCTCCACGGTCTCATGCTGGACCTGATCATTCTCGTTCATCTCGACACCAGTTCTAGTTTCTGCTAATGGTGGATCACCACCGGATAAAAGATGTGTGTGTGTCGTGTATGTGTGCCCTATCCTGAGTCTTGTTAGTGTTACCTCTGTTCTCCGTCACCGTTTCGGCGTACGTCATCACCCTTGCGTCCCGCTCCAATCTCTCGGGACTCGGAAAAGTAGAACGTGCCGTTTTTGGAGGGGAAACTGCTTGTCGTCGGAACGCTACAACTCCTCCGTCTCGTCCAGCTAATTTACTGCCTGTTTCTGTGGAAGGTGTTTTTGTTGACGCCCTTATAGACACTGGAGCCGCAATTTCGGTAATTGATCGTGAATTATGTTTTCGCCTGCGTAAAGTGCGAACTCCTTATGCCGGTCCCATGTTATGCGGTGCTAATGACAGTCCAATTTGCCCGACCGGGTTGTGCACTGCTCGTATTCTCATCGATGGGATCCGTCATCACATACAATTGGCTGTGCTGTCTTCGTGCGCTCATCAGATAATCTTAGGCTGGGACTTCTTGTCAGCGGCGTCTGCTGTAATTTCGTGTGGTCAGCCCCTCATTCGTATTACGGACACTGAGCTTTCTTCTGCTGCCGACCTTTCGTCACCCAACCTTGTGACAGCTGCGGATTTCCTCCTGCCTCCCGGACGAGAACGTGTCCTTACGATCAAGTCACGAGACATTCTAGATGGTGACGCTGTGGTTTCTCCTTGCCAGCGCTGCATTTTTCGAGGGATCACCATCGCATCTTGTTTAGTGCGGTTCTCCCGTGGTTATGCAAGCATCACGGCCTGCAACACGACGCCAGAACCACTTCTTTTGCCTGAGGGGACCACTGTTGCCAGCATTACTGAAGGAGCACCGCTTTGTGTCGTCACTGGTTCTTGATGATGATGATAATGTGGGGTGTTTTATGGCACAATTGATGGCCAAAGAGCGCCATTTCAATGAGTATAGAGATGCGGACAATGATATGTTGCATGGCTGTATAGGGGCCTTAAAATTCCTCGCGATAATGCGGGTAAAAACATAAGTATTAAAGACATGACAGTGGCGTGATATGCATATTGAAAAGGGTGACAAAGGTTTTGATAATAAAAACATGTAAAAATATTTGGCACTAGAACACTTGCCTCATCAGTGCCCTTGTGTCCAAGGGCTGCGAGGCAAGTGCTTTTAAATGTAATCACAGCAGCAGTGACCTCTCTTGAGAGGTCACGCTACGCAATGCCTGGGTATAATACATGGTAGAAATTAACATCTCTTAAAAAAGCTAACAATGATTTATGGGTGAAAAGTGGTTCCCTACAGACAAACATTGCAGGGTGTAAAGGTATATGTTGTCGGTAGGGTAATGGGAAGTGTTGTCTTCTTACAGTGTCTAACTGTTTACATTGGATTAAAACGTGAAAAACTGTTAAAGCCTCACCACATGTGTCACACAATGGTGGATCACCACCGGATAAAAGATGTGTGTGTGTCGTGTATATGTGCCCTATCCTGAGTCTTGTTAGTGTTACCTCTGTTAGACGTGATTTTGATACTGGTGGCCAATGGCCAAGGTGTGGCTTGATAACGTGTAGTTTGTTTTGTGTGTGTGTATCCCACTTGCTCTGCCAGTAGTCCCTGAGGTTTAGTTTGAGAGACGGCTTAAGATCAAGGGCAGGGATTGATATGGATGTAATGGCGGTGCTCTCATGGACGGATGCAGCGAGCTGATCCGCCCTCACGTTGCCTTGGATTTCACGGTGCCCTGGCACCCAGCACACTACAACATGTTGTTTGTGCGTGTAGAGTGTGCACAAATTGGAGTAAAGTGAGACAAGGACTGGGTTTTTTGTTTTTTAAGAGTGTGCAGAGCCGTTACCACACTGAGGGAGTCTGTATAAATTACTGCTTTTTGTATTTGTAATTGTTTGATGTGTTTAGCTGCCACCAGTATCGCGTAAGCTTCCGCTGTGAAGATACTTGTGCGTGGATGTAGAGGGCCAGCATCCGAAAAGGATGGGCCGACAGCAGCGTAGGATACAGAGGAGTTAGTCTTGGAGGCATCTGTGAAGAACTCAGGACATGTGTATTTGTGTTGAAGTTCCAGAAAGTATGTTCGGATATGGGCAATAGGTGCATGTTTTGTAACCTCTAGGAAAGACACATCGCAGTCTATAGTCTGCCACTGCCACGGTGGCGGGTATGCTACAGGAGCCATTAAACTGTGTTCAAGTGACACTTCAGTTTCTTCAGCTAGACACTTCAGGCGAATTGAGAAGGGCTGCCTCATCGAAGGCCTGTTTTGAAACAGAGTTGAGCTCGACAAATTATTAATTGTAAAGTATGAGGGGTGCTTCTTGTCTGCTTTCACCTTAAGGAAATAAACAAAGGACATGTAAGTTCTCTGCAGATGAAGGGACCACTCATTTGACTCAACATAAAGGCTTTCTACGGGGCTGGTGCGAAAAGCACCCGTAGAAAGGCGGATGCCCAAATGGTGCACGGGGTCAAGCATCTTCAAGGCACTTTGAGTGGCAGACTGATAGACAACGGCCCCATAATCTAGGCGGGTACGAATAAGGCTTCTATAGAGGTTCATGAGGCATTGCCTATCACTGCCCCACGTAGTACGTGACAACACTTTTATAACATTCATGGCTTTTAAACATTTTGTTTTTAAATACTTGATGTGCGGTACGAAGGTCAACTTGTTGTCCAAGATTAAGCCTAAGAATTTATGCTCGGCTTTGACGGACAGACGTTGCCCGTTCAGCCGAATGTCAGGTTCCGAGTGCACGCCTCTCTTTCGAGAGAACAAGACACACGTGCTTTTTTGTGGGTTATGTCGAAATCCGTTTTCGTCTGCCCATTTGGAGACCTTATTTAAACCCATCTGAACCTGCCGCTCACACATGGCTAAGTTGCATGACTTGAAGCCAAGCTGAACGTCGTCGACATATGTACAATAGAACATCATGCGGGGAATGGACAAGTGCAAAGAATTCATTTTGATGATAAAAAGTGTGCAACTAAGCACACCACCTTGTGGCACGCCTGTTTCCTGGACAAATGTTTGGGAGAGCACACTGCCTAGACGGACACGGAATGCCCGGTTTGACAGGTAACTTTCGGTTATATGAAACATTCTTCCGCGCACACCAAGGTGGGACAGGTCTCTTAGAATTCCGAAACGCCATGTTGTATCATACGCCTTTTCGATATCGAGGAACACAGAGAGAAAATGTTGTTTATGGACGAAGGCGTCTCTTATCTGTGCCTCGATACGAACGAGGTGGTCTGTGGTGGATCTACTTTCTCGAAACCCGCACTGAAATGGGTCGAGCAAATTGTTTGTTTCAAGAATATGTAGAAGTCGGCAGTTTATCATTTTTTCGAATACTTTGCACAGGCAGCTTGTAAGTGCAATAGGCCTATAACTTGAAGCTAAAGAAGGGTCCTTGCCCTCTTTCAAAATGGGAATAATAATAGCCTCTTTCCAGGAGGTAGGGATAGTGCCAGAAAACCAGATAGCATTGTATAAACAAAGTACGGTTTTTCGTGTTTCGGCTGGTAGGTTTTTTAACATTTCATACACCACACGGTCAGAACCCTGGGCAGAAGTACTGCAGGAGTTTAGAGATGTTCGGAGCTCAGCTAGACTGAAAGCTTGGTTATATGCCTCGTATCTAGTGGATTTATGTTCTAGTTTCTGCTTTTCTATTCTTGTTCTGTATTTTTGGAAAGTGTCAGTATAGTGGGACGAGCTGGATACCCGTTCAAAGTGTGCACCGAGGAAGTTTGCCTGATCTTCCAAGGTATCAGGATCACCCTGAGTGTTTACGAGTGGAAGTGTGTGTACTTGTTTTCCTGCTATCCTACCGACCATGTTCCAGACTTTAGCCTCCTGTGTATATGAAGTGATCTCTGACAAAAACTTCTGCCAGCTTTCTCTTCTGGCCTGCCGACGGGTTCTCCTGCCTGAGACTTTATTTTCTTAAAGCTCCCAAGGTTTTCCGCTGTCGGCAAGTTGCGCAGCAACCTCCATGCCCTGTTCTGTTCCTTTCGCGCATTACGACACTCTGTGTTCCACCATGGGACGTGTCGCTTGCCGGGCTGTCCCGATGTTTGTGGGATGCATTTGGCTGCTGTGTTAATAAGGAGAGCTGTGAAGTATTGCACAACTTCATCTATGCTTAGCGTACATATGTCAGTCCAAGATAAGTGAGCTTTGTTATGAAACTGTTTCCAGTCGGCTTTGTGTATAAGCCATTAGGGAACTCGTGGAGGATATTCGTATGATGTTTGTGTACTCAAAACGACAGGAAAATGGTTGCTTCCGTAGGAATTATTTAGAACTTTTCATTGGAGTAATGATACAAGTGATGGAGATGCGATGCTGAGATCTATGGAAGAGTAGGTTTTGTTGGCAAGGTTATAATATGTTGCCTCTTTCCTATTCAACAGACAGGCGCCGGAGGAAAAAAGGAACTGTTCAATGAGACGACCTCGTGCGTCGCAGCGAGAATCACCCCATAGACTGCTATGAGCATTCAGGTCACCAAGGACCAGATAAGGTTCGGGTAGTTGGTCTATTAAGGATTCGAATTCTCGTTTTCCAAGACGGTGGTGTGGGGGTATGTACTGAGAGCAGATGGTGACGAGCTTGTTGAAAAGAACTGCTCGAACAGCCACTGCCTCTAGTGTTATTTGCAGTGGTAAATGTGTGCATGCTACTTTTTGATTAACAATAATGGCTACACCGCTGGATGATGCCGCAGCATCATCTCTGTCTTTTCGGAAGAGAACATACCGACGCAAAAAATTCATGTTTTTAGGCTTTAAATGAGTTTCCTGTACACACAGCACTTTCGGCGAATGTTTGCAAAACAGCTCTTGAACATCATCGAGGTTTCTGAGGAGTCCTCTGACGTTCCAATGTATTATTTGTGTTGCCATATTGGAGGTAACGTAGTGCTGTGTGTAAGGAACAATGGGTGTGTCTGCTTCTTAAGCTAAGCGTTAAGACTCAAAGAACAGGGCCGTCGCCGGGCCCCGTTATTGGCTTTTTATTTCGTTTGGCGCGCTCCAGGGAGCTACGCCGATCTTTCTGCACCAGGGGTGCCGTGGTGTCCATTGCCTCCTCAGAGGCACTGCATGCCCGCATTTGCGAGCTGATGTTTTGGGCTTGAGACCTCGCCTGGTGAGACGAGGCCTTCATATCGGCCGACCCTGGGGTCTCCTTCACCTCGGGGGGCGAAACCTTCGGTCCTCTTGGGCTAGAGGTCGAAGGAACCTCCTTTGGTGCTGGGATACCCTGGCCGCTGCAAGAGCTTGCAGCGGCCTTGGTTGTCGCCGTGGGGACGAGTGGCAGGGCAGCCTTGGCTGTTCCCGCCGTGGGTGGGGGCATTGGCGATCGCCTGGGCACACTGTGTCTGGCATGGGCAGTTGCCGCAGGCCGTTGTAGTGCTGCCCCCTGTTGCACTACATCGGAAAACGATGGTTTGTTTGTGAAAAGCCCAGATGTTTGTCGACGGGCTTCTCGAAAAGTAATGTTTTGTGTGATTTTGATTGTAACAATTTCTTTTTCCTTTTTCTATGTTGGACAGGTTCGGGAGTATGCGGGATGGGCACCATCGCAGTTTGCGCAGTGAGCCCCATCCTCCACCTTACACTCGTCTGTAGCGTGTCCTGTGGTGGCACACTTTCCGCAGGTGAGTTGGCCGCGGCAACTCTGAGAGCCGTGACCAAAACGCTGGCATTTGAAGCAACGTCGTGGGTTGGGAATGTAAGGTCTCACATTCAACTTCAAGTATCCTGTTTCGAGATGTTCAGGCAGGGTGCTGGTGCAAAATGTCACAATTATGTGTTTTGTTGGGATTTCCTTTTTATCACGCCTAATTTTGATTCTTTGTACTTGTGTCACCTGCTGGTCCTTCCAGCCCTCGAGGAGCTCACCTTCAGTCAGGTCAAGCAAGTCTTGATCAGATACAACGCCTCGGGAAGTGTTGAGTGAGCGGTGTGGTGTAATTGAGATAGGTATGTTTTCAAACGATTCTAGTTTTGAGAGGTTTTCGTACTGGCTCTGACTTTTTACCTCGAGGAGGAGATCCCCACTGGCCATTCTTGTAGCCTGGTAACCTGGTCCAAGTGTAGTGGTGAGGCATTTGGAAACAACGAAAGGCGAAATAGTTCTGGCGTTCTTTTCAGCGGTTTCACAATGGATTACATGGTAGCGGGGAAAGGTTTCTTTCGGTTTGCTGAAATACTTGCAAAAGTTTTCGGTGCGCCCTCTCTTCGGGAGAGGACGATCATGCAGTGGAGGGAGAGAAGAAAAAGCCATAAACTAAATGTGAGTTCGGCAGCCATGCCAGCCGCCCACCATGGAGCCCAACACGGGGACGTGACAAGTCCTAAATATATATGAGGCATGTCAACGTCAGCTGTACACAGCCGCTATAACCAAATGTATTGCGCCCAAGACAGAGCACATACACAAGGTTAACCCTTGCCGCCAGGAAAAATCGGAAGTAAATGGAAGAGAGAAGAAGACAGGATAGATTTAATGACGAGAAAAGACTAAGATGTAGAGAGAGAGAGAAAGAGGAAAAGGCGACTACCGATTTCCCCTGGGTGGGTCAGCCCAGGTGTGCCGTCTACGTGAAGCCGGGGCCAAAGGGGTGTGTTGCCTCTACCGGGGGGCCTTAAAGGTCCAATCACCCAGCGTCAGCTCAACCCCCAGAATCCCCTTTTCCCCGGACACGGCAAAGCCACGCACGGATAGGCGTGGGAGGGAGTAGAAACTCCCCCGTTAGCTCGGGTCCGTGGTGTCGCTACACACCAAACGCCTGCTTTAACAGGCGCCCCATCGGGCAATCGTCACTGGTTCATCTGCTTCGTCATTCTCAAAGTGTATGCCAGTGGAAGATGCATTTCCTGCTCTCAAGGCCACTTTGTGTGAACATCTCAACCCAACGCAAACTGATGCCTTGCTAGCGTTAGTAATGAAGCACAAAACTTGCTTTGACGTTTGTTCCGAAGGTCTGGGTCAAACAACAATGACCCCAATCGTATCGACACCGACGGATCCCGTGTGATTCGCCGCCGCCCTTACCGTGTGTCGGCTTCTGAGCGCAAGCTTATAGAAGAACAAGTCAACGACATGCTCGCGCGCAATGTCATCAGGCCTTCGACAAGCGCATGGTCTTCTCCTGTCGTACTAGTTAAAAAAAGGATGGCTCGGTACGGTTTTGCATTGATTACAGGTCACTCAACAAAATCACTCGTAAGGACGTCTACCCAATGCCTCGCATTGACGACGCTCTTGATACTTTACAAGGTGCCGAGTACTTTTCAAGTCTCGACTTGCGCTCCGGTTATTGGCAGATTCCAATGCACGAGTCTGATAAAGGGAAGACTGCGTTTGCTACGCCATATAGGCTCTTTGAATTCAATGTAATGCCTTTCAGCCTGTGCAATGCCCCAGCCACATTCGAACGGATGATAGACGCGGTACTGCGGGGATTAAAATGGAAGACCTGCCTTTGCTACCTGGACGACATTGTCATTTTTTCGTCGAGCTTCTCACAGCACCTGGAACGGCTAGACGAAGTCCTCACGTGTTTAGCTAAGGCCGGTCTCCAGCTCAACACTAAGAAGTGTCGGTTTGCCAGTCACAGAGTCAAGGTATTAGGTCACGTCGTCAGTAAACATGGCGTTGAGCCCGATCCCGACAAGGTTGCCGCGGTACTGTACCTTCCTACACCAACCACACAGAAAGACCTCCGCAGCTTCCTTGGCTTAGCGTCGTATTTCCGCCGCTTTGTACGTGATTTCGCTACTATTGCGGCTCCTCTGCACGAACTTCTGACCACGAGCGCACCCTTTGTCTGGTCGGACTGCGAAGCCGCTTTTCACACCCTCAAGCGATGCCTCACATCACGACCAGTGCTTCGCCATTTCGACCCTGCAGCACCTACTGTGCTACACACTGACGCAAGTGGACTTGGCATCGGTGCTGTCCTCCTTCAGCGGAACCACGCTTCCGAAGAACAAGTCGTGGCCTACGCGAGCCGTACTCTGTCACCTGCTGAGCGAAACTACAGCATCACTGAGCAAGAATGTCTCGCCATCGTGTGGTCCATACAAATGTTTCATCCTTACTTATACGGCCGGCATTTCACAATAGTGACTGACCATCATTCTCTGTGTTGGTTATCGTCTCTCAAAAATTTGTCGGGACGCCTTGGCCATTGGGTACTACGATTGCAAGAGTACGACTACAGCGTCACATATAGGTCGGGCCGAGAGCACCAAGATGCCGACGCTTTGTCCCGTTGCCCGCTCTCGCAAATCGCCGAAGTGTCACCTTCCATCTGTTCATCACCGCCCGCCAAAGTAACCAAACAGACGGCTGCTGCTTCGAAACAGTTAGTTGCCTCGGCAGACCTTGTTTCGTCCACAGATCTCGCCTTGCTCCAACATGCCGATACCTACTGCCGCACAATCATCGATCGGCTCACTGGCTTATCGCGTGCTCCAAACAGCCGCCTAAGACGACAACTTGCCCTTTTCAAGCTTCAAGAGGGAACATTATGTCGGCAAATTTACCATCCTCTCGGTAACCAATGGGTTCCCGTCATTCCTCGCTCACTTCGTCTGGAAGTTCTAGAAGCGTTTCATGACGATGCGACAGCTGGCCACTTAGGGTTCCACAAGACCTACGACCGCCTCAGGACTCGCTGCTTTTGGCCTGGCCTCTCCACTTCTGTCGCCAAGTACGTCGCTTCCTGCGCGTCATGCCAGAACCGAAAACGTACCACGTCTCTTCCCGCGGGGCCATTGCAACCACTGCCGTGCCCGTCAACTCCCTTTGAATTTGTGGGCATAGACTTATACGGACCTCTTCCGCTTACGCCAGCTGGTCACCCTTGGATTGTTACTGCCGGAGACCACCTTACTCGCTACGCGGAGACGGCAGCTCTTTCATCTGGTGCTACCTCTAAAGTAGCCGATTTTTTCCTTCGCGCCATTATTTTACGACATGGCGCACCGCGTGTGCTCCTTAGTGACAAGACATTTCTTTCACATGTCCTTGCTGAAGTCTTACAGGCCTCTAACGCCATCCACAAGACCACATCAGCGTATCACCCAGAAACTAATGGTCTGACTGAGCGTTTTCACCGAACTTTGTCCGACATGATCTCTATGTACGTGCAACCAGATCACAAAAACTGGGACACAATACTTCCTTTTGTCACGTTCGCATATAACACTGCCATACAGCGTACAACGAATTTCAGCCCTTTTTTTCTCGTGTATGGCCGTGTACCGACTTTTGTTCTGGACACCACCTTTTTGTCTACATCTTCCAATCCACCTTCATCTCTCCCGGAAGAGTTCACCGCTCGCGTCGCCCGCTGCCGTGAAATCGCCCGCGCCGACACTGCTACCATTCAGGACAAGAGAAAAATCGACCTTGATGCGAAGCGTCGAGTTGTTGTGTTCCACCCAGGCGACGAAGTCCTTTTGTGGACACCTGTTCGTGTACCTGGGCTCTGCGAAAAATTCCTTCACCGGTATCTCGGTCCATACACTGTCCTGGAACGAACATCTTAAGTCAACTATCGCGTTGCTCCTGTCAACGCGGCTTCTGATCGTCGTCGCCGCCACACCGAGATCACCCACGTCTCTCGACTGAAACGATATATTCGGCGTCCCAACCCTTTCTAACTTGCTGCCCTCTTTCGCGAAGGGGGGAAAATAGTGTGAGCGCTGACTATGTACTTCATCTTCATCTGTATGACGAAACCATTGTAGTGATCATCATCGTATGTCACGCGGGCTGGCTCTCTGGCTCGTGCGTCTGGATTAAAAAAGGATAACCTGGTTGCTGCCGTACCGGACGTGGTCTCATATATATATATATATATATATATATATATATATATATATATATATATATATGTATATATATATATATATGTATATATTATTCATATTGTTAAGGCGTTTATTAGCCGGCACACAGCGAACATGCACAATGGCGACAGTAACGGCCAAGCACGGGCTCTCAGCGCGAGCGGCATCCTTTTTGGGTAGACACACTAGAAGGCACCTGAGAGCTCGACCAATTTCAGTGTTTGGAAGCTTCTCTACGATTACACCGGGGACGTAGAGGTAGCCGCCTGGTGACCTAACAGCTTGTCACTATGAGCGGGTCATAGTAAGCCTTCAGGCGCTCCACGCTGACTATGTCGTGCCCGTGACGGCGCATGTTCGAAGTTTGTTCAATTGGTCCGATCAGATAGTTAAACGGAGATGTGCGCTCGATGACACGGTAGGGGCCTTCTTATTCGGGAAGTAGTTTGGAGGAAAGGCCAGCTACAGAGGTCAAGATTGAGAGCCATACAAGAGAAACACGAAGGAACGTGGGCTCGGATGTGGCGGAGCCATCACAAATACTCTTCTGCCGCTCTTGCTCATGCGTCGTAAAAGTCTTGGAAAGCTCTCGACACTCGTCAGCAAGCCTGGCTGTCTCAGAAATAAGTGCACACTCAGATGGATCCGGTGTGCACGGGAGTACCGTGTCGATAGTGTGTGACGGGTGCCTTCCGTACAGCAAGAAGAAAGGTGAAAACTCGGTTGTGCTCTGAGGGGCGGTGTTGTAGGCGTATGTGACGAAGGGCAGTATAGTATCCCAATTCGTGTGGTTGGCGGCAACGTACATCGAAAGCATGTCGCCGAGGGTGCGGTTAAAGCGTTCGGTGAGACCATTCGTCTGCGGGTGGTAAGCAGTAGTTTTGCGGTGGACAGAATGGCACCTCGTGAGAATGGCTTCGACTACTTCTGACAAGAAGACACGCCCTCGATCGCTGAGAAGCTCCTGAGGTGGGCCGTGGCGCAGTATGAATCGGTGTAGTAGGAAAGACGCAACATTCAATTCAATTCAATTTATTTTCCAGTTTATACATGCTGGATGGTTGCGTTGGGTTAAAAGCTACATAAGTAGCTTGACGAGACCCAACGACAAGACAATACAGGGCAGTAACAACAAGCAGTCCGGTGCAGTGACGAGAAAACCAACAAGTAAAAGAGAATACCATATCGTATGTACATATACAGCGATTTACATAGATTTCCAGACGGAAGATTGCAGGAAGAAAAAGTGAAAATAGATACACGTGCAGAAAAAGTACTAGAAAAAATAAATAAAAAAGTGATACATACAATAAAATACGGCTATAGCATAAGTAATAAACATAAACAATAATAACACAGAATAATAACACCGTGCCAATGTAGCAATACTAGCTATTCGAGACAAAAATAAAAGAAAAAACACTGGCTATATAACACAGCAAGAAATCCATGTAAGCAGAAGACTATGTTAAAGAAACAACATAAGTTGATTTGATTTGTGGGGTTTAACGTCCCAAAACCACTATATGATTATGAGAGACGCCGTAGTGGAGGGCTCCGGAAATTTTGACCACCCGGGGTTCTTTAACGTGCGCCCAAATCTGAGCACACGGGCCTACAACATTTCCGCCTCCATCGGAAATGCAGCCGCCGCAGCCGGGAATCGAACCCGCGACCTGCGGGTCAGCAGCCGAGTACCTTAGCCACTAGACCACCGCGGCGGGGCATAAGTTACGCACAATTCAATTACACAGAATGTTACAGTATGTGACATTACAAGTGAAAGAAATATAAGCGGAAGTCTTTTTTACTGACCGTGTCAATATCTTTATATTTATTTAAAGTAGATGGTAGGTTATATGCCAACGATTGATGTTTGTAGTGCGTCGTGAAATATGGAACTGACCATGTCTCAGGGTTCCTTGTGTTTACATCGATTGCCAACTGTTTTATATAGTTCTTGAAGTATTCAGAAGCATATCGCGCAGTATGTAATAAATGAAAAGTATAAAGGTTGTCAATTCTAATAATGTTGTACTTAGGAAACGCTTCTGTGGTGCTAGAATAATAGTCTATGTTGCCAATATAGCGAATAATCTTCTGTAGCAACAGAATTTTACGTATGTTAGTTATAGTGGTTGTACTCCACACTAAGGCGCAATAATTTAAGTGGGCATGAAATAAAGCATTATAAATCTGTACTTTGGCCTTTGTAGGTAGCAAACTACGACATCGTGATAAGACACCTGTCACAGAGGAGAGCTTTTCACATAGGTAATATACATGCATGTGCCAAGTAAGTTGTGAAGAAAAGTGCACGCCAAGGAATTTGTGACTGTCAACTATTTCGATTTTTTGACCTTCAAAAGCAATAGTATTCTTTAACGGAAGCAATTTGTTCTTGGAGCGAAAAATAATTACCTTAGTTTTCTTCGCGTTGATCCTAAGTTGATTTAGATGAGACCAGGTAGATAACTTTCTTAGCAGTTCATTGCAATCCGTTGTCAAGTTGCGCACGTCGTTCCCAGACAATATGACAGTGCTGTCACCAGCGTATATAATAAATTCAGCATTAGTATTAAAGTTCACAATGATATTAATGTAGATATTAAATAAAAGCGGCCCTAAAACGCTTCCTTGAGGCACGCCAAATTTGTTTATAAGACAAGACGACCTGTGACCGTTCACGTAAACACACTGGTATCTGTCACTTGAGTAAGACTTAAACAGTGATAAGCAGCTACCACGTACTCCGTAACATTCTAGTTTGTCTAATAAAATGTTATGACTTAGGCAGTTGAATGCCTTACTAAAATCTATAAATAACGCCAGCGCATAGGATTTCCTTTCTATGTTCCTTATTATCGTCTCCTTGATTGACAGAAGGGCTGTTTCAGTTGACCTGTGTTTCCTAAATTCGTGTTGCGCGTTAGTTATGATACCAAACTTATCGAAGAAATTGACCATGCGACAGTGTATAGTTTTTTCTAGCCCCTTAGAAAACACAGGTAACACCGAAATTGGCCGGTAGTTGTTGGAGTCATTAGGGCTACCTGCTTTCAATATTGCCGAAACACTGGCGTATTTCATTGCCTGTGCGAATACGCCCGATTGAAGCATTAAATTGAATGTGTGAGCAAGAGCAGGAGAAATAGAAGTTATACAATGCTTAATAGGGCCTAGTTGCAGGTTGTTGGTGTCTAACGCATTAGTATTTTTCAAAAATTGAAATGTAGCGCAGACTTCGTATTCATCAGTAGGCTGGAAGAAAATGCTTTCGACAATAGGACTTGAGTTTGTTATTCCCGACGTTGCAGCGCAGGTGGGGTAGGCAGCAGGAATAGCTGCGTTAATGAAATGTTGGTTAAAGTGATTAGCGAGGGCATCGCCTTTCAACTCAGTACCGTCATGAAGTATACTGTTTGGAACACTTTGTTTGGTCCGACGACCAAGAACATCGTTTAATATTTTCCATGTCTTATCGGGCCGTTGCTGTGAGGCGGACAGAAAAAGTTGCTCGTAATAAGCTCGTTTGGCCCGCCGTAGCTCACAATTTAATTGATTTCGAAAAGCTTTGAATTCATCTAATTGTACTTGCAAACGAGACTTCAAAAATGAATGATACAAGGAGTTGTTACGCGAAATCGTTTTCAAGTGTTCTTTCGTTACCCATGGTTTTCTCGCTTTTTTTGGTGGTTTTACTTGTTTCATAGCAAAATGCCTTTCGTATATTTTTATAAATTTCTCTATGAACTCATTGTATGCCTCATTGGCAGACGTTAATGCCAAGACAGAAGACCAGTCTTGGGCCATTATCTTCGTTTTAAAGGCAACCAGCCCACTATCTGTTATTCGCTGAACAGTGAATGTTTCTACCTCACGGTTTCGAATTCCTCTTTGATTTTCATATAGCGCATAAAGAGGGAGGTGGTCACTAATGTCCGAAGCAGCGGTACCAGTGGTGTAAATCTTTGTCTCTGCATTTATTATTAAATGGTCAAGGCAAGACAATGTGCTGCACGTAATGCGAGTTGGTGTAGTAATTAAATTTTTGAAACCACTCGAAGACAGCAATGCACCGAATTCGATGGAAGTAGTGCTGTCATCAAAAATATTGATGTTAAAGTCGCCACCGCATGTCAAGTGAAAGTTGTTTTTGCAAGTGAAGTCCAGGAAACTTTCATAAAATGCTAGGAAACGCCTAATATTTCCACCCGGTGGGCGATAAACAACAGCGAACATTTCATTTTGATCGGAGACAGTGAGCATTTCGTAATCTTCTGTTGACACGCAGTATTCATGAACTAAATGGCATTTCTTCTCTGTAGTCACATAAAGCGCAACACCCCCTCCACGTTTATCCGATCGATTGGAAAAGAAACTGGCATATCCAGGCAGTTTCAACTTGCTACTATTGTTCGTATACCAGGTTTCAGACAGCATAAGAACACCCACTTTGAATGAGAGTTGCTCTAAAAAAAGCAAAATTTCGTCCTCTTTATTCATTACAGAGAGAGTGTTAATATGCAAAACTGATTGGCATGGCGGGTAATCAGATTTAATAGCAGAAGGTGACGCTAAGTTTATGTATGCGCAGTCGTTATCCATTTTGATGACACGGCGCAGTGTTCAGCCCAGCCTGTCACCTGCGCCTACGCAGTTGCATATGACGACCCTGAAAAAACCTTATCAATATCATGCTCATTTGGAACGTGCACAGCGGGCGTATCGTTAGATTGCTTCACATAGATTTTTCCGTTAAATGACCAGACGGATTTCCATTTGTATTCATACTTTTTCTTCACAGCAAGAGCTAGAAGTTTCTTTAAGGCTGGGCAAAGATGCTCATTCACATAGATAGCATTTTCACTGGTCAGTCCGACATCTTTGTTAGTCAGACGAGCTCGTTTTGCTTTCCTTGGAATGCTGTCTCGCTTTGCACGAGACTTAAACTGGACGATGATATTACTTCTGCCGCTGTCTCGGCTCGGCACCCGATGACAGACCTCCATATCACCTGCAGTTATTTGCTCATTTATGGCACTGCCAATCTTAGAGACAATGTTAGTAACAGATTCATTGTCTTGTTTCAGTACACCTTGTATCTCAAGGTTTGCCTTCCTAGAGTACTGCTCAGCAAGAACAAGCCTTGTTTCAGGATCCCTGCCTTTGCTCTCAAGACATTTACACTCAGCACGAAGAGCAGCATTTTCACTTTCAAGATCCCTGTTCTTTGTAATCACATCGTCCAGTTTCTTCTTGTGCTCCTCAATTGAAGTGAAGGCAAAGTCGAGGCTTCCCGTCATTTGACGCTGATCATTTTTTAGCTCACGAATTTCATTCCGTAAATCCCTTTCAAGGGAATCACGAAAAGATTTCATGTCTTGTTTCATCTCTTCTTTTATCTTTAGCAGTTCTGCCTTCATTTCTTCCTTGAGTTTAGCAATGTCTTTAGCCATTTTTCAATGCCCGCACAAGATTACAACGCAGGACAATTAGAAGAAAAAAAAATTCCGGATTCACTGTTTGGCAGCAGCGACGAAGCATAGATATGCAACAAGGTAATAAAATACTCGATATATCTGGAACACTAACCTGCGATAAGATTGCCAGAAAGTTTAGCCCGTGCACACAGCTTTTGCCGCTACTGCCAAGTGAAAGCTGCGACAATCACGTAGCTCCTTTTGTAGTGCGCAAAGCGTGACGTTGATCCTGGAGACAGGGCGCAGGCGCAGCCGACAATGACGCCTCCTGGTACCAGACCCTGGATTGCTTCAGAGAAGCGGTGGACCGTTTGGACGCTTTTGGTGCGGCTGCTTGAAATGCCCTGCGATAAGAGTGCCAGAAAGTTTAGCCCGTGCACACAGCTCTCACCGCTACTGCCAAGTGAAAGCTGCGACAACCACGTAGCTCCTTTTGTAGTGCGCAAAGCGTGACGTTCATCCTGGAGACAGGGCGCAGGCGCAGCCGACAATGACGCCTCCTGGTACCAGACCCTGGATTGCTTCAGAGAAGCGGTGTACCGTTTGGACACTTTTGGTGCGGCTGCTTGAAATGCCCTGCGATAAGAGTGCCAGAAAGTTTGGCCACGCGCAGTAGCCGCAGGGTTAGCGGCGGTTTCGGCGTATTGCGTTAAATGATCTATGGCGACGATGGCCCAGCGGTTACCAGCCGACGTCAGAGGTAGTGGTCCATACAAATCGATACCTATGCGCCCAAACGGACGCTCAGGGCAAGGTAACGGTTGCAGACGGGCTGGCAACATATGTGCTGACGGTTTGCGGCGTTGGCAAGCGAGGCAGGAGCGAACGAACTGCTGCACGTAGCGGTACATCACACGCCAGAAGTAGTGTTGTCGAATGCGATGGTAGGTTTTGAATACCCCAGAGTGCGCGCATTGCGGATCAGAATGGAAGGATTCACATATCTCTGACCGCAGACTGCGGGGTATCACGAGTAACCACTGCCGGCCATCGGCGTCGTATTGCATCGGTGTAGAAGACCGTCACGGATGGCGAAATGGCGAGCTCGACGACGCAAGGCACGCGTGGATGGCGTTGCGGATGGATCAGAGAGCAAGTCGATGAGCGGGCCGATCCAATTATCCTTTCGCTGTTCGGTAGCGATGATGTCAACATCAATGGCAGAAACAGCAGCCGAGGATATTGAGCAGAGCACATCACCTTCAGGCAGAGGGGAACGCCAGAGGGCGTCGGAGTCAGCATGCTGGCGTCCGTTGCGGTACAGCACGCGGATGTCGTAGTCTTGTAAGCGAAGAGCCCAACGGCGAGACGGCCTGAGGGATCCTTCAATGATGAAAGCCAGCATAGTGCATGATGGTCGGTGACGACATCAAATGGGCGACCATACAAATAAGGTCGAAACTTTGTAAGGGCCCAGATGATCGCCAGGCACTCTTTCTCTGTGACGGTGTAGTTTGTCTTGGCTCTCGTGAGCGTACGGCTTGCATATGCTACGACATATTCAGGAAATCCGGGTTTGCGCTGCGCCAAGACAGCGCCGAGGCCTACACCGCTGGCGTCTGTGTGCACCTCCGTCGGGGCCGAAGGGTCGTGGTGGCGTAGAGTGGAAGGAGACGTCAACAAATGGCGGAGCTTCGCGAACGCGTCATCACACTCAGACGACCACGAATTGAGGGGCCCGTTACTTCCAAGGAGCTTCGTCAGCGGTTATATAATCGTGGCAAAGTTTCGTATGAAGCGTCGGAAGTATGAGCACAGGCCCACGAAACTACGCAGTTTTTTGACGGACGCAGGTTTGGGGAATCCGGCCATGGCCCGAAGCTTGGCTGGATCAGAAAGAATGCCACCCTTGGACACGACGTACCCTAGGTTGGTGAGTTGCCATGCTGCAAAGCGGCACTTCTTCAGATTTATTTGCAAGCCGGCGTTGCTCACACGTGCGAAAACTTCTTTCAGACGTTGGAGACGCGTGGAAAAATCTGGAGCGAGGACAACAACGTCATCGAGGTAACACAAGCACGTGTGCAATTTCAAGTTGTGCAGAACGGTGTCCATCATGCGCTCAAAGGTCGCAGGTGCATTACATAACCAAACGGCATGACGTTGAATTCGTACAAGCCGTTGGATGTGATGAATGCTGTCTTCGGTCGAGCGTCATCAGCCATGGGTACTTGCCAGTACCCCGGGCGCAGATCGAGAGAAGAAAAAAATTCGGCTCCGTGAAGGCTGTCAATTGCGTCATCGATGCGCGGCAGTGGGTAAACATCCTTGCGAGTGATCTTATTGAGCCGTCTGTAGTCCACACAGAACCGCACAGAACCATCTTTCTTCGCAACAAGAACAACAGCAGACGCCCATGGACTGTCCGAGGGCGGAATAACGTCGCGTCTGAGCATATCGTCAACCTGCTCGGTAATTTCCCGACGTTCAGCAGGCGACACGTGGTAGTGACGTTGCCGTAATGGTGGATGGGCACCAGTGTCGATACGATGCGTAACAGCGGACGCGCGAGTGAGAGAACTTCGCCCGACATCGAAAGAAGAACGATATTCTCGCAACAGGTCCAGAAGCTGGGAACGCTGTACCGACGTAAGGTTGTCATCAATGTAGGGGCCAAATACATCAGGAGATGATGAATCAGAAGTGGGAACAGCACTGATGGTACGCGAATCGGGACAACGCGAGTCATCAAGTACGTCCAAGACTTGTGCGTTATCCACTGGTTCCACTCTGCCGAGACATTCCTCTTGAACCAAGGTAACAGTGTACGGGGATGGGTTGGTCACAAAAAGAGCGGCGTTGCCCTGGGTGATTTGCACAGTCGCGAAAGATACTAGCAACTCTTTCCTTCGGCAAGCACGGTCGGATGGCGAAACGAGTGCAATTGTGTCGGAGAGTCCAGCGCAGTATATAGACAGATACACCCATCGTCGAGCTTGGAGGCACTACGGTATCGTCTTTCACGAGAATTTTGCTCAGTTTGGAGGGACTGTCTTCTGGCATCAAATGCTAGAAGGGTGAGAGTTCAAGTTCGGCAGCGGCACAATGAATGACGGCGTCGTTGCGGGAGAGAAAATCCCACCCCAGGATGACGTCATGAGAGCATGCAGGAATGATGATGAATTGGCCGACATACAGAACGCCCTGAACGACTACGCGAGTTGGGCACTCTGCTGTAGGATGGATATAATGCGAACCAGCAGTACGAAGGGACAACCCAGAAATTGGCGTCGTCACTTTTCGAAGCAAGCGGCAAAAGTTTTCGTCCATATCGGATACTGCAGCTCCAGCGTCAATAAGAGCAGATGCATGAACACCGTCCACAAGCACGTCTATGACATTAAATGGGTGGCTCTGAGGGCTTTCACATTGCCATAGCATCGCAGTCCTTGCCTCGGGGACTGCGACGACTAGTTTTCCCGCTCATGAGTAGCCGACCTTGGCTTCATGGGGGACAGAAAACGACGTCGTGGAGACGGCGACCTTCGAGGAGATGGACCTGGGTGAGACGGCGGTAACATAGAAGGTGGTGGCATAGACGGTGGTTCGTCATGATAGGGACGGCTGACGTGGCCAGCAACAGACAAAGAAATTGTAGCCGGCTGTACGCGATGGCGATAACGGGCTACGTGACCGGCGTAACCGCAGGCAAAGCAGATGAGCTGGTTGTCGGGTGTGCGCCATTGGTTCACCGGGGTAGGTCTTGTCCATGACGCAAGAGCCAATGGACGGAACGGTGGCTGGAAAGGCTGCAGGGGGTGCTCGAGGTGAGTCTGAGAGGTCACGTCAACATACGTAGCCGGCATACCCGCTGCTGGAGGCCGTGCGGCAGCTTCGGCATAAGTCAATGGGGCGAGCGGTTGAACGACTGGAGGCGGCCTGGTGACCACTTGGGCGTAATTTGGGGGCGCAGGGGCCGGAAGCTGTTGTTGGTGGTACGCAGGCATGACCTCCGCTATTTCCTGCTCATTTGCTCGGCGCATGAGTGAAGAATGGTAGTGGCCGATTGTTCAGCAGCCAGTGGGTGGGCAAAGGGCAGGAGAGAGAACTGCCACGCGATTTCCTAACGTATGAAGGACTTGAGGTCTGCCAGCAGTGCCACCTGATCACAGCTCGCCTCCAAGCCAGCAAGCCCTGCAACTCGTGTTGGGGAGCTACGGGTCATCAAACGCTTCCGGCGGAGCTCCTCGTAGCTCTGGCACAGCGTGATGACCTCAGCTACTGTTCCTGGGTTTTTGGCAAGCAACATCGTGAAGGCATCATCGTCAATGCCCTTCATGACGTTCTGGACCTTGTCTGATTCGGACATGCTGTCGTTGGATTTCTTGCACAGGTCCAGGACATCTTCAATGTAACTGGTGAATGATTCACCGGCCTGCTGAGCGCGTTCGCGTAAGCGCTGCTCGGCTTGCAGCTTACGAACGGCAGGGCGGCCAAAAACGTTGGCGATAGCAGTCTTAAAATCGGACCAGGTTGCGAAATGAGATGCGTGGTTGTTATACCACATGCCGGCCACACCCGCGAGGTAGAAAACAAGGTTGCCGAGTTTGCCTCGTCCCAATGATTGGGGACGCTGACGCGTTCGTCCATGGCGAGCCAGTCCTCGACGTCGGTGCCATCCGCGCCGGTGAAGACAGGAGGGTCGCGGATGCGGGGGACACCGGCACATGGCGTAGGCGCAGGAGGACGCGTATGCTGAGCGGCGTCTTGGTGCATGATAAAAGGCACGGTACGGGATCTAAGCTCCAAGGACATCGAATGCGAACCGAAGATGTTTGAAGGGCACAGCACCTCCACCAAATTGTTAAGGCGTTTGTTAGCCGGCACACATCGAGCATGCACAATGGTGACAGTAACGACCAGGCACGGGCTCTCAGCGCGAGCGGCATCCTTTTTGGGTAGACCCACTAGAAGGCACCTGAGAGTTCGACCAATTTCAGAGTTCGGAAGCCTCTCTACAATATATATATATATATATATATATATATATATATATATATATATATATATATATATATATATATATATATATATATATATATATATATATATATATATATATATAACGTTTGTTAACAGATGGCAGCACACTGCAAGCGATTCCTTTTTTTCCTGGTATCTCAGCGAAACGTTCTCCGCACCCGCAGAAAAACGTGGTGAGGGACGCCGTGTTGGGGCTGTGCACTGACGCGTTGTTGGTGCTATAAGACGCGTTGTTGGTGCTATGACGCATTGTTGGTTCTATAAAATAAGCTTTCTCGGATTACTTTCAGCAGGTGATGTTCAAAGAAACCGTCTTGACGTCGAGAATTTTTCACTTGACGTACATGGTTGTCAACGCACTGAGAGTGACAGCGACGATGAACGATCAGCTCCTAGCTCACGAGCAGCGAGTTCCACTTCCCGTCCCGTCGTGGATTGTTTCTTTTTTTAAGCTCGTAGGTCAATTTGATTGTATTTATTGTAAAATATTCTTGAGCGAGCTCAAAATAAAAGCAAATTTGGCCGATTCCACTCACCTGGGAATCAACGTTATGCGAAGCATGCGCAGGGAAGGTGACATGTCATGAAGTGATGCTGAATATATATATATATATATATATATATATATATATATATATATATATATATATATATTTATATATATATATATATATATATATATATATATATATATATATATATATATATATTTAGTGTGGGCATTTGTAACTTACATCGTCCTCATCCCTGCATAATCACAATCACCATCATCCGCTTGTCTCTTTGCCCTCATTGCCACTCTGGGTCATCATCATCGTCATCGTCTGTGTGCTGGCTCTGCCCGTTCGTTTTGCGAGGTCTTTCCTCAAATAAACGCTGTCGCAGCCAAGACTACAAAGACTTCATACGTGGTGGAGGTGGAGTTTCGGTCCTTTGACCTCCCGCAGCCCGCTATACCCCCTGGAGCTTCGTTCAGGCCGCCGCTTGCGCCCACAGTCAGGCAGCATGTCCCAGACCGAGCCTGCCGGCACTGATGTCATCAACCACGCACCGCCGCAAGCTGCCCCTCCTACTTACATACACGGACATCAGCGGGAACCCCCGCTCTTCACTGGTCTTCGGGGAGAAGACGTAGAAGACTGGCTTGATGACTACGACCGCGTAAATGCCGCTAATAGGTGGGACGAGGCCGCCAAACTGCGTTACGTGCCTTTTTATCTGGTCGGAGTCGCGAAGACATGGTATTTTAACCACGTCGTTGACTTACCCGACTGGGCTACCTTCCAGCAGCAGCTGCGGCACGTTTTTGGGACACCAGACATTCGATCGGCCGTCGCGAAGAGGACACTCGATACTCGCCGACAACATCCCGGTGAATCGTATACTTCATACATCGAGGATGTCCTCGCACTCTGCCGGCGTGTCAATAAATCTATGCCGGAATCAAGGTGCGCCACATATTGAAAGGCATTGGGCCTGTTGCCTTTAAAGCCCTCGCTGTGCAGAACCCAGCTACCATCGCTGATGTCGAGGCGACATGCCAGCGCCTTGATGCGCTGGACTCCGTTGGCCTTCAACCAGACATCGGCGACCACCACTCCACGTCGGATGGCCATCTGCGTGACCTCATCCGGGACATTATACGCGAAGAATTGTGGTCCATGGGCTTCACACCTCCTACACCGCGACCTACACAGCCTTCGGGAATGCCCTTACGTGACATCATCAGGGAGGAACTGACATCCCTGACTGGCTCTGCGCCCGTACAGCCACCTGCTTCTAACCCTTTAGCCACGTACCCTCAAGTTGCTGCCGTGCCTCCAAGCGACGCCCACGCGACATTGCCACGTCCATCCTACGCGTCAGTTGCTGCCGCCACCCCTGTGAACTACCATTCGTGCCCCCTGATCCTTCGGCCCACCTGACCGCGCTATCTCCAGGTGCCCCGAATGCCTTTTATTCCCCACCGTGGCGCTCGTCTCGCCCTGTATGCTACTACTGTCGCTATCGCGGCCACATATCTCGTTTCTGCCGAAAGCGCCAGCAAGATGAGCGTCGGAACGATGTGCGGAACGTCTCCCCCGCACCGGTCTCCATCTCCTCCTGCATCGACTGCACCACGAAACAGCCGAAACACAAGACGCCGCTCGCCTTCGCCCTTCCGCCGTTCAACTTCTCCACTTCGGCCCGCCCCATTCACCTCTGATATTCATTCGGAAAACTAAGTGATGCAGTTTGTGGAGGAAAAACTGCATCAGGAATTAGAACTGAAATTCCTCCATTAGGCCCGTGTAACATGGTTTCTGTGGAAGTGGAAGGAGTGCGAGTCGATGCTTTGGCGGACACAGGTGCGACATTGTCTGTGATACGTGCTGATTTGTGTGAACATTTAAGGAAAGTAATGACGCCTTACGATGGCCCCACGTTAGTTGCTGCCCAGGGGAACATCATTCGCCCTTCCGCGCTTTGTACTGTGCGTGTTTTCATCGACGGCATCCGCCATCATGTCCAGTTTGCTGTCCTGTCCCGCTGCTCTCACCAACTAATTTTAGGGTGGGATTTTCTATCATCTGCTTCCGCGGCGATTTGTTGTGGACAACGCGTCGTTCACCTCGCTGACACCGACTACATGCTTGACGACGATAATCAGAAGCCACTTCGTCTGGTCGCTGCGAAAGACATCGAACTCCCGCCACTACAAGAGCAAATTGTCAGCAGTACGTCCAACGACATCTATCACGGGGATGTATTGGTCTCACCGTCACCACTTTGCGTTCGCAAAGGTATAGTTCTTCCGTCCGTTGTCGTTCGTTTTTGCAATGGCTCGGCACTTGTCACCGCTGTCAACTCAACACCGGAGAAGATCTTACTGCCACAGGGCACTACTGTGGGCCGTGTTGCTGACTTCGAGCTTGTACTCGTCACGCCACTTCAGGCCATCGCATCCAAAGAACCTTGCCTCGGTGAGCATGTTTCTTCCTCCGCCTTTACCCCCACTATCAGCAGCGAATTGACATATTCACAGAGGCAGCAGCTGCTCGCATTGTTACAGAAACGTGCAAATTCTTTCGATATTTGCTCGTCTAAGCTGGGCTGCACTAATACTACAGCACATCGAATTCAAAATGTTGGGACATCTATTGTACACCGCCGACCCTACCGCGTGTCTCTAACCGATAGGAAAATTATAGAAGAAAACGTTGCGGACATGCTTAAACGGGAAGTCATCCATCCCTCATCTAGCCCTTGGTCGTCTCCTATTGTTTTGGTCCATAAAAAGGATGGCTCTGTGCGGTTTCGCGTGGACTACCGGGCGCTCAATAAGATCACACGCAAGGACGTGTACCCTATGCCACGCATTGACGACGCCCTTGATTCCCTACAAGGCGCGGAATTCTTTTCAAGCATCGACTTGCGTTCTGGGTACTGTCAGATCCGCATGCACGAAGACGATAAGGAGAAAACGGCATTCGCAACACCCGACGGGCTATATGAATTCAACGTGATGCCTTTAGGGCTCTGCAACGCACCCGCGACTTTTGAGCGCATGATAGATACCGTGCTGCGCGGCCTGAAATGGAAAAGTTGCCTTTGCTACCTGGACGACATTATTATCTTTTCTTCAACGTTTCCCGAGCACCTAGAACGATTGGATCAAGTTTTGACGTGCCTTGCCGGCGCCGGGCTTCAAATAAACACGAAGAAATGCTCTTTCACTAGCAAATCTATCAAGCTCTTAAGACACGTCGTTAGCAAAGATGGCATCCGGCCCGACCCTGACAAGATTTCTGCAGTCCTTCACTTTCCCCGCCCCGAAAAACCAAAAGAGCTTCGCAGTTTCCTTGGCCTCGCCTCGTATTTTCGCCGGTTTATCCAAAACTTCGCTTTCATTGCTGCTCCATTACACCAACTACTTGCTTACAACGTCCCCTTTCTGTGGTCTCAAGAATGTCAAACAGCATTCGACCTGTTGAAGCGGGCACTCACGTCTGAACCTCTGCTCTGCCACTTTGACGAAGCCGCACCAACTATCCTCCATACCGACGATAGCGGCCTTGGTATAGGAGCCGTTCTTCTACAACGCGACAAGTCTTCTCTAGAGAAAGGTGTTGCATATGCCAGTCGCGTACTCACCGCTGCTGAAAAGAACTACACTATAACTGAGCAAGAGCGTTTGGCTGTGGTTTGGTCGGTCCAGAAGTTCCGTCCCTATCTCCACGGCCGTCACTTCACAATCGTTACAGACCACCATACCTTATGCTGGCTTTCTACACTGAAGAACTTGTCCGGACGCTTGGGTCGGTGGATACTACGCTTGCAGGAGTACGACTTTGACATAACTTACAAGTCAGGCAGAAAACATCAAGACGCCGATGCTTTATCTCGTTGCCCGCTTCCAACTACCCATATGAGCGTTGGTGGGAACTCAAGCGCCACATCTACCAAAGTTCATACGCTCGCATCAATAACGCAACCCTTTTCGAACGACGAGCCAACATTTATCTCCCGCCAGTGGTCCGATTCATACTGCAGACGCATCATGGACCACCTTTCGGGAGTTTCTCATCCACCAAACGCGCGACTCCGTCGTCAACTCCTGCACTTTAAGCTGGACAATGGGGTTCTCTACCGCCACGTCTACCACCATGACGGTGAGCGCTGGGTTCTTGTACTGCCAAGCTCTCTTCGACTAAAGGTGCTCGAAGCCTTCCACGACGACTTGACCGCTGGTCATCTTGGTTTTAAAAAAACTCTTGACCGTATTCGATGTCGTTATTACTGGCCTGGCCTTTCTTCTAGTATAGCTCGGTACGTCGGTTCCTGCTACCCATGCCAGCGTCGTAAACTCCCCACGTCGGCACCAGCTGGACCTCTACAGCCACTTCCGTGCCCTTCAATGCCGTTCGAGGTTGAAGGTTTTGACCTTTACGGGCCTCTCCCCGTCACATCTGCTGGCAAACGATGGATAGTGACTGGCGTGGACCACCTGACACGCTACGCTGAGACTTCCTCTGTTATTACAGGCTCAGCTGTGGAAGTTGCAGACCTTATTCTTCACGAAATAATACTGCGTCATGGGGCTCCTCGTGTACTGCTTAGTGACTGCGGCAAAATGTTCCTGTCACAAGTTGTAAATGAGGTACTGCGCGCTTCTGGAACTACTCACAAGACAGCTTCAAGCTACCACCCTCAGACAAATGGTCTCACAGAAAGATTTCACCGAACCCTTGCGGACATGATAGCCGTTTACGTCCAACCCGACCACAAAAACTGGGATACTCTTTTACCATTTCTGACATTCGCTTACAACCCCGCCGTTCAGCGAACAACTTGCTACTCACCGTTTTACCTCGCGTACGGACGCACTCCGACTACCTTTCTCGACGTCTCCTTCTTTAGCAGCCACGGGAATTCATGTCAGTCTTCTAGCGAAGAATACATTTCCCGCCTGGCCCAGTCTCGCCATCAGGCTCGCATAAATACTGAAGCGAGACAGCACGAGCGGAAGATCATCTATGACGAATCCCACCGCGTTTTGTCTTTCCAACCTGGTGACGAGGTGCTGCTTTTGACACCTATTCGCACTCCTGGTCTCTGTGACAAATTCCAACCACGCTTCATCGGACCATACATTGTTTTAGAACAGACTTCGCCGGTTAATTATCGTGTGACACCACTCGTCGCCCCAACAGACCGCCGCTACCGCAGCACAAAGATTGTCCACGTTTGTCGCATGAAACCTTTCACGCGACGTTCCCCGTCACTTTGACTTACGGCAGCCAGGTGTCCGCTTCCAAGTGGGGGGAATTAGTGTGGGCATTTGTAACTTACATCGTCCTCATCCCTGCATAATCACAATCACCATCATCCGCTTGTCTCTTTGCCCTCATTGCCACTCTGGGTCATCATCATCGTCATCGTCTGTGTGCTGGCTCTGCCCGTTCGTTCTGCGAGGTCTTTCCTCAAATAAACGCTGTCGCAGCCAAGACTACCGAGACTTCGTAATATATATATATATATATATATATATATATATATAAATATATATATATATATATATATATATATATATATATATATATATATATAGAAATTGAAAGAAAGACACGACAGGTCCGGGTATTTTCTATAATGAATGAAGTTGCAGATAGCACATTTGAAAAGGAAATTGTATTTACGAACGTTTCGGCCGTGCCACGGCCGCAAAGTTAGTAAATACTATTTTCTTTTCAAGTCTGCTATCTGCAAGTGCATTCAATATATATGTATGTATATATATATATATATATATATATATATATATATATATATATATATATATATATATATATATATATATATATATATATATATATATATATATATATAGTGGGAGTAATAATTCAATGGGCCAGTTAGTCAGGTATGGGATATGGCACAACGGGAGCGTTGTCAACTAGGATAAATATATTCATTTCCCAACAGTTTCGGGAGGGGTCCTCCCTTCATCAGGGGATGAGTTATACTATATATATATATATATATATATATATATATATATATATTTGAAGGTATGGGATATGGCACAATGAGAGCGTTGTCAACAACCATAAGTATATTTTTTTCCAAACAGTTTCGGGAGGGGTTCTTCCTTCATCAGGGATGAGTTATGCTAATATAGACGTTCAAACTTCGTTGTTGCCTCGTCCCTCTCGCCTTGAAAAATGTTTGCGAGAGTGAGAAAGAACTAAATAAACAAAAACAAAAAAAGAAACAAAACACTGTGAACGCTGAGCACAAAACCAGACAGTGCACATTCAAATGTCGGTGCATGTCCACATCCAGTTCTCATCCCGTGCTGGCCAGTTCTCGACGTGTGTCGGGCCACCCAAGACTGTCTCCGCGGGAGCGGGAGGGGCCCACGATGGTGTGCCTAAGAAAACAGTTTCTCATTAATGGGTCGGTCGGCTCTTTACCTTTCATCTTCACCCGTTTCCTCTCAATCGCTGTCAAGTGGTAGGCGAGTGTAAACACTTTGGGTGTACACGCCAGGATATATATATATATATATATATATATATATATATATATATATATATATATATATATATATATATACGAGGAAAAGAAAAAAAAGAAAGGACAGTACGAGTCAGTCAGAAAAAACAAGCATGGTCTCCAGCTATGAATCTTTGTCACCAATTTCCTCCTGGCTTACTTCTCGTAGGCAGGAGAGTCTATCGGGGTCCTCGTTGATGCCGGCTACTAATATTCTAAAAAGAGTTACTGTAAAAGAGTTACGCTGATAATTTCAAAACTGTGGTTTGGCAGGTGCAGATGTCTAGATAAAGGTAGCTTCGGCAGTGAAGTGGCATGGTACCAGTGATCGTTGAACCGTAGCCGAAAGGGCGTGTCTGTTTGGCCGATATATTCTTGTCCGCAGATGTTGCAATGTAGCATGTATATTACGTTACTGGAGTCACAACTAAGGCTTTCAGTTATGCATAATTCGAAATCTGAGAAGTTCACTTTTGATTCACGTGTTGTGACCATCTGTGGGCATATTTGCATCGAGATCTTCCGCAGGGATGGCACCGTGATTGAATTTTGGAGGGGTTTTTGCTATGAAAAGAATGTCCTTTAGGTTTTCATCCCTGCGGTACACCACGTGAGGTGGCTTCGCGAAAATTGAAGTTAGTCATTTGTTTTGCCTGATTATGCTGAAATGGCGGAATAGTATGTATCATTCGTGGCACTGATGAAGAGTAAGTTAGTACAAAGTTCGTTTGAGAAGTCGTTCTAGATACTCTGTTTGGCCCCTTAATTCTATCATTGCGGTTCACATTGCGAGCACGTAGTATGGCATCCTCAATAATGTGTTCGCGATAATTTTGTTTCAATAAGGAGTGCTTTAGGTGTTCTGCATGTCTGTCAAATTCCTGCATATCAGTGCATTTTCTTCGGTACCGGTAGGCCTGAGAATATGGAATACCCATTTTGCAATGCTTTGGATCGCTGCTGCTGAAATGTTGGTAGATTTGATGGTCTGTAGGCTTTTTGTAAAGGTTTGTTTACTAGCGGTCATTTTTGACCATGACAGTGACGTCCAAGAAGTTAATGCTAGTTTTGAAAATTTTGTGCGTGAATTTAATTGACGGTTGCACATGTTAAAATCCTCTATAAAGCGGAAAAACTTCCCTCATCGTGGTTCGATATCATAAATATATCGTCTAAGTATCTTACATCACTTACGCAACTTACACCAGTTGATAAGTCAGATTCTACAAATTCAGAAACCATAGCCGCTATTCGGTCATGGTGGGGTGTGTTGGTGTACAGTGAGCAGACGTCCATGGTTACCAGAAAACTACCGCCTGTGATGTTGAGACTTGAAGTTTCACAGATGAAGTGGTTTGTTCCTTTAGGTAATAGGTAGAATTTGAATGGACGTCTTTTATTAAATAATTGATGAATTCTGATATATTTTCTGTTGATGTGCTGTTACTAGATACTATCGGACGTCCCGGATTGCCTGCCTTGTGTATTTTGGGGAGCAAACAGAATTATTCTCTCAAAGTATGTCGAGTAGATTGCAATTATCTCTCAAGAAGAAAGAATCTTCATTTATTTATTTTTTATTTTATTTAAAGAATTACCTGCAGCGCCACGAGGGCATTATTGCAGGGGTGTAACACGATTACTTCCGTAGTAGCACATATGTTTACACAAAGAAACTTAAAAGAATGAGTTAATAACAAAGCGGTGTATGCAAGAAAGAGGCGACATATCAAAAATTTGAATGTAAAAACAGCTGGAACAGAGAAAGTGTATTACACTCTGCTATACCATTAGGAAGTCTGTTACAAAGCGTGGAGGTGTGAGGAATGAATGAATAATGAAACACATTTGTGCGGCATCGCGTTTCAAGTACCTTACAGTCATGGTCACAACGCATAGAGATGAAAAGAGGGGGATAAATGTACAAGTTTTTGTTAATACCTGTGAGATCTGAGTAAATACGGAAAAAAAGTTCCAATTTTGTTGCTAAGCGGCGTTGGGCTAGGGTTTTCCAGCCATGTTTGTCTTAAATATTGAGAAGCTGCTTTTATAGTTGTAATTACCAGAGACAAACCTGGCTTCGCGATTCTGGATACGCTCAAGTTTATTTAGAAGACAGATGGTGTCTGGGTGCCATGCTGCGCGAGCGTACTCGAGTAATGGACGAACGTTCGTATTATAAAGGTAGTCTTTAATGCTCCTGGGGGCTTTGTGAAAATTGCGTCTAATGAGGTTAAGCACTCGGGAAGATTTTAATGTGACATGATCAATATGCCTAGTCCATGGCAGATCTTCTGAAAAATAAACGCCAAGGTATTTGTAATGCTGTACCCGTTTAAGTTATGTATCGTACAAATGATAATCTGATCTCACAGGCAAATGTTTGCAGGTAAAAGATATAAACTGACATTTAGTACTATTCAAAGACATACACCATGTGGAACACCAAGTTTGAATTTTGTTTAAATCGGTTTGTAGGCTAATGGCATCGTGTTCGTTTATTATGTTTCTATAAATGACGCAGTCATCTGTATATATTCTGACATTGCATTGAAGACCCTGCACAATATCATTGATATAAATAAAAAATAACAAAGGCCCTAAAACAGACCTTTGCGGCACACCTGAAGTAACTGTTATTCCAGTTGACGTACAGCCATTAATTATGACATGCCGTGTTCTTCCGGAAAGGTAATTTTAATCCAAACAACTATTGCCGGATGAACACAGAGAGATGATAGTTTATGCAATAACAAATCATGAAGAACAGTGTCGAAAGCCTTTTTAAAGTCTAAAAATATGCAATCAACTTGAAATCCTGAATCATAGGAGTAAAAAAGATCATGACGAAATTCAACCAACTGCGTTGCCAGGACAAGCCAGACCTGAACCCATGTTAAGCAGGTGAAAAGAAGCCATTGTTTTCGAGGTGTTTCATCACAGAGCTGTAAATGATACGTTCTAACGTTTTACAACATACAGAAGTTAGCGAAATCGGTCTGTAGTTTTGGATAGAATGTTTGGTACCACTTATATAAATGGGAAAAACTCCTGCTGTTTTCCATTGAGTTGGTACAGACCAACTGTGTAGAGATTCATTGAACAAGACGACTAACAAATTAGCAATTACCTGAGGACATGCTTTGAGTACCTTGATTGGTATGCCATCAGGACCTCCAGCCTAATTGTTTTTCAGGTTACTAAGGAGCTCAAGAACACCATTGTACGTGACAGTGACCATGGGCATATTCTTGTAGGGTAAATCTGGAATTACCGGATGTTGATTAGCGCACGTGTTGGAAAACACGAATTTAAAATAGGAGTTAAAAGAGCAAGCCTTTTCGTAATCGTCAAAGACTGTATTTGCAAGATGTTTCAGCGCGCGAACAAAGGAAAAAGGACAGGGTAGACAGAAAGAGCGCTGACTTCCAACTAACTTTATTTCACAGAGTGGCAAGAATATATACTGCTAAAAAAAGGATGATAACAGAGCATGAAGGTAAAATGCACCCTAATCTACACATCAGTAACAAAACACGTGTGACAGGTCCTCTATTGCCTCAAAGCCGAGCTAGGCAATAGAGGACCTGTCACACGTGTTTTGTTACTGATGTGTAGATTAGGGTGCATTTTACCTTCATGCTCTGTTATCATCCTTTTTTTAGCAGTATATATTCTTGCCACTCTGTGAAATAAAGTTAGTTGGAAGTCAGCGCTCTTTCTGTCTACCCTGTCCTTTTTCCTTTGTTCGCGCGCTGAAACATCTTGCAAATATGACTACGCACCAACTAGCCCAAGTTTCCACTCTTGTGCGTCAAAGACTGCTTCTTCGTTTACCAAAAGATTTGGTACCACGTTTACCTCTTTACTGTTCGCTTAAATAAATTTCCAAAATTCTTTAGGATTATTTTTAAGAGCTACATCGAGCGAAGAAATATATTTCTCTCTATTTACTTTAATTAAATTTTTAATTTGTAGGCAGAGTGTGTCTGAAGAAATGTCGCGCATTTCTTCAGACACACTCTGTTTGTGATTTTTAAATATGCAGCTAGAGGCGGCGTTTCTTGCTAATTAAAGATCGTGTTTCCTTGTTTACCCATGGTTTGTCGTTGTGGCATCGAGTTGTTACGAGTTTAGAAGGGATGCATTCTTCAAATAAATTCATCAATGTATCACGAAAAACAGACCACAATTCATCAATTTTGATTGACTCGGTCATTTCACAGAATTCAGGGTAGAAAAGACAAAGTTTTTTAGACAATGACGCATAGTCACCTCGCTCATAAAAATAAACTTTTCGAGGTTGTTTTGGGCTGATCTGAATGATGTGTTAGTGTAAGTGGCGAGGACACAGTCATGATCACTAATACCTGGGATGACAGCCACATCATGTAGCAACGACTCAGAGTTAGCGAAAATCAAATCCAGCATGCTGGCGGAAGAGTGACCTTGTTTTGTGCACTCAGTTACGAATTGAGTCAGATCATTTGTCGTGATAAGCCCTGAGAAAGAAGAGGAGAGTGAACTCGTTATTAGCTGTATTTTGCCGTTACTTAGCTACGAAGCATAAACATGGAGACTTACAACGAGGGTTCAGCGTAAATTGGGGATGACGCAGCAAGCAATGGAAAAAAATGGTAGGCGTAACCTTAAGAGACAAGAAGAGAGCGGAATTGATTAGGGAACAAACGCGGGTTAATGATATAACAAAAGGAATCAAGAAGAGGAAACGGACATGGGCCGGGCATGTAGCGCATATACAGGACAATCGCTGGTTGTTAAGGGTAACCAACTGGATTCTCAGAGAAGGAAAGAGGGTTAAAGCGAGACAGAAGGTTGGGTAGGTAGATGAGATTAGCAAGTTCGCGGGTAGAAATAGGCCGCGGCAATCACAGGACCGAGTTACCAGCGGAACATGGGAGAGGCTTTTGTCTTGCAGTGGACAAAGTAAGGCTGATGATAATAAGCACACACACACACACACACGCACACACATACACACACACATACACACACGCGCGCACACACACACACACACACACACATATATATATATATATATATATAATGAGATCTAACAGACAGTAATGCCAAGGAATGTACAGGGGAAGTTATTAGAACCAATAGAATGTAAATAAGAAGAAAGAAAAGTGGATGAAAAAATAACCAGCCGCGGGTAGGAATCGAACCTACGACCTTCGAATAACGCGTTCGATGCTCTAACCACTGAGCTACCACAGCGGCCTTCCCTCCATCCACTTTTTTGAGTTTATATGTGAATTTAGAAGTAGGAGTGACAGTCAGCGCCATCTATAAGCCAAACGACGAATGTGAAAACACTCTTATGCGCATGTTTGGCGTCACGTAGCACGTGAACTTATTATGAGCGGGCACCTGATTAATTGTCCCTCTTATACAACCTAAACACACCAAGTCTGCCAGTACGAGACCCTCGTTCAATGAAATAAGGGAAAGAAGTGTATACCTAAGGGCTCGTTTTTCCGTGTTTTAACACAATATTAATGAGATCTAACAGGCAGTAATGCCAAAATGTACAGGGGAAGTTATTAGAACCAAGGGAATGTAAATAAGAAGAAAGAAAAGCGGATGAAAAAATAACCAGCCGTGGGCAGGAATCGAACCTACGACCATCGAATAACGCGTTCGATGCTCTAACCACTGAGCTACCACAGCGGCCTTCCCTCTTTCCACTTTTTTGAGTTTATATGTGAATTTAGAAGTAGGAGTGACAGTCAGCGCCATCTATAAGCCAAACGACGAATGTGAAAACGCTCTTAAGCGCATGTTTGGTGTCACGTAGCACGTGAACTTATTAGCACGTGAACTCTCCGCACTGTACGTGTGATAGTTGAGGATATTCTTCACCACGTAGAGTTCGCTGTACTGTTTTCATGCTCTCCGCAATTCATTTTGGCATGGAATTTTCTTTTGTCTGAATTTTCTATCACTGCACAAGCTGCTTGCTTCCAGTAAGCCCTTTGAGTGATCTCAGGGATGTGACTCGGCTTTTGACATCTGGAAGAGTGCCCTCACCACCAACCCTATATTCGCCCATATTGACAAGGACTCGCCCACACTTCTACACACACACGCCAGCGGCAGCGATTTAGGCATCGTTCTTCCTCAACGTGACAACTTCTCGCGAAAGCGTATCACTGCAAATGCCAGCCGCGTACTCTCCGCAGCGGAAAAGAACTGCATGATCACCAAGAAAGAGTGTTTCGCCGTCATTTGGACAGTGCAGAAGTTTTGTCCCTGTTGAGTTTTGCGCGGGAAAAAGTTGGCGGGAAACGCTATGCTGCGCATCAGACACGTGAAGAAGCGAGCACAGGGGCGAGAGGCACGTGAGCACGCAATAAAGAAAAAAGAAGGAAGTGTTCAATCAGGGCAACGCGGATGTTGGTCTCATCTCTGTCGTAATATGTTGGTGTTAAACCCGGGAGAAGGCAGACATCCTATGATTCGAGACGTTCCCAGGATGAAAAAACTACGCAGACATCGATCCATCGTTCGTGGTGCCACGACCCGACTTCTGTCCGAAGCCACCGAGGTCCTCCTGCGAGACACTATGCCGTCTATCGCCGACTTGCAGGAAATATTTGACGGGCTCCATAACAAAGATTCAGCTCCTGCGGAACTGGATATACGGATTGCCTACGTCCTTGACAGAAAAGTGTTCGATGAAGAAGTTGCGGGCGCTCTCGACTACCACGAGAACCTCGTGAAAACCATCAGCAGGTTTCGACCTTCGATGAGTGCACGTGCAACGGTTGGCTTTATCGTCCGCAAAGCCAACCAGTTGGAACGTGCGGGTACGAGCGACAGATCCAGCCACTCCGCGGGAGCTGCCCGCTCGGACACTACCGACCAAACCCTCGTCAACCACCAAAAGCCACGCACACCAAGCTTGCGAGTTGCGCTGCCGAAGCTTCCAGAGCTGTCTTCAACGGCGAGAACCGTGAGTGGCAAGGGTTCTGGACGCATTATGAGGTGACCATGCACACGCACCCGGTCTCACCGGCATCGAGAAGTTCAAGTGCTTGAATACGTACTTATGGCGCTGCGAAGCGGGACATTGAAGCAATACGCCTTACAGAATCGAACTACAGCATCGCCAAGACGCTAACCGAAAGGCTTGGCCTAAAAGATGTCTTCATCGACGACCACATTGACAGCCTTTCAGCTATCGAGCCAATCGAGAAATCATCGCACGTATCAAGGCTGTGGGACCTGTACGAGCCGATACAGTTCCGGACCAGCTGTTCAGAGAGCCTTGGTATGCCGTCTTCCGATAATACACGGTTGTTCTGCAATGGGTCCTGATGCGATCATTGCCAGAGGACCTGGTGATCCTGTACTGAAGGCACATTAAAACCGAGACAGATGCCGTGGACTCCGTAGTCCAATCGAGAACGAGCAAGTGAAGGCAAACCTGAAGTTCCTTCAAGTTGAATTCGAAATCAGGTAGGAGAGGTGCGCGAGAAACCCGCTTCAGTGAGCCCGTCACTGAACCGTAATAATACTGCGTACACGGTGATGCAGCCTTATCTGCCATACGCATTAGCACTGAAAGCTCGGTCCTCATCGGCAGGTTCGAATTCAAAACCTGAACAGACTATATGTCCTCTATGTGGCATCTCGGGACACATTACGCGTGATTTTCGGGTGACGCTATCAGCAGAGGAAAAGCGTCAACGTATTTTCAGCAAAAGCAGCTGCTTCAAATGCAGGAAGCAAGGACACATTGCTCGCAGTTGCCAAACTGCACCCTGGTTTAAGTGCAAACAATGTTTCAGAGGCCATATGTCTGCTCTGTTCGAGATCTGGGGCTAACGAGGAACTGACAGTGCACAGTTGACTGCAACCGAACCCCTAGAGGTGACCTCACAACGAGAAAAGCGCGTGACAACTGCTCCTGCCAGCAGCACGCGCTCGTCGTCTGTTTTGCTTCAAAAAGCCACAGTTTGGGCAGCCAGAACTGGTGGGCGTGTACCAGTGGGAGTGCTGCTTGACACCGGCTGCCAACGAACGTTCACCCGTCAGGACGAATCACAGCAGCTTGACCGATAGCACTGGAACCGAAGAGGTGGACGTCTTTACGTTAGGCGGGTCAAATAATTCACGACATTACCACTGCCAAAGGGTAAACGTCACGCTCTGTGGACGTATGGAGCCTGTCTACATCGGTCTTAGAGCTCTGGAGGTCCCAGAGGTCACCGTAAATGGTCCCACGTTAGAGCCGAGCGTTATCGCTATGATGCGTGACCACAATCTGGCACTTGCTGATGTAGCTCAAGGGGACCATGCCCAACAATTCACGATAAGCGTTTTGATCGGCTCAGACCACTACTGGAGGGTAGTGACCAGGCGCGTCGAGCGTTTCACTGACACTCTGTGCGCAGTTGAGGCCATATTTGGCTGGGTCATTGGAGCAGGGAACGGTAAAGTCAAGCATCGGTTGTCTTCGCATAACATGAGTGCCTTGTTTCTGGCTTGTTCCGACAAGTGTTGCACTGCAGTTCTACCTCAAGACCCATCAGACATCTGGCGCTTGGACACCATCGGTATCAGTGACGGAGAAGACGACGTGAGCAAGCACCCAGCACTCATTCACTTTCGTAGCACAGTACACAACAGTGCAGGACGCTACAAAGTACCGCTGATGGTCTCACGCCGTGTACAATCCGAAGCGTGGCTGAAACAACGCTCAAGCGTGAGTTTCAGTGGTTCGAGCACCACCCAGAGTCTCTGCAGGAATACCATGACACCATCAGCGAGAACTTCAAAGAAGGGCATGTGGAGAGCGTAGCACCGTTAGCGTCTCTTGGACACACTATCCTGTAATAGCCCTAAACAGAGCTGACAGTATTAATAAATGAACTGAAAAAATGAGACGCAGGCAGGGCGAGCAAAAGCGTTTATTTTGCGATGTCTGCGTCAGCTTAGAACATCAACGAGAAGGAACGATGACGATAGGTATGTACAAGCGAGAGCGATGAAGTGCTGGAAATTTGCTTATTATCCTCCACCCCTTCGAAGTGGCCAATCTGGAAGCCACTCACAGATTGGCTGAACGAGTAATAAAAGGTTTTATGCGCGAAAGGTGAACAATTTCTGGGCTATGCAGACGGCGGTAAGTGACGGGCTGAAGCGGGGTGATAAGATAGTTAACTGGAGATGTCTGCCAAACAACGGTTTATGGGCCAACATACCAGTGAAGATATTTTTTGGCAAAACCCTCATGCTCTATCCGGGGTCCATAGAAAAACCTAATCACCATGAATAAAGGCTACGTCACGTCGTTTGCTATCACAGTAACGTTTTCTCTCCTTCTGGGTTGCTACTGCGTTTTTGCGAGCGCTTTAATGGCAGTGTGTGACTCGGGCTACGAACTCTTCTGGTAGTGAGGTACAGATCAGAGCAGGTGCCAAGAAAAATGTCGTGCTGGAGACCGAGAAGGCAGATCAGCCATACACAAGGAAAAAAAGCTTTAGCCATTTGATTGTTGTATTGCAGTATTGTAGGCGAAGGGGACAAACGGCTAAATGTTATACCAGTTTTTGTGTTCAAGACGTAAGTACATGGATATCATGTAAGAGTGTGTTCGGTGAAAGCGCTCGGTAAGGCTATTCGTCTGCGGATAGTATGTAGAAGTGATTTTATGCGTTACCACATGCCCGCAGGACTTCCTCGAGAACTTTAGAAATTAAGGCTTTGTGTGGTCACTCAAAAAACGTGAGGGGCTTTGTGGCACCAGACAATGGAGTGCGAAAAAAAAATCGGTAATTTCTGTGGCGATAACAGAACGAAGAGCTGAAGTGTTGGCGTATCTTGTTAGATGGTGGGCTGCAGTGACAATTCAATGTTTACCGGAAGACGTCAGCGGCAAAGAACCCACAAGTCTATTTCGACAAATTCATATGGCGTACTCGGACAGGAAAGAGGCTGAAGTAAACTAGTGGGCGGGCATGTGGGTCGCTTGCAGTGCTCACACGACGTGCACGAGCCTATGTATTTAGCTACTGGTTTGAACAAGCCAGGCCAGAAGCAGCATGTCTTGATGCAATCGTTGGTCTTGTAGAAGCCTCGATGACTGGCAGCAATATTGCTACATGTAGGCTGCCACAATGCATATTGTCAATGTGCGTGTCCCCGACGAAGAAGATGAAGGTCGCTTGCTGCTCGAGCTCGGAGCCAGACTCGCCGGTGCTACAACCACTCTTGCAAATATAGTTTCTAAATATATTTGCAATATGTTGACTACTAACTTACGTAACAATATCATTGTGGATTGCTTCCAAAACACAAAAACGGAGGCAGCGGGAGAGAAATGGTACTCACTTGTTACCAGTGGGATGGTAAATTTAGAGCTGGAGCACACTGTCCTCAAGGCGAAATTGTCTAAGCTGGCGTTGCAAGTGGCTGTTGGGTTGTTTAGTCACGCTGCGAAGGCGATCAATGAAAGCCCGACAGTAGGAGTGAACGTAAGTCGGAGCTCGAACATACTTGGGTTCAGCGAGGCGAGCGATGCGTGTTGTGAGGCAAGCTGCGTGTCAAAGTCATTTGAAGGCCATGCAGTGGACTAACTGTCAAGAAAGAGCAAAAGTGGGCATTGGGACAGCGCATTGGCATCATGATGACAATGGTCAGACCTGTACGTGATGACAGCGTTGTGCTCTTGTAAGCGCTGTATGCAGCACCCTAGGTGTCCTGACATATTCTTCAATGATGAGAGCCAGCAGAGTGCGTGGTGGTTGGTAACGATAGTGAAGTGCTGACCGTAGATGTACGGGCGGAATTTCTGTATCTACTAGATGACAGCCAGGCACTCCTGCTTCATGATGGTGTAGTTCCGCTCAGCTGTTGACAGAGTCTGGCTAGCGTAGGCCACAACCTGCTCTAAAGGTGGAATCACGCTGAAGGAGGACTGCTGCAATGCCTTGTGTCTGTGTCAATATGAAGTATAGTGGTCCCTCTCTCGTCGAAGTGGCACAGCACTGACTGGGAAGTCAGGCGTTCTTTTAAAATTTGAAATGCGGAATTACGGTTGTTGAACCACGAAAAAGGAGCACCAGTGGCCAATAACTTAATTAGTGGAGCCGCTAGGAGAGCAAAGTTGTGTATAAAGCGACGAAAATAGGACGCGAGACTAAGAAAGCTTCGCAACGTCTTTTGGTTAGATGATCGAGGGAACTGCAGCACAACCGTGATCTTCTCGGAATCTAGTTCGATTTCGTCTTTGAATACGGCGCGACCAAGAACTTAGGCACTTGGGCTGGCAAATGTGTGCTTTGTGTATTTATCGGAAGGCCAGCCATGGAAAGACATTGAATTACCTTGTCTATTCATCCAAGATGTTGGACAAAGGTAGATGAAAAAACAACGATATTATCTAAGTAACAGAGGCAGGCATTCTATTTTAGGCCACGAAGTGCAATATCAATTATGTGCTCAAACGTGGTGGCTGGAGCGTCGCACAAACCAAATCGCACTACATTAAATTCATAAAGACCATCTGGCGTAGCAAATTCAATTTGTTTTTTGTCGGGTTGGTTAATGGATATTTTCCAGCAGCCTAATCATAAGTCAAGGCTTGAAAAGTATTTCACCCTTTGCAGCGTGTCTGTATGTCAGTTCGAAGCATAGCATGTACGTCCTTGCGTGTGATCTTATCTAACGCGTAGTAGTCAATGCAGAAGCAAACAAAGCCATCCTTCTTTCGACCCTAAAAGACTGGAGATGCCCAGTAACTCCAAGAAGGCCGTATTGTATTTCGCGACAGCATGTCGTTCCCTTTTTTCTACGGTTTCTCTCTGACTGCAAAGCTGGATATGACTGACGGCGTATTACACGAGAGCCATCGGTTTCAATGCCCTGTAAAGCCGCAAAATTTGACTTAGTGTTGTAGCACAGCTATCAAAGCAGGCTTTGTGCTTGGCTAAAAGGGCCAATAGTGCTTCGAATTGTTGAGGTGTGAGGTCTGAACAAATGACAAGTCCAAAAAGTAAGAACGTGAACCTGGAGCTGGTACTGGTGACGAAGACGAGCAGAGTGCCATGATGGAGGCCAGTGGAAAGGTGTCGATCATTGGCACCATCATTCATTTTCGCAGCAGCATAGAATATGGAGTTGTGGTACAAACGGGCAGAAAAGCGTGGCCACGGAAAAACCGGAGGAGGCAAGTGGTGACGAGAATTACACGGGAAGTGCAGCGAAAAGAAGGAGCCACTAGAGCATCACCGTCGGCTACTTGGGTAGATGCGACAGCTATCACATGGTCGGGACCAGGGCGCTGGCCACAGTCTTCGACAATGACCAAGCTGGAGATCAAGGGCGACTAAACTTGAATGGCCGCATCCATTGTATCTGTGATGTGAATGGCGTTCTCTTCAAAGGATTTAACAGCGGAACCAGAATGTAGAAAGTTGCAACCAAAGATAAGCTCATGAATGCACGTGGGCAACACAACGATCTCAATATGGTGAAGTGTGCTATTGATGTAAACAGAAGCCGCCAGGTTGAATCGGCACGCTATTTGCGCGATGCAACACAGGTTCGGCGTAGGGCGCTCTGACTTTACGGAGCCGCGAGCACATGTCGCAACGCAAAACAGAAGTGGTTGCACCGGTGTCAACAATAGCTTGCACAGGAATGCCTTGAAGAGTCGCTGACAACGTAGTGGCTTGCCGAACATTGGGTAGTTTTGTAGGTCGATAGGACGAAGCTGTTCTCCAAAAACTGCAATCCTTAGTTTTCCGAAAATTTTTTGAACAGTACGGGGAATGAGGGACGAAGCGGTGATGCAGAGCGGCGGTAGAACGATGGAAAGCGTCGTCTGGAGGAACGGTAGTCCTGATGTGTTGAGGGGACACTGGAGAAAACGGAGACCGGTACTGCGTGAATTGGTAAGTGTCTGGAGCATAAAGATGTGGTCTTTGGAACCAGTCTCGCTCGAACTCCGCATAGCCTCGTTGTTCCTCTCGCTGGCAGTGACGGTAGTAATGAAAATGTGGCCTGGGATACCGCAGTAAAGGCAGACGGGACAAGATTGACGCTACTTAGGATACGAGGGTGCAGTAGTCATTCCACCGCGCACAGCAGCAAAATGGCCACAAGAAATGTCAGTTGAGCCACATGTCACGGGAGCAGGTGGAATCGTAGCAAATTCTGCATATGTGGACATCACAGTTTTAGCAACCGATGCTGCCGGTGTCGTCCTGGGCGTCGCATCAGTGTATGTGGACATCGGGAGTGCTGGTGGAGCGACAGGGGGGGGGGGGGGGGACGGTCGGTGTCGCCATTGCCGCTAACTCTTGCTTAACAATATTCCGCAGGTTTAATGGTGAGGACAGAGTAGAGGCGACAGTGAACCGCTACTGTTCCGAAGTTCTTTCCGGATAAGTGTGGTGATAAGGGGTTTTTTTTCAGAGGGAGGCATAAGGCCTGGATCGCTGTCTTGTTGAAGTCAGAAGAACTGCAAATGGTCAAGGCGTTGGCATGTCTAAATGATGTCTCCAACCATAGCGGACTTGCCAACAGTCAAGGAACGTGCTTGTCTTCCATCATATTGTTGTACGCATCACGACAAAGGGCCAGAACATCCTCGATATACGATGTGTATAACTGATGTGCAAGTTGAAAAACACAGGTAGCTTCTGCTTCGTGGTTTCAAAATGACCCGATGAGCATTCAAAGATTTGTTCCAGTTTGTTGTTGAAGGTCAACCAATTGACTAAGTGAGCTTCGTGATTCAAATACCAGATTTTGGCTTCACTGGTCAAGTAGAAAGGGAGGTGGCTCAATTTGTCCCCTTTGGTCCATCGAATGGCTGAGCCCACACGGTGGTGAAAATTCAGCCATTCCTCGACGTGGTCACAGCGGAGACCTGCGTAAAAGGGCGGTAAGCGCTGAGGGCTGGTGGCAGTAGATGAAGAGCAGGCAGCCGCCGGCATAGGGACTGTAGGGTTAGGGCTACGTGCTACGTCGAATGTCTGCATACTTGTGGGATTAACCGGGTGCAAGCGGCGACCGGATCGGACCTCCAGTTGGGAAATGAACGTAGGAGGACGTCGGGAGCTTGATCCACCTCCACTACTTTGAAAGAACCAAATTGATGAGGATGGGTACGTACAAGTCAGAACGATGAAGTAACTAGAATGTGCTTACACTATATATATATATATATATATATATATATATATATATATATATATATATATATATATATATATATATATATATATATATATATATGTATATATATATATATATATATATATATATATGATGTTACGGGTAACTTATTTTATAAATTAAATACGATGCACCATGTTCGGCGAACAAGATGGCGACAGTTCGTAAACAACCAGCCACCAACGTCGTCTTTCTCTTTATTGCAGCCAGGCTGTGCTGGCTGTTGTGTATCATAACCACCCGGCGGTAGAAGCACCGTCTCGGTGCTTGAGCAACTCGGATGCGGTAGAAGGAGGGTGATAAGGCTTAAGTCGAGCCATGTGCACGATGTCACTCGAAGGTGACGATGATGACGTTGAATCGGCTGGAATGATCTCGTATGTAACGTCCGTCACCTGGCGAACGACGCGGTATGGTCCAGTGTAGCGTGACAGCAGTTTTTCAGAAAGCCCTACACGCCGAGGGGGGGACCAGAGGAGGACAAGGGAATCCGATGAAAAGTGCACGTTTCGATGATGAGAATCGTAGAGCGGTCTTTGGTGCTCCTGTGAGGCCCGCAGGCGGCTGCGGGCGAGTTGGCGTGCGTGGTCGGCTCACGCGATAACTTCGGCGGCATACTCAGTAATCGAGGGCAGCAAGGTGTCAAATGGTAGGGCGGGTTCTCGGCCGTATAGAAGATAGAATGGTGAATAGCCGGCAGTGTCGTGACGTGATGAATTATATGCGAACGTCACAAATGGCAAATGAACGTCCCAGTCCTGGTGGTCAGCCGCTACGTATTTATAAAGCATGTCGGTTATGGTGCGGTTGAGGCGCTCCGTAAGTGCGTTCGTTTGCGGATGGTACGAAGTGGCAATTTTGTGCTTGGCAGAGCATGAGCGCAGAATTTCATCAACGACAGCTGATAGGAAGGTCCGGCCCCGGTCAGTGGGAAGTTGGCGTGGAGCTCCATGTACTAAAATGATATCATATATCAGAAAGTCCACCACATTGGGTTGCGCAACTCGTCGGAAGTACTCGTCTGATAGCGTACCGTGTCGCATAGTCAAGTGGCGACAGCGATCCATTTGTTGCCTGAGCTGGAGATCGGGAATGGGCCAAGCAGGTCGAGGCGAACTCGAAAAAAAGGTTCAATGGGAATGTCGATCGGCTGAAGGAATCCAGCTGGTAGGGAAGATGGCTTTTTGCGGCGCTAGCAGGGCTCACAAGCGGTGACGTAGCATTGAACAGAGCAGGCAAGGCCAGGCCAAAAGAAACGACGACGTACACGGTCGTATGTGCGAGAGACGCCCAAGTGGCCCGCCAAAGGAGCGTCATGAAGTTGGTTGAGAACAGTCGCACGAAGTTGTGCTGGTATGACGGGGAGCAAGTCATGGCCATATGGATCGAGGTTACGGTGATACAGGATGCCGTCTTTTACCAGGAACATTTGTAGAGATGCGTCGCGAGGCATTGACTCAAGCTTGTCAATGATGGTTCGCAGGGAAGCGTCCCGGCGTTGTTCGTGGCCAAGGTTCAGTAGCTGCATCACAGACAGAAGGTCTGGATAGGTGTCAGCATGGGCAGCGTCTTCCACAGGGTAGAGTGATAAACAATCCGCATTTTGATGTGACCACCCTGTTTTGTACGATACGGTGAACGTGTATTCTTGTAATCGTAGGGACCAACGAGCGAGGCGTCCTGTGGGATCCTTGAGTGAGGCCAGCCAGCAGAGCGCGTGGTTGTCGGTGACTACCCGGAATGGACGCCCGTGTAAATATGGGCGAAACTTGGCGACTGCCCACACAAGAGCGAGACACTCACGCTTCGTGATTGAATAGTTGCGCTCGGATGTAGATAGCAGTCGGCTTGCATATGCTATAACACGGTCATGTCCGCGTTGGTGTCGCAATAGCATTTCCCCGATGCCCTGCCCACTAGCGTCAGTGCGAACCTCGGTTGGAGCTGATAGATCGAAATGAGCTACAATCGGCGGTGTTGTAAGGAGCGTCGTGAGCTGGGAAAAAGATGAGGCTTGATCAGCACCCCAGAAAAATGGGGTGTCCTTCTTCAGGAGGTTTGTGAGTGGGCGTGCAATGATGGCGAAGTCCTTAACAAACCGTCGAAAGTAGGAGCACAAGTCCACAAAACTGCGAACGTCCTTTGTTGACTTCAGAACAGGAAAGTCCGTGACGGCGCGAATTTTCTCGGGATTCGGGCGGACTCCTGCGGCATCGATGATGTGACCAAGTACGGTTATTTGACGACGGGCAAAGTGGCATTTCGACGAGTTCAGTTGAAGTCCGCTCGACGAAAAACTTCATGAATCGCCGTTAACGCTTGAGATGAGAGTCGAGTGTGGGCGAGAAAACGATAACGTCGTCTAAATAACATAAGCAGGTTGACCAATTAAACCCTTGGAGCAATGACTCCATCATTCGTTTGAATGTGGCCGGCGCATTACAGAGACCAAAGGGCATAACTTTGAAGTGATAAAGCCCGTCAGGAGTGACGAATGCGGTCTTCTCACGGTCCATCTCGTCCACAGCGATCTTCCAATAGCCAGATCGATGGTCGATAGTGGAAAAATACGTAGCACCGTAAAGGCAGTCTAAGGCATCGTCGATTCTAGGCAATGGGTACACATCTTTCTTCGTAATTTTGTTTAGATGCCTATAATCTACACAAAAGCGCCATGTTCCATCCTTCTTTCTGATCAGGACGACAGGAGAAGCCCAGGGGCTACAAGAGGGTTCGATTATGTCTTTTGCAAGCATGTTTTCGACTTCCTGTTGTATGATTGTGCACTCGGACGTGAAAACACGGTATGGACGTCGGCGAATGGGACTCGCGTCACCAGTATTGATGCGATGAGTAACAACACTCGTTCAGCTTAAAGCCCTGCTGGCGAAGTCGAAAATGTCACTATAAGACTCCAGGACGTGACGAAGGGCTTTCGCTTGATCAGGAGCGAGGTCTGATGGTACCATGTGGTCAACGTCGACGCTCGATGAATGTGATAGAGTTGGTTCATAGTCTGAGGTGCAGCAATCTTCCACTCTGGAGGGTTCAACCGTATGGTCTTGTAGAGCAGTAATTTCGGCCAGAGAGATACCTTGTGGAAGAATTTGGGCAGTGAGGGCAAAATTGACAATAGGAAGGCATGTGCAGTTTTCAACAATTGTCAAAATGGTGTGAGGAACAGCGACGCCATGCGTAAGCATCACGGCATGAATTGGTGCCACCATGTAATCGCCGTCAGGTACAGGTGGTGTAGAGAAGAGGTCGATATGTGTGACACAGTTAGGCAGAAGGCGTGCGAAATCAATGCAGCAAAGGCGACATTAGGGTGGGTTGGTCAGATCAGAAAGTAGAGGCATTTCAAGGTCAAGACAGCCGGCTGAACAATCTATAAGGGCCGAGTGAGTGGTTAGAAAATCCATGTCTAGAATTACTTCATGAGGGCAATTTTCTAAAACGGTGAAAAGAACAGCAGTGCTTCTATCGGTGATAGCCACATGGGCAGAGCACATGCCAATAATCGCGGCAGTTTCCCCGTCGGCGTCTCGAACGGCTCGGTTCAAGGCGGGTGTGATAACTTTCTTTAGGCGGCGACGAAGACCAGCACTCATTATGGACACATGCGCGCCGGTATCGATCAACGCGCGCACAGGTACATTGTCTAAAGTAACGTTCAACCGATTCCGGGTGGTCGGTAATGTTACACGATGATTTCTTGCAGAGGTCGTCGTCAATGCAGCTTCACCTCCAGAAGCTGCAATGCCTAGTTTTCCAGTAGGGGGCGCTGCGAATAGGTCGGAAAGGCAGGACGGCGTTGTGAGGGCGAAAGAGATTGACGGCGAGCAGGTGATGGTGAGCGGGCGTAGCGAGGTCTCGTCAGAGGTGCGGCAGAATCAGAGGATGTGGTCGGCATAGGGGAATCAAAATCAAATGTTGAAGACGACTGGTGGACAGAAGAGGCCTGGGTAGGAGACCCATAGTGTGCCGGCGGAGCCCAGTGATTGTGGCAGTGGCGAGCAATATGACCGACACGTCGGCAGTTGAAGCATATGGGCTTGTCGTCCAGTGTACGCCATTCGGACAAATTGTGCTGTCGAGAGTAGTTGGACCCAAATCGAGGAGCGGAGGGACGACGACAAAAAGGCTCGGCAGAGTAGACTGGTTGAATGGGGTGCAGGCCGACGTTCGATAATTCTTGACGAACGATGACTTGTATCAGTGAGATAGTGGTCGGTGAAGGATCAGGCGTCGGAAATGGAGTAGCTACTGCTTGGGCTGCCTCGACCTCGCGGCGAATGATGCGGGTGAGGTTGTCACATCGGGGAACTGGGCGGACGGCGTCATCACAAGAGGAAGTAGCAGCTGTGTTTGGCAGGCGCGTGATGCCATGGGTGACGCGGCGGGCTTTAGCCTGTTCTAGACGGCGGCATTCTGTCAGGATCGTGTCGATGCTCGTAACATTATTAAAAACCAGCAGGTTGAAGGCATCGTCAGCAATCCCTTTGAGGACGTGATTAACTTTTTCTTCTTCTGACATGCGCTGGTCGACCTTGCTACAAAGCGCCAAGACGCCAAGAATGTATGAGACGTACGATTCAGTAGACGCCTTGGCGCGAATGGCGAGAGTCTTCTTGGCAGCGAGCTGACGACCAGATGAATCACCGAAAAAATCACGGATCTTCGATTTGAAAAGATCCCAGCTTGTGATTTCGGCTTCGTTGGTTTCGAACCATGTCCGCGGCGTGCCGTCGAGGTAGAACACAACATTGGTGAGCATGAGCGTGGGATCCCAGTGGTGGGTAGCACTGACTCACTCGTACCGGTGCAGCCAGGAGTCAATGTTGATGGTACCGTCAGCGGAGAAAGTTCCAGGATCCCGCAGGGGGGGGGGGGGGCAGGGTGACGTAGGTTGTCGACTCGGATCGAGAGACCAGTGGGAATGAAGCACTGGCAGTTGAAGTAGCTGAAGAGTCCCCGGTGTTGCGACCGCTGCGCGTCTCCATCGAGGCACGGGAGTCGTCCACCTCCACCAATAATGTTACGGGTAACTTATTTAATAAATAAATACGATACACCGTGCTCAGCGAACAAGATGACGACAGTTCTTAAACAACCAGCCACCAACGTCGTCTTTCTCTTTCTTGCAGCTAGGCTGTGCCGGCTGTTGTATATATATATATATATATATATATATATATATATATATATATATATATATATATATATATATATATATATATATATATATATATATATATATATATATATATATATATATATATATATATATATTGCAAGGGGGTTTATTAGCGACGCCAGATAATAGGCAGACAGCCGGTACAGAAACAAATGCTCGGACAGTCCAGTGTCTACAGCTCGTGCTCGCGCTTCGCACTCAGCGATGGTCCCACTATCATTACCTTGCGAATTCCCCACTACAATGCCCCGGCGACGAAGACGAGCCATCCTGGCGACTCAAGGTGACGAGAGAACAGGAGGGTCGTAACAGGGCTTGAGGCGACTGACGTGGACCGTCTCACGACCAAGGCGGCGCTTGTCCGTGGACGGCTTGAGTGGTTCAATCACATAGGTGACAGAAGAAGGGTGTTGTATGACGCGGTAAGGGCCCGTATACTTCGGTGCAAACTTGGGAGTCAGTCCAGGAGAGTGGAAAGGCAGTCGGAGCCACACGAGAGAACCGATGGGGAAGGTATTCTGAACAAGATCATGGTCGTGGCGATCTTTTTGGAGGGCTTGGTTATCGGCTGTGAAGGACCGTGCAAGTTGACGACACTCTTCGGCATGTTCAGCCATTTCAGAAACTGGGCTGAACTCTGAGGCATCAGGATTGTATGGCAAAATTGTGTCGAGTGTGTTGCATGGGTCACGACCATATGAAAGAAAAAATGGAGAAAAGCCTGTTGTTGATTGAATCGCCGTATTGTAGGCGTACGTCACGAAAGGAAGAACAACGTCCCAGTTGGAGTGGTCGGAATCAATATACATAGCGAGCATGTCTCCGAGGGTTCTGTTGAAGCGTTCCGTTAGGCCGTTTGTCTGAGGGTGATAGGCTGTTGATGTGCGGTGTACCGTACGGCATGAATGTAGGAGCTGCTGCAGAACTTCGGACAAAAATACGCGACCTCTGTCACTCAGGAGCTCCCGTGGTGCACCATGACGAAGAACAAACCGGTGCAAGATGAAGGTTGCAACGTCACGAGCACCAGCCGAAGGCAGGGCTGCCGTTTCGGCGTACCTTGTCAGATGGTCGGCAGCCACAATCACCCATCGATTGCCACCAACAGAGCACGGTAGCGGGCCGTATAGGTCAATCCCAACACGGTCGAATGGGCGTGCAGGACATGGCAAAGGCTGCAGTTGACCGGGTGAATGAGGGAATGTCTTGCGCTGCTGACACTGGGAACATGAGCGAATGTGTTTGCGTACAAACGTGTACATACCCCGCCAGTAGTAACGTTGGCGGATCCGCTCATACGTCTTTAGCGCACCGGCGTGTGCGTGTTGCGGTTCAGCATGAAAATATTTGCAGATATCAGACCGCATATGGCTGGGTATGACTAGCAGCGATTTACGACCCGTCACTTGATAGTTGCGACGGTATAACAGGCCATCCCGTATGGTGAAATGCGTTGCTTGGCGGCGAAGAGCACGCGGGTAACCGGAAGTTGATGCGTCAGAAAGCATATTCAATAGCGAGGCGATCCAAGGGTCCTTGCGCTGTTCGGATGGCATGTCTGTGACGCTGACGGCAGAGAGGGGAAGGTCCAGGGCTGATATATCCGTATCATCGGATTTCACGGGTGATCGTGAAAGCGCATCTGCGTCAGAGTGCTTTCGCCCCGATCGGTAGACGACGCGTATGTCGAATTCTTGGAGGCGTAGTGCCCAACGTCCGAGGCGGCCGGAAGGATCTTTTAGCGAAGCCAACCAACAGAGTGCGTGATGGTCAGTTACCACATCAAAAGTTTGGCCGTACAAATAGGGGCGAAACTTGTTTAACGCCCACACAATCGCGAGGCACTCTTTTTCCGTAACAGAATAGTTGGCTTCTGCCTTAGTGAGGGCGCGGCTGGCATAGGCGACCACATACTCCGTAATACCTGGCTTGCGTTGCGCGAGTACTGCACCAAGGCCAACGCCACTTGCATCCGTGTGTACTTCGGTTGGCGAAGTAGGGTCGTAATGGCGCAGTACGGGTGGTGAGGTAAGGAGTCGGCGCAGTGTTGCGAAGGATTCGTCACAGGCTGCTGTCCAATTCGAAAGATCTGCAGGGCCAGCAAGGAGTTTGGTGAGTGGAGCGATGATGGAGGCAAAGTTCCGGACAAAGCGACGAAAATAGGAGCACAGGCCCACAAAGCTCCGTAGTTCTTTAACAGTAGTCGGCTTAGGAAATTCGGCAACTGCACGAAGCTTGTCAGGGTCGGGAAGAATGCCGGCTTTCGAGACAACATGACCAAGTATGGTGAGTTGTTTAGCCCCGAAGTGACACTTCTTCAGGTTAAGCTGAAGCCTGGCGTTTGTAAGGCACTGTAGAATCTTGCGCAGAAGAGTGAGATGCGAAGTGAAATCGGGTGACAACGTCATCAAGATAGCACAAGCAAATGTTCCATTTGAGACCACGTAAAATGCTGTCCATCATTCGCTCGAATGTGGCAGGCGCATTGCAGAGTCCGAATGGCATCACGGTAAATTCATAGAGGCCATCCGGTGTGAGAAACGCCGTTTTTGGCCGATCACACTCAGCCATTGGGACCTGCCAATAACCCGAGCGAAGGTCAAGCGAGGAAAATAATTCTGCACCTTGGAGACAATCGAGAGCGTCGTCTATGCGGGGAAGAGGGTAAACATCTTTCCTCGTAATGTTGTTTAGGCGCCTGTAGTCTACGCAGAACCGGACTGAACCATCCTTTTTTTTCACGAGTACAACTGGGGAAGACCAAGGACTACAAGAAGGCTTAATGACTCCGCGCTGTAGCATGTCGTCTACTTGTTCTGCAATTACCCGACGCTCCGCTGGTGACACACGATAAGGGCGCTGGCGCAAAGGAGTACTCTTTCCTGTGTCAATTGTGTGCACAACGGTGTTCGTTCTTCCTAGCACCGCTTGGGGAAAGTCAAACGAACGCTTGAATTCGTGCAGCAGGGTAACAAGCTGCTCTCGTTGAGCCGGGGCAAGATGGCTGTCAATAGAATGGTGAAATGCATCGGTAGACACGCTGTTCAAGGCAAAGTGAGGAACCAACGCGTTCAGCTCCATATTCGGCTTGGTGTTGAAAAAATCGGCAGGCACGATAGTACCTTCATCGATGAGCTGAATGTGGCCGAGCGTCTCGTTGCGGCGCAAACTGAGGGGGCACGAGTTGGGATTGGAAATAAATATCCCGGTAGTGTCTTGACAAAGCTCAAGAACGGCGAATGGCAGCGATGTGTGGTGGCGGCTACCGAAGATGTCAGATGGCGTGAATAGGACGGTAGCGTCAGAAAGTGAAGCACAGCAGGCAGGGACAAACTGGGCGCTGAAAGGAGGAAGGTCTATGTCCGTCGCGACGACAAGGTTAGCCACACTAGATACGGCCGCATCAACAGAAGGCGCATCACCAAACGGTAACAGCTCCACTTCGGCCCGAGCGCAGTCCACGACGGCGTGATTACGTGATAAAATGTCCCATCCTAGGATGACATCGTGGGAACATGAAGCCAACACGTGAAATTCAATGGTGTACAACACGTCTCGAATCATAACTTTTGCTGTACATGACGCGACGGGCTCAATTTGTTGGGCGCTCGCAGTACTAAGAGAAACCACGGGAGAAAGCATCGTCACTTTACGAAGAGAGTGGACTTGGTGGACTTGGTGGCACCGACCAGGGACCGATGCTTATTCCTGCTCTTTTCGTTGTGCAGATTGCGCTATGGCCTAAAGGCCTCTCTACCGGGCTGGTCACGCATCTGCACACAAATGGAACTACGCCAGTAATCACCGATGACATAACAACAGGGAACGAATCTGCGCAAGCGCCTGCGATCTTCTACGCACCTCTACAGCGCAGCTACCACGCCACGGACGAGATCTCGTCGACGCAAGCAGGCGCCCAACAGTATAAAAGCCTGGCTCATGACACGAGACACTTCAGTGGACTTGGTGGCACCGACCAGGGACCGATGCTTATTCCTGCTCTTTTCGTTGTGCAGATTGCGCTATGGCCTAAAGGCCTCTCTACCGGGCTGGTCACGCATCTGCACACAAATGGAACTACGCCAGTAATCACCGATGACATAACAACAGGGAACGAATCTGCGCAAGCGCCTGCGATCTTCTACGCACCTCTACAGCGCAGCTACCACGCCACGGACGAGATCTCGTCGACGCAAGCAGGCGCCCAACAGTATAAAAGCCTGGCTCATGACACGAGACACTTCAGTGGACTTGGTGGCACCGACCAGGGACCGATGCTTATTCCTGCTCTTTTCGTTGTGCAGATTGCGCTATGGCCTAAAGGCCTCTCTACCGGGCTGGTCACGCATCTGCACACAAATGGAACTACGCCAGTAATCACCGATGACATAACAACAGGGAACGAATCTGCGCAAGCGCCTGCGATCTTCTACGCACCTCTACAGCGCAGCTACCACGCCACGGAGAGATGTCGTCGACGCAAGCAGGCGCCCAACAGTATAAAAGCCTGGCTCATGACACGAGACACTTCAGTGGACTTGGTGGCACCGACCAGGGACCGATGCTTATTCCTGCTCTTTTCGTTGTGCAGGTTAGTAACAATTACTCGGTAACCTCATTAATAGACGATGATGTAACCCTGATGGTGCTGCCAAGTCCACGCTTTCTTGTTGCCCTGATTGCTGATTGCTATGATGTGTGTAAGCTGCTGTTACTAACATCGGGTGATGTTGAGCTAAATCCCGGTCCGAATTCTGATTCAGAATCGGACACCCGTCCCAACAATGACATTTTAAAACAAATACTCAAAGAACAAACTAAAACAAATAAAACGTTAAAGGAAGTAGTGGCTAATTTGAAAAAGGTTGAACGAACTGTGGATAATATGGAAACCAGGCTCACTAAAATCGAAATTGATATGGAACGACTTAAACACTGCGAAGAAAAATTGGCCGAGTATGAAAGTAAGCACGTCACCATGAAAGATGAAATTGGAAGTCTTGCACTTAAACTGGATGATTTAGAAAACAGAAGCCGACGTAATAACTTGATTATCTATGGTGTAACGGAAGAGTCTGACGAAGATGCTATCTTACTGGAAAAGAAAGTAAAAGATGACATTCTGAAACAAACACTCGGTATCGAAGTAAAGACCATCGAAAGGATTCATAGAATAGGCAACCATAGAACCAGCCAGGGAAGGCCAATCATCCTACGTCTCTTCGACTACAGTGAAAAAAACAAAATCTTATCTTGCTGTTATAAACTCAAGGGTACGCCCTTATCCGTCTCCGAAGATTTTTCCAAAAGAGTAAGGGATATGCGCGCGCACTTATGGCACTCTGCGGCAAACGAAAGGGCCAAAGGAGCAAAAGTCAAACTGTCGTTCGATAAACTGAAAGTCAATGATAAAGTTTATACTTGGGACCCAGTAAAGAATGCTAGAACAGATATATCGAAGAAAGCGGGTCCACCACGAAACAACCGACCAACTTCATCTACGCATAAAACTTCTACAAATAAGAAAAACTCGAACTGACAGCACAGTACTAAAACACTTAGAATCGTTTCCCTCAATGCCAGAAGTGTGCTAAACAAGTTTGATGAACTAGAGAACATAATTTCGTCCTACCAACCTCACGTTCTAATAATAACAGAGACTTGGCTTCACTCCGGAGTACGTGACTCGGAAGTCGTCCCTCCCTCATACAGACTGCTCCGTAAAGATAGAGGGTCAAGAGGCGGGGGCGTAGCGGTAGCAATTAAAAAAAATATCAAATCCTTTGAACTCGATGGCATTCCCGACCACGAAAGCGTCTGGTGCAAAATAACATATTATGATAAAAGTATAATTGTAGGAGGGGTATATCGGCCTCCAAATGCGGCACCTGACTACATTGAAGTGATTCATGATTATCTTTCAAAGCATACTAACTCTAGGTCAAAAATTATCCTTGCTGGGGATTTTAATCTTCCCGGAATAAATTGGAACAATGGTTCACATGATGGTCGTGACGTTGCTAGTTCAGAATTACTACTGGACGTAGCGTTCGCGTTTTCATTGAATCAACTAGTAACTGATAACACTCGGATCACTGCGACGTCATCGTCTTTACTTGACCTAGCGTTTGTAAGTAGTACATTAGAAGGTTCTTCTGCGTCCATCGAGAATGGCATTTCCGATCACAAATCGATTACCTTAACCTGCCCTATTTCATGCGCGAAGAAATACAAAAAGCCACTACCTACTTACTTTAAAGATTACGCACGTGCAAATGACCCTGCTGTGCTACGTTTCCTGGAAACACAATTTCATGAATTCATTGAGCTTACAGACGTAAAAGAACTTTGGGCGCATTTTAAAAGCACTGTTAAATATTGCGAAGACACATTCATTCCGAATAAAAAGAAACGCATCAACCGAGAATACCCTTGGATAACGCGTGAGATAATTCAACTGAAAAGAAAAATAAAACGACGGCAGAAAAAGGGAACCAAAAACAACGTACGTGATCTTATCAGGACATTAAAGCATAAAATGTCAGAAGCAAAAACCCGCTTCTTTAACACTACGTTAGCTTCGTTTATGGCGCACTGTCCCAAAAAATTCTGGCGATACTTATCAGATGAACGAGACTCAATCTCACAAATTAAAAATTCGGAACAAATCATTAAAGATCCCGAACACATTGCTAATGAGATGAACAAGTTTTTTCAGTAAGTTTTCACGAAACATACCAGTAATGCGCTACTACCTCCTTATACTGTGAAAATACCCATGGAAGAATTAATCGTAAATGAGGAGGGCATACTTTCTCTATTACAAAAGCTTGATCAAAAGAAATCTACGGGCCCCGATCAAATCACTAACTCATTTTTAAGCCGATACGCTAATTGGACATCTAAGTATCTCTTTAAAATATACACGTTATCTCTTCAAACTTCACAGATACCAGACGACTGGTGCAATGCTGTAGTAGTTCCTATACATAAATCAGGCCCCAAACTAGAAATAAGCAACTACCGCCCAGTGTCACTTACGAGTTCGTGCTGCAAAATAATGGAACATGTAATTTTCAAGGCCATAATAACTCACCTAGAAACAAACGAACTTCTCTACAAACAACAGCATGGTTTCAGATCAGGCCTCTCAACTATAACCCAATTAGCTGAATTAACTCATGACATAGCCAACGCAATCAACGAAAACGTCCAATTAGATGCTATATTTTTAGACTTTTCTAAGGCGTTCGACGTTGTCCCACATCTGGATTTAGTCAAAAAACTAACGGCTTTTGGTATTGATATGAAAATAATATCCTGGATCAACAACTTCTTAACTAAACGGAAACAAAGCGTTAAAATTGACAATCAGCTATCAGAACCACTTGATGTTTATTCTGGTGTACCTCAGGGATCGGTTCTTGCACCTCTGCTATTTTTAATGTTTATTAACGACATCCACTTTTCCGTTGAGAACCCTATTCAGATGCGTCTGTTTGCCGACGACTGTGTCGTGTACACAGTCGTGCGCAATTCAGACGACCAAACTAAACTTAACAATTCACTTCAGGCAATTTATTCCTGGTGCAATACTTGGGGCATGAAATTAAACACATCAAAAACGCATTGCATTTCTTTTACAAATAAGAAATCCCCCCTTAACTATACATATAGGATTGGAAACTCAATTATCGAAAAATGCAATCAAGTAAAATACCTAGGCATTACACTCACGCCGAATCTCAACTGGGAACCACACATCTTGGCCATGTGTCAGAAAGCGGAAAAGAAGTTATCTTTTTTGAGAAGAAAACTGCGCAATGCACCACCACATATTAAAATAAATGCCTACAAAACACTAATTAGACCATGTTTAGAGTACGCCGATCTTATCTGGAGTCCACATCAAAAGTACCTGATTAGTAAAATAGAACGAATACAAAAATTGGCAGTAAGGTTCGTATATTCAGAATTCGCGAGGCAGTCCAGTACCGCAGATTTACTCGCAAGGGCAAACTTAAAACAACTCTTTCAACGCAGAATAATGTCACGATTAAAATTCCTTTACCAATTATATCATGGTCATTTCCACATATCACGCTCTCATTATCTGCAAGATCCACTTAAACAATCATTCCGACTAAATCATTCTAAAACAATACGCCAACCTTTAAGTCGTGTAAACGCTCACAAACATTCACTTTTTCCGTCAGCTATCTCCCTCTGGAACAGCCTACCCAACGACATTGTTTGTCTTAGTACGATTGACTCTTTCATCAACCGCATACAGTGTATTGAATTTGCACCATGATTTTTTATTTTTTTTTTGTTTGTTCATTTTTTTTTCTTTTTTTTCCCTGGCAATGTATGTATTTCGATGTATCTGTGTACCCACTCCTGCTTGGGCCGTGAAGGGCCTGCAGTATATTCAAATAAAAAAAAAGAGAGCGGCAGAGTCTCTCACTAATCACAGATATCGCGGCACCGGTATCGATGAGTGCGAGTGTTCGTACACCTTCGACGATTACATCGATAAGATTGGCGGGAGACAGGCGAGGACTTGAACGATTAGACGATGACGCAGCTCGTGCCTCCGGAGCTGCGGCAGTTAGTTTTCTGTCTCAATGGAGGTGGGTCGTCGACGCATAGGCGACACGGAACGACGACTTGGTGAAGGTGAAGGCGAGCGGGAAGTAGAACGTCTAGAAGCGAATGTTCGGGCGCCGGAAGCAGTTTGCGCATCGCGTTCGTGAACTTCAGGTGGTACGTGAGGCGCGTGGTATGGAGGTCGAAACGAATAGTCAGGATATCTTGGTGCGTTAACTGTGAAGCGCCGACGACATAGACGTGCAACGTGACCTGGAATTCCGCAAAAGTAACATATAGGCCGGTTGTCAGCGGTGCGCCAAGGATTTCCGGCGTGTTGCTGTGGAAACGGCGCGGTGGACGGTCGCACAGGTTGTGGCGTATACATTGGCAGACGAGATGCAGGAGGCATTGCCGCGACGGCCGCATAAGTCAGTGGCGCGGCAACAGGCGTTGGTTGAGAGGCAGGCGTAGGTAATGGCAACGCCTCGGAGACCTGCTCCTGAATAGCCTGTCTTATTGTCGGCGTTAGGCGGTTCGTTGGTGCTTCGGTGGTCGGCAGATACGAGAGACATGAAAGTTGTCGTGCGACCTCTTCGCGTACATATTCTTTTATCTGCTCCAGCAGGGAGCTGTCACCACCGACGGCCAGGGCAGCGAGAGAGTCGTCTGCAGTCGTCGACCTCCGAACTGCTGCACGTTGTTTCCGAATCTCTTCCAAGCTCTGGCACAAGGTCACAAGTTCGGATACGGTACTTGGGCTCTTTGCCAGCAACATTTGATAGGCATCATCGTCTATGCCTTTCAAGATATGCCTGATCTTGTCATGTTCGGTCATCTCAGGGTTGAAGCGCCGGCATAAATCGATTACATCTTCAATATAGCTTGTGAAGTTTTCGCCCTGCCTTTGTGCACGTCCGCGTAGGCGCTGCTCAGCACGCAGCTTGCGCACTGTGCGGCGATCGAACACAGCTGCGAGGGTGGTCTTGAAACCGGCCCAAGTGATAAATTCAGTGCGGTGGTTTGTGAACCACAGGCTGGCGACGTCTTTGAGATAAAATGGGACATACTCCAATTTCGAGGGGTCGTCCCACTTGTTGGCGGCGCTCACCTTCTCAAACAGCTGCAACCAGTCCTCCACATCTTGGTCCTCGGTGCCACTGAAGAAGGGCGGATCTCGTTGGCGCAGGGTGGTAGGCACGATGACCAGTTGAGATTGGGCCGTGCTTTGCTGAGTGGTGCCTTGCTCGGTCGTCTGATCAGGCATTGCTGATGTAGTGGGCAGCTTCCGGCTTCGAAGTTTCAGGTTTGCGTACCCAGCACACTTCCACCACTTTGCAAGGGGGTTTAATAGCGACGCCAGGTAATAGGCAGACAGCCGGTACGGAAACAAATGCTCGGGCAGTCTAGCGTCTACAGCTTGTGCACCCGCTCACGCTTCGCACTCAGCGATGGTCCCACTATCATTACCTTGCGAATTCCCCACTACAATATATATATATATATATATATATATATATATATATATATATATATATATATATATATATTGTGGGCATTTAGTATACGCATCCTCTTCACCAGTACATTATCATCATTATCATGTGTGGCTTATGCATCCCCATCGTTGTCGCGTAGCATCATCATCTTGGTCCGATCATCTCAGCTGTCGGCTGCCGGTTCTTCGGGCCTAATAAAGGTCTTCCAAACCAAGACTCCATACGTGGTGGAGCGTGCTGTTGGATCCCCCGCCATCCTCTCGACCACTCTACCCCCTGGAGCTACGTTCAGGTCGCCGCTTGGGCCAGGTGTCCGGAAATATGTCGCATCAAGAAGAGGTCGGTGCTGCAGCCGTTCCCACTCCGCCACCGCGTGCCGCGCCTTTTCACGTCATTAACAGCCTCAAGCGTGAGCCCCATCCCTTCGCTGGTATGCGCGGGGAAGATGTGGAGGAATGGCTGGACGATTTCGAACGGGTCGGCGCTGCTAACCGGTGGGATAACACCTACAAACTCGCTTACGTGTCATTCTACCTCACGGGTGTCGCGAAGACGTGGTTCCTCAACCACTTCATGGACATCCCCGACTGGTCAGCCTTCAAAGATCAGCTTCGCCATGTCTTTGGCCCACCGGCTGTCCGTTCAGCTCTCGCAAGGAAAGCTCTTGCGACTCGAAAACAGCACATCGGGGAGTCGTATACATCCTACATCGAGGATGTCCTTTCACTTTGCCGCCGGGTTGACACCCCAATGACAGAGTCAGACAAGGTACGCCAGCTTCTTAAGGGCATTGGACCCGTCGCATTCAATGCCCTTGCAATCCAGAATCCGGCTACCGTTGCTGACGTTGCGACAACCTGTCAGCGCCTCGAAGAACTTGAGTCGATGCGCCTACAACCGGACAGTGACGCGGCCCGTATTACGACTGATCCAAACCTACGAGAAACGATAAGGGTGATAATACGCGAAGAATTAGAATCAATGGGATTCACACTACCATCAGTATCTACCATTCAGCCTTCTTCAACGTCATTGCGGGATGTCATCAGGGAAGAGCTCACGTCCATGACCCACATGGCCAACCTGCAGCCCATTGTCTCTCGTACTCTACCATCGTTCCCGCACACCGCCGCCGCACCACCAGGCACCGTCAGCTCGACGTCCCCGCCACGAACGTACGCGTCGGTTGCTGCCGCACCTCCCACAAGCTTTCCCACGAGCTTTTCATCACCACCGCGTGAGCCGTCACCTGTCCCTCTGACTTCTCTCTCTCCTGGTGCAGTTAGCGCAAGCTACTACCCTCCTCATCGATCGACTCGGCCTACGTGCTATTATTGCGGCTATCGTGGTCACATTGCACGCTTTTGCCGCAAGCGCCAGCAAGACGAGCGCCGAGGGTATGACATACGCGAACGGGACTATACCGCAGGAGCCTTGTACCAGGGTCGCCGTTATTCGTCACCGCCGCGTCGGTCTCCATCTCCGCCAGCATCGGGTGAACTGCGCAGTAGTCACCGATCAACCCGACGCCGTTCACCGTCGCCTTACCGTCGCTCTTCTTCTCCTCTTCAGCCCGCTTCCCTTACTTCTGATCGGCGTCCGGAAAACTAAGCGATGCAGTTTTTGGAGGACAAACTGCATTCCAACACAAGACTCCAATTCCGCCAGCGCGCCCCTACAATATGATTGCGGTCACAGTTGAGGGAGTGGACGTTGATGCTTTGGTGGACACTGGGGCTGCGTTTTCTGTTATTCGTGCTGATTTGTGTGCCCGTCTTCGAAAAGTCATGACGCCTTATGATGGACCGACACTGGTTACAGCCCAGGGAACAATGATTCGCCCTTCCGCTCTCTGTACTGCCCGTGTACTAATCGACGAAATTCTTCATCATATAGAATTTGCTGTGCTATCCCCGTGCTCCCATGAACTCATTTTAGGCTGGGACTTTCTTTCCTCTGCTTCTGCGGCTATTTGCTGTGCACAACGTGTCGTCCATCTTACTGACACGGACCACTTGCTCAACGACGAAACCTACAGGCCACTTCGACTCATCGCTGCAGTAGACATCGAGTTACCACCAAACGAACATCAATTAGTGACAGTTTTGTCCAACGACGTCGACTCTGGTGACATTTTGGTCACTCCGTCACCGTATTGCCTTAAGAAAGGCATAGCTCTGGCATCAGGTGTGGCTCGCTTCAACGATGGATCAGCTGTCCTCGCTGCTACGAACACCACACCAGATAAAATTTTACTGCCGCGGGGCACTACTGTCGCCTGCGTTGCCGATCTGGAGCCTGTGTGCGTCGTGCCTCTTACCCCTGCCTCCTCTAAAGGCCATCCTGGAGATCATGCTGCTTCCTCGGCCTTTACAGCAGCCATCAACAAGGACTTGACAGACTTGCAGAAGCAGCAGCTGCTTGATTTGTTGCAAAAGCATGCAAACTCTTTTGACGTTCATTCATCCAGCCTGGGTCAGACAACTGCTACAGCACATCGTATTCAGACCGACGGAACATCCATTGTGCATCGTCGTCCGTACCGCGTCTCCCTAGCCGAACGAAAAATCATTGAGGAAAACGTAGACGATATGCTGCAACGGGAGATAATCCGACCCTCAACCAGTCCTTGGTCGTCTCCAGTGGTTTTGGTGCGTAAAAAAGACGGTTCCGTACGATTTTGCGTCGATTACCGAGCACTCAATAAGATCACTAGAAAGGACGTAAACCCCATGCCACGCATCGACGACGCCCTAGATTTCTTACAGGGTGCTGAATACTTTTCGAGCCTCGACTTGCGTTCAGGCTATTGGCAAATCCCCATGCACGAAGATGATAAAGAAAAAACTGCGTTTGCAACGCCGGACGGCCTATACGAATTCAATGTTATGCCGTTCGGTCTATGCAATGCGCCCGCAACTTTTGAGCGCATGATTGACACCGTGCTGCGTGGCCTGAAATGGAAGACTTGCCTATGTTACCTCGATGACATTGTTGTCTTTTCATCGACGTTTTCTCAACATCTGCAACGCTTGGACGAGGTCCTGACTTGTCTTGCGGGCGCTGGTCTTCAAATTAACACCAAAAAGTGCCATTTCGCCAGCAGATCTATCAAGGTACTCGGTCATATTGTGAGCAAGGACGGAATTCGCCCAGACCCTGATAAAACTGCTGCAGTGCTTCGCTTCCCTCGCCCTGACAAACCAAAAGATTTGCGAAGTTTCCTTGGTCTCGCCTCTTACTTTCGGCGATTCATACAAAACTTTGCCTCCATAGCCGCACCACTTCATAAGCTACTTGCTTCCGGTATGCCCTTTCAGTGGTCTCAGGAATGTGAATCAGCTTTCGACAGGTTGAAGAGTGCCCTCACGACCAACCCTGTACTTGCTCATTTTCACGATGATGCACCGACCTTCCTGCACACAGACGCTAGCGGCCGCGGTTTAGGAGCCGTGCTCCTGCAACGCGACAACTCTTCGCGAGAGCGAGTCGTTGCATACGCCAGCCGCGTCCTCTCCGCAGCCGAGAGGAACTACACGATCACCGAGCAGGAGTGCCTCGCCATCGTTTGGTCAGTACAGAAATTTCGTCCATACCTGCATGGCCGCCATTTCACCATTGTGACCGACCACCATGCTTTATGTTGGCTTTCGACACTCAAGAACTTGTCGGGACGCCTCGGACGTTGGATTCTACGCCTCCAAGAATATGATTTTGAGATCGTGTACAAGTGTGGCAGGAAGCATAGTGACGCCGATGCTCTTTCTCGCTGCCCACTACCAGCGACTCCACTTGGGGTTTCAGCCGTCAATTTGCACAACACGCCCTCGGAGTCCACGTCTACGGCGGTTTCCTCTCTCGCCTCTATGGACCAGCTGCCTTCGGACGACCCGCACGATTTTCCATCTCGAAAGTTGGCTGACCCATACTGTCGACGTATTATAGACTACCTCACTGGCAGTTCCCGTCCACCTAATGCAAGGCTCCGTCGCCAGCTCTCGCAATTTAAGCTGGACAACTCGGTGCTGTACCGCAAAATTTACCATCCTGACGGTCAGCGCTGGGTTCCCGTTCTACCCCGATCGCTTCGGTCCGAAGTCCTCAGGGCACTTCATGACCATCCGACTGCTGGTCACCTTGGTTACCATAAAACCTACGATCGCCTTCGAAGTCGGTTTTATTGGCCAGGCATTACCACTAGCGTAGCTCGGTACGTCGGGTCCTGCACTACCTACCAATGTAGAAAACTACCAACATCTGCTCCCGCCGGTAAACTACAGCCTCTTCCGTGCCCAGCCACACCATTCGAAGTTGTAGGCGTCAATCTTTATGGCCCCTCCCAGTCAGTGCTGCTGGAAACCGGTGGATAGTAACAGCCATTGACCATTTGACGCGCTACGCCGAGACGGCATCCGTTACTACAGGTTCAGCTTCTGAGATTGCCGATTTCATCCTCCGAGCCATTATACTGCGTCATGGTGCTCCACGTGGGTTGCTCAGTGACCGTGGAAGGGCCTTCCTTTCACAACTAGTGAACGAACTTCTTCAGGCCTCCGGCACAACTCACAAGACTGCCTCTAGTTATCATCCCCAGACTAACGGCCTCACTGAGCGATTCCACCGCACTCTTGCTGACATGATCGCCGCCTATATTCAACCAGACCACAAAAACTGGGACGTTGTTCTCCCATTCGTCACTTTCGCCTACAATACGGCCATTCAGCGAACAACCGGCTACTCGCCATTTTACCTAGTTTATGGACGCTCCCCTACTACTTTCCTTGACGTCTCCTTCTTTACCTGCCAAGTGAATTCATCTCCATCCTCTTCAGAGGAATACGTTTCACGACTCGCACAGTGCCGCCAACGAGCTCGTATAAACACTGAAGCCTGCCAGGAAGACAGAAAGCTAGTTTATGATGAATCGCATCGTGATGTATTCTTCCAACCTGGAGACGAAGTGCTCCTTTTGACGCCTGTTCGCACACCTGGCTTGTGCGACAAATTTCAGCCTCGGTTTATTGGACCGTACACAGTTCTTGAAGAGACTTCACCAGTGAATTATCGCGTGACGCCACTTGTAGCCCCAGCAGATCGCCGTTATCGAACTACAGAGGTCGTCCATGTCTCCCGTATGAAGCCCTTCATGCGACGTTCTTTGTCCCCTTGACTTGCCGCGGCCAGGCTGGCCGCTTTCACCTGGGGGGAATTGATGTGGGCATTTAGTATACGCATCCTCTTCACCGGTACATTATCATCATTATCATGTGTGGCTTATGCATCCCCGTCGTTGTCGCGTAGCATCATCATCTTGGTCCGATCATCTCAGCTGTCGGCTGCCGGTTCTTCGGGCCTAATAAAGGTCTTCCAAACCAAGACTCCATAATATATATATATATATGTGACGCTATAATGACTGGGTGACGTGGTCCGACTCATACTCCATGTTTATTCTAATCTCACTTCTTCCTTCTCGGCTTCTACCAATCATCGCTTCATACGTCACACGATTCCCCCTCCCCCTCGAAAGAAAGCATGGATTACGAACAAGGAAAAGTACACAAGGAGAGGTTGAGAAGTCACAAATGTCCAAATGCACAATTGGTTTCATGGCCCCGTGGTGTTCCGTAAACTCGCAAAACTTCAGGAAAGAGTGCAGCAGTCCGGTTAACGCAGGAGTTCTGGTGGGCGAGGCTGATGGTTGCGTCCTAGATAACACAAGAATGTTTGGACGTGGAGATAGCGGGAATCGCAGCCGGCATTCTTGTGAAGAACAAACAAGGTTCGAACACCTTGCAGAATGGACAGTTCAGATATCGTAAGCATCGATTTTTTCGTCGTGGCACAGGTCGTGCAGGCAGCTTGTGTGCGCGTTGATCGAGGTTGATTGGGCGCTGCCTGTGTTTCTGCCGAGTACAAGGGGTGCTTTTGTGGCTTTTGGAAATTTTTCTATGGCGATGTCGCAGATGGTTTGATGGAAGGCACATTCTTGATCTTTGGTGGAGAATGTATCCACCACAATGGGCCTGTTTGCAATGTTCAAGCCTTAAGAGTGCACTCGATGAAGTTTTGTTTCGCCGTTGACAATGTTGAAGTATGCGTTGACGTTGTAGTTTCTTGGTTTCATCGACTTGCTTGTGGTGTGACATTGATCGTGCGGTGTCAGGATTCTTAGCAAGTCTTTCGCAGGCTTCTACGACGTGAACCAATGCAGATGTTTCCGGCACAAAACAATGTGCGGGGTTTCGTGCACTGAATCTTCTGTATTCATAAATCGTTCATTGTTGGTGGTTGCCTGAAGATTACTTGTGTCATCAGAAGTCGCACCTGTGCTTTTGTTTTCATTGTTGGCAGTGAGGTTGCATACTGGATTCACGTCACTTCGATCTTGTAATTGATTAACACTAGACGCTTCTGCAGAAGACTTTCCTTCACAAGATGCTGATTGTGAATGCTTCTGTCTTTGTGGCACTGCTGAGCTGAATGCCAAGTCAGTTTGCAAAGTACGCATGCGGCATGAGGTATAAATGCATCTCAGTCATCAATAGCGGATTAAATTCTTTTATGAAGCAGTGAGTTGAGCATTGGTGATATATCCGCGGATGAGGAACCAGGTGGAAGGTTGGGAACACGACCACGTGGTCTTTCCGTGAGCATGTGGCTAACTTCACCTGACGGGAATTGTACATTCATGCTCTGTACTCGAGTGCGTGAAGGCTGCTTATGACTGCGATGACTGAGTTTGAATGCACTGAGAGTGCGTGGGCTAATCGAATCTTCATTATAGTCTTGAAACCAGATGATCATTCCATCTTTTATCTTTTGCCAAGACTCGTCGTTGTCGAATATGTGGGTGACGTAAAACTTAAATGCCTCACCGGTGACATAGTCGCTGAAGTTCGTAACCATCTCCCGTTCCGACCAAGATGCAGCGGTAGCGTGGAGCTCGAACAGGTCGAACCAGTCCTGTACAGGTCCATCGTCCGCTGCTCCGGTGTACTTGGGGATGGGAAGGTCGGTCGATGGTTCTGCCATGATGCCGGTAACTGCTTGCGCTTGAGATCACCTCTTCTGTGGTCGATATTCAGTTGAGGCGTATTGCCGGTGGCTTCGTGAATGACGCGTGGCTGACGAGCGGTGGCCAGGTCTTCATCCTGTCGACTTGTGTGACGCTACGATGACTGGGTGACGTGGCCCAGCTCATATGCCATGTTTATTCTAATCTCACTTCTTCCTTCTCGGCTTCTACCAATCATCGCTTCATACGTCACATATATATATATATATATATATATATATATATATATATATATATAGAGAGAGAGAGAGAGAGAGAGAGAGAGAAAGAGAGACAGAGAGAAATAAGCGTGTTATGGGTGAGCTGTAATTTGCTTTTCTTACGAAGTGCTCACTTAGTGGTAATGTTAAAACTTGCTACCTTCATGAAATTACAGGATGATCCTGACCCTGCTGCTGTGCGTGCTGGTGGCACTTACCGCGCAAGCAATGGGGCCTCAAGAGGCAGGTAAGCAGTTGCGCTGCCCCGCGATGTTTGTCTGCAGCACCCTCTGCGCAGGACGTGCCATACTGCCGGGCGCAATAATCGTGGACGTTCGCCATGGGCTGCTGCTGCCCCAGGGTCACTCACGTGAGGAGTTGGAGCCGGTAATACGCGACAGCCTGCGCATCCTGGATCTCTATCTTCACGAAACCGGGGGCACCAATAGGCCATTCAGGGTCAAGCGCAGTGCTGCCGCGAAGCACCTGCTCACGGCGAAGAATATCCGTACTCGCGTGGACGAGCGCCGCAGAGCAAATGTCAAGTTGCCCTGCCGTGGTAAGGCCAGGGCTAAGCGCAGCTCCCGCTACGCGCTTAACGCATTCTCGATCAACCCGAAGCCGGCGAACAAGTCGGGAGGATACTACACTCTATTCGCCCGGGTCTCTGAGGCTGTCCTTCAAGACCTGATGGCGCGTAACCCACCTGCCGGCGAGTCAAATCTTTCAAGACACCATCAATCGCCTAACCACTACTCAGGCGAGCTTTTCCAGTACGTAGTCAACAGCACGGCAGGTCAGCCACGACTACCACTACCGCCAAAGGTGAGCCAAGGGCACAACCTTAACCATAGCCTCGGTTGTTATATGCTCGCTGAGCGTAAGAAAACAAAATTTTCACTAAGTGCTTCGTTCGTTTAATAAATTTCAGTAAACAAAAACGCATATTTATAGACCAGTTCTGTTCTGTTTACAAGAAATGTTCCTTAATTTTCACGCTATGTGTTTTTGTCTTTTCTTTCTGGTTTTCTGCCACTGAGAGGGAGCTTTTACAAACAGTGGAGGTGCCGTACATTCTGGGTAGTCCACCATTTCGATGTCATAGCCAGCCGAGCTGGTTAGCTCGTTCGTTTTGAGTAAATGAACAGACAAGCCATCGCCCGCGTAAGAAGCATTGAGCGGTAACTATAAAGTTACAAATGACCGTAACGTAAGCAGTGGTGCAATTTTTACCGTTTTTCAAATCTGGACGGAGGCGTTCCGCTCGTTACGTCATGAAGTGGGGGGTCTGCATCAGTCGAGAGGACGAGGGGAAACGAACAGACAATGTGGGAAATGGAGGCCTGCAGCCCTGCGTCACAATTTTCCTGTCGGCTTGAATACAAATTGAACGCAATGGAAACGTGATGCATTGAGTGCCTCTGTGGGACGCGCCCCGTTTGAAGATAGACGCATATAGCGCCTCTGTGGAACACGCGCCATGTCTCCTACTTGCGAAGGACGCACCAAGAGTTCGGGACGGACGCACTCAGTGCCTCTGCAAGGGATTCAGCAAGCTCGTAACACAACGGAGTGAATGACGATGAGTTGGGCGAAGCTTGAAAGGGTTTCATCGGTAAACCATGAGGGAGGCTGCCAGAGGGCCAGAAAGTATTAATGTGCCTCGCATGAGGTCCGCGAAAAGTTGTTTTGTCGGGTGGAAATCACGCAGTTACAGCAAACAATTCGTACAATCACCTGCCTGAAGTTCTATGGATCATATAGAGCTGAAGTTCTAGAGATCATTCAGAGCCCCGTTGTGGAGATGCGACGGCAATGAAGGTGACCATGGAGGGTACTGAAATCACCCCTGAACCACGGACTGGATCACGAAAGTGGGAAATCATGTCAAAGAGCTGCGGGACTCCGCTACAGGTGACAGACAGGGCCGCCAATACGGCAACGCCCAGGCAGAAAGTGGAACCAAGCGCGACGAAGACAAGAAGACCACAGCTGCGAACGTTACATACAAAAAGCAGGTGCACAAGATCGTGGAGCGCTCGATTGTGTTCCACCTACCATGGCTGCCGGCAAACGACTACAAGATAATCATTCGTCCGAATAGCGGGCTGGCGCTTACAAAAGTTCCGAACACGAGGCTCAATGCGGCGGTGCGCATAGCAGCGCTAATTCCGTGGGTTAAGAGACAAGAAAAAGAAGTGCTCGAGCATTTGTTAACGAAAAGCAAGGCATCCTGATTTTGAGCACTCCAGACACAAACACTGTCTGGAAGGTGACCAGAATTAGGTTTATCCAGATCGAGGATAAAAACTACGATGTCACGGTGTACTGTCGCGCCGCACTAGGATATCGGGCGGAGTGTGGTGCACGGCATCGACTCGAGATTGTCAGTAGAGGAACTGGCAGAGGCTTTTGGTAACTCGAAGAACGCGCCCATACTTGGCGTTAGGAAGCTGGGAACTCATGTTCAGTGGTCATCATCTTCAAAAATGAGACAGTGCCCAGGTGGATGTACTGTTACAGTGTACCTCTGAAGTGCGTGCTTTACAAGAAACGATACGAGGTGTGTTACCGTTGTGGTGAGCTAGGACACAGATCGAACGTGTGTATCAGCTACGATGTTCGCTGCCGAGGGTACGGAATGACAGCTCCACCCGAGGACTTTGCTTGTGAGCCGAAGTGCAAACTGTGTGGCAAAGGTCATCTGACAGCAGATCGGAAATGCAAGGAAGCTTTCAGGACCCCTTATACAATAAAGAAAAGGCAGCGGCATGCCTGGTGGCGCATTGAAGAAGAAGAGCAAAAGAGGAGAGTCCCCGATCCACAAACGTACAGAATGGAAGAGATCAAAGAACAGTCCACGAGCCGGTCAAAACATCGATGTGGGTCGAGAGGAAGAGTGGGTTCTTTCCCAAGACAACCGAAAAAGAAAGGAGAGCTGCCACCAATGACTGGTCCAGTTCGTAGTAAGCTTGTTCGCAACAAATATATGCAGCTCTCCCAGACAAAGACGGTGCGACTTCGAGGCTCTCTTCACTTCTACGCGACGTAAGAGTAGGAAAAACCTATTGCTGATCATCGGGGACACTAACGCTCACAAAACGGCAGGGGGATATAAGCAGGCTTCAATTAAGGTCAGGAAATTGGGGGATGACGTGAAAACTCATAATCTGGATCTCATAGCCAACCCCTTGCAGCCAATGAGGAAGGAAAATAGTATCGCGGTTGACACCACACGCGACCTTACTGTGACGGGGAGCGGCACTAGTGCCACGTGGTGCAACATAGATAGGGACCTAGGCAGTGATGACAGGATCATAGAAGGGGTGGTAGAGGGACGCCCGGCAACACCTCAGAAACCGAGGGTAGAGGCCGTAAATTAGGATTCTTTCAGGGACCTCAGAGGTGACCCTACTCCCATTTATCACATTGCCGAGTGGTGCGATTGGGTGCTATGTACTGTTGAGGAAGCCATTGACGTGCTAGAAAGGAAGGAGGACAACGAAGTGGTAGACAGGAGATTCGTAAATCTTTGGAAGAAAAAGAAAGCGTCAGAAAACTGACTGCAACAGAGGAGATGGGATCGGAGCATCAGGAAAGTGATAGTGGCTTTAAACAGGCAAATTGAAGAGCACGCCATCACGCTCACGAAGCAAAGGGGGGGGGGGACTTCTGTCAGGAGATGGATAGAAATATAAGTACGGCCGGGATGTGGCGACTTCTTTGTCACCTCTTAGATCCGGAGAGCACGAAGACAGCGTCTAAGCAGCAATTGGAGCAGATGGCGCACCAATTTGATGACAGTACGAAGCAACTTTTAGAAGAGGTTGGGAGCCGATACATTAATCTCGCCGGATCCGAACCTCTCCCAGATTAGGCAGGACGGGAAAACGCAGCCTTAGACGGCCATATCTTCATGACTGAGGCGCGAGCGGAGATTAATCGGCTATGAACTAGATCAGCGGCAGGGCCATACACAGTGACCAACAAAATGATCCGTAATTTAGACAATAGTCCCATTGCTAACCTCGCAACGTACATGCAGGAGTGTTGGGCAAAACGGACGATACCGCAGGAGTGGAAACTCGTAAATGTAATTTTCATTCGCAAGCCCGGTAAAAAATTCGGTTTCGAGAATCTTAGGCCGATATTCTTAACGTCTTGGGTAGGTAAGCTCACGAAGCATGTCGTTCAGACGAGGCTCAATAGGTACGTTGAAGACAATGGTATGTATCCGGACACCATGATTGGTTTTCGACCCCTTCTATCGGCGTGTGACATGATGCTACAGCTCAGACCAAATTATAGACAAGCCAATGCGAGACTCAAAAGTTATTGTGGGGTTAGATGTGACAAAGACATTCGACAACGTGGGGCACGTGTCGATTTTGGAGAATATGAGCTCTCTGAACGTCGTAAAGAGAGTTTATGACTACGCCAAAGACTAACTTGCAAACAGGACAGCAACTTTAAAAATCGGAGAAGATTACATCGAGGACATCAAATTAGGCTACAGGGGGATACTTCAGGGCTCGGTGTTATCACCCACCCTTTTCAACATTGTGATGTTGAAACTGCCTCAACAGTTAAAAGATATCAAAAATTTATTCACACCATTCACGCGGATGACTTAACGATATGGGTGAACAAATGTAGTCACGGTCAAATTGAAGGCTCTCTGCATATCGCCAAATGATAAAATCATGGAGTACCTGGAATTCAAAGGACTTAAATGCTTTGCCGAAAAGAGGGAAGCACTCTTCCGCTTGGCTGCCGGAAAACGGAGGCTCCACAAAAAGCCTGAAGTGGACATCCACTTGTATGTTAACGGCGCAAATATTTTCGCGGTTGACAGTATCGCTGTCCTTGGACTGAGGATTCCGGTGAACAGCGAGAATTCTGAAACGCTTGCCAGGTTAGAAGCCAGTTCTAATCAGACATGTCGCCTCATCAGATGAATAGCGAACAGGCATGCTGGGATGAATGAGGCGAATCTTCTTAGTTTAGTGCAAACCTTCATAATAGGTAGGATAGCGTACGCGGCACCTTATCTAAAATTACCCAAGCTGAACAGGGCAAGCTTGACACCATTATCAGTAAAAGTGTGAAAGTCACGCTCGGACTTCCCCCGAACACGTACACTGACAGACTTATAAGTTAGGGGTATCTAACAAACTCGATGAGCTGATTAAGGCTACCTTGACAGCTCAACGTCAAAGGCTACTCGGATCTAAAACGGGTAGAGAAATGTTAAAGACATTGGGCTATGACTCACGCGTTAGAAAGCACGTTCAAAATACTTGCAGGTACAGATCAAGGACAATATAAAGATACCTCTGCTACCCAGAAACATGAACTCTACTTTTCACGAAGGCAGACGTAAAGCCAGGGCAGAGGCAATACATACAATCTAACTACACCATTCGACAAAATGTCGCGTATACAGACGCTGCGGAATATGAAAGCAAAGCGGCATATACGGCACGGGCAGTCAGAAACGACGGTGGCCTGATGACGTGCTGCACAGTCCGTGGTGTAGAGCCTGTACACGCTGAGGAAGTGGCCATAGCTTTAGCCATCATCGAAAAGGGGGCAGTCATGTCATACCATACTAGTTTTGAAACATATTGTCACGGGCTAAGTAGATGCCTAAGGATGACGACGACGAAGTGCTGAACGTGAACGTGCTCGGACTGCAGCAGCGTTGTACGCGTTAGCTCGCCAGTATAATCTTTATTCTCCGTAACATCATTGGTGGAAGGTGCGGGGTACCGCTCGCTATACAGCCCAACGAGCTGGATCTTCGCAGCGGACGGCGCATTGCAGCTACCACGATGACTGACCAGGCTACTTAATGTCAACAATATCCGTCAGTCCCGCAGCCGATCGTTGTGGTGCAACCTCGTGACCCAGGCCCATTCAACGGCACAAGTGGCATAGACGTCGATGACTGGCTGGTTCAATATGAGCGCGTCAGCAGCAGCAACCATTGGGATCCGACGCTTATGTTGGCGAACATTATCTTCTACTTGCATGGCACGGCAAAACTCTGGTACGAGACACATCAAGAAGAGTTGACTAGATGGGACGCCTGTAACCAGAAATTGCGCTATCTATTTGGGAAACCCATCGGACGTCAAGTGGCCGCAAAGAAAGAGCTTGCGACTTGTGCCCAGACATCCACAGAGCCGTACATCGCGTACATCCAGGACGTGTTGGCTTTGTGCCGCAAGGTCGACAAGGACATGCTCGACGAGGACAAAGTCGGACATATCCTGAAAGGAATTGCCGATGACGCCTTCAATTTTCTCCTGTGCAAGGACTGCTCGATGGTGGAGTCGGTCATCGAAGCATGTCGTCGCTTCGAACAGGCAAAAAGTAGGCGCATACTTCACCGATATGACCGCCTTCCCAAAACGGCGCCTACGTCCTCTTGCGAAGATTTGCCCACGCTACACCAACCACCATCGCCAGAAAACGTCACCAGAATAGTCCGTCGGGAACCCGAGGCTATGGCTCCCGCTATGTCTAGCGTCAGCGCGCCAGGACACAACCTCGATGCTGTTTCAATGATACAGGCCGTGGCTCGCCAAGAGATCGCGAATATGGGCATTTCGCCACCTCATCAAAATGCCCCTGCTACTTCCAGCTCGGCTCCAGTCGTTGCGGCTGCCACTCCAAACCGCACGTTCGCGCCACGACGAAACCCAGCTGAATGGCGCACTCATGATGATCGGCTTTAATGTTTCACGTGCCATCGGATAGGACACATCGCTCGCCATTGCCGCAGCCGTTGGACCTCATCACCTCGACCGAGCTTCTATTATTGGCGGCCTCGCTCTGAACGTGCACCTTATGCCCCGTCCTACCGTGCTGAGACAGGTGCACAGCATAATCCAGAACGTCGGACCAGCCGCTCGCCATCGCCCGTGCGTCGTCAGTCCCGCTCGCCCCAACCCCGCCGTTCTCGGTCTCCCTACGACCGTCGCTCGGAAAACTAGCCAGTGCAGCCCCCGGAGGTGACGCTGCATACACGACACGGACTGCAAATCCTCTGATTACTCCCGACCAGCGGTGCAACCTTCTTACAATTCTGTTTGATGGTTTACCTATAACTGCTCTTATTGATACCGGTGCACAAATATCTGTGATGAGCTCAGACCTCAGCCGCCGCCTCCAAAGAGTTCTGACGCCTGCGATTGCACCTACCGTTCGTACAGCGGATGGGAGTACTCCTGCTGTGCTTGGAATGTGCAGTGCGCGATTAACAATTTCTGAGCATCAAACTTCAGTTCTGTTCACTGTAAGGGAAAATTGCCCTCATGACCTCATCCTTGGACTCGACTTTCTGACTTCACACACTGCGCTCATTGACTGTTCCAAAGGTCTTCTTCGGCTCGAACTACCATCCTTTTCGGAGACCGTCTCCACCAGCCCACCTCGTCTACGCTCTGTCGATTTCCTCAGACTTCCACCGCAAGCCGCAGTCCAAGTCCAACTCTCGCCATATCCTGCAGTACCCGATGGTGATTATGTTGCTGCCCCAATTTCTGACGTCGCCATGACACGCAATGTTGCACTCCCCAACACGGTGGTTACCGTTAAGGACAACCGAACTTCATTTCCCATTCTCAATTTCAGCCTCTCAGCGCAAGTTATTCCTCGCGGCATGTCACTTGCGCATCTGACACCACTGGTCGACCACACAGTTTGCGCTCTAACCACCGATTCGCCACCCGATTTTTCATCAACGTCGTTCTCGTCAAGTTCCTGTTCCGACGTTTTCAAGCCAATGCTATCTGACAAGCTCACCTCTGAACAAGTCTCTGCTTTCTGCCGTGTGCTTGCTTCTTATCAGGACATCTTTGACTTCGGTGACCGTAATTTGGGCCAGACATCCGTGGTAACCCATCGCATCGACACCGGTGACGCTCAACCCATTCGTCGACGTCCCTACCGTGTGTCGGCCCCGGAGCGCGCTATTATACAGCGATAAGTCGATAAAATGCTTGATAAGGGCATAATCGAACCCTCATCTAGTCCCTGGTCCTCACCCGTTGTACTTGTTAAAAAGAAGGACAATAGCTGGAGATTCTGTGTTGATTACCGCCATCTCAACCATATTACCAAGAAAGATGTCTGTCTATCCCCTACCGCGCATAGATGATGCACTCGATTGCTTGCACGGTGCCAAATATTTCTCTTCAATAGACCTTCGCTCAGGCTACTGGCAGATCGGCTGTGGACGACAAAGACCGAGAGAAGACGGCCTTCGTGACTCCTGATGGACTTCATCAGTTCAAGATGATGCCTTTTGGATTATGCAATGCCCCGGCGGCTTTTGAGCGCATGATGGACTCTCTCCTTCGAGGCATGAAGTGGACCATCTGCCTCTGCTATCTTGACGATGTTATTGTTTTTTCGACTACTTTCGATGACCATCTTACCCGTCTGTCCACATTGCTTGATATTTTTCGACGTGCCAACTTGCAACTTAACTCGTCCAAATGGCGCTTTGGGCAGCGCCAAATCTGCGTACTCGGCCATCTTGTTAATGCTGCGGGCTTCAACCACACCCTGCGAAAGTCTAAGCAGTTCGCGACTTCCCCACACCCCGCTCAGCCAAGGACGTCCGAAGTTTTCTGGGACTGTGCTCCTATTTCCGTCGTTTTGTCGAGAAGTTTGCTGAAGTAGCCCGTCCTCTAACCTGCCTCCTCAAAACGGATGTTGCATTCACCTGGTGCCAACAGCAAGCAAACGCCTTCTCGTCGCTCGTTGACATTATCATCAATCCATCAGTCCTAGCACACTTCGACCCATCTGCCGCCACGGAGCTTCGTACTGACGCCAGTGGCTACGGCATAGGCGCAGTGCTCGCGCGGCGGCAACAAGGCATGCACCGCGTCGTCGCGTATGCAAGCCGACTGTTGTCGCGCTCGCAACAAAGTTATTCCATCACAGAACGCGAGTGCTTAGCTCTCGTCTGGGCCATTGCGAAATTCCGACCGTACCTGTATGGCCGACCATTCTCAGTTATTACGGACCACCATGCGCTTTGCTGGCTCTCCTCACTCAAGGACCCTACGGGACGCCTTGGTCGCTGGGCGCTGCGCTTACAAGAGTATACTTTTTCCGTATCCTATAAATCCGGACAACTTCACAAGGATGCTGACTGCTTGTCCCGTTACCCAGCCAATCCCCCTGACACGAGGGAAGATGAGCAAGAGGCCCTCGTTCTTTCAATTATCGACTTCACCGACATAGCTACTGAACAACGCCGCGACCCCTCTTTGCGTGCTATTATCGATGGTCTGTACTCTCCCCACCCTGACCACTCCTTACAACTGTTCGTTCTTCACAACGACATCTTGCACCGCTACAACGCCCGCCCTGATGGTGCTGAGCTTTTACTCGTTGTTCCTGTGCATCTTCGCTCATACGTTTTGGCCCAGCTGCATGATGCCCCCTCCGCTAGACACCTAGGGGTGTCACGCACGTATGACCGCATTCACCGCCGATTCTTCTGGCCTGGCATCTACCGTTCTGTGCGACAGTACGTTGCGGCATGCGACCTCTGCCAGCGCCGCAAGACACCTGCTCTGAGACCTGGTGGTACCCTCCAGCACATTGAGGTACCAGATGAGCCATTTTTCCGAGTCAGCCTCGATCTTCTAGGACCCTTTCCCGTGTCGGCCACCGGTAATAAGTGAATTGCTATTGCTACCGACTACGCAACGCGCTATGCCGTTACACGCGCCCTCCCCTACAGCTGCGCTACTGATGTAGCCGATTTCCTTCTTCATGACATCATTCTGCTCCATGGTGCTCCTCGTCAGTTGATCACCGACCGCGGCAGCTGTTTTCTATCTAAAGTAGTCCACGAGCTCCTGCAATCCTGCTCTACCCACCACAAGTTCACTACAGCGTACCATCCGCAAACCAACGGCCTCACGGAACGCCTCAACCGTACCTTGACGAATATGTTAGCGATGTACGTCTCCAAGGATCACAAATATTGGGACATACACTTACCTTTCGTTACCTTCGCATACAACAGTTCACGTCATGATACAGCTGCATTTTTCCGTTTTTACCTACTGTTTGGTTATGACCCGTCTTTTCCCATAGACACCATGCTCCAATCTGACGCCCCTTCATCGACAGCTTATGCTCGTGATGCCCTGGCCCGAGCTGACATCGCCCGCCAAGTCACCCGGGATCGTTTATTTGCCTCGCAGCTTAACCAAAAGACTGCTTACGATCGCCGGCACCGCGACGTACAGTACTCTCCGGGGTCACTCGTCTTGCTGTGGTTACCAACATGTCGTGTTGGTCTCTGAGAAAAACTAATGTCCCGTTACGTTGGCCCCTACCGCGTCATACGCAAGGTCACCAGCGTGACCTACGAGATAGCTCCACTCCATACCACGTCAGTACCAGCTTCAGTCTCGACCGATATAGTGCACGTCTCACGGCTTAAACCCTACTACTCATGCCTCGAGCATTGATCGCACCGGGATGGTGCTTCTGCCACCGGCGGGTAATGTCACGGGCTAAGTAGATGCCTAAGGATGACGACGACGAAGAGCTGAACGTGAACGTGCTCGGACTGCAGCAGCGTTGTTCGCGTTAGCTCGCCAGTATATTCTTTATTCCCCGTAAGAATATCATGCGAATGAAACCACCGCAAGAGCAGCAGGACCATGACATATGAATCATGGCAAATATGGCATGGATGTCATGAGTTTAATGCTACGACCAGTCAGTTACGTTCGCCATACAATCGTGTTATATCATATCAGGTTGGATTGATACCATTATCCTAACGGATATATATATATATATATATATATATATATATATATATATATATATATATATATAGATATATATATATATAGATATATATATATATATATATATATATATATATATATATATATATATATATATATATATATATATATATAGGTATGGGATATGGCACAACGAGGGCGTTGTCAACAAGGATAAATATATTTATTTCCCAACAGTGTCGGAAGGGGTCCTCCCTTCATCAGGGGATGACTTATACTGACATGGACTTCCAAACTTCGTTGCTGCCGTGTCCCTCTCGTCTTGAAAGATGTTTGCGAGAGTGAGAGAGAACTAAAAAAAGGAAAGAAAAAAAGCAAAAAAGTGGGAAAAAAGACGAAAAAAAGGAAAAGAAAGAAAAGAAACAAAGTAAAAAAAGGAAGAACCACTGTCAACACTGAGAACGAAACCAACTGTCCGTGTACGTCCACATACGGTTCTTATCACGTGCTGTTCAGTTCTCGACGTGTGTCGGGCCACCCGAGATTGTCGCCGCTGTGGTGGGAGGGTCCATGACGGCGTGCGTAAAGAAAGGGTTTCCCCTTAATGGGTTGGTCGGCTCTTTACCTTTAATCTTCGTCCGTTTACCTTCAATGGTCATCAAGTGGTAGGCGAACGTACACACTTTGTATGTGCATGTGGAAAAAAGAAAGAAAGGGAAGAAAAAAAAGAAGAAAATACAAAAAACAAGAAAGGACAGTGTACAAGTACGAGTCAGTCAGAAAGAAGCATGGTCTCCAGCTATCAATCTTTGTCACCAATTTCTTCCTGGCTTACTTCTCGGAGGCGGTTGAGTTTTCCGCAGTCCTCGTTGATGCCGGCTACTAATGTTCGAAATTTGAAAATAAGATATGCCTCACGATGTTCGCGCTCGCACCTGTTTAAGAAACCCGACTGCAAAAGAGTTACGCTGATATTTTCAAAACTGTGGTTTGGCAGGCGCAGATGTCTAGATAAAGGTAGCTTCGGCAGTGAAGTGGCGTGGTACCGGTGAATATTGAACCACAGCCGAAATGGTGTGTCTGTTTTGCCGATATATTCTTGTCCGCAGAAGTTGCAATGTAGCATGTATATTACGTTACTGGGGTCACAATTAAGGCTTTCACTTATGCAGAATTTGAAATCCGAGAAGTTCGCTTTCGATTCACGTGTTGTGACCATCTGTGGGCATACCTTGCATCAAGCTTTTCCGCAGGGATGGCACCCTGATTGAAATTTGGGGGTGTTTGTTTTTGCTCTGACAAGAATGTCCTTCACATTTTTATCCCTGCGGTACACCACGTGAGGTGGCTTCACGAAAAATAGAAGTTAGTCGTTTGCTTTGCCTGATTATGTTGAAATGGCGGGAAAGTATGTTGTTGATTCGTGGCGCTGATGAGGAGTAAGTTAGTACAAGGTTCGTTTTGAAAGTTGTTTTAGATACTTTGTTTGGTCCCTAATTATATCATCCCTGTTCACGTTGCGAGCACGTAGTATGGCATCGTCAATAATGTCTTCCGGATAATTTTGTTTCAATAAGGAATGCTTTAGGTGTTCCGCGTGTCTGTCAAATTCCCGCATATTGGTGCACATTCTTCGGTACCGGTAGGCCTGAGAATATGGAATACCCGTTTTGCAATGCTTTGGGTGGCTGCTGTTGAAATGTAGATACATTTGACGGTCTGTAGGCTTTTTGTAAAGGTTTGTTGACAAGTGGTCATTTTTGACCGTGACAGTGACGTCCAAAGAGTTAATGCTAGTTTTGAAAATTTCGTGCGTGAATTTTATTGATGGGTGGCACTTCTCAAAATCCTCTATGAAGCGGAAAAGACTTGCCTCATCCTGGTTCCATATCATAAAAATATCGTCTAAGTATCTCTGTAGTAGAAAGGTTTCAAGGTGCGTCCCTCAATGAATGTGATTTCAAATGAAGTCATAAAGGTGCTCGCGAAGTTTGGGGCCAATTTCGTGCCCATTGCAGTGCCACTGACCTGAAGGAAATGCTTTCCATTGAACTCAAAATTGTTATAATTTAGTACAAGTTCAAGAAGTGTAAACAGTACCTCGCCCTTTACACTAGTTGATGAGTCAGATTTTACATATTCAGAAACCACAGCCGCTATTCCGTCATGGTTGGGTATGTTGGTGTACAGTGTTCAGACGTCCATGGTTACCAGAAAACTGCCACCTTCGATGTCGAGACTTGAAGTTTCGCAGATGAAGTGGTTTGTGTCCTTTAGGTAACAGGGAAAATTTGGGGGGATGTTTTTATTAAGGAATTGATGAATTCTGATATATTTTCTGTTGATGTGCTGTTACTGGATACTATCGGACGTCCCTGATTGCCTGCCTTGTGTATTTTGGGGAGCAAATAGTATTGACCGGGAGCAGAATGGGCCGGTAACATTGCTTTTAACATTTTGCCGGTAATTTTCTCGTCCCGGCGGAGATTGTTTAGGGTTACTTTCATCTCCCTTTCGAATTCGGGAGTCGGGTCCGTTGGAAGTTCTTTGTAGAATTTTGTGTCTTATAGTTGTCGTTCCCCTTTCTTTAAGTAGGCCGGCGTGTTAAGAATTACTATGCAGCCACCTTTATCAGCCGGATTGATAGTAATTCCAGTGTTTTTTCGTAGTTCATCAAGTGCCCTTCGTTCTGACTTTGATATGTTGTTTCGAAATGGCCGATTTTTTTCATACGCTCTGATGATATCTTTTTGAACTGCTGATATATACATATCGAGGTGTTTGTCCTTCTGCTCACCTGGACACCATGATTTGTCACCACCAATCAATCTACTCTCGTCCGTACAGTCCTTGCGATCATGAAAGTATTCACGGAGGCGGAGATTACGCGCAAAGCTATCGAGGTCTTGGTACAGTTCAAATTCATTGAATCTACCGGATGATGGACAAAAGGTTAAGCCTCTCGACAAAAGTTGAAGCTGAGTGGGCAGTCTTAAACACGCATGGTCTCACTCATTTCTATCAATTAGGAAAATCATTGAAAAGCGGGTGCAATACGAGAAACACGCGGAACAACTAACCAAATATCTATCTCACGAAACTGCACCTAAGGGCCTCCACCTAGCCTGCAACCCCTCAATGTCTTCACTAAGAGAAGCAGAAAGGGGGAAGTGGGAAAAATTATTACTAGAAGAGTCCTTGCAACTGACTCGGGTCATTGCGGACCATATTGAGCGTAAGGCCGCCGAATACAGTGTCACGGAGGCCATGCATAAATCGATATCTAATCTCGGAGAGCATGAGGCAAGAGAACTAGAAAGATATGAACTAAAAGAGAGGCGAAATTTCAGTAGTAAAAAATAGAAAATTCAAGCGGGACTGCAGAAGCTCCATTGCCCTGCATTAGGAAAATAGGAATGAGGCCGTACAAGAACGCCAGGGACCACCTGCACCACAACCTAACTTTGAGGAGAAAAATGGGAACTTGAAACTACAGTGCACTCCTAATCAAAACATCCTTATTCTCGAATATGACGCTGACACTCCCGTGCCACGTGATAGCCAAGAGCAGCCGAAAACTTATGAGAAAAATGTCCTCAATCTGTCAAACACAACACTCACACCCGCTCAGCTTCAACTTTTGTCGAGAGGCTTAACCTTTTTTTCTTCATCCGGTAGATTCAATGACTTTGAACTGTACCAAGACCTCGATAACTTTGCGCGTAATCTCCGCCTCCGTGAATACTTTCATGATCGCAAGGACTGTGCGGACGGATTGGTGGTGACAAATTATGGTGTCCAGGTGAGCAGCGGGACAAACACCTCGATATGTATACGTCAGCAGTTCAAAAAGATATCATCAGAGCGTATGAAAAAAATCGGCCATTTCGAAACAACATATCAAAGTCAGAACGAAGGGCACTCGATTAACTACGAAAAAACACTCGAATTACTATCAAACCAGCTGATAAAGGGGGCTGCATAGTAATTCAAATCACGTCGGACTACTTAAAGGAAAGGGAACGACAACTATCAGACACAAAATTCTACAAAGAACTTCCAACGGACCCGACTCCTGAATTCGAAAGGGAGATAAAAGTAACCCTAAACAATCTCCGCCGGGACGAGAAAATTACCGGCAAAATGTTAAAAGCAATGTTACCGGCCCATTCTGTTCCTGGTCGATTCTATTTGCTCCCCGAAATACACAAGGCAGGCAATCCGGGACGTCCGATAGTATCCAGTAACAGCACATCAACTAAACATATATCAGAATTCATCAATTCCTTAATAAAGAACATCCCCCCCCCCAAATTTTCCCTATTATCTAAAGGACACAAACCACTTCATCTGCGAAACTTCAAGTTACGACATCCCAGGCGGCAGTTTTCTGGTGAGCATGGACGTCTACTCACTGTACACCAACATACCCCACCATGACGGAATAGCGGCTGTGGTTTCTGAATATGTAAAGTCTGACTCATCAACTAGTGTAAGTGGCGAGGTACTGTTTACACTTCTTGAACTTGTACTAAATTATAACCATTTTGAGTTCAATGGCAAGCATTTCCTTCAGCTCAGTGGCACTGCAATGGGCACGAAAATGGCCCCATACTTTGCGAGCACCTTTATGACTTCACTTGAAATCGCATTCATTGAGGGACGCACCTTGAAACCTTCCTACTACAGAAGATACTTATACAATATTTTTATGATAAGGAACCATGATGAGGGAAGTCTTTTCCGCTTCATAAAGGATTTTAACAAGTGCCACCCGTCAATAAAATTCACGCACAAAATTTCCAAAACTAGCACTAACTTTTTGGACGTCACTATCACGGTCAAAAATGATCGCTTGTCAACAAACCTTTACAAAAAGCCTACAGACTGTCAAATGTACCTACATTTCAACAGCAGCCACCCAAAGCATTGCAAAACGGGTATTCCATATTCTCAGGCCTACCGGTACCGAAGAATATGCGCCGATATGCGGGAATTTGACAGACACACGGAACACCTAAAGCATTCCTTATTGAAACAAAATTATCCGGAAGACATTATTGTCGATGCCATACTACGTGCTCGCAACGTGAACAGGAATGATATAATTAGGGGACCAAACAGAGTATCTAAAACGACTTCCAAAACGAACCTTGTACTAACTTACTCCTCATCAGCGCCACGAATCAACAACATACTTTCCCGCCATTTCAACATAATCAGGCAAAGCAAACGACTAACTTCTATTTTCGCGAAGCCACCTCACGTGGGTGGTGTACCGCAGGGATAAAAATCTGAAGGACATTCTTGTCAGAGCAAAAAACAAACACCCCCAAATTTCAATCAGCGTGCCATCCCTGCGGAAAAGCTCGATGCAAGGTATGCCCACAGATGGTCACAACACGTGAATCCAAAGCAAACTTTTCGGATTTCAAATTCTGCGTAACTGAAAGCCTTAATTGTGACTCCAGTAACGTAATATACATGCTACATTGCAACATCTGTGGACAAGAATATATCGGCCAAACAGACACGCCATTTCGGCTGCAGTTCAATAATCACCGGTACCACGCCACTTCACTGCCGAAGCTACCTTTATCTAGACATCTGCGCCTGCCAAACCACAGTTTTGAAAATATCTGCGTAACTCTTTTGCAGTCGGGTTTCTCAAACAGGCGCGAGCGCGAACAGCGTGAGGCATATTTTATTTTCAAATTCCGAACATTAGTAGCCGGCATCAACGAGGACCCCGGAAAACTCAACTGCCTCCGAGAAGTAAGCCAGGAGGAAATTGGTGACAAAGATTGATAGCTGGAGACCATGCTTTTTTCTAACTGAGTCGTACGTGTACACTGTCCTTTCTTGTTTTTTGTTTTTTCTTCTTTTTTTCTTCCTTTTTTCTTTTTTCCACATGCACATACAAAGTGTTCACGTTCGCCTACCTCTTGATGACCATTGAAGGGAAACGGACGAAGATTAAAGGTAAAGAGCCGACCAACCCATTAAGGGGAAACCCTTTCTTTACGCACGCCGCACGCCGACCGACCCATTAAGGGGAAACCCTTTGTTTTCGCACGCCGTCACGGACCCTCCCGCCACCGCGGCGACAATCCTGGGTGGCCCGACACACGTCGAGAACTGAACAGCCCGTGATAAGAACCGTGTGTTGGCGTACACGGACAGTTGGTTTTGTTCTCCATGTTGACAATGGTTCTTCCTCTTTTTAACTTTCGTTCTTTTTCCTTTTTCTTTTTTCGTCTTTTTTCTTTCCCTTTTTTGCTTTTTTTCTTTCCTTTTTTTATTTCCCTCTCACTCTCGCAAACATCTTTCAAGGCGTGAGGGACGCGGCAGCAACTAAGCTTGGAAGTTCATGTCAGTATAACTCATCCCCTGATGAAGGGAGAGCGCCTCCCGATACTGTTGGGAAATAATTATATTGTGACAATGGAACGCGTTTATTTACAATATGGGTAATGCAGAGGTGTAGCTCAGCCAAGGATCCACAGCGTCGCTCGCGAGCCAGTCGAGTCTCTTCCTCCTCTTCGTCGAATCTTCGCTAGCGCGTTTCACTTCCCGGTTCGCAGACGATGCCCTCTGGGCGAGTCACTCAGATGGTTGATGGTGGCACGGTTTAAGGCGCGCAACGTGTGTCAGTTGTGTTTTGTTAGAGCGGCGACCATTGCTTGTGACGCTCGAGATTACGTACGTGACGTCGCTGAGGCGGTCAAGAATGACGAATGGACCGGAATAGTGAGCCAAAAACTTTTGGAACAAACCACGTTTGCGGACTAGTGTCCATAACCACACAAGATCGCCCTTACTATAAGATACGGAGCGATGACAGGCGTCGTAACGTTTCTTAGAACGCTGCTGGGATGCCAAGGTTCGGAGGCGTGCGATGCGACGGGCTTCTTCTGCGCGGCAGAGCGTCTCGGCTGTCGAGTTTTCCACGTCTAGTGTAAAAGGTAGTATAGTGTCGAGACAGAATCGTGGGGAGCGAGCGTACAACAGGTAAAATGGAGAGTAACCTGTAGTCTCATGCTTCGCGGTATTGTACGCGTACGTGATGTAAGGTAGCACTTTGTCCCAGTTTTTGTGCTTAGAATCGACATAAATAGACAGCATGTTCGTGAGAGTCCGGTTCGTGCGCTCTACGAGACCATTGGTTTTCAGGTGATATGGTGTGGCATGGCGGAAATTGCAGGCAGACAGACACGGGATCTCTTCAACGACGTCGGCAACGAACTGACGTCCGTGGTCGCTAATGACAACGCGTGGAGGACCATGGCGGAGAATTATAAAGCGAAGCAAAAACTGCGACACGTGCATGACCGTTGCAGCAGGTATTGCAGCAGTCTCTGCGTAGCGCGTCAGGTGGTCAACACAGACGACGACCCATCGATTGTTACTGCTCGATCGTGGAAATGGACCGAGCAGATCGACACCAACAGTCTCGAAGGGAGAGTTAGGAGGTGGAACAGGATGGAGAAGTCCTGGCGGCGTAGCCGTGGGACGTTTGTGTCGTTGGCATTCTTCGCATCCAGCAACGTATTTTTCCTTGTCGTGTCGCATCTTGGGTCAATAGAACCTTTGCTGGATTCGTTGAAGCGTTCTGGCGAAGCCCATGTGGCCGCAGGTTGCGTCGTCGTGTAAGGACCGAAAGACGTGAGCCCGTAAAGTGCGTGGAACAACTAGAAGCAGACGGGCGCCTTGTCCGGAATAATTCTTCTTGTAAAGGACGCCGTCATGAACCACAAAAGAGCTTGGGTTTGCGTGTTCATTTGCGGAGGCGAAGGAGGCGAACAGAGAATCTAAGGAGCGGTCCTCTTGTTGGGCTGTCCGGAAAGTCGCGAGATCAGGGAACTCAGAGGCAATAGCGCCGATATACTGGTCGAAGTTGTCAGCGTCGCACTCCGTCGTCGGTAGAGGAAGGCGCGATAGGCAGTCGGCGTCTGCGTGCCGGTTACCGCTCTTGTAGCGTACTGTGAAGTCGAACTCCTGTAAGTGCAAAGCCCATCGCGCCAGTCGTCCAGATGGGTCTCGGAGGCCTACCAACCAGCATAGAGAATGATGGTCGGTGATTACCGAGAAGCGACGGCCGTAGATGTATGGGCGAAACTTGTGCACGGCGAAAACAACTGCGAGGCACTCCTGTTCTGTGACTGTGTAATTTCGTTCTGCCTTGCTCAACGAACGACTCGCGTAAGCAACCACGTGTTCAGCATTGTCATGGTGCCGAACGAGCACTGCACCAAGGCCGATTCCACTGGCATCTGTGTGAATTTCCGTTCCAGCAGAAGGATCGAAATGGCGTAGTACCGGTCCTGAAGTCAGTATTAACCGAAGCTGCTTAAAGGCTGCTTCGCAATCCGGTGTCCAGTGGAAAGGGACATCCTTTTGCAGCAAGTCAGTCAGTGGTTGTGCTTTATCAGCGAAATTCGGAACAAATCGACGAAAGTAAGAACACAGGCCCCGGAAGCTACGCAACTCCCTGGGGGACTGCGGCTGCTTAAAGTTGCTGACAGCGGCGTTTTTCTGCGGGTCTGGTCTCACGCCATTTTTATCCACCAGGTGTCCCAGAACCAAGGTTTCACGTTCTTCAAAGCGACATTTTTTTGAGTTCGGTGTAAGCGCAGCTTCCTCGAGACAGGTTAGAACGAGGTCAAGGCGATGAATATGTTCTTCAAATGTTCGGCCAAAAATCACCACATCGTCCAGGTAACACAGGCAAATTTCCCATTTGAGGCCCCGTAAAGCGGTGTCCATATATCTTTCAAATGTGGCGGAGGCATTACACAAGCCGAATGGCATAACATTAAACTCAAACAGACCGTCGGGTGTAACAAAGGCCGTCTTTTCTTTGTCAGCCGGATTCATGGGGATCTGCCAATACCCGGATCGCAAGTCCACCGATGAAAAATAGGATGCTGAATGCAGGCAGTCGATGACATCATTGATGCGAGGAAGCGGGTACACGTCCTTCTTAGTTATAAGAGTTGAGACGTTGGTAGTCAACGCAGAACCTCCAGGACCCATTTTTTTTCTTGACCAAGATAACAGGCGCGGCCCAGGGACTTGACGATTCTTGAATTACGCCAGAGGTTAGCATCTCGCTGACTTGCTGTGAAATTACCTTGCGCTCTGACGCGGAAACTCGATAAGGTTTCTGTCTGAGGGGGTGCGCAGATCCGGTGTCGATCTTGTGACGAGTGCGTGTGCTGGGCGTCTGAGGTCTATGCGACTTCCGTGCAAAATCAAATACTTTAGCGTGCCTGGCCAGCAGTGTAACCAACACTTTGCGCTTATGCGAGGGAATAGACTTGCTAACCATCTTATAAAATTCGTATTCCGTGCCGGATACATCAGCATAGTCCAAATTTGCCGCATAGCTGAGAGCTCCAATGCAGATACTGCACTGCCCTTCAAACATGGCAAGGCGCATTCCCTCTGGTAGTACAACAGACTCGGATGAGCAGTTAACTACCCATAATTCAGTTTTTTCCTCGGTGAGAGACAAAACGCAGCGCGGCAGAAAGATGTTTTTCTTCATGCAAGGCAAAGGCAACGGCTCAATCACAATATCAGGAGAACTGAAACTCGAGTCGGCATTCGAAGCAGCAACGGGCACGCTGGCAGTAGACCATGCCGGTAGAATAGTGTCTTTAACTACAACGAGTTTGTCGTCTCCGCTACGCTGAGGCTGCTGGGCGAAGGCGGACAACAGAACCTCGCCTGCCCCGCAGTCGACAGTCGCACGGCACTTTTGCAAGAAGTCAATTCCAAGGATAACGTCATGCGTGGAATGAGCGAGCACTGCAAATTCTGCCTTGAACGCTTTACCAGCAACACGAACAGACACAGTGCACACACCTACTGGACACAAAGCCATGCCGCTGACTGCTCGAAAAGTAGAAGATTTATCCCAATAAAACATAACCTTGCGGCCAAGTCTCTCCTTGAAAACTAAACTCATTACAGAAACTGTTGCACCGGTGTCTACCAGAGCCATCGTGGGAACATCGTCAATGAATACATGAACCTTGTTGTGAAGCATGTGAACTAATGGAGGCATACTTGTGTGCAAAGTGGTACGTCCAGCGACCTCGCCTCCATCGGCCGCGCCGGCTAGTTTCCTGGTGGCGGAGAGGAAAGCTGCGGCCGGGGACAGGGAGATGGGGACCGTCGCTGGCGCGTGGTAGGTGGCGTCAAGCTCCTCACAGAGGCAGGCGAGTCACTGCGGATGTTCGGCCGGTGCCCGTGCTTCTGGGCAGTTGAATCCGAAGGCCAGTAGGCGAAATCGGGCTGTTGACTTCGCCGTGCAAGCACCGCTGGTCGGTCAAAAAACGTCGTGCGTGGGCGACGTCGCGATGGGCAAAACCGGGCGATATGTCCGCGAACACCGCACTGGTAGCACACGGGGCGTTCCCGAGGCACATTGAATGCTGCGGTGTGGAGAGGATGCTCAGGGAACTGTTGCCACTCGGACACAAATGGAGGCGGTTGGCGGTCGTAGCTATAACTGCTGCGGGGCGCATAAGACGACTCGACGTAAGTAGCCTGTGGTGGCGGAGCCTTCAGCCGTGGACTGCGGGTGGAGTAACTGCGCTCGTCGAAACTAACTCGCAGCAGTGATGCTTGGGGATAGTGTATCACACGGCGGGTCTCCAGTTTGCATGGGAACAGAGACATGGCGACGCAGTTCCTCCCGTACAATCTGACGAATGGTGGAGGAAAGGTCGGCAGGTAGAGAATTCTGGCAGACATCGACGGTGGCAACAGTCGTGACGTTGGCCATACGTCCGAACTTCGATGTGATGCGACGAGTTTTAAGAGCCTCGAAGGTTCGGCAGTGGTTAATCACGTCGGCCACGCATTCCAGGCTCTCCTTGCCAATGAGGAAGTGGTAGACGTCATCGGCGATGCTCTTGAGTATATGGCCCACTTTGTCTTCTTCCGTCATGTGGGCATCCACCGACTTGCACAACTTCAAAATCTCTTCAATGTAGGTTCTGCATGTCTCACCGGTGACTTGAGCCCTCTGCGACAACGTCTGCTCGGCACGTTTCTTCTTCGTTGCTGGGTCTCCAAAGCATTTCTTAATTTCCTCCACAAACTGGTCCCAGGTTGTCAATGTGTCTTCATGGTTCTCAAACCATACCAGCGCCGTGAAATCGAGGAAGAGCCCCACGTGAGACAGCTGGCTAGCCGCATTCCAACCGTTCGAACGGCTCACCCGCTGATAGTGGCTTAGCCATTCGTCTACGTCATCGCCGGGTTTCCCTGTGAAGGTTCGCGGCTCCCTGTAGTGGTAGGGCGACGTCCTTGCGGCTGGTTGCTGGTTGTCTCCGTCCGAGCTCATTTCTTGAGGTAATGGTGCCAAGCCCGCTAGTCGACGGCTGCGGCGAAGCTCGTGTAGCGGTTTCGTCGTTAGGGGACGGTGCCTCTCCGGTATCACTTGGTAGTAGCTAGCTTACCCAGCACCTTCCACCACAATTGTGACGATGAAACGCGTTTATTTACAATATGGGTAATGCAGAGGTGTAGCTCAGCCAAGGATCCACAGCGTCGCTCGCGAGCCAGTCGAGTCTCTTCCTCCTCTTCGTTGAATCTTCGCTAGCGCGTTTCAATATTTATCCTTGTTGACAACGCTCCCATTGTGGCATATCCCATACCTTCACGAAGACTAACTGGCCCATTGAATTATTACTCCAACTATATATATATATATATATATATATAGCATATATAGAGCATCGAACGCGTTATTTGAAGGTCGTAGGTTCGATTCCTGCCCACGGCTGGTTATTTTTTCATCCACTTTTCTTTCTTCTTATTTACATTCCATTGGTTCTAATAACTTCCCCTGTACATTCCTTGGCATTACTGTCTGTTAGATCTCATTAATATTTTTACGTAAAAATGACACGAGGTGTGTCTAAAATCTATATTCAAAATGATGCGTATGGCGTCGACTAAGATGGAAGCAGCACGCACAACTAACAGACCACTTCCTCGTTGTCGTCTTCTGACCGCTGATACGTCAGCTACGTAGCATTACCCCCCGGCGGTAAAAGCGCCGTCTCGGTGCACATTAACTACGGTCTTCACTAGGCAAGTGGTAAGGTTTTAGCCTGCTGACGTGCACAACATCACTGGGTGTGGTTGCAGGCAGGATTGTGGTCTCAGATGCAGGAATGATCTCATAGGTGACGTCGGTTACCTGGCGGATGATACGGTAAGGACCCATGTAGCGAGACAATAACTTCTCTGATAAGCCAACTCGACGAACTGGGCACCACAGGAGAACAAGAGAACCGGGTGAGAAGTGAACGTCAGCATGCCGGCTGTCGTAGATGGCTTTCTGGGTGGCTTGCGAAGCCGAAAGTCTAGAGCGGGCAATCTGACGTGCGTGGTCAGCACGAGCAATAGCGTCGCGTGCATATTCGGTTGACAGCGTTGTAGTGGTCGGAAGTAAGGTGTCGAGTGGTAACGTCGGATCACGGCCATAAAGCAAATAAAAGGGTGAATAACCAGTGGTGTCGTGGCGCGAAGAATTGTACGCGAAGGTCACGTGAGGTAGCGCCAGGTCCCAGTCATGGTGGTCGGAGTACACGTAATACATCGCGAGCATGTCCGTTAGGATCCGATTTAGCCGTTCGGTAAGGCCATTTGTTTGGGGAAGATAGAAAGTGGTCAGCTTGTGGCACGTCGAGAAAGAGCGCAGAAGATGGTCGATGACGCGAGACAAAAGTGCGCGGCCACGATCCGTGAGTAATTGGCGAGGAGCGCCATGATGTAGGATGACGTCGTGGAGCAAAAAGTCCGCAACGTCAATAGCGGTGCTGGTAGGGAGCGCTCGAGTGATGGCATACCTTGTCGCATAGTCTATAGCAACAGTGACCCACTTGTGGCCCGATTTCGACTCGGGAAAAGGACCGAGAAGATCTATACCAACACGGAAGAGAGGTTCGGTTGGAATGGAGATCGGTTGAAGAAGTCCAGCCGGGGGCGCAGTAGGTCGCTTCCTACGTTGGCATTTATCGCAGGAGGACACGTAACGGTAAACAGACCGGGTGAGACCACGCCAAAAGAAGCGGCGACGCACACGGTGGTACGTCCGAGATACACCCAGATGACCAGCAGTTGGTTCATCGTGAAGCTCGTGCAGCACGGTTGAACACAAATTTTTCGGCACGACAAGAAGGAGCTCAGGGCCATCTGGCCGGAGGCTACGATGGTACAGCGTGCCATTCAGGAGGACGTACATGCGAAGTGACGTGTCGTTCGGAGCAGATTTGAGACGGTCAATAAGTTGTCGCAGAGAAGCATCACGACGTTGTTCATCACCAATCTGAAGAAACTGGGACATTGACATGACGCTGAGGCTAGGCTTGATGTCTGGTTCGTCGGGCTGATCAACAGGCTAGCGGGATAAGCAATCGGCGTCCAGATGGAGACGTCCAGACTTATAAGCAACCGAGTAGGAATACTCCTGTAGGCGTAATGCCCAACGACCAAGTCGTCCAGTGGGGTCCTTCAGAGAAGAAAGCCAACACAACGCGTGATGATCTGTGATGACACGGAAAGGGTGGCCATACAAGTAAGGACGGAATTTCGAAACCGCCCAAACAAGAGCGAGACATTGCCGTTCTGTTATAGAATAATTGCGCTCAGACTTAGAAAGCAGATGGCTTGCGTACGCGATTACACGGTCGTTGCCCCGCTGAATTTGCGCCAAAACTGCACCAATTCCGTGACCACTTGCGTCTGTTCGCACTTCTGTGGGAGCATCGGGGTCGAAATGTTGTGCAAGAATAGGAGGTGTCGTTAGAGCGGTGATTAGCTGAGAGAAGGCGTCAGCTTGAGGAGGGCCCCAAGAAACTGGGGCGTCTTGTTTGAGAAGGTCGGTGAGTGGCCGTGCGAGTGCCGCAAAGTTTTTCACGAACCGGCGAAAGTAGGAGCAGAGGCCCACAAAACTGTGAACATCATGGACAGAGCGCGGGACTGAAAAGTTTGTTACAGCGCGTACTTTCGTCGGGTCTGGCCGCACGCCGGCAGCGTCAACAAGGTGACCCAATACGGTAATCTGACGAAGACCGAAGTGGCACTTGGAGGAATTGAGCTGCAGGCCGGCCCGTTGAAATATGGATAGAATGGTCAAGAGGCGTTCAAGGTGGGTTGCAAAGGTAGGTGAGAAAATGATCACGTTGTCCAGGTAACACAAACATGTCGACCATTTAAATCCTTGTAGGAGCGTGCCCATCATTTTCTCGAAGGTCGCTGGAGCGTTGCAGAGCCCGAATTGCATGACTTTGAATTGGTAAAGACCGTCAGGGGTAACGAAGGCGGTCTTTTCTCGGTCCATGTCATCTATAGCAATTTGCCAGTAGCTAGATCGGAGGTCGAGAGATGAAAAGAAGGTGGAGCCATGGAGGCAATCAAGGGCATCGTCAATGCGTGGTAGAGGGTACACGTCTTTTTTGGTAATTTTGTTGAGGTGGCGATAATCAACGCAGAAACGCCATGAGCCGTCTTTCTTTTTTACTAATTCCACGGGAGATGCCCGAGGGCTCGTTGATGGTTCGATTACGTTTTTCGTAAGCATTTTGGCCACTTCTTTCTGAATCACTTCTCGCTCAGACGCTGACACGCGGTACGGCCGACGGTGAATGGGCGCAGAGTCACCAGTGTTGATTCGGTGAGTGACAATTTTAGTCTGGCCCAAGGGACGATCGTCGGTGTCGAAAATATCACTGTATGAGGCCGAAACTTGGCAGAGAGCGTCGGCCTGGTGAGGCGACAGCTCCGATCCAATCATAATTCGAAACATACCATCGTCTGAGCTGGGTGACCGTGAGACTGCGCTTCGATCAAGAGCAGATACAGCGACAACACGACATCGTCCTCTGTTATGGCAGTTAGCTGGGCGAGAGACATCTGGCAGGGCAACACTTGAGGGGTGAAACCAAAGTTAAGGAGCGGAAGTAACACACAGTTATTCGCTATGGTCGCTATGGTATAGGGCACAGTAACACTGCGCGTCAGCCGAACGTCAGTAATTGGCGTAATGATATAATCACCGTAAGCAACGGGAGGGGTCGATGACAAAGACACGTACGTGACGGCTCGAGGTGGCAGGCGAACGAAAGTGGTTGGGCTCAAGCGGCTGGTGGGCTTTGCAGAGTAGTCGGCAAAGATTGGTAGATCAAGGCTGAGGGTACCAGACGAACAATCAATTAAGGCCGAGTGTGCCGAAAGGAAATCAAGGCCAAGTATGAGGTCATGAGGGCAGCAGGCTAGCACGGCAAAAAGGACCACGGCGTGACGACCGGCAATGCTGACACGAGCAGTGCACATTCCGATTAATGGTACAGTACCGCCATCGGCAACACATATTGCCTGCGTCGTAGATGGCGTCATAATCTTTTGTAAGCGGCAGCGTAGAGAAGCGCTCATAATAGACAGGTGCGCACCTGTGTCAATGAGGGCGGTCACAGGAACATGGTCGACTTGTACTTCAAGCAGGCTATGGTGCGTGGGAAGCGTAAGTAGAGGATTTCCGGCCGTCATTGGTGTTGCAGCTTCACCTCTATAAGCTGCAATATCTAGTTTTCCTGCTGCGGTCGTCCAGAAAAGCTCGGCGAAGAAAAGCGCCGAGGTTGCGAAGAGCGGGATTGGCGACGTAGCGGCGACGGGGAGCGAGAGCTGCGGCGACCGGACGAAGGGGCGTCAGGGTAGCGGCGACCGGGCAAAGGGGCGTCAGCGGAAGGCTCGTAAGATGACGACGAATAGAAATTGAAGGGTGTGGCGACTGAACGTCGAGGGGTCGTCGAATGCATGAGCGCCGAGGTAGAGAAAGTCTGACGTGGTTGGCTTGACCAATGGCGGCAGCAATAGCGAGAAACGTGCCCAGGCTGGTGGCAGGAAAACAAATAGGCCGGTCGTCGGGTGTTCGCCATTCGGAAGGGTTACGGAAGGGCATTGTTGGAGGTGAACGGCGAGCGTGTCCTCGGGAGTAGGACGGGACTTCAGGGCGAGTCAAGGGACATGCTGACGGAAGTCCGAGGTTCGCAAACTCCTGCCTCACCACAGCTTGTATTAACGCCACTGACGGCTGTTGTTGGTCAGAGGCGAGCGTTGCGAAAACGGGTGGCTGAAGAGGAGCCGGACAGGCGGCTTCGATTTCCCGACGAACAATGTGTGTGACGTTGTCATACGTGGGGGACTGGCGGGCGGCTTCACACGATGAGGTCGCGGCCGTGTTGGGCAGCCAGGTGAATCGCTGAGTAATACGGCGGCTCTTGGCTTCTTCGAACCGCCGGCACTCCTTAATGATGGCGTCGACGGTGGCAACGTTGTTGTAGACTAGGAGATTAAATGTGTCGTCTTCTATGCCTTTCAGCACATGGGCCACTTTCTCCGACTCACTCATGCACTCGTCAATCTGGCGGCATAGGGCTATGACGTCGTGAATGTACGCGACGTACGACTCCGTCGACGTCTGTGCACGAGCCGCCAGTTGATTCCGCGCTGCGATCTGCCGCCCAATGGTGTCGCCAAAAAGGTTGCGGATCTTCTCTTTAAAGGAGTCCCAGCTCGTAATTTCCGCTTCGTGCGTCTCGAACCACACTCGCGGTGGGCCATCGAGGTAAAAAAAGCACATTCGCAAGCATAAGAGTCGGGTCCCACCTATAGCTTGCGTTGACTCGTTCATACCGGTTGATCCATTTATCAACGTCAACGCCATCCTGACCGGAAAATACACCGGGGTCACGAGCAGGAGGTAGAACGACGTATGTAGAAGTCACGGTAGGGGCGGGTGGCGAAGACGATGGTTGTTCAACCTGTGACATGGTTGGACCTATGATGATGCGGCCGTTGCGGAGTTTCGTGAAGAAAACGGGGAAGTACCCAGCACGTCCACCACAAAGATGTTACGTAAAAATGACACGAGGTGTGTCTATTTAGAATCTATATTCAAAATTATGCGTATGGCGTCGACTAAGATGGAAGCAGCACGCACAACCAACAGACCACTTCCTCGTTGTCTTCTGACCGCTGATATGTCAGTTACGTAGCAATATTGTGTTAAAACACGGAAAAACGAGCCCTTAGGTATACACTTCTTTCCCTTATTATATATAAATATATATATATATATATATATATATATATATATATATATATATATATATATATATATATATATATATATATATATATATATATACACATATATATATATATATAGATGAAATAGATGATCAGAGTTTCTTCCGGCTACCGTAATAAAAGTTATAAACTTCGAGAATAGTGCAGTATAGGAAACAAAACAATAAAATATTTATTTTTTCCTAACAGTCTCGGCTGGTGGACCAGCCTTCTTCGGAAAATGTAAGTGAAATGATACAAGTTCCCGTAGCAGAGGGTCACCCTCACAGTTTAAAGACCCTCCAAAAAAAAGAGAGAGAAAAAGACAAGCGGGCGAACGAGGTAGCAACAGACAACAAGAAGCAGAAGAAGGAGAGGAACTAGAAAGGAGCGACGAAGAGCCGCCGGAAACGAGCGGGTAATATATATATATATATATATATATATATATATATATATATATATATATATATATATATATATATATATATATATATATATATATATATATATATATATATATATATATATATGAGAGTAGATACGCTTTCACATAACAACTGTTTATTGTGCCGACGTTTCGACGGGAATCCCATCTTTTTCAAGGCATAATACTATTTACACATGTTCCGTGTCCTCTTATAGCCTGTCAAGACAGAAGGGAAGGGGTCAAAAGAGAGAGAGAGAGAGAGAGAAAAGAAACAGCGAAACGGGAGAACAACAATAAATAAAATATAGAAAATCTAGGAGAAGAAGCAAGACCGACACGGCGTAATTAGAAAGGGGCAGCATTTCAACAGAGTAGGGCAGAGGTAGATGAGCATTGTCATCATTGTCATTAATACCTCCCCCGCACCCACTCTTCGCTAAGTGGGCAGGGAGCCGCCGTTCTTATATTTCACCTTTCCGTGCAGTCCGCTGGCAGCTCGTTCCTCTTTGATGTGTATGACAAGTTAATGGGGAGGCCTTAAGCGCTTTGAGTGCGTGCTGGTGGCGTCGGGAGGAACGAAAAAGCCGGTGATTCAGGCACCGCCATCGATATTCATTATATGCATTGGCTCCTTGTCAGTGAAGGAACAGAATGTGCGTTAAAGAATTAAAGAAGGAAAAAAAAATAAGAACAGGGGGGGGGGGGGGAGGGAGACTGTACGACATCCGGGACAGTTACCACACAGTTGCGGCACACTGGGAAGATATGCGCGCATGTATGAAAAAGTTAACGAAACCACCTAGCTGTCAGCTCCTTGTCAGGGAAGGAACAGAATATGCGTTGAAACTTGAAGAAGAGAAAAAACAAAAAAGGGGGGACCGTTTTTTGTTTTTTTTGTTTTTTCTCTTCTTCTTTCATATATATATATATATATATATATATATATATATATATATATATATATATATATATATATATATAAATAGATAGATAGATAGATAGATAGATAGATATATAGATACGCGCAAGGTGGCCGAAGTTCGCCAAGAAATGCTTCGCATTTGAAAAAGCGCAGAAAACTGGCTCGCGAGCGGCGGCGAGCGTCGCCTGCTAGAGGGTAATAGCGCAGAGCTGCCAAGTGGCGTCAAGGTGCAGAATCGAGAGAGTAAAGAAAAAAAATGGCAGCATATCCACGGAGTGAATGATGGAGAGTGGGGCGAAGCATTCGTCCGTCCATGCGTCCGTCTGCGTGACCGTCAATGCGCCTGTTTGTGCGCCCATCCCTGCGTTCTTTCATGCATCCGCCCCTGCGTCCGTTCATGCATCCATCCATGCATCTGTTTGTGTGTCCGTTCGTTCATCTATTCAAAACTCCAAGTCCCACCATCTCGCATCGTTTTATCATATATTCCCCATATAAAAGCACCGCCATCCAGCGGACATTCCAAGGACTAAACGAGAGGTGGCACACGCACACTTTCTTACGGCCTGCGCTTTGGGTCCACTTCCCACTTTTAACCACCTCGAGTTCATGGTATATTCTAGTTCACTGTATTCATGGCACTGCGACCAAACGCTCGCTAAACCTTTCGAAAACCAAGGAGGTTACGCCCAGCGAGTATAACGTAGCAACCTTTCCCTGTCAGATAGGGCTCAATTTACATGCCAATGGCTGCTAATGAGAAATGAGAGACAGGAGAATTCGGCTTTTACTTTCTTAGGGCTTGCGCTTCGTATCTACTTCTCATTTTTAACCACCTTGAGTTCATTCATGGTATATACAAGTTCATTGTATTCATGGCACTGCGGCTCAACGCTCGCTAAACCTTTCTAAAGCTAAGGAGGTTACACCCAGCGAGTATAATGTAGCATCCCTTTCTTGTCCGATAGTGCTCAATGTACATGCCAATGGCTGCTAATGGGGATCGCAGCGTGCGCGTTGACTAAAAGCCGAATGCTCATGTCTCTCATTCCCCATTAGCAGCCATTGGCATGTACATTGAGCACTATTTTTTATTGTTAAAACACGCAAAGAAGAAATCTCTCACTGACACCACCTTGGAGGTCAAGTGTTATACCTATTTCGGGTATGTGCCACTGGTGGTTACATACGAGGGACGCCCAAGCCACGCCATAAGGAGCTTCGCCCCTAAAAAGGGCTTGGCAGGTGTGGCGACGCTCAAACGACTGGCACGAGAAAATATAGCAGGCGCTGCTTTGACCCACAACTGAAAGGAGAGTAGTGGAGGCCAACTGTGTGATCAGGGGTATGTAACGGCATCTTGGTTACAGCGTAATGAAGGTGAACCAAGATGTGTACGAGCCTGGCGCTCGCCCCTTTGCACAGGATGGCATTCATTACAGTGGTGCGACGAGCAGGAGGGTTGGTAATAGGATGGGCTGTCAAGCCACAGCTTTTCAGAGGACCCGGAGTTCAGAGGCCAACAGTGTAGCTAGAGACGGTTCTAAACGGGCAGAAACATTCAAGCCACACAGGGTCCGTGACAGAAGAAATTGGCGTAAGCACAAGGGCCGAGCTAAGTCAGAGATAGGCTATATTAACATGCAGGGAAGCAGGAATAGGTTAAAGTGGGGATAGGTCGAAGAGCGAATAAGTCAAGAGGAGCTGTTTGTATATGGGGTTGTGGAGACATCTTCGGGACATGGAGCAACCACCTTGCAATCCGGACTATGTATGTGAATATTGCAATGGAACGGGAGGCCACAAAAATGGGGGTGGGTCTGAATGAGCGCATTTATACATAAAAGTATGTGTTTGGAAAGAGTGAAGCATGCATGCACAGAACATTTATGGATAAGAAGGAAAGTTGCTAGCAGATGACACTCCTTGGTTTGGTGTACTTGTGGACGAGAGCAAAGGCCATAGAGAAAAAACAGGCAATGGTGGAGTGTATATCAAAGGACATTGAGGAATCAGGAGGAGAGTGCGAGGTTATTATACTGGGAGGTATGAATGCGCAGATGGAACATATAGATGCGTATACCGACCAAACAGTCAAAATGATTATGGTTTTGTGTGGAAGGCATGATTTGATCATTTGGAACAGCACTGAAAAGTGTGAGGGGCAATAACATAGGAGGCAGGAATGCTGTAGTAGACAATAGATTATACACTGATGTCACATAGGGTGTATGATAGGCTCAGGGGAATGTAAATAGACGAATGTGGCACCAGAAGTCTGCGCAGTGATCACAAACACATCAAGCTAAGTTTTAGAGGAGTAGTGAAAGTGGGAAAGAGACAAAATGAGCAACTACAGGAAAATTTTTATTCAGAAAGTCAAATAATAATAGCTGCTAAACAATTTCAGAAAGTAATCACTGACAATAATAAAACCATGTGGACATACACGAATCTAATTAGACTGTTTGAGCTAGAGCTTGCTAAAGCGCGTGACAAGTCACCCCGGAAAAGAACACAAAAACCCAAGAGTTGGTGGGATGAGGAAGTAAAAATAGCCATAGCAAAACGTAGGGAAGCTCGTAGGGAACACAGAAATGCAAGCAGCGGAGTGAACCGACAGATAATGTTGAAAGAAAATGGGACATCTTTCTAAGCCGTCGAAGAGAAGCATCCCTTCTGATCAATGAAAAGATTAGAAGAAAGGTGGCTCAGTGGTTGGTAAAAGTAGACAAAAAGAATACAAAGGCAGCTGCGAAGTTTTGGAACCATCCGAACACCCTAAGAAATGAGACAAGCCTAGAGAAGAAGTTTATAACTACAGCTCGAAGTGCTAGGCTAGAAGGGGACGAAGCTATTGAATATATAAGAAAAGGTGACAGAAAAGTTTCAACAAAGTGCCTTATGCATCACAATGGACAAGGATAGATCAAGTGGCGCAATGGCTTCGATTTCACAACGAGAGTGGGAAAAAGCTGAGAGGAGGGTTCCTAGTAGTACATAAACAGGGCCAGATGGCCTTCCAATTATGCTGATAAAGACATTGGGTTCGAAGTCTAAGCGGACATTGAGAGAGGCAGTGAGGAAAAAAGTAATCGATGGTGAAGTCACCGATGGATGGAAACTTAGCGGGATTAGCATGATCTATAAAGAAACGGGAGACAAAGCTGACATAAGATACTACCGTCCTATATGAGGGACATTAGTGGTCTACAGGCTGGCGATGCAGATTATAAAGGAAAGACCGGAGGCATGGATAGAGGATGAGGGGCTGCTGGGGGAACTGCAGAATGGGCTTTGGAAACACAGTAGGTTGGAAGACAATCTGTTCTCACGGACGCAGTGCAGCTAAATAGCAGAAAAGGAACACAGGCCCTGTGGCTAGCATTTTGAGATACCAAGGAAGCGTACGATAGCGTGGTTCAAGAGCAATTGTGGGGAATACTCGACACACTAGGTGTGGAAGATAGAGTCACTAATCTTTAAAGGATATCTATAGAAGTAACAAGGTAATTATCAAGTGGGAAAAACAGGCATCTAAGACCCCAGAGGTAAAAGGGGGGCTTAGGCAAATTTGCTTCAGGAATGCCGTGCAGACATTAAACTCCGTCAACCTTGTTATTCATGATGTACCTCCAAGAATTAGATGCCAAATTGGAGGAAAGTAGGCTTGGCGTCAACCTCTCTTTGGTCAAACAAGGAAAACTCATTGAACAGACACTACCAGCATTGATGTACGCAGATGACATACTGCTAATGGCCGACAACAAGGAAGATTTGCAGAGATTTATGGACATCTGTGGTAGTGAGGAAGATAGGGTAAATTAGAGATTTAGTAAGAAAAATCAGCAGTCATGATTTTTAATGATAATGAAGGTAGTGAGCTGACGATACAGGAGGTAACACTAGGGATAACAGATAAATACAAATATCTGGGCGTATAAATAAGCAATGGGATCGAGTACCTAAGAGAACACAAAATATACGTGATGACTAAAGGTAACAGGAATGCAGCGGTAATGAAAAACAGGGAACTGTGCAATTACAATAGGTATGATGTTGTGAGATGAATATGGAAAGGGGTCATGGTTCCTAGTCTAACGTTCGGCAATGCAGTCTCGTGCATGAGATCAGATATTCAAGCAAGATTAGAACTTAAGCAACGTAGAATAGGTAGGCTTGCTTTGGAAGCTCACGGGAATACACCAAATCAGGGAGTACAAGGTGATATGAGATGGACATCATTTGAGGGCAGGGAAGCTAGCAGCAAGATAAAATTCGAGAAGCGATTGAGAGAAATGGGGGAGGAGCGTTAGGCTAGGAAGGTTTTCAGCTACTTGTACATGAAGAATGTCGATACAAAATGGCGGAAGCGAACCAGGAAATTTACTTCTAAATACTTAGAAAACAGCAGGTGGCCAAACCACAAAGAACTATCGGTTAAGAAGAAGGTGAATGAAACGGAGACTGACATGTGAAGAATTGGCATGATTAGGAAGTCCGCACTAGAGATCTATTGAACGTAGGAAATTGCTAAGGAAAACATCTACGAAAATACTCGGGGTAGTTCTCCACTGTTTGAGGCCAGGACGGGAGTATTGCGAATCCGGCCAGGATATATCGTGCCAAATACGAAGGGGTAGACACAGTATGCAGTACATGTGGAGAGGAGGAAGACACTGCCGAACACTTGATAATGTTCTGTAAAGCGCTTCACCCTGTAGTTCTGGTTGATGGCGCAGAGTTTTTCAATGCACTGGGGTTGAGGGACAGGGAGGGCAAAATAGACTTTAAGCGGGTTGAATTGACTAGAAGGAGGTTATCTGATTGGTGGCTAAAGTCAAGGCACGAGTGAAAATTAAATCCTTCACTGCAAAGTACCAGTCGTCCACTTTACTATTTAAAGGAAAAAAAAAAGATAAATCTAGTTTTTGGTTCACTAAGCGTTACGGCTAAGTAGCGCTAGCCACCACCCGATTTAAACGTTACAGCTATATCAATCCATCCATTATTATTTGCCGCCGCCCAAAAAAACACAAGGTTGCCAGTCCAGATTTCCATGACAAGAAGCGTCATGTTGGTTTTCGCAGCCAGGCATTCCTGCTCAGTCGCGCTGCACCAGCTGCATGTTGGCGCGGGTGTGCAAGCTGCGGTATGAGTTGCGTTTGGCTATATACACCGTAGACCTAGCTTCCCCTACGACACCATCCTCGCGCTAAGCGCACCTGAAAAAATTATGGAATGTAAATGCCACGGTGCTTAGTGCCACGACGCGAAACCATCTGGAGAGTGTTCCGCTTCCCGACTTGCTCTAGCCGACGGAAATGCTGGATTACAGGAATGAAGCATGATTGCTTGGAGCGGACTACTTCTTCCCGTGTTTTTGAGGTGAGTACCCGTTGCAAGTGGATTGAGCATATCACCGCATATTTTGTGATATAATTGACTTGGTCATGCGACGAAAAGCATTTTGAGCAAAGTAAACATGACAACTTGTACAGTAAAAATTGGATCAGGCTTAGCTCGAATATGCCGGGTTATGCGAGCGAAAGCTGGTTAACTCGAGTATGTTTATCTTCGTTGTCAAAGTGCAGTTCACCAATTGAATAATATGACTAGTTGAACGTGCAGTCCCGCATGCATTCACTGTCTACGTTTCATTGGTTTCTGGAGCCGTCACCGCATTAGTCCAGGAAACGCCAGATCCGTAAACCACCGGCAGACGCTCGCGTTCGCGTCTTCCTTTGCTGCAGATGTTCGCATTCGTGCACTTTCACCTCGGTCGCTGAGGAAGGGCATTTGGAGAGGTACAGACACGAGCAGATGAACGCGTTCCCTGTAGACTGTTGTAGTCTTGCGTAGTTGCAACACAACTAAATTTTGTGTAGCTTTCAATGGGGTATTCGTTCTTTTCTTTAATGACACGCGGAACGACACTGAAACTCGCTCAACAATGGCAAAAAAAAAGATTTAGTGTTAATGCTATGAATGCGACAGATTTACTTTTCGTCTCCGTTCCTACTGTGTATCTGGCGGTCCTGAACGATGAAGTATACGTGCACTAAGCAAGTCGGTCGTTGAACCATAAGTCAAATATCTCCTACGGGAAATTGTTGCTGCGTCGTTATTTGCGTCGTACTTTGTTTCATAGCCAGCCACAACGAAGATTTGATATAGTGAACTCAGTTTCCATAGTGTGATTGTAGAGAAAATCTGTATGGACTCCGTATGTGTGGTCAGTGCCGTGTATGACTTTTCATTTTTTTGCTTTATTGTAGGCCCAGTGCGAGGACACAAGCTTCCAGCAAAGGAGGCAAGGCGGTTTGAAGAAATTAAAGCTAGATGCTGCTTGGATGCTATATTCAATAAAATCTGACGTGGGAAAACATAATTAGTCCCTTGTTACTCCCCTTTGCTTTTCTTCTAGCCTAATATACAGGCTTATGGGAGAAGGGGGAATTGGTTTTATATATGATTGAGTGCCCTACAATTTTCTGGCAATGCTTATTGCTTGCGAGCTTTTTAGGCACTCCATTCTACAGATTCGTTTGCAGGAACTACACTTGCCACATAAAATTATAATATGGACAAAAGCAATATTTAGGGTACGAAAAAGAGGCTAACGGAGTTTTACGGTCTACAGAGAACATCGCGAGCTACCTGGTCGTTCGATCTGCCTTCCTTGTCATTATGGGTACCGTCATAAAATGCAGCACAGTCTCGAGCCTTGCACTGAAAGGCCTTTGAGGTGTCTGCAGTAATGGAGTAAATATGCTTCAGGAATGCCGTGTAGACATTAAGCTCTGTTCACAGTGACATCGAGGTTCTCCCGCTCACAAATATACACTCCCTCATTATCCTCTCTGCGCCAATGCGGTGGGTCTACTAGGTGTGAGAAACGAACTGTTCATACAGTTTTTTTATGAAACTCGAGTCACGTGCACATTTTTCTTGTTGTAAAAAGCGGCGGCTAATTTCGGGAAACCCTGCCGGGGTGGTCTAGTGGCTAAGGTACTCGGCGGCTGACCCGCAGGACGCGGGATCGAATTCCGGCTGCGGCGGCTGGAATTACGATGGAGGCGGAAATGTTGTAGGCCCGTGTGCTCAAATTTGGGTGCACGTTATAGAACCCTAGGTGGTCAAAATTTCCGGAGCTTTCCAGTACGGTGTCTCTCATATTCATACGGTGGTTTCGGGACGTTAAACCCCATATATCAATTAAACTTCAAGAGACAGCCCTCCAGCTTTCAGAACTTGTTAGAAAAACACTCCCAAACCCACACTGCTAAGGGAAACGCTAACATTCTATGTAATTGAGTCACCGCTCCGAACCAACATGGCGGCCCGTCAAGCATGGCAGCCATTTTCGCCAGTTGTAGGCAACCATGATCGAAGTTGTCACCACCCTAAAACACGGAGACGCGTGCTCTTAAAGGCTCCCTACCTTTCCAGAAGTCGCAGCGCTGCGTCTTTCCCCAGTGGAACGGTGCTGGGGCATGGTGGGAGAGTAAAGCGCCAGTGGTCCGAGCAGACGACGTTTTCCCGCTTTCACCTGCTTTCATCGCGCGCCCTGAGTGGCTTTGGCTGGTGTAAGGAGCTGCTATTGTGAAGAAACGCTTCTTCTCATCACTTCGACTTTCATTCACGCATACAAGACTGTGTGTTTCGTCGCAAATAACCCTAATCGTCACTGAACATGCCAAATAAGGAAAGCGGAGGACACACTTGCTCGGTTCTGAAATCTGATAATACGTGAAAGTCACTGGACGTTTCATTCATTGCTTACCCGGCATGGTGGTCTAGTGGCTAAGGTACTTGGCTGCTGACCCGCAGGGTGTGGGTTCGAATCCCGGCTGCGGCGGCTGCATTTCCGATGGAGGCGGAAATGTTGTAGGCCCGTGTGCTCAGATTTGGGTGCACGTTAAAGAACCCCAGGTGGTCTAAATTTCCGGAGCCCTCCACTACGGCGTCTCTCATAATCATATAGTGGTTTTGGGACGTTAAACCCCACATATCAATCAATCAATCAATCAATCAATTAGTAGCTAAGGCACTCGGCTGCTAGCCCGCACGTTATGGTGTTGAATCTCGGCCACGGCGGCTGCATTTTCAATTGCGGTGAAAATGCTTTAGGCCCGTGTGTTTAAATTTCTGGACCTTTTCACTACGGCGTCTCTCATAATCGCATGGTAGTTTTGGAACGGTAAACCCCAACACTTATATAATTAGTTCATTGCTTGGTGCTACTTCATGGCTTCGATGTTTGTGGTGATGCAGCTAAGTTGGACCATCGTTATCTGTGTCCTCACTGTGATTACGGGGCCGGAATTCCACACTTGCAGCTAACCCTGTAATTACCTACGTGAAAAGGGGTTTATTGGCATGCGTTGCGATGGTGACTCTACGTATAAAGTATGATTGGGACAGAGCAATGTTCAGGCAGATGCCGGTGACGACCAGCCCTAGACGAGCGAGAGGAGCCCAGAACCCAGTATCCGAGCGGTGGCGATGCTGCTTGCCAACGAGGCGTTTTCTTCTTCACAATTTGCCCCCGCCAAAAAAGAGCCAGCCTGGCGACCTAAAAGTCTGGAGGCAGAGGGCTATGGTGTGGCTTAAGGCGCGTGACGTGGACAATGTCACGTCCACGCCGGCGCATGTCGTCAGATGAGGAAAGTGGCTCAATGAGAAAATTTGCCGGCGAGGTTTGCTCCAAAACGCGGTAAGGGCCCTCGTACTTTCGGACGAATTTTGTGGAAAGGCCGGGAGTTTGGTGAGGAACATCCAGCCATAGAAGTGGTCCCGGGGAATAGCTGTGGCTTCGTGAAGAGTCGGCGTTGTTTTCTTTCTGGTGCGGCTGTTTTTGTGACGTAAAGGTGCGTGAGAGTTCACGGAACTCTTCGGCTTTTCGGGCAGCTTCGGACACAGATGGGCATTCGGACGCGTCAGGATGGTACGGAAGGAGAGTGTCGATGGTGTGGGAAGGTTCGCGTCCATAAAGACGAAAGCGATGTGAAAATCCAGTGGTAGACTGTGCCGCGGTGTTGTATGCGAGCATGATGAATGGAAGAGTGCGATCCTAGTTGGTATGTTCAGATGTCACATACACCGCGAGCATATCGCTGAGTATGTGGTTAAATCTTTCCGTGAGCCCGTTAGACTGCAGGTGGTATGCCGTGGTCTTGTGATGAACAACATGACATTCAGAAAGCAGAGCCGCGACGGCTTCTGTTCGGATGGTTTAGTATTTCTCGAGATGCGCCATGTCGTAGTATGAAGTGATGGAGGACGAAGGACGCTACGCCTCGCGCAGTGGCACTTGGAAGGGCGGTGGTCTCAGCGTAGCATGTTAAAGGGTTCACAGTGACTATGGTCAACCAATTTTTATCTGATGTTTTCTGTAGAGGGCCATAGAGACCAATTTCGAGTTGATCTAAAGGTTTGGCAGTGCACGGAAGTGGCTGAAGTGCACCGGACGAGTGGAAAGGTGGTGATTAACGGTGCTGACAGTCAGGGAAGCCCATAACAAATTTTCGAACAAAATCATACATTACGCGCCAGTAGAAGCGATGGCGAATATGTTAGTAAGTTTTGAAAGCTCCGGCATCGCCACATTGGGGATGGTCGTTAAAGGAGGCGCATATTTGGGATCGCAAGCTGCTCGGATCAACCAAGAGCCACTTACAACCTTCAGGGGCGTAGATGCATTGCTGTAGCAGCTGATCACGAATGGCGAAATGAGCAGCTTGACGTTAGAGAGATCGTGATATCGCAATGGTTGAAGATCCAGAGAGACAGTCAAAAAGGGAAGCGATCCACGGCTCTTTGTGTCATTCACTGGCAAAGGAGTCAAGGTCGAGAGATGCGATGGAGCTGGTACCAGTGGTTCTGCAGGCCGAGTCGGGATGGTAAAGGCGAACTAGACAGGACGTCGGCGTCAGGGTGCTTGCGTCTGCTGCGATAGATGACGCGAATGTTGTACTCCTGAATTGGCAGTGCCCACCGAGCTTGGCAGCCAGAAGGATCTTTCAATGTGGTGAGCCAACAAAGTGCATGGTGGTCCATTACCAAGTCGAATGGGCGACCATGCAAATAAGGGCGAAACTTGCGAAGCACCCACACTAACGCTAAGCACTCCTTTTCAGTGACGCTGCAATTAGCCTCAGCTTTATTGAGCGTGCATAAGCTCGCATAAGCGACGACGTATTCGGAGTAGCCCGGCTTGCGATGGGCGAAGACAGCGCCAAGACCAACCCCACTAGCGTCTGTGTGAACTTCCGCTGCAGCTCTTGGGTCAAAATGCCGAAGAATCGGAGTAGAAGTTAGCAGACTATGGAGCGTGGCGAATGCGACGTCGCGGTCAGGAGACCAGGATGGAAGGTATGCGTCACCGCGTAGGAGGTAGGTCAGTGGTGACATGATAGACGCGAAATTTTGAACGAAGCGCCGGAATTATGAGCATAGTCCGTTGAAACTGCATAATTCTTTCAACGTCATAAGTTTCAGGAACTCAGCGACTGCACGAAATTTTGCAGGGTCGGGTGGAACACCATGCTTGGACATAATGTGCCCTAAGATGTAGAGCCCTCGCACGGCGAAGCGTCACATCTTAAGGTTCAGTTGGAGCCCACAGTTGTCAAACACGTCAGAACTAGTTGGAGCCGAAGCAGGTTTGTAGGAAAATCAGGAGAGAAAATGAAAATTTTGTCGAGGTAGCTTAGACACACAGACCACTTCCGTCCACGCAGTGTGTTGACCATGAGTCATTGAAACGTGGCAGCAGCTTTACAAAGCCCAAAATGCATTACGTTGAATTCGTACAGTCATCTGGCGTAATGAACGCAGTTTTCTGGCGATCAGCTTCTGCCTTAGGAACCTGCCAGTATCGAGATCGTAAGTCTAAGTAGTAGAATAATTCGGCTCCTTGGGTGCTGTCAAGGGTGTCGTCGATGCAGAGTAATGGATAGACGTCTTTCCGCGTCATTTTTGTTTAATCGCTGGTAGTCGACGCAAAATCGAATCGATCCATTCTTCTTTCCGACTAGAACGACAGGAGATGCCCAAGGACTGTGCGATGGTTGAATAACGCGACAGCGTAGCATCTCTTTGACCTGGTCGTTGATGACGTGAGGTTCTGCAGCAGAAACACGGTACGGTCTTTGACGCAATGACTGGTGCGAACTGGCGTCAATCCAGTGGTGCGCTGCGTAAGTGCGACCCGATTGTGGCTGAGAAATGTCGAATGAATTCGCGAAGTGCTGGAGGAGATTAAGAAGATCGGTGCTTTCTTGAGCACCTGAAGTGTCGGCGATGAAACTCAATAAGCATTCCAGTGGGAGAAAGGCTTTAAGTTCGGCCGAGGCGCTACTGCACGATTAGTCTGGCATTTAAGGAAGAAAGAAGAATCAAGGTACTCCTCTTGGCCACGACATTCACCGGCAAGTAGCGTAAACGGTGCAGAAAAGGGGTTGTGGACGAAAATATTGATTTGGCCAGCAGTGATGTCAAGTATAGCGAAAGGCAAGGAAAAAGCTTTGCGGCTCATGAAAATGTCCGAAGGTGTAAACATTACCGTAGCATGGTTATGGTCATCGCAGCAAACAGGGACAACGGCAAGAAAGGCTGGCGGAATTTCAGTGTCCTCACGCACAACGAGTTTTGGTGACTGATCAAGAGTTTCATACAAAGGTTCGTCACACACGTGCGAAAATTGAACTTCAGCGCGTGCGCAGTCGATGACGGCATGATGATGTGAGAAAAAGTCCCACCCGAAGATAAAGTCATGCGAGCACACCAAAAGGACGATGACCTCGACACGTACATAAAGCCTTAGATGAATGTGCGGGCCGTATAGGTGCAAAGAGGTCAGTGGTGGTGGTGAAAAACATTTTCTGAAACTGTTTACATGTGAGAGAGAGGAACGACCTTACGGGCCGACCCTTTACAAGCTCTAGGAGGAGTCTCTAGTCCGGGACCCCTGTGGCTTCTGCGGTGGCACGCGCCCTGGCCACGAGGGCTCTTTGGCCCGCCAAGGCCGAGCAGCCGAGCAGGACAGCCTCCCAGCTCTCTCGGGTAGGGGCTGTAGGGGAAGTGATTGGGGGGACCACCGGGTTAGAAGGACATGCCCACACCATGTGAAAAGTATCCGCGAGTGGATGAGCACAGTGCGGGCATTCCCCTGAGAAGGCCGGATTGAAGTGCTTAGGTACAGCCGGGCACAATACTGTGTTGGCGTAAAGGCGCAAGAGCCAGCGCTCGTAAGACTAAGTCAGGGCTGGCGCTGGGGGCGAAAATTGTAGCCCTTTCGATTTGTACATCACTGTAATTTCGCGAAAGGAGGTTACCAGATTAGGTTCTGGATCATCAGGCGATGAAGGGCGAGGCGGGTCCCGAAAATCAAGCGCGCGGGCCGAGGTATCGGAAGCCTAGTTACCACCTAGTCCTGCGTGAGCTTGAGTCCAGATGAGGAAACGTGTATTCGGGCCGCCCATGTATTCACAGCGCTTACGGAGTCGAGCAGCGCGAACGGTGATACGACCTATAACAAGATTCTGACACGTGCTCCGCGAATCGGTAATAATAAACTGAGATGCGGGGTCCCCTGCCGCGAGAGCTGTTGCGACTTCCTCCGGATGAGTGATGTCTGTAACTCGAAATGTGAGCCCTTAGACAGGCGCGTTTTGATGGACTACGGCTGCCGTGTACCACCCCCAATGGTGGCGGCCGGAAACCTCCGTATACAAGACTCCCAGACGAGACCCATAGCGTCCCTGCAAAGCTGTAACCCGCGCAGTTCGCCTGCCTTTGTGAGTCCCCCTAGCCATGTTTTGGGGCAGAGGCTGGAAACGAACACTCGACGCCAGTTCTCTGGGATCGTGGTGCGCCCTTCTGCATTGTAGGTGTAAGAGATATGGCGGTGGCGTAAGAGACATCTCCCAGCGTGCGACTTGGTAAGCCACAGCTACTGGTTGTTGAGATGGGCCTCTTTGAGTTCCCCGTTCGTTTTGGTCATGCCCAGCTCTGCAAGACGTTGGTTAGACGTCGCGATTAGGAGGTTTAGGGCGTGCTTGTATATTTGTCGGAGAATGCTGTCCAGCGTGTTCTCATCGCATTTGCGCAAACGTAGGTAGGGTGTCGAATAAAGAATTCGACTGGTCACAAAAGCGTTGGCGAGGCATAGAGCATCGCGGCTCTCTGCCTCGCTCGTTCGAGGCTAAGCGGACTATGCGATCCAACTGATCCCCGACCGTACGGAATTCGCGCAGGGTGGTATCGACTTTCCGACTCTTGTGTATAAAGAGCCCTAAGACACGGATTTTTTCGCGTTCCGGGATAAGCCCGGTGCGCAGAGAAAGTACGATTTCAGTTGTGTCATTTGGTTAAGGGCGAAGATGCACGTACTCCGATTTCGTGTGGGAGCATTCGAGGCCACAGCGATGGGTGTAGTCATCCATGACCAATGCTGCTTGCTGAAGGCAGGCCTCAATGCTGCCAAGAGAACCGTGTGTTGCCCACAGCTGATATCGTGGGCATACAGAGCCTGCCGTACACCGGGCATATCTTTCAGCAGTGGGGGAAGATGAGCCATGGCGATATTGAACAGAAAGGGAGAGAGGACCGCTCCCTGTGGTGTTTCTCGAATACCTAGAAGATACGAACCATGCTCCTTGTCTTAAATGCGGAGGCACGTCTGCCGTTCCATCAAGAACTGACGGATGTACCTGAAAGCATCACGCCCACAGTCTGTTTGGGACAGATGGGTAAGAATTATTTCGTGGGTAGCGTTATCAAAAGCTCCCCTGAGATCCAAGGCGAGGACTACATTGTCGTCAAGGGGATGTTCTACCGGCTCAATAACGTCACGGTGGAGTTGAGGGAGAATTTCATGAGCAGAGCGATGTGAACAGAAGCCGTACATAGTGTCGGCAAAGGTTCTACGGGCCTGAATGTAATCGGAAAGCCTATCCCTGACCATTGTTTCCACAAACTTCCAGACACACGAGGTTAAAGAAATGGGTCAGACATTTTCGATATTGATTTACTTGCCTGGCTCGGGAATAAAAGTTACCAGGGCCATTTTTCAATCAATCGAGAGAATTTTGCACCCCTTCCAAATTTAATTGAAGTAGTCGAGGAGGTGAAGGTATGGCAGGTCTAGGAGGTTGGCTGAAAGCTTAACCGTCACTCGATCCCAACCCGGCGCTGTTCCTCGCTTCATTTTGGACAGGGCCACCTTCAGATGGTGGAGTTGAAAGCAGCGATCCAAGTCTGCGTTCTCTGAGTCTGTATATGAGTACGCCACTCCGATGAGGTCCTGTCGGCCACAGAGATATTTATCCCTAACAGCCTGCATATATTTACCCGTGTCACCCGCGTAGGCATAGAGCACGTGTTGAAGATGCTTTTGCGTTTCTGTGCGGGTTTTGGTGGGTTCGATGAGCGCCCTGAAAAAACGCCACTTGTTCGAGTTTGACATATGCTTTGCAGCATTGTTACAGCGCTCTACCCAATTAGAGTCAGCGAGCTGGGCCGCGTACTCGGCTGCTTCTTGGGTGTGGGATGCGATTCGGATTTCGAGCTGACGATTATGCTTCTGTCGACGCCATCGGCGGACGAGGCTATGCCGAGCCTTCAAGAGACGGAGGCAATGGTTATCTACCACTGGCGTGGCCTCTGAGAGACTAACCGTCTACTCAGTTTGGCAAAGTGACGTCACAAGGGGTTGAGCCCAAGTGGCGTAGCCTTGTTGAGCTATGGAAGCCGTAGTCGTGTACTCTGAACGCAACTTCATCTAATCCGGAAGTTTCGCGAGTTGGTGGGGACGGGTAAGGGGATTCGTCCGAATGGGGGTGAGGCGAATACAGTGGGCACTGCTGAGAGTTTCCGCAGTGTTGAGCCAGTCTGCACGCCTGATATGCTTGGTAAGTGTAAGGTCAGGACTTGTGTTTCGACTGACAGAGTTATCAATGCGGGTTGGCTGTGCAGGGTCGGTTTGGATGGTGAGACCCAGGGTAGAAATAAGCTCTTCAAACTTTCTACCATGCCGTTTTTCCTTAGGGTAACCCCAGTGGGGACAAGGGGCGTTAAAGTCACCTACAATGACTAGTGGTTCTCCCTGCCACTACAAGGGCTTCGCTAAAAACAGCAATATAAGTTACGTTACACAGCCCCGCCGCGGTGGTCTAGTGGCTAAGGTACTCGGCTGCTGACCCGCAAGGCGCGGGTTCAAATCCCGGCTGCGGCGGCTGCATTTCCGATGGAGGCGGAAATGTTGTAGGCCCGTGTGCTCAGATTTGGGTGCACATAAAGAACCCCAGGTGGTCTAAATTTCCGGAGCCCTCCACTACGGCGTCTCTCATAATCATATAGTGGTTTCGGGACGTTAAACCCCACATATCAATCAATCAAGTTACGTTACGGAGTTTGGGCGAACTGTAGATGTTGAGGACGTGTAGGGATACGTTCTGCTTCCTAAGTGGGAGGATAGTTACCATAACATACGGGTAAAGCAGATCGCAGTCGAGACGTACCTGGTTGACGGTGCAATTTCGATGCACGCAGAGGGCGGTTTCCGCACCCTTTGATACACGGTATAATTTGTGAGGGTATCGTGCTCACCCGGCTCCTGAAGGGCCACTACCGCGGGAAAATGTGGATAGGTTTCTAAATGGAGCCGCAGAGCAGCCCGCTTAGTGCGTGCCTTAAATCAGCGCAATTCTACTGTAGTATTGTAAAAATATCCCAATTAGCGTGGCCGCGGTGCGATCTAGGGCCGTTGATTGTCATCGTTGGAGTGTGCTTCAGGGGGGGGGGGGGGCTCCACGAGAGCAAAGGGGCTCACTGGGGCTCTGCTGCTCAATCCAGTGCTCACATCAGAGGTCGCCGTCGAACTGTTAGACTGCTCGTCTACCGCAGCCACCTGGGAAAAGGGTCAGAATGCTTAAGAGTTAGACCCCCGCTTAACCTTAGACAAGCGGGTGTTAGAGCAAGTTGGGCAACTGGGCAACTATCATGCCCGGGATGCGGTCGAAAACGGTTTAAAGGGGTGCCAGTCTATCTTCAATGGTGGTCCCTATGGGCGCCATCTGAGCCTCCAAAAGTCTAAGACGTGCCTCCATCGGTGCGAAGAGCACCGCGTTGTCCCCATGTAGAGAGGGGGCACTATCCATCGCCTCCAGCGCGTGCCCGGAGGGTGTCGGAGTAGGTATGGACGAGCGGTTCGCAAGCACCTCCACTGCCTGCGTTAACGAGGCAACTTGGGCCTGTAACTGGTGGAATTCACCTTGTTCCCCGGTGGGAGCGAAAGGAGTACGCAGTTTGGATCGGGAATCATGGAAGGTGGGGACGGCGAGGCTGCCCCGCCCGAGCCGCTCACCTGGGGTCCCTGCTGAACGCGGGTGGCCCATCAGGAATCCCCCTGGCCAGCAGATTTGTGTCCTGGTGATGGCGGGTTCGGTTTGGGCAGATCGGGCGAACCCTGCCCCGTAGTAGGCCCCTTGGCTTGACATCCGTCCGGAGTTGGGCCTTGCCGGGAAGGCCCGAGAGCAGCCGCGCCAGCGGGCTGGGACGGAACAGGGTTAGTGGTAGAGGGCTGAGCCCCTTGTGGCGGTGTCCGAGAGCCCGGCTTCGGTGGCTTCCATGGGTGCCGACGTTTTTCTTCTCGGGACCGGCTTGACCTTCCGGTGGAGCATGGTGCGGCTTGAGTGGCGGCGCCCTGTAACATTCCTTACAGCACCGGTCCCCGGCGACGTGGGGTGCAGCACACAGAGTACACCTGGGCGTGCATTCATGAGGAGCGTGAGTGCCATCCGCGATTGGCACCGGCTTTCCGCAGATGCCGCAAACGTCTGGTTTAGGGCCGGGACAGGCGTCGGGTCGACGCCCAACGGAGCCGTACCGACTGCAGGCTGGTAGAGGTTTCTTGTAAGACTGCACCGAGATACGCAGGGCGTCATAGGAGACATAACGGGTCTTCACCTTGCCAGAAAAGGTGAGACGCACCTTATTAAAGGTGCCCACTCGCCGGACGGGGAGGATCTCGCCGTCGGGCCAGTAAAGGCTTTCCGAGCGGCTTCGGTGTCGGAGCTGCGCACCGTCACTACTCCATAACACGTGTTTTGAGTGTCCGCACGCAGGTACCCCAATATGGGCACTGGTCCGACAGGTGAGGGAACCGCAAACTCACCGATGAGTTTTTCCGCTAAATGCGGGTTCGAGCTGTACACCAAGGTGTGATTTTGGTCACGTCATCACAACGGTGACCAGTCGCTTCGCGGTCACTCCGAGGTGGGCGATGAGCGTGCTACCGGTCCCGTTTTTGAGGAAGATGGCTGTGAGGGACAACTGAGTCCTGTGCTTGACCACAACGACGAAGTTCATTGCTTTCGGCTTCGGCAGGGGTTGAGGCTGTCACCCAGGCCTCTTGTATCCCCGCTGTAAGCCTGTGGAGCGCGTCGCAAGCAGAGAAAGTGTTGAGGAGCAGGCGCCAGCATCAGCGTCGGAAGATGTGGCCAGGGAGGCTGCGTTGGCGGAGGCCACCATCTGTGCGTTGTTCGCCTTCTCTCGGCGAGCGACCGCGGCAACAAGCGCGGTGCTCTTGAAGGGTTGGGACAGCTCCGGTTGGCTGTCCGAAGGCGGGATGGTGGTCTGAATCATGCTGTCAGGATCATATCCAGTTTGGGTGTCCGCCACTGTTGCGGCAGCGGTGCGGGGCCAGCCACCCGTTCTACCGGGAGGCGCCATGTTCGTTAGGCCGAGCGACGCCGCCGGCATCGTCGAGACGTAAGTCACCCATGAAAGACGTAGAAGGGCCCACCTGCCCAAACAAGGTATCCAGAAGAACCGAATCACATTCTGGGATGGTGCTGAGATTTTCTCGGAGGTTCGAAGAGGTAGCCCGAAATTCCAATCGAAAATAGTCGGAACCAGTGTGCTGCACGACCTATACGGTTGTGCGCTCGCATCGCTCCCGAGAGGGCGAACTGGTTGTGTACTCGCCATACGAAGCAATAGTCCAGACAACGCGTGGTCACATTGCGTAGGGAGTGGCAGAGCTGGGCGGATATAACAAAAACGGCAGCATTAGGTCGACTAGGGCAAATGTAGAAACACCATCGACAAATATGGCGACGACGTTATCAGGAGCAGTGCGAGGACTTAGATATTTTGACGACGGCACAGTTCTTGCCTCTGGAACTGTGGCGTTCAGTTTTCCTGGTTGAAAAAAGTGGGCCGGGGACGTACTGGGGACAGTGATTGCCTGCGAAGAGACGGGGAGCGGAGAGAGGGAGTCTGAAATGGCGGCTGGGGTGACTGAGACTCGGGAAGGTTAGTGTAGCCATATTGCGGTGAGGTATAAGAAGCAGGTAGATGCTTGGGATGTTTAACCCGGCTGGATGTGCAGCCATCAGATAACACCCGTAGTCACGTTACATGTTACGTCACGCATCTTTTTATATAGCACTAACCCAATTGCAATAAAAATGTTGTTCACCCGACTGGCAGCGTCGCTACATAGTGGCAGCGGAACCCACCTGATGCATCAATTGCGTCAGCGTTATTACCACCCCCGAAGCCCATGGAGGCGTCACAGGACCCTTTGATTACCTGGAAAACTTGAAAAAGTGAGTTTATGCTCTTTTCCACTGCTACGAAGTTGAACACACAGCCAAAGGATGTTCACCCAGCCACTATGCTAGTTATCATAGGCGAAGAAGCTCGAAAGGCATACAGTACCTTCAAGTTCGAGGAAGCGGAAGACAGAAATAATGTGGAAGTCCTGATCAAGAAATTTGAAGAGCACTACAGGCCCGCGACCAACTTGACATTTCAAGAATTTCTTTTCGGTTCAAGAAACCAAAAGACAGGTGAACCATTTAATGAGTGGCTAACAGAACTGCGTGTGTTAGTGAGGAACTGTGAATTCGGGAGTCTCGAAGACCGCATGCTGCGCAGCCGAATCATTCTGGGTACAACGAATAAGAGCCTCCAGCAAAGATTGATAGCGGAAAACCCGACGTACGAAAAGACCGTCAACATATGCCGGGCGCAGGAACAAAGCAAAGAGCACTTCAGAGAAATAAGGGGAGCCACAGGATCTGGTGAAGACACTCTAGTAAATGCTGTCGCAATAGGAAAAAGTAGTTGCTACAAATGTGGGAGTCAAATGCACCGCAGTGACATGCATCCAGCGAGAGGGAAAACATGCCAAAAGTGCGGATGGTTAAACCATTTCGCCAGAGTTTGCAGGTCATGCAAGTACCCGCAAAACGTCAGGCAACAAATACGAGATGTGCGAGCAGAAGACAACAATTTTTTTCTACAAACGTTGACTGTCGGCGCGATCGCCAGTGATGACTGGAGCGCAACTGTGTACATCGAGGGCTATCCCATCACATCCGAGTGCAAACTGTTGTGTAATTTCAAGAAGCGATGTTTCAAAATTGCCGTATAAAGCTCAGCAAGCTTGCAACGTTAAGCTCACAGCATTTTTTGGGCACAAAACAGCCGCGCACGCGCAAGTTCAGTTGATGCTTTCAGCAAATGACAGAACCAAAGAACAAACATTTTTCATTATCGATCAAGACATCCCTGCCACTCTGAGTGGTGCAGAAACTGAAAGTTTTTGCTTCATCTACCGCATGCGAGACCTACAGCATGAACTGTACCCGCCAGTACAATCTTTCGCGAACGTCTTTGAAAGATTCGGGAAGCTAAAAGTCTCCGAGTATGACATGAAGCTCAAGCCAGACGCAGTGGGAGTTGTCGTTCCGGCGAGAAGAGTTCCCGTAGCTCTTCAGGACAAAGTCAAAGCTGAGCTGCAGCGCAGGGAAGCCCAGGGCGTCATTGCAAAGGTAACCGGGCCAACCGAGTGGTCTAGCCATATGGTAACAGTTGCAAAGAAGGACGAGGTTAGAATTTGCCTGGATCCTACAGCGCTTAACAAAGTGCTGCTGTGGGAGCATTACTCAATGCCAACCTTAAAAGACACAGCCTCGCAACTATCCGGTGCCAAGTACTTCTCAACGCTTGATGCGGCGTCAGGGTTCTGGCAAATAAGGCTAACCGAATCAAGCTCCAAATTCTGTACGATGAGCACGCTGTATGGGCGTTATCGGTTTCTTCGAATACCCTTCGGCATCGCGTCTGCCCCAGAAATATTACAAGCAGCTATGCATCACATGCTGGAAGGTTTTCTGTGAGTAGCCGTGATAATAGATGACATACTGCTTTGGGGCCGCACAAAAGAGGAGCACGACAACAACCTGTCACTTTTGTTGTTACGCTGTCGTGAAAACAACCTCAAGCGTAACCTAAAGAAATGCACTTTTTTGCAGCCTGAAGTCCACAACCTCGGGCACATTCTTAGCACTGAAGGCCTCCGCCTGGACCCAGGTCGAGTGGAAGACATACTGGAAATGGAAAAGCCAAAGAATTGTAAGGAACTCCAAGTCTTTTTAGGCATGATGAATTATGTACAGCGCTTCATTCCTAACATGTCTGACGTGACAGCCCTGCTAAGAACATTGCTGCACAAAGACATTGCATGGGTTTGGACTGACTCTCAGCAGCAAAGTTATGAAATGTTGCGTGAAAGCTTAGCAAATGCACCAGTTCTTGGTTTCTTCAACGTAAATGAGCCAGTAATCCTCTCGGTTGACGCCAGCCAAAAGGGAGTTGGCGCTGCGCTCATTCAAGACGGCCATCCTGTCGCATTCTCGTCACGTTCACTAACAGAGGCGCAGCAACGGTACGCTCGAATTGAAAAGGAAACATTGGCAATTGTACATGGTTGCGTCAAGTTTCACGATTAAATCTTTGGCCAAGAAACTGTGATCATTGAGACCGATCACCGCCTCTTGGTGCCGATATTCAGCAAACCGGTTTACCAATGTTTGCTTCGCTTACAGCGCATGCGTTTAACTTTGCAACGATATCCTATTACATTGGTCTACAAGCCAGGGAAAGAGCTCTTCCTAGCTAACGTCTTATGTAGGTTTCCAGGCGAGCAGCTCATGCAAAAAGAAACGGAGCAATTTCAAGTGAATGTGTTTGAGTACATTTCAGCTTCGTAGCAACGCCTGAGGGATCCTCGTGCTGCAACAAATGAAAATCCGGCCCTGGTCAAACTTCGAAATTTCGCCGAAACAAGCTGGCCTGAGAAGAGCGAGATACCCGAAAGTGTTCGTCAGTACAGGTCCTACAAGGAGGAGCTACACACACAGGACGGTCTTGTTTTTCGCAGCAACAAGGTAATTATACCAACCTCACAGAAACAAAAACTTATGTTGCTGCTTCACGCTGCGCACCCGGGATTCGAAAAGATGAAGGCACGGGCAAGAGACATACTGTACTGGCCAAATATGTCGCGTGAAATAGAGCAATTTTTCAAAAACTGCAAGGTCTGTCACAAGTATCAACCGCTGAATGCCAAAATGCCTCTTCACAGCCACGACATCCCAAGACTGCCATGGGAATTTGTTGGCATGGACCTTTTTTTTTCATGAAAGCCGTGCATTTGCCATAGAAGTGGACTTCTATTCTTTCTTTTTTGAAATCCGTGAACTCCGGCAGAGCACTGCTAGTGCTCTGACAGTATGGTGCACAGAATTGTTCGCCACTCATGGCTTACCGTCGCAGCTCTGCAGTGATAATGGCCCGCAGTTCAACAGGCACTTTTTCAAAGAGTTCTTGCGACAACTAGGCGTTACCCGTATTACAACAAGCCCTTATCACCCCCGCGCCAATGGTATGACGGAAAGAGCCGTACAGGAAGCTAAAAAGCTCCAAAAGAAATGTGGGCGCAACCGGGTTGATTTTTATATGGCGTTGCTAGAATGGCGCAGTACCCCCAGAGATGGTGTGCTAAAGTCACTGTGCAGAGACTCATGGGACGGCAAACCAGGACCCTCCTGTCTGTGTCTAACAGCCACCTGGAACCAGAAGCAGTACCTAGCAAAGCTGTTCACAACAGCCCCAGAGAGATCCGTCAACGCCAGAAGGTCTATTACAACCGCGGAACGATGAATCTGCCGGCCCTGTCTCCAGGCCAGCCAGTGTCCGCATACGACACCCTCCAGCGAACATGGTCACCGGCAGTTTTTCTGAGGCCAGCCAGCATGCCCCGGTCAGCGACCCTTAAAACAGAAGAGGGTCAAGAATTCAGGCGCACAAGAGAGCACCTGCGGGACAGGATAACCCACAGCGACGAAGGCCCCAAAGAGGACCACGCCCCTCGAGAGCTTCGCCGAAGCACAAGAGCTCGCTGCCAGCCCTGTCGATACCCACAGCCTGAGAGGCATTTGGGCCACAATAAAAGGAAGATGTAACGTGGCTGGATGTGCTGCCCGCAGATAACACCCGTAATTACGTGACGTTACACCACGCATTTCTTTATATAGCACTAACCCAACTGCAATGAAGTTGTTGTTTACCCGACTGACGGCGTCACTACAGGCTGTGGGTCATACGGGAATGGCCGAGTCGCGTCGTGGAGTGGTTGGACGCGACAGCGACAATATCGTGCCACGTGTCCTGGAGTACCACAGGTGTGGCAAATCGGTCAATTGTCAGGAGTGCGCCAGGAATTTCTAGACTTGCAGTGCAGCCCAAGGTGTCTAAAAAGGGGTGGAGTGGGGAGCAAGTGAAGACATGGGAGGCAAATGCTGCTGGCGGGGTCTGCTGCGTACAACCTGGGCATACGTACGAGGCGCGGCAACAGGCTGCATAGCCGGCTCATGGGGAACAGGCTGCTGGAGGGCAGCGATGGGAGCAGCCTGAACTACCTCTTTGGCAATAACGTCGTGGAGTGGTGAGGGCAGACGAGAGGACGGCGGCAAATGCGTGGAGAGAATCAACGACAGTTGCCGAGCTACTTCTTCACGCAGAAAGTCTTCATTCTCTAGCAAGGTCAGTGAGTGATCGGGAACAAATTTAGGACTCGAGAGTGAGTCGGCGTGTAAGAAAAATGGCCGCTGTTCATCAACTCGTCGAAATTTTACATAGAATGACAAGATCCGTATCAGTGCAGGATTACGGGCTAGGAACATCTGAAATGCACCATCATATTATCCCTTTGAGGATATGCAGAATTCTCAGACTCGGGCATGGCGGTTTTCGCACGGTTGCAAACATCAACAATGTCTTCGATGTAACCGGTGAACGATTTCGATGGCTTCTGTGCGCGAGTCCACAAGCGTTGTTCGGCCCTGGACACACAGACAGCGGGTAGGCCGAAAACGTCAGCAAACGACATTTTGAAGATGGACCACGTCGCAGTGTCGTTTTTGTGGTTGTTATACCACATTTTGGCAACGTCAGAGAGGTAAAAGAGGACGTTAGTCAACTTGTCCGCGTCATCCCGCTTGTTGTTTGCACTCACCAGTTCGTAATGGGTAAACCAGTCTTCCACGGTGGTCTCATCAGCTTCGCTAAAGACCGTGGGCTCTCCCAAGCGAAACACGCCGGGGTGCTGGAGGATGGAGTGAAAAAGCCAAGTTGCGCGTTGCTGGTGACCATGATGGGAGGTAGCGTTTGGTCGTGCAGCTCCAGGTTTGGGCGACGGCGAATGGCAGCACCCAGATTCCGGCGAGGGGGAATGTAAGCACCCTCCACCAATTGAAAAGGGGTTTATTGGCGTGTGTTGCGACAGCAGCTCTACGATTAAAACACGATCGGGACAGAGCAACGTTCAGGCAGGTGCCGGCGACGATCAGCATGAGACGAGCGAGAGGAGCCCGGAACCCGAATGGTGGCGATGCTGCTTGCCAACGATGCGTTTTGTTTCTTCCCATACGCTAAATTATTAGGGCTAGATGCTTAGATACCTCGGTATAAACTAACAGGGTCCCACATTCATCCGCCTAAAATGATTTGATGGAGAAGGCCATCAGCTTTTTCTTCTCAGCCGGTGTACTGGTCCTACCTCACCGGTCTATGACTGTCAGCAGGGTTTCGCCATGGGTGCGCACCCGCGTTGCGTCGTGATAGGGGAGAGCACTGGTGTAGCTTGGGCGTGGGAAGGTGCCGATGCGGCTTGAGGAGGGCCAGTGCCCCATCTGCACCCGCCGGCCAACGCCCCAACCCACCACTCTTCACACCACCCTTTGAAAACTTCCTGTATCTAACGAGGTCTGCACTGCTTCCAAAAATGGAGGTAGTGTGAAACTGATTCTGCATTGCCTCTATGATGAGATCACATTGCACTTAACTCGGATGTCATGCGATGAAATGATCACGTGAAGTCACATGATGTTTTGATAAAGTCACAATTTTCGGGGATTTCTGACGCCATATATGTTGTCATCACGCGGTGGTTTTTTTCTATCACTCGACGTCGTCGACGTGGGTCGCAAACAATCGAGTTTCACGTTTGATGAGGCATCTAAGGTTTTCGCCTAAAAACAAAAATTTACTGTTGGTGTCTTTGGCATCCCGCGGCGTCGGCATCAACAGTAGTATAGCAAAAATCATCGCCTGATGGCGTCATCACACGACGTCAACGTGACATCGCGGATCACCAGAATGTATAAGGTCATCATGATGGTCCCATGATTATGTCATGAGACGACATCGTCGCTTTGCACTGCTTTGTTATCGTGTGAATGGCCCACCAATCTTGGAGGCCGAGCACAACCAGGTGAGGTGCTGAAAGTTTGGAATGCCTTCAGTCATAAATCAGTGCAAATCCAGGGGGGAGGGGAGCAGATGAATTGTTGGAAGAAAAAGAAAGAGCCGGCTGTCACCTTTAGGTCGCCTTCGGTGAATGCATAAAAAACCTTGCGAGGTCTTCTTTTGCACTGTTACGTAGTTTTATTTTGCTGTTTACTGCATGGATATGCTCCATCATATCTGCTTTTTATTGACCATAAACCTAGAGGCCGCACCTATCTTAGCTTCGCGCATCTCTCTCTCTCCCTCTCTTTTTCATGTGTCAAGGCAAAAAGCGCTAGCTGTAGTTTCATGATTATCAATACAAAAGCTACACTCAACGTCAGTTTCTTTCACATAGTGAGCTTAGGCAAGCGCTGCTGTGGCCATCTATACTTTTCCCACAGTGAATTGCTTTTAAAGTCATTTTGACCTTAACAGCCTTCCACGGCAACGTTTTCCGGCTTAAAGGCCAGCTGCGGCAATTTTTCGAGGTCAATGAATCTCAATGAAATCCGCTGGGTGTGTTCCATTGCACAGTTTAGTCCTTTATGCCAAATCACAGGTTTGAGTGATGCACTGATCGCTTGCAAATAAATTTTAAAGATTGCCTCGAAAAGCTCACCTCACTTGCCAGAGTCATTGGAAACACTGTTTGTGTGACGTCAGGTTTGGCATGTCAACGGAAGTGACGCAGCCGATGGCATCACTACTTTGGCCACCATAGCGTTTATTGTGCTTTCCACAAGGCGATGGCGGCAGTGTTAGGCACGGGTATGGCACGGGAATGCTTTCTTCCTTCCTCTTTGGTGTTTGGCCAGTGCTTCGCTGGACCGGCTTTCACAATTTTCATACTCCGTGCCAGCGGAACGAGTATACAGCCTCTGGCTCTACCAAATAGTACGTCACATGCAGACAGGGCGCTTGATTGGGTTTCGGTTTCGGTCCCCGCAGGGGCGTCTGCGTAAGTAGGCGTTTGGTGCGTAACGACACCAGGGACCCCAGCTAAAGGGGGGGGGGGGGGGGTTCGGCTTCCTCCCACATTTAGCCGTGCGTGGCTTTGCCGTGTCCGGGGAAAAGGGGATCCTGGGGGTCGAGCTGACGCTGGGTGATCAGACCTTTAAGGCCCCAGTGCAGAGGCAATACACCCCTTTGGCCCCGGCTTCACGTAGACGGCACCTCTGGGCTGACCCACACAGGGCAATTTGGCCGTCTCCTTTTCCTATCTCTCTCCCCTACAACTTCATCTTTATCTCTCACTTTTAGTCTCTCCTGTCTACTTATCTCTTCTGTTTACTTCCAATTTTCCTGGCGGCTAGGGTTAAGCCTGTGGAAATAGCCTACCTTGGTATAGGCGCATTGGGTTATGGCAGTGTTGTACAGCTGACGTCTGCAAGGTTTCTGCACCTGCAAACCTGCAGCGTCCCCTTGTTGGGCTCCGGGGTGGGTGGCCGCCAACGCTGTTGAACAAAAATAAGACCGGCATGCATAGAGCATTCCCCCTACTGTCTGATCGTACCGGCCTAAAGCGGGTACGCACCGATGACATAAATTTCTTTAACCAGCCAATAGAAACATTTCTCCACTTCCACGTCATTCGCTGTGAAAAACCGGAAAGCTAGCTGGGACCATATCTCCTTTCGTAGTTGCCAGGTGTCTCACTTAAACTCTCGGGGCTGAATACAAAGTAACCAAAATGGCTAGTGGAGACCTTCTCCTCGAAATTCGGGACAAAGCACAATTTGTAAAGCTAGACAGCCTCTCAACGTTTCGTGACGTACCGATCACCGTAACACCACACAGATCTATGAAGATCACTCGCGGAGTGGTGTCTGCCGCATACTTACTTGACCTGACCGAAAATAAACTTTTGGAAGGGTGGAAGAGCCATAATGTCACTAATGTGCAGAGAATTACCATCAGAAAAGATAATAAGGCAACACTGATGAAACACTTAATACTCCCGTTTGCATCCAGTAAACTACCAGAATCTATTAAACAGGATACACGAAGACATCTATCAGGCCGTACATACCAAAAACTTGTCGTTGCTTCCAATGCCAGACGTATGGCCATGGCTCTAAAACCTGTTGTTGTCGCCAGACTTGTGCACAATGTGGAATGCTAGGCCACGGGTCTGAGAACTGCAAACAACCGCCACACTGCGTAAACTGCGAAAGAAACCATGCCGCATATTCCCGCTTCTGCACATACTGGAGAAAAGAAAAAGAAATAATTACATTAAAGGTGAAGGAGAACATATCATTTAAGGAAGCACGGCGAAGAGTTGCATCATTCTATGGACCTACATACGCTGATGCGGCGCGTAGGGGGGCACCGCCACACCAGCCCTCGCCACTCCTTCGGCCCGCGCATAGCGAGCTGGCGGTTGTGGCACCTGCCCCCAAGGTGGCTGTAGTTCAGGCCGCACTGCCTACTCCCAAACAGAGACCGGAGACTACAGAGTCCTCAGGCCTCAAGGCCTCACCTTACCAGGCGAGGCCGGAAATTCAAACAGCCCGTACGTGCGGACATCCAGTGCCTCCGAGGAGGAAATGAATACGTCGGTACCCTTGGTGCTGAAACAGCGGTGTGGCTCCTTGGAGCACGCCAAGAAAACAAAAAAGCAGATCATAGGGCCTGGTGACGGCCCTGTTACGTGAACTCAAGCTGCCTGTCTAAACAGCCACTCGCTTTTCGTACACACAGCACTATTTTACAGTCACCATGAACACTCAATATATACAATGGAACGTCAGGGGTCTTCTCAGAAACCTTGACGACATCCAAGAACTTTTACACGAACACTCACCAAAAGTGCTGTGTGTACGAAAAACACACCTTAATTCAAAACACACAAATTTTCTTCGTAAATACATTATTTTCTGAAAGGACTGTGATGATGCCATGACACAATCCGGAGTTGTTGCCATTATAGTGAATCAAGGGATTGCATGCACACAATTACAACTCCAAACATCCCTTGAGGCAGTGGCTGTTCGAGCTGTTCTTTTTGATAAACTGATCACAATATGCACTATCTACATTCCTCCTATATAGCTATCAGCTACAAAAACGTGATTTACACTCTTTAATTGATGAACTTCCGGAGCCTTATGATTTCCTTAGAGATTTTAATGCGCATAGCAGGTTATGGAGTGACTCTCGTTGCGACGCGCGAGGTCGACTGACTGAACAGTTCCTTTTTTCGTTGAGCGCGTGTCTCCTAAATCGAAAAGAACCAACCTATTATAATCTCGCTAATAACACCTACTCCTCCTTAGACCTAAGCATAGTATCTCCATCTCTTGTGCCTCTACTCCAGTGGAAAGTCGTGAGTAATCTCTACGGAAGAGACCACTTCCCCGTACTTTTGAGCACAACCACAGCAACTGTATGTCCACCACGTGTTCTCAAATGGCTCATAAACAGAGCCCACTGGGAACAGTTTTATACCATCGCTCGTCTAAGTTGGAGTGACATATGTACTTTGAGCATTGATGTTGCTGTGAACTACTTCACAGCGTTTTTGATTGATGCTGCAACAAGATGCATCCCACAAACTAATGGACGCGCTGGAAAACGGCGTTTGCCATGGTGGAACTCTGAATGCCGAAACGCGCACAAACAGCAAACTAGAGCATGGACGTTGCTTCGGAACTCACCGACAGCCGAAAATCTTCCCACCTTCAAGAAAATAAAGTCTCAAGGCAGGAAAACGTGTCGGCAGGACAGAAGAGAAAGCTGGCAGAAGTTTTGTCAGGGATCAATTCGTACACACAGGAGGCTGAAGTCTGGAACATGGTTGGTAAGATAGCAGGAAAACTAGTACACACACTTCCACTCGTAAACACTCAGGGTGATACCTTGGACGATCAGGCAAACTTCCTCAGTGCACACTTTGAACGAGTGTCCAGCTGATCACACTATACTGACACTTTCCAAAAATATAGAAAAAGAATAGAAAAGCAGAAACTTGAACACAAATGCACTAAATGCGAGGCGTATAACCAAGCTTTCAGTTTAGCTGAGCTCCGAACATCTCTAAACTCCTGCAATACTTCTGCCCCAGGTTTTGACTATGTGGTGTATGAAATGCTAAAAACCCTACCAATCGAAACACAAAAACCTTACTTTGTTTGTACAATGCTATCTGGTTTTCTGGCACTATCCCTACCTCCTGGAAAGAGGCTATTATTATCCCCATTTTTAAAGAGGGCAAGGACCCTTCTTCAGCTTCGACTTATAGGCCTATTGCACTTACAAGCTGCTTGTGCAAAGTCTTCGAAACAAATAATTATTTGCCGACTTGTACATTTGCTTGAAACAAACAATTTACTCGACCCCTTTCAGTGCGGGTTTCGAGAGAGTAGATTCACCACAGGCCACCTTGTTCGTATCGAGGCACAGATTAGAGACGCTTTCGTCCATAAACAATATTTTCTCTCTGTGTTCCTCGATATCTAAACGGCTTACGATACAACATGGCATTTGGAATACTAAGATACCTGTCCCACCTTGGTGTGCGCGGAAGGATGTTTCACATAATCGAAAGTTACCTGTCAAACCGGACATTCTGTGTACAAGTGGGCAGCGTTCTTTCCCAAACATTTGTCCAGGAAACAGGCGTGCCACAAGGTGCTGTACCTAGCTGCTCACTTTTTCTCATCAAAATGAATTCCTTGCACTTGTCCATCCCTCGCAATATGTTTTATTGTACATATGTCGATGACCTCCGGCTTGGCTTTAGATCTTGCAATCTAGCAATGTCTGGGCGGCAGGTTCAGTTAAGTTTAAGCAAGGTCTTCGAATGGGCAGAGGAACACAGATTTCGACTGAACCCACAAAAAAGCACGTGTGCCTTGTTCTCCCAAAAGAGAGGTATGAACTCAGAAACCGACATAGAACTGAGCGGTCAATGTCTGTCTGTTAATGCGGAACATAAATTCTTAGGCTTAATCTTGGACAAGTTGACCGAACATCAAGTATTTAAAAACTAAATGTTTAAAAGCCATGAATGTTTTAAAAGTGTTGTCACGTACTACGTGGGGTAGTGACAGGCAATGCCTCATGAAGCTGTATAGAAGCCTCATTCGCACACGCTTAGATTAAGGGACCGTTGTTTATCAGTCTGCGACTCAAAGTGCTTTGAAGATGCTGGACCCCGTGCACCATTTCGGCATCTGCCTTTTTACGGGTGCTTTTCGGACCAGCCCCGTAGAAAGCCTTTACGTTGAGTCAAATGAGGGGTCGCTTAATCTGCAGAGAAATACATGTCCTTTGTATATTTCCTTAACGTGAAAGCAGACGAGAAGCACCCCTCATACTCTACTATTAGTGATTTGTCGAGCTCCATTCTGTTTCAAAAGAGGCCTTCGATGAGGCAGCCCTTCTCAGTTCGCCTGAGGGGTCTAGCTGAGGAAACTGAAGTGTCTCTTGAACACAGTTTAATGGCTCCTGTAGCATACCCGCCACCGTGGCAGGGGCAGACTATAGACTGCGATGTGTCTTTCCTAGAAGTAACAAAACATGCGCCTATTGCCCGTATCCGAACATACTTCCTGGAACTTCAACACAAATACACACGTCCTGAGTTCTTTACAGATGCGTCCAAGTCCAACTCCTCTGTGTCCTTCGCTGCTGTCGGCCCATCCTTTTCGGATGCTGGCCCTCTACATCCAGGCATAATATCTTCACAGCGGAAGCGTACGCGATAATTGTGGCGGCTAAACACATCAAACAATTACAAATACAAAAAGCAGTAATTTATACGGGCTCCCTCAGTGTTGTAACGGCTTTGCAAACCCTTAAAAGCAAAAAACCCGGTCCTCTCTTCTCACTTTACTTAATTTTATGCACACTGTACACACTCAAACAACATGTTGTAGGGTGCTGGGTGCCAGGGCACCATGAGATCCAGGGCAACGTGATGACGAATTAGCTTGCTGCATCCGTCCACGAAAGCACTGCCACTACATCCATATCAAATCCGGCCCTTGATCTGAAGCCGTCTCTCAAACGAATGCTCAGGAACTACTAGCAGAGCAAGTGGGATAGACACACACAAAACAAACTACACATTATTAAGCCACACGTTGGCCATTGGCTGCCCGTATCGAAATCGCGTCATACAGAGGTAACACTAACGAGACTCAGGATAGGACACACATACACGACACACACATATCTTTTGTCCGGTGGCAATCCACCATTGTGTGACAGATGTGGTGAAGCATTAACAGTCCTTCACATGTTGATCCAGTGCAAACACTTAGAAACTCTAAGAAAACATTTTCCATTACCCTACCAACAACATTTACCTTTAGGCCCTGCAATGTTCGTCGGTAGGGAGCCTCTTTTTAGTCATAAATCATTGTTAGCCTTTTTAAAAGAAATTCTTAGTTTTCATATCTTATACCCAGGCAATCTGTAGCACGACCTCTCCAGAGTGGTCTCCGTTGCGGTGGCTACAGTCAACTAAGCACTTGCCTCATTGCCCTTGGACGCAAGGGTATGAACGAGTGAGACACTTGTGATAATGTCATACATGTCCGCCATCATTTTCTATTATCACCAACTTTTGTCATCTATTCACACCACACACACCTTTCACGGCATATTCATAATTTTATTACTGGTATGTTTTTACCCGCCTTACCGCGATGAAATTTACGGCCCTTATACAGCCGCTTATCACAATCATTGTCCATATCTTTAGTGAGATGAACTGGCGTCTTTGGCCGTGAAATGGCCCTTGCGCCACAAAACATCAAACATCATCATCGTCATTTGGTTTTGGTGTTGCACAATTTTGCCTAATAATAGTTATTTTCAAACTTCCTGAGCATTCCAGCCATTGGGCTTGTGACAAGAGTGTCTCAGGACAATAGAAACACCAGCACCTTCACATGGTCAAAAAATCGTCGGAGTTGGCCTTTAAACCATCTTTGTCCAGATAGTGAGTGCTTATTAGCACCGTAAGAATGTTCATGGTGCACAAATTTCATTTCTGAATATGGCTGAGGTAAGTTCTTCAGATGTTTTGTTCTTGGCCCTTTTGGCAAAGGTGAGCGGAACGGTTGTATGCTTTGGGCAGCTTGGAGAGGCAGATCTATACAAATGACAAATTACTAAATTACATAATCATAAACTGTAATAAAACAAGAGAACACGGGAGCTGAAACAGTAAAATATAATATTGTGTGAATTATGCACATTGACGCTCATTCCGTTGTACATTTCTTCCAGTTGTTAACTAGTCATGGCCTTTCGCGCAGTCAGGTTAAAAATTCTTAAGTTAATTTTCACCTCACAGTCGTGGAAACAGGAACTACGCCGAGACAGCAGGTTTTGCCCTGTTTGAAAGCAAATACCGCATGCGAAGTATCCGCTCTACTGGCGTGCTGTTAGCTGTTTTTTACTACTCCCAGCGTCCCAAGTGCAAACTTTCTCACGCGCAGCATTTGAAACAGGCAATTAGTCTTCTAACATACACAGCATAGTGGGGCTCCCCCTCATTTATAAGGGTGGAATTTTGACAGTATTATATCACGAAGTGCATGGTCTTGCACTGCGTATTGCGCAGAAGCATATCGCGAGTGACAGTCCCCTGATGATTGATTTATGGGGTTTAACGTCTGAAAACCACCATATGATTATGAGAGACGCCGTAGTTGAGGGCTACGGAAATTTCGACCAACTGGGACTCTTTAACGTGCATCCAAGTCTGAGCACGCGGGCCTGGAATATTTTCGCCTCCATCGGAAATGCAGCCGCAACAGCCGGTATTTGATCCCTTGACCTGCGGGTGAGCAGACGAGTACCTTAGCCACTAGACCACCGTGGTAGGGCAGAGTGACAGTTCTCGACATAAAGTACTAATAATGAAGCTTTACGGTCATATTGGCAATAAAACAAGTGACAAAAGCTTCCGCTATGTGTAAATACGATCACCGAAGCACAGGAGATTCGCCGTGAAAGCCGAGAAAAGTTTTCTATTCAATGGGCCTTTTCGCGGGTACGTGAGCACTTTCTCAAGTCATTAAAAAGTCAAGGATACTAGTGTTTCCTGAATGCATGTTGCTCTGGCTGGTGCCTCTGTGAGTGCAGATTGATGCAGCGGTATGACGCGTGACATTCCCGTAACGATGCGTTCGTACGCCCGTGCGCTGTGGCAAAAAGTAGACAAACAGGTTGGAACAGCATGTAACGGCGGAAACAGCCAAAGCCGAGTTTGTCAGAACCACTGAGTACGAGCTAAAGGCAATTAGCGTTCTGCATAACAACAATGGGTACCTCCGCCGACAAGAACAGCGCGAGCCAGTGAGAAACTAAGCCACATCTAATGACAACGCCAGAAAAGCACCGCACGGAAATGAAGTAAAGCTACCAAAGGTGGAATTAAGGAAGTTTGAAGGTGACAGGAGGGAGCTAGTGGTAGAGATTCTGGCATGAATTTGAGTCGGCTGTTCACGCGAGAACTGGCCTAAACGATAACCAAAAGTTTACGTAACTGTTGACCTCACTAAGCGGGAGAGCGGCAACTGCCGTAAAGGAATTGCAAGTTTCAGACAACGATTACGGGAAAGCTGTAGATCCGTTCAAACAGTGGTACGGAAAGGACAGCATTTTGGTAGAAATGCAGATGAGTGAGCTCATCAGCATCAATAAGGTAGCAAGCTGCAGTGACTATGAAGGTTTAGGAAGAGTGCAAGAAAATGTGCAAGTACACATGCGAGAATTAAAGTCCTTGGGTTTGAAGAGCGTATACTATGTATCGATGTTGCTACCGATACTGAAAATGTCGTTGCCAGGAAACATGCACCTTGCATTCCAGTTAAAACAAAGAGAAGGGTCCAGTAGATCGTCGGCGCAAGGTCGGAATGTTCCTCGAATTCAAGAAAATAATCTTCAATTTTTGATGCAATATTAAAAAGATTATGTTGAATTCAGACAATCATTGCTGCCAGAAATAAAATAAATAAACGATAGCAAAAGTGAGAGTACCCAATGAGAAGTATGGTTACTTTGCAATGTACAGTTGCAAAGCTTTGGATATTCTGCGACACTACTAATCATCTCACTGATGACTGTAGGCCACCTATACCCTGTGAAGAGAAAAAATTGAAGCTCAAACAATCAAATAAGTGTTTCCGCTGTACAGGGCCTCGCCATACCGTGAATACATGGGAGGAAAGCAAGACTCACAATAGACTCGTTTGGAGGACGCGATACTCAGCGTCATGAGACCTGTTGAAGTTAAAGGAAAAAGTACATATAGTGGTGAAAAAGCCTTATTATAAGCACTGGAGATGAACATCCTTTCAAAAGAAATAGTACCATTCGTACCTATCAAACTGCAAAAAAAATTATGATGTGGATGGATTGAAGCTTGCTGACGACATAGCTAGAAAAGAAGAGTGCAGTGAAATCGGCATGACTATTGGCTCAGATTAGTACTGGCAAGTGGTGAAAGGTGGCACCCGAAAACTAGAAGAAAAGTTTACTGCAACAGAAACAATATTCGGGTGGACCGTACAAGATCAAGTTAACATGCGAGCGGGAACGAAGCAGACTTCAAAAGTAATAATGCTTCACATCAACACAGAGAAGGGCACACGACTGAACAGTGACCGACACCCGAAGATGTAATACAGAATAAAACAACTTCTGGGAAGACAATGATGTCGCTTCGCAATTATAGAAACTGTTCTCAAGACAATCGACTTTTTATAAGACAAAGAGGCAAAATTATGCGAAGTAAACCACATACAACGACGTTCCGCCTGATGTGCTAACAAATGTGACAAGAAAAGCTGTAGGAAACACAGTCTCGTCGAAACAGGACATCTAGACAACCACAGCGGAAGTCAAGGGACAACCACAGCGGAAGTCAAAGCAGGACTTATGAATGGGCCGTCGACTCATGCGCACAGCGTAGCAAATGCGCCTGCTGTCGCATCATGGCTGTCATAACGGGTAAAGAACGTCCGCTGAAAGACCATAACGATAGTAAACAGGAACTTAGCGTAGAAGAAATTCGGTGAAGTAAAAAAAGACTGAAGGAGTGGTGTGGATGGTGTAGCAAACATTATTGAGGAAAATAGAGGAATTTAACACCAATTAACAAGCTACGCCAGTGCACCGACAAAATTTGATCCTAGTCTGTGCACGCATCCTGGAATATTCAAGATATTCAATAAGATCATGACAGGGTATCCTTGAATCGACGGGAAGCTCCATTCTTGCTTCATACGCATAGGAAAAATGATGTGCGAGAGACTTCAACATATTCAAGCACTTCATTGCTGTTCACTCCGATGGGAAAACGAACTTGTCACGGGCCGGAAGCTGTCAAATTCACTAAAGGCAAGAGAAATGCGAAAAGTGTGGGTACCCAAACCGCGCCCCGTAGTAGTATCAAGCAATAAAAAAGAAGATTCTTGTTTTCGGTTTGCATAAAACACAGTTCTGCGCTTGTCTCATCTCGTTTCTGCGACACCTATATACCGTACGCTTCGAAGCCTGCAAGGGATGAGGTGCAGTTGAGTTTCTGTAGTAATATGACGTGGGGAGCCATTCAGGTCATGGAAATGTACTGCTGCAGGGGGTTCCGCTTTTATTTTCAAGTTTTACATATAAATTGCGTATGTATTTGTGTATATATTATAGTGAAGCTCTCACTTTAGAGAACTTTCAGACGTCTACTTCTTTTCATTTTTCTCCTCTTCTAAAACCACTCCTACCCCTCATAGTCAGTCATTGCGGACTCATTCTCTTTTACCATTTTTTACCCCAGAGTACTCCTCTTACGGACCCCCCCCCCCCCCCCCCCGAGAGTACTCCTCTCACTCCCCGTTTATTCATTTTTCATCGTTATTAGTCATTTGCTTTCATTTTTTTACGACTTTAGTTTGCCTCAGCTTACATGCCTCTATACTCATGAAGCAATTCTCCTTAGCTGGTAACCTACAGTGACACTTAAAGCATATTTTTGCCAATGACTTTTCCCATTGAACACGTGTGTTTCGAATACCACTTCCAGTATCGCTTACCGTAAGCATACATTTAAAAATACGCCACCTCCCCATTTTTGTAGTTGCTTTCGCTTTGTACTTCCCGCTCATTGGCGGCTGTTTGAAAATATGCGTACGCCACCTTCGTCGGCAACCTGGGTGGGTGGATAGATAGATATGGCTGTCCCCTTCAGATCAGGCGGTGGCAATGGCCACCAAGCCGTCATACTTAATGAACCAGAAGCTAGATTTTTTTTCCCTTTGAAATAGTGAAGTTGAGGATTCGTACTTTGCAGTGAAGGGTTTAATTTTCTTTCGTGCCTTGACTTTAGCCACCAATCAGATAACCTCCTTCTAGTTAATTCTACCCGCTTAAAGTCTATTTTGCCTTCCTTGCCCCTAAACCCCAGTGCTTTGAAAAACTCTGCGCCATCATCCTGAACTATAGGGTTAAGCTTTTCGGCAGTTTCTTCTTCCTCTCCTCACGCACTGCATACCGTGTCTACCCCTTTGTATTAGCCCGATATGTCTTGGTTCGCAATACTCCCGTCCTGGCCTCAAACATTAGAGAACTACCCCGAGTATTATCATATATATTTTCCTTGACAATTTCCTGCTTAAAAGTTCGATAGATGTCTAGTGCGGACTTCTTAATCATGTCAATTCTCCACATGTCAGTCTCCGTTTTCTTCACCTTCTTCTTAACTGATAGTTCTTTTTGGTTTGGCCCCCTGCTGATTTCTAAGCATTTACCCGTAAACTTTTCTGGTTTGCTTCCTCCATTCAGTATCGACCAGCTTTATGTACAAGTAGCTGAAAACCTTCCTAGCCCAACGCTTCTCCCCCATTTCTCGCACTCGCTTCTCAAATTTTATCTTGATGCGAGCTTCCCTGCTCTCAAATGATGTTCATCTCATATCACCTTGAAATCCCTGATTTGGTGTATTCCAGTGAGCTCCTAAAGCAAGCCTACCTATTCCACGTTGCTTAATTTCTAATCTTGCTTGAACTTCTGATCTCATGCACAAGACCGCATTGCCAAACGTTAGACCAGGAACGAAGGCCCCTTCCGTATTCCTCTCACAACATCATACCTATTGTAATTCCACAGTGCCCTGTTTTTCATTACCGCTGCATTCCTGTTACCTTTAGTCATCACGTATATTTTGTGTTCCCTTTGGTACTCGGCCCCATTGCTTATCCATACGCCCAGATATTTGTATTTGTTATCTTTAGCGTGACCTCCTGTGTTCTAAGCTTACTACCTTCATTGTCATTAAAAATCATGACTGCTGATTTTTCCTTACTAGTCTGAAATTTAACCTATCTCCTTTATTACCGCAGATGTCCACCAATCTCAGCAAATCTTCCTTGTTGTCGGCCATTAGAACTATATCATCTGCATACATCAATACTGGTATTGCCTGTTCAATGAGTTTTTCTGTTTGAAAAAAGAGAGGTTGAAGCCCAGTCCACTTCCCTCTAATTTGGCGTCTAATCATTTTAGGTACATAATGAATAATAGGGGTGACAGGGGACACCCCTGCCTAAGCCCGCGTTTTGCCTTTGCAGGCTTGGATACCTGTTTTTCTCTCTTCATAACTGCCTTGTTACCTTTATATGTATTCTGGTACAATATATATATATATATATATATATATATATATATATATAAATTTGCCTGTTGCGCCAGCTGAACGCGATCTGTCAGTTTTCAACGTTTCATGCTTCCCTATTTTCTTGGTTCATATATGTGGGGTACGCCGCTTTGTTACATTGCTCTTTCCTATCTGTTTGCCTTTGTTACTCTCCCTTTCAGAGCTCCCCTTACCTCTGAGTAAAAAATCCTTACTGCCATTGCACTATTGCTTTAAATGAGACAAGGGCTGCACTTTGTTGCTTCATATTGACGCAAGATACATTTGAAGTTCACGTGCCAGGCGCTTGCTACGCCCTCAATGTTGCCTTGGTGTGCGTGCGAAACAGAATAAGCGAAGCCCCATTGGTAGCTGCCACGATCGACGCTGAGAACTCAGGCACGTGCGAGCTGCGCGGGATAAGAGATGAAGACGGGGTGCCGAACTTAGAAGAAGCGGAGGTGTTCTGCAGATAGACATTTTTCTTTTTTACTTGTTTGCGTGTAGGGCACAAGTTCGCCAATGTTAGCTATAATTAAAGCCAACTTCTTCAACTGCGCGTGAAAAATCTGGTGAAGGTGCTGGTATAAACTCAAAATCTTCTTAAGTTGGAGAAGGCAATTCGGAGCAAAGGAGACTCGGACTCACCGAGCTAACCCTTGTTCACCAGCGCAGCAGCCGCCACTTACATGGTAAAGACACTGAGCTTTCCCCTTTGGATTGTGCAAGAACAGTCGCAGTTCCCAGTGAAGACGCTACCGAGATGACTTCCCAGTTCACGCATGTATAAATCGTAGTAGATCCGCCGATGACACCTGGACCTTTCCGCTGTGAGGCACACGAAGACACAGAGGACTGGCTCGAGCAATTTGGGTGCGTGGCGAGGGTCAATGGCTTGGATACTGCTTGGAAACTACGACGTGTTTATTTTGTGTTGGATGATTCTACACGAACGTGGTTCGAAAACTACGAGGCTGCCATCGCGACCTGGGATGACTTTTGACGGTAGCTACTCACCACCTAGCCGAGTATGGATCGCAAGGAGAGAGCCGAGACCGCTCTCCAAAAACAAAACCAGCGGAACAACGAAGATGTGTCTGTGTATGTTGAGGACATGGCCCGTCTCTTCCACCGAGTGAATCCTATTATGAGCGAAGACAAATAGGATCGCCATCTAATGCGAGGCGTAAAGCAGGAACTTTTTGCCGGTTTGGTTAGGAATCTGCCGTCAGCTGTCGCGGAGTTTAGTTAAGAGGCGGCCACAATAGATAGGACGCCTAAGCAACGAGCGAGGATGTACAACCGGGATATGGGCATTGCCTCCGTGAATGCAGCACCTACTACTTCGGGAAACAACATAGATTTCTCACGTGGACTCGTGAGGTCTGTGGTGCGAGAGAAGCTCCAAAGACAGCGACATTACCACAGCGCTTCAGCTGTGTCGTCACTGGCCGACGTCATGCGTGAGGAAGTCAGACTGGCGTTTCGGGATCCCCAGCCCATGCGGGAACGTCAGGAGTTTGCCCAGCCAGAGGTGTCACCATCGTTATCGCAGAAAGTCTCATATGGCTAAGCTTACTGTAAGGACCCCCCCATGCGTTGAAATATCGAGGCTACTTTGGTGTACAGCCCTGCGCCACCAAGCACGCTCGCACCACCAGATAGGAGACCAAGAAATACTGACCAAGGAAGACAAGTCTCTATGACTTGTTTGTTTGTAGGGCACAAGAAAGACTAATATTTTGTGCACTCCTTACAGGGTACCTCTCTGCTACCTTTGTGGAGAGGCAGGCGAATGAATGTGCCAGTACCGCAAGGCAGAGCTTAGCGATTCGCAGTGAATGCACCTAGGCATCGGGACGGGGAGCGTCCTTTGGAAATTCAGCAGTACCTGTCGTCTTGTCAGTGCCCGCATGACCTTCTGGACCGTTCAGATACCGGTACCGAGTCCCCGTCGATCATCAGCCTTTCCCACTGCAAGGCGGCGTTCACCATGCCCAGGCCAGGAAAACTAGAGCCAAAGATCTGTGGAGGTACGACCGCTGCCGATGCTGAAACAGCCTCCGCCGCTGACTCTACGTGACGACGGCGAACTAACAAGCCGATTCAGTAATTATGCATCACTTCCGACTTGCGTGTATTTGTGGACAGCTATGAATTAAACGCACTCGTGGATACAGGTGCGGATTACTGACTGTACCGTAGTGAGTTTGCTAGAACTCTAAAGAAGGTACCGATTTCATGGGATAGACCTCGAGTTCACACCGCAGGGGACACCTCATCGACCCGATTGGAACGTGTATGGCGAGAATCGGTATAAGGGGTTTCACATACATCGCCAGTTTCATTGTGCTGCCGGAAGGCTCTGGAGACGTAAGTATTGGTATAAACTTCTTTCAGGTTAGCGTTGCTGTAATTTACTTGCTGGCATCAAGCGTCTCATTTTCAACGAAGCATACGATGGCAACATTCGGCACGGAAGAAAAACTGAATGATATGTGTATTGTGGACGACGAAGTGGCGGTACTTCTGAGGTCCAGCATAGCTGTAAGGGTGAGAAGCAATGCGTTTGGCGATCGTAAAGATCTTGTTGACAGGAACACTGTGCTCATACTCGAAAAGGGAATCTGCAAGGCAAGGGGCCTTGTGCAGCTTCGTAACGATTGTGGTGACATTTTGCTGACGAACTTTGGGAATGAAGTACAGCACCTTTTGAAGTGGACCGTCATTGCAAGTATCCATGACGTCGTCCAAATTACGAACCTGCACACCTCTGAGACCTAATTTCCAAGACGTGGATTCTGTACTGGCACACATTGGCATAGATTAACGACTATTGCCAAGCCAGAAGAGACAAATAGAAAACCTCATAAGAAAAATCGTCGCATGCTTTTAAACATCATACTGCCCCGCCGTGGTGGTCTAGTGGCTAAGGTACTCGGCTGCTGACCCACAGGTCGCGGGTTCAAATCCCGGCTGCGGCGGCTGCATTTCCGATGGAGGCGGAAATGTTGTAGGCCCGTGTCCTCAGATTTGGGTGCACGTTAAAGAACCCCAGGTGGTCAAAATTTCCGGAGTCCTCCACTACGGCGTCTCTCATAATCATATGGTGGTTTTGGGACGTTAAACCCCACATATCTATCTTTTAAACATCATACTAAATCTGAAGAACGCCCCTAACATACACCGCATCAATGTCGAGAAATCAGTCGGACTCATGTGCCAGCACTCCTACAGGGTGGCACTAAAGGAAGGAGAAGCTGTCGCAAATCAGGTCGAGGAAATAATAAAGCACGACGTAATTAAACCATCGGCTACTCCACGGGCATCACCGGTAGCATTCGTAAAGAATAAAGGCCAGTCGTTACGATTCTGTATAGACTACCGAAAGCTGAACTCCGTCACTAAGCGAAAGGTTTATCCTTTTGCCAGGATTGTCGACACGCTCGGTAGAATGCGCAATGTGTAGTTGTTTTTTTCCGTCAACCTAAATATTAGGTACTGGCAGACAGAAGTGGACGAACTAGATCGCAAGAAAACCGCATTTGTTACACCAGATGGGCTGTACGAATTTAAGGTACTTACATTTGGCCTTTGTCCCACTCCCGCAACGTTTCAAGGGAGGATGGACAGTGTGCTCTCCGGACTGAAATGACATTCTTGCCTCGTTTATCTTGACGATATTGTGTTTTTAACGGCTACCTTCGAGCAGCATGTCGAACGACGTTGCTCTGTGCTTCAAGCTCTTAGTTTGGCGCACCTGACAATAAAGCCACAGAAAAGCTACTTCGGCTTCCAAGAGCTTCTTTTTCGTAATTGATTGACTGATATGTGATGTTTAACGTCCCGAAAACACCATGTGATTATGAGAGATGCCGTAATGAAGGGCTCTAGAAATTTCGACCACCTGGGGTTCTATTAACGTGCGCCCAAATCTGAGCATACGGGCCTACAACATTTCCGCCTACATCAGAAATACAGCCGCCGCTGCCGGGATTTGATCCCGCGACCTGTGGGTCAGCAGCCGAGTACCTTATCCACTAGACCACCGTGGCGGGGCGAGTTTCTTTTTCTTGGGCATGTTGTCGGTGCTGAAGGTAATCGCCCGGAAAAGACACGGCAGTACAAAAATTTCCGAAACCAAAGAACAAGAAAGTGGTCAGACAGTTTTTGTGATTTTTTCACCTATTTTCGGTGCTTTGAAAAAAAAATCGAAGATTGCTGAACTTCTAACACGACTGACAAAGAAAGGTGCATCTTTCATTTGGCTGAAGGAACAGGAGGATGCCTTCAATGAGCTGCGGCAGCGCCTTCAGAGCCATCCAGTCCTCGGACATTTCGACGAAGAAGCCGAGACTAATATTCACACTGACGCAAGCAACTTAAGTCTCGGTGCATCCTCATTCATTGGCAGGATTATGTAGAGCAGGTGATTGCGTATGATAGTCGTACACTTTCGAAGGCTGAGGCCAATTACTCGACGACAGAAAAAAGAATGCCCTGCGGTTGTTTCGGCCATACTTTTACAGAACACCGCTTCGAGCCATAAGCGACCACCATTCACTGTGCTGGCCGGCAAGTCTTGTAAACACCCGTCAGGACGTCTTGCGAGAACGAGCTTCCGACTGCAGAAATACGACATAATGGCGTTGTCTAAAGTCTGCTCGCAAGCACAGTGATACTGACTGTTTGTCACGTGCACCGGTGCATTCTACGGAAGCCACTATACAGAGGGCAAACAGGATGCCCCTTTTATGTGAGTTGTCACTGAATCAGAGATGGAACAGCAGTAGAAATCTAATCCTGAGTTGCTACTGCTCATCAAGTACTTACAGGGCCAACCCGCTGACCTTCCTCGTGTTCTTTACCGAAGTCTGTCATCGTTCACCCTCCAAAATGACGTCTTGCGCAAAAAAAGTTTCGAACCCAACACGGATAGATTTCTGCTTGTCGTTTCTACAGCGCTACAATCTGCGATCTTGGGAGCATAACACCATGATCCATCAGCAGTAGAGTGAGCAGTACGCTGTCACGTTTTCGCACGAAATACTACTGGCCAAAGTTGCTAATTCTGTGCAGCACTACGTAAGAACTTGCCAGGATTGCCAAAGGCGCAATACACCACCAGGAAAACCAGCCGGTCTCCTCCAACCTGTAGCGCCATCAGATGGCCCTTTCGCACAAATGAGAATAGACTTGCTTGGCTCATTTCTCACGTCGTTATCAGGTGAGCGGCAGATCATTGTTGTGACGGACTATTGAACTAGATATGCAGAGACAGCGTTGCTTGTTCAATGAACAGCTGTGGAAGTAGCCGAATTCTTTGTGACCAACATTGTACCGCAGCATAGAGCTCCTACAGTGCTTATCATGTATCTGGCAACAGCATTTACTACTCAGCTGACAAATTCCTTTATGATATTGACGCACTCCTGTCACAGGAAAACCAAGCGTATGATCCCCAAGCGAATTGATTGACAGAACGTCTCAACAGAACGTTAACTGTTATGTGGATGTACGTTGAAGTGTAGCGTAGAACTTGGGACAGAATATTACAGCACACTCTGTCAGGTGTCGGATAACGGGCGGCAGATAGGCGGCGCGCTCCTACGTACTTTCTATTATTACGGCTATGGATAGCCCAGCTAAGAGAGATACGATACTCTCTTTAGGCGGCCTTGAACCTGAGAAATGCCGCTTCTAGCAATCGCTGAAAAGCGGCCGAAGTGCGTATGCGGCTTCGCACGCGGGTGCGCGTTGGAGGGAAGCTAAAGGGTGCGCCGATGCACCATGAACGGTGAAGAGGGAGGGTGGTGGTGTGAGAGGGGAGGGAAGAAAAATTGAGATGTGTGCCCGCTCATGTTCTCCAGCGCGCTCACGTGAAGGAGGGGAAAAAAGAAAAGGAAAACAGAGGCGAGAACAGCGGAAGCTGAGAAGTTTCGTGTTGGCGGTGCGGCCACGCTATTGTGCATGCGCGATAGCTTACTGAAACACTGGTTTATGTATGTTGATGATCGTGTTCTACAAAACAAGTTCAACTGATGATTTCTGGAAAGCATGGCAAAAATGAAACGAACCGAAGACAGTGAGACAGAGGAAGGTCAAAAGTGAAAATTGGTTGGTTGAGGTCTGATTAGTCATTGCGTAATTTGATGAACTTGAACATCAATTACAGAAGTCCGGTGCAGACGTCCACAGGAGATCGTATGGCACCGCCATTTGCTCACTCTTTTGAATATTAGAGAGTTATAGTCTACCGGGTTGACCGAGATACCGGGTGTACCGTGATGGTGGAATCGAAGTGCGCATGCGCAGACTTGTACGTCACCCGTACTGCTTCCCGTACGCACGGTATTTTTCAGATTTCACGTTACCGTGGTAGCGTAGGTGTTGTACGTCGTGTACGTATACATAGCGGCGCTCTCGTACACCCGCTTCGAAGTGATTTTAGCGTAGTTGTTGAAAGCTTCACCTTGTTCGCACCAAACGACTGTTTAAAGTGGCTTCGCTTGCCTTCAGTTCGCTTCGATGACCGAGTATTATGGAGAAGTTGGTGTAGTTTTTGAGATAGCTTTCCATTTCGAACGTGTACACGATCGATGTAAACAAATCGGCAACATAGATGTTTTCGCGTTTGGTGCATTCTTTATATTTATTTACCTTTATTATTACTGAAATAAACTTCTAACAATGCTTCGCGTGGTGGCAAAGGCAAACATTTTCGTTCTCTTTTCCTTTTGACTGTTATTTACCTTATTTACCATCTGATAGATGGCGCCACCGTTACAGCTGGGGCACGTAAACCACGTAAACGCTATCCCGCTACACTATAAAATGCTGTCCTTAACGAACATTTGCTGCGCGGTAACGCCATTTCGTTTACTTCCGCTATCACTCCGGCGTTAAACTATAACGGTCTATGAAGTACAGTTCTCATATTCCAGCATGTATTCGTAACAGTGAACCATGGCCAAGACAACCAGTGTATTACTGTGGAGATAATGTACCAGATATAAAAATCCCAATTTTCTAGAGAGAAACTGTATGTAGTAAAAATAAAAATTTTCAGTTTGTTATGCTCCATTTCTAGTCCCCAACTGCACGCGGACGTTCGCGAAAGAGATTTGCAAAAGCGTTATTTATATTGAGAGAGACCAACCTGTCCGTCGCTAATTTGTGTACGTCATACTTGACCTTAGCGTGCGTTTTGGCATTCACTTGAACAGTGGTGCGATGTTGATTAAATGTAAGCGCAGCCACTCCCCATAAATAAGATAACTTAAAGACTGAAAATAAGCAAAAAAATCTAAATTGCGAAATAATGCGCATAAATTCTAATTGCGGAAATAAGTAATCGTCCAATTGCTAAAAAAGCGCTGCTGCCCCAGCGTGTAGCTTGCGTCAGTTCCCGCGTACACAATGCAAATGTTAGAGTTGGCACGCTGAAATACCCATGCAACATTTACGTGCGAAAGCGCATTGTCTTCAAACAGCTGAGAATAAGCTGCGGTCACTGACACGCGTTTACCTCTTGACACAAATAAGCGAAATCACAGCACACGCACGTGCGTGAAATATACGCAGCTTTCGACACACGAACACAGCCTCGTAGTGCTGGTATCCGCTCATTGTGACATAAACACCCGCGGTTCACGGGGAAGCACTAAAACGACGCACGAACACACGTTAATCGTTCTTGCGAAACGGTGCACCACGAACCAAAGTCGGAGCCAAAAGCGCTCGTCGTGGTTGTCTCGAGTTCATGAAGCCCTACAAACTATTCACTTATCAAATGCATGCGCAAACAAATGCATATGGAACAAAAAAGTTGAAGGTTCCACCGACGGTTTGCAAAAAGCTACTTGGTCGATATATACTGTGGGGTCTTGGCGAAGCGAACGCACGCATTGCCACGCCACACTCTTGGAGTGAACGGACACAGCAAACGCGGTCGATACAAAGCACACAACATACATACATTTATTAGCTAAATTAGACGACGATATCGTCCGCCGACTGTTACATCAATTTTAATTAACACGCTACCATACAAACAGCATAATGCAATGACACACTAAACACATAATAACATGATAAACACACACTATCCCACCCAACACACTAACACATAGCCAAGGCGGCGTCGCCAACGCTTGACTTTCCACGTGGGACCCCGGCGCAAAGCATGCGGTGCCGAGCACCGGGAACCCACGCTACAGACAACCGTTCGCGGCAGCCGCCACGCGCAGAAGAGGCTCGCTCAACTGTCGCCCACCACCAAGGCCTGCCTTCCGCCAGGGGCCACCGCCGGCGCTACCACTCTACCAACAGTTGTACTCAAAGCGAACACAACGCCATCTATCGCCAGGCGGTGGTCACGACTGAAATAAAGCCTTGGGGCGAGACACGTGCGCCACGCGGCGCAGACAACTTTACAGGGAGGGGTGGTGTCAGCACCCCCACAATACCAAAGAAAAAAACTACCCTCCATGCGGTGTGCTGTGACGCAATGGGTAAGACATCTGCTTCACATGCATGTGGTCTCGCGTTCGATTCCAGTGCTGAGTGTGCTTTGCATGTTATTCGCGCAAATATAGATTATTCTGACACCGATAATTTTGTAATTAGAGTCATAATACCCACCAAATTACCGGCGAGAAACTGCTCTCGGATACGTAAAGTAATGCTTTTTACGCAATGCGTCAGGGCCAGCCCGCCTACTAAAACGTCACGCGTAACCGCAGGCCGTACTGAGGCAGGAAGAATTTGACTTAAAAACCCCGGCTAATCTTTGTACCGTCTATTCTAAAGGCCACTTTGAATCGGGCCGGTAAGTCTGGGACATGGCTATTGAGCCGTGTAAGTAACTGACCATAAGCGGCCATTATTTGACTTGATTTTCTGCCTATTGGGGTGTACTTTAGCCAGGATTTGACTAAGAGTGTACGCAATGTTCGATCACATACAATACCGCTGTGCACGAGACAACACGAATGACACTTTTAAACTTGTTTTTAGCCGCGCGGTTGCGGCACCCCGGGATGCAATGTTACCTGTCGATGAAACTCCGACCATGACCATAGCGCCAGTGACTTAACGCAGAGAGCTGAAGAAGCAAGGCAGCTGGCACGGCATCACATTCAGCAGCAACAAAAAGGCGATGTCGATCGCTGTAATTTGCGACAAAGAGACATTAAGTACGCTCCTGGAGACAAAATATGTGTATTGACACCCACACGCGTACCTGCGCTCTCAGAAAGACTACCTAGACGTCATTTTGGTTCCTAGAAGGTGCTTCACCAGCTTGGTCCTTTGGACTATGAAGTTGTCCCAGAAGAGCAAGTAACATCATCCAGACGGCGGGGCATCGCACAGAAACTGTGCACGCCATCCGAATGAAGCCATACCATGAAAGACACCGAGCTATCAAACAACACTACTGGACGATGCCAGATCTTACCGATCATTACTACTAAATACTATCCTGGAACCTAAAGTAGCATCGGGACGATATGCATTCTTAAAAGAGTAATAATGACACAAGATACTATTAAAGCTCACGCTCCAGCCGTTTGCTACACCCTCACAGTTCCCTAGATGTGCGCGTGTAACAGAATTAGCGAAGCGCTGATGGGGACTGCCAGGATCGACGCTCACAACTCAGGCATGTGTGAGCTGCTTTGCAGAAGAGAAGAAAACGAGGTGCCGAACTTAGAAGAAGCCAAGGTGTTCTGCAAATAGACATTTTTCTTTCTGACTTGTTTGTTTGTAGGACACAAGTTCACCCATTTTAGCTATTCAACTTAAGTGAACTTCTTGCCCCGCCGTGGTGGTCTAGTGGCCAAAGTACTCGGCTGCTGACCCGCAGGTCGCAGAATCAAATCTCGGCTGCGGCGGCTGCATTTCCAATGAAGGCTGAAATGTTGTAGGTCCGTGTGCTCAGATTCGGGTGCACGTTCAAGAACCCCAGGTGGTCTAAACCTCCGTAGCCCTCCAGTACGGCGTCTCTCCTAATCATACGGTGGTTTTGGGACGCTGAACTCCACAAATCAAAGTAAACTTCTTTAACTGTGCGTGAGAACATATTTAATCTTTCCAGACGGCGTATACCAGCTGGGACCCGAGCCACAACAGATGACGTCAATACTTACATATAAAACGCCAGAGATGACAAGGCACCTTTGACAAATATAGGTGTTCTTATGGCAACGTCGGCCTACCTGTCTGAGGCATTTTGTCTTCATTTTGCTTATTCGACGAGAGAAGCCACTGAAATGTTGCCTGGCTTCTTTAGCGGGGTCTTCGGTGCAAAGCACCTCAGCTGTACAGTAACTGTTTGCGCACGTGATGAGTTATAGTGGCACCCTCTAATTTGATGAGCAAACTATATGGGTAACGACATTGCTTTGGCGCAAATTCTGGGCCAAGATATATTAAGACACGCTCTGAAAAACGGAGGAAGTGTCAAAGCATTGAAGAGGAAACTTGGGATAGGCAAAAGTCGAATGTATGCACTAAGGGACAAAGAAGGCAAAATAACTACCAATATGGATAGGATAGTTAAAATAGCGGAGGAGTTTTACAGAGATCTGTACAGTAGCCGAGGCAACCACGATCTTAATACTATAAGAACTAGCAGTAACCCAGATTACACCCCACCAGTAATGATAGAAGAAGTCAGAAAAGCTTTGGAGAGCATGCAAAGGGGCAAAGCTGCTGGTGAGGATCAGGTAACATCAGATCTGCTGAAAGATGGAGGACAGATTGTGTTAGAAAAACTAGCCACCCTGTTTACGAGTTGTCTCCTGACAGGAAGAGTACCAGAGTCTTGGAAGAACGCTAACATCATCTTGATACATAAGAAAGGAGATGACAAGGACTTGAAGAATTACAGGCCGATCAGCTTGCTCTCTGTAGTATACAAGCTATTTACAAAGGTAATTGCTAACAGAGTAAAGAAAACATTAGAATTCAATCAACCAAAGGAACAAGCAGGATTTCGAACAGGCTACTCAACAATTGACCACATTCATACTATCAATCAGGTAATAGAGAAATGCTCAGAGTATAACCAACCCCTATACATAGCCTTCAGAGATTACGAGAAGGCGTTCGATTCAGTAGAAATATCAGCCGTCATGCAAACACTGCGGAATCAGGGCGTAGATGAAGTATATATAAACATTCTGGAAGAAATCTACAGGGGATCAACTGCTATCATAGTGCTTCATAAAGAAAGCAACAGAATACCAATCAAGAAGGGTGTAAGGCAGGGGGACACAATTTCCCCGATGCTATTTACCGCATGCTTACAGGAGGTTTTCAGAAGCCTAGAATGGGAACAGTTAGGGATAAAAGTCAATGGAGAATACCTTAGTAACCTGCGCTTCGCCGATGACATTGCATTGCTGAGTAACTCGGGGGACGAATTGCAAATCATGATTACGGAGTTAGACAAGGAGAGCAGAAAGGTGGGTCTTAAAATTAATCTCCAGAAAACGAAAGTAATGTACAACAACCTCGGCAAGGAGCAGCGCTTCGAGATGGGTAATAGTGCACTTGAAGTTGTAAAAGACTATGTCTACTTAGGGCAGGTAATAACCGCAGAGCCGAACCACGAGATTGAAGTAACTAGAAGAATAAGAATGGGGTGGAGCACATTCGGCAAGCACTCTCAAATTATGACAGGTAGATTGCCACTATCCCTCAAAAGGAAGGTATATAACAGCTGTATCTTGCCGGTACTTAGCAACGGAGCAGAAACCTGGAGACTTACAAAGAGGGTTCAGCTTAAATTGAGGTCGACGCAGCGAGCAATGGAAAGAAAAATGGTAGGTGTAACCTTAAGAGACAAGAAGAGAGCAGAGTGGATTAGGGAACAAACGGGGGTTAAGGATATCATAGCTGAAATCAAGAAGAAGAAATGGACATGGGCAGGGCATGTAGCGCGTAGACAGGATAACCGCTGGTCATTAAGGGTAACTGACTGGATTCCCAGAGAAGGGAAGCGGGTTAGGGGGAGACAGAAGGTTAGGTGGGCAGATGAGATTAAGAAGTTTGCGGGTATAAATTGGCAGCAGCAAGCACAGGACCGGGTTAACTGGCGGAACATGGGAGAGGCCTTTGTCCTGCAGTGGACGTAGTCAGGCTGATGATGATGATGAGTCGGGCTTCTATGACGAAAACCTCGCCTATCAAGTGTTAATTTCACACCTAACGAGAGTTGCATGCGTTTCCGAAGCAGAACGTCCTGCTTAGTGTGCATTCAAGGAGTACTGGGTATGTGTTCAGCCTGGCTGGCCACTTCAAGCGGACGAGCGAAAAGAGTGTTGGAAGGGTCCATGTTGTAAGGCCACACCAGTGCAGAGATAAATACAGCATTTACCAGTCGCTGCTTTCCGACAAATTCCTATTCGTGTTAGAAGAATACAAAGTTTGGCTAAGATATTGTTGGTGAAAGTAACTCAACCCTTTTGAAACTGCGCGACGGCGGCACAAACGAGGAGAATAGAAATACATACCACTGCACTTTGGTGTGCCCCTCTTCTCTTTTCGTCCTCGTCGCCGTTGCGCAGTATAAAAATTGTTCATGTTTGTGTTAGCATCGTTGTTATGAGGAACTGCCAAGTGCATTTACACATTTGTTCTTTGTCCTACTTGTGATCTACTGATGCAGGCTGGGCATTCATGGCGAAGGGGAGCTGCGACAGAGGTCAAGAAACAAGACACTACGCGTGAAGGACTCAAGTGCATCTACCGCAAGAATTCTATCATCTGCTACCAAGCTGCATAGCTCAGTCACACTGCATGCGAAAAGCCGATGTGTTGCTACAAACGCGCATAAATAATGACTGTAAAATTTCATATGTATTCACCTCTGCTTCACTTGGCCTCTAAAACTATTTTCTAAGAAGCCATGCAATGAAGTAACCAAAGAATCTCATTGCGTCATGAACTCAACACCACAAAAGAAGAAATGTTAGCACTGGTATGGTAATCGCGGAGTTACAGAGGTGTCACGAGGCTATCAAATCTCATGCGCTCTCGTGTAGGTTCGTAAAGAGAAGCCGATAAGTAAATGTTACCCAGAACAAACGAGACCATTTGTGAACACGCATACATACAAACTAAATATATTGTAGTGGGGAATTCGCCAGGCAATGACTAGTGGGACCATCGCTGAGTGCGAAGCGTGAGCGGGTGCACAAGCTGTAGACGCTAGACTGCCCGAGCATTTGTTTCCGTACCGGCTGTCTGCCTATTACCTGGCGTCGCTATTAAACCCCCTTGCAAAGTGGTGGAAGTGTGCTGGGTACGCAAACCTGGAACTTCGAAGCCGGAAGCTGCCCACTGCATCAGCAATGCCTGATCAGACGACCGAGCAAGGCACCACCCAGCAAAGAACGGCCCAATCTCAACTGGTCATCTGCATACCACCCTGCGCCAACGAGATCCCCCCTTCTTCAGCGGCACCGAGGACCAAGATGTGGAGGACTGGTTGCAGCTGTTTGAAAAGGTGAGCGCCGCCAACAAGTGGGACGACCCCTCGAAATTGGAGTGTGTCCCATTGTATCTCAAAGACGTCGCCAGCCTGTGGTTCACAAACCGCCGTACTGAATTTATCACTTGGGCCGCTTTCAAGACCACCCTCGCAGCTGTGTTCGATCACCCCGCAGTGCGCAAGCTGCGTGCTGAGCAGCGCCTACGCGGACGTGCACAAAGGCAGGGCGAAAACTTCACTAGCTATATTGTAGATGTAGTCAATTTATGCCGGCGCTTTAACCCTAAGATGACCGAACATGACAAGATCAGGAATATCTTGAAAGGCATAGACGATGATGCCTTTCAAATGTTGCTGGCAAAGGGCCCAAGTACCGTATCCGAACTTGTGACCTTGTGCCAGAGCTTGGAAGAGATTCGGAAACAACGTGCAGCAGTTCGGAAGTCGACGACAGCAGACGACTCTCTCGCTGCCCTGGCCGTCGGTGGTGACAGCTCCCTGCTGGAGCAGATAAAAGAATATGTGCGCGAAGAGGTCGCATGACAGCTATTGTGTCTCTCGTATCTGCCGACCACCGAAGCATCAACGAACCGTTTAACGCCGACAATCAGACAGGCTATTCAGGAGCAGGTCTCCGAGGCGTTGCCATTACTTACGCCTGCCTCTCCACCAACGCCTCTTGCCGCGCCACTGACTTATGCGGCCGTCGCGGCAATGCCTCCATCTCGTCTGCCATTGTATACGCCACAACCTGTGCGACCTTTAACCGCGCCATTTCCAGCTACACAGCAGCACGCCGGAAATCCTTGGCGCACTGCTGACAACCGGCCCATATGTTATTTTTTCGGAATTCTAGGTCACGTTGCACGTCTATGTCGTCGGCGCTTCACAGTTATGCCAAGATATCCTGACTATTCGTTTCGGCCTCCATACCACGCGCCTCACGTACCACCTGAAGTTCACGAACGCCATGTGCAAACTGCTTCCGGCACCCGAACATTCGCTTCTAGACGTTCTACTTCCCGCTCGCCTTCACCTTCAACAAGTCGTCGTTCTGTATCGCCTATGCGTCGATGACCCAACTCCATTGAGACGTAAAACTAACTGCCGAAAGCTCCGGAGGCACGAGCTGCGTCATCGTCTAATCGTTTAAGTCCTCGCCTGTCTCCCGCCAATCTTATCGATGTAATCGTCGAAGATGTACGAACGCTCACAGTCATCGATACCGGTGCCGCGATATGTGTGATTAGTCAAAGACTCTGCCGCTCTCTTCATAAAGTGACGATGCTTTCTCCCGTGATTTCTCTTAGTACTGCGAGTGCCCAACAAATTGAGCCCGTCGCGGCATGTACCGCAAAAGTGGTTATTCGAGACGTGTTGTACACCATTGAATTTCACTTGTTGGCTTCATGTTCCCACGATGTCATCCTTGGATGGGATTTATTATCACGTCATCACGCCGTTGTGGACTGCGCTCGGGCCGAAGTGGAGCTGTTACCGTTTCGTGATGCGCCTTCTGTTGATGCGGCCGTATCTAGTGTGGCTAACCTTGTCGTCGCGACGGACATGGATCTTCCTCCTTTCAGCGCCCAGTTTGTCCCTGCCCACTGTGCTTCACTTACTGACGCTACCGTCCTATTCACGCCATCTGACATTTTCGGTAGCCGCCACCACACATCGCTGCCATTCGCCATTCTTGAGCTTTGTCAAGACACTACCGGGATATTTATTTCTAATCCCAACTCGTGCCCCCTCAGTTTGCGCCGCAACGAGACGCTCGGCCACATTCAGCTTATTGATGAAGGTACTATCGTGCCTGCCGATTTCTTCGACACCAAGCCGAAGCTGAACGCGTTGGTTCCTCACTTTGCCTCGAACAGCGTGTCTACCGATGCATTTCACCGTTCTATTGACAGCCATCTCGCCCCGGCTCAACGAGAGCAGCTTGTTACCCTGTTGCACAAATTCAAGCGTTCGTTTGACTTTCCCCAAGCGGTGCTAGGAAGAACGAACACCATTGTGTACACAATTGACCCAGGAAAGAGTACTCCTTTGCGCCAGCGCCCTTATCGTGTGTCACCGGCGGAGCGTCGCGTAATGTCAGAACAAGTAGGCGACATGCTACAGCGTGGAGTCATCAAGCCTTCTTGTAGTGCTTGGTCTTCCCCAGTTGTACTCGTCAAAAAAGAAAAGGATGGTTCGATCCGGTTCTGCGTAGACTACAGGCACCTAAACAACATTACGAGGAAAGTTGTTTACCCTCTTCCCCGCATAGACGACGCTCTCGATTGTCTCCAAGGTGCAGAATTCTTTTCCTCGCTTGACCTTCGCTCGGGTTATTGGCAGGTCCCAATAGCTGAGTCGGATCGCCCAAAAATGGCGTTATTCACACCGGATGGCCTCTATGAATTTACCGTAATGCCATTCGGACTCTGCAATGCGCTTGTCACATTCGAGCGAATGATGGACAGAATTTTACGCGGTCTCAAATGGAATATATGCTTGTGCTATCTTGAGGACGTTGTGGTTTTTTTACCCGATTTCACTTCGCATCTCACTCGTGTGCGAAAGATTCTAAAGTGCCTTACGAACGCGAGGCTTCAGCTTAACCTGAAGAAGTGTCACTTCGGGGCTAAACAACTCACCATACTTGGTCATGTCGTCTCGAAATCCGGTATCCTTCCCGACCTTGACAAGCTTCGTGCTGTTGCCGAATTTCCTAAACCGACTACAGTTAAAGAACTACGGAGATTTGTGGGTCTTTGCTCCTATTTTCGTCGGTTTGTCCGGAACTTTGCCTCCATCATCGCTCCACTCACCAAACTCCTTGCTGGCCCTGCAGATCTTTCGAATTGGACAGCAGCCTGTGACGAATCCTTCGCAACACTGCGCCAACTCCTTACCTTACCTTCCGTACTGCGCCATTACGACCCTACTGCGCCAACCGAAGTACACACGGATGCAAGTGGCGTCGGCCTTGGTGCAGTACTCGCGCAACGCAAACCAGGTTTTACGGAGTATGTGGTCGCCTATGCCAGCCGCGCCCTCACTAAGGCAGAAGCCAATTATTCTGTTACGGAAAAAGAGTGCCTCGCGATTGTGTGGGCGTTAAACAAGTTTCGCCCCTATTTGCATGGCCGGATGTGGTAACTGACCATCACGCACTATGTTGGTTGGCTTCACTGAAAGATCCTTCCGGCCGCTTCGGACGTTGGGCACTACGCCTCCAGGCGTAGTGCCCAACGCACGTATGTACACGTATGTACGCAAACACATTCGCTCATGTTCCCAGTGTCAGCAGCGCAAGACATTCCCTCATTCACACGGTCAACTGCAGCCTTTGCCATGTCCCGCACGCCCATTTGACCGTGTTGGGATTTACCTATACGGCCCGCTACCGTGCTCTGTTGGTGGTAATCGATGGGTGATTGTGGCTACCGACCATCTGACAAGGTACGCTGATACGGCAGCGCTACCTTCGGCTGGCGCTCGTGACGTTGCAACCTTCATCTTGCACCGGTTTGTTCTTCATCATGGTGCACCACGGGAGCTCCTGAGTTACAGAGGTCGCGTATTTTTTGTCCGAAGTTCTGCAGCAGCTTCTACATTCATGCCGTACGGTACAACGCACATCAACAGCCTACCACCCTCAGACGAACGGCCTAACGGAACGTTTCAACAGAAGCCTCGGTGAAATGCTCGCTATGTATATTGATTCCGACCCCGACAACTGGGACGTTGTTCTTCCTTTCGTGACGTACGCCTACAATACAGTGATTCAATCAAAAACAGGCTTTTCTCCATTTTTTCTTTGATATGGTCGTGACCCATGCAACACACTCGACACATTTCTGCCATACAATCCTAATGCCTCCGAGTTCAGCCCAGTATCTGAAATGGCCGAACATGCCGAAGAGTGTCGTCAGCTTGCACGGTCCTTCACAGCCTATAACCAAGCCCTCCAAAAAGATAGCCACGACCATGATCTTGTTCAAAATACCTTCCCCGTCGGTTCTCTCGTGTGGCTCCGACTGCCTTTCCATTCTCCTGGACTGGCTCCCAAGTTTGCACCGAAGTACACGGGCCCTTACCGCGTCATACAGCACCCTTCTTCTGTCACCTATGTGATTGATCCGCTCAAGCCGTCCACGGACAAGCGCCGCCTTGGTTGTGAGACGGTCCACGTCAGTCGCCTCAAGCCCTGTTACGACCCTCCTGTTCTCTCGTCACCTTGAGTCACCAGGATGGCTCATCTTTGTCACCGGGGTATTGTAGTGGAGAATTCGCAAGGCATTGACTAGTGGCACCATCGCTGAGTGCGAAGCGCGAGCGGGTGCACGAGCTGTAGACGCTGGACTGCCCGAGCATTTGTTTTCATACCGGCTGTCTGCCTATTACCTAGCGTCGCTATTAAACCCCCCTGCAATATTTACAAGATGACGAGATAAAAAATACAGCAAACTCTCATCTTACACAATAAAGAGCTACTCGTAGCTACTTGGCAACTTGGGGCAAACGCGCGACACTGAAACAAAGGGTCACCATTCTTGATTAGAGGAAGGGCCAACGTTGGCAAAGCAGTAGGCACAGACGTCGAAAGTAGATGAAGTGGTGGTGATGCCTAACCATCGGCAATGGTGCAGACGGACGCAGCCGGTGAGTCGATGTCAACGGCTAGACGCCCGCTAGCCGAAGACATTGGTTGACGGAGGAGACGCCCTCTTGCTTGTCATAACCCTATCTCTTCTTTCTACACAATAGCCAGTTGCCCCATCGAAACGGTTACATTATTCATATACTTAAGTGTTTTCTTTTCTTTTGATCCTAACTGGGGGACAAACATCAACCGTGTATGGTCATCCGCTAATCATTCACTCGGCTTTTTAAGGCGCCATTTACATCGTGCCCCACAGAACGTTAGACTGCCAGCGTACAAATCACTACTCAGGACAAAAGTTGAATATGCTTCACCAATCTTAGACCCATATAAAAATGCGTCGTCAACGCGCTTGAATCTTTCTGAAATCATGTATCAAGATACAATAATTCATCCTACCTATGTGACGCAAACATATCCGCCCTAAAATAAAATCCGAATTGCAATCACTCGTGTGCCCGTAAAATATGCAGCCTTGGTATTTTCTATATTTTTTTACAGTTCGATAAATGGCGTGCCGTACATCACCCTGCAAGGATATCGCAACGCACTAGTCATCCACTACATATTTGAGAACCACGCTCCCACACAACTACCTTCTTTACCTCTTTTTTTTTCTCCCGAACAGTGTCAGATTGGAATGTCCTTCCCCACCATGGTGTATCTACAAATAACCACCGTATGTTCAATGCCGCTGTGTCCTCTATTTTGCCAAATTGGCTATTGTTGTTTGTACGATCTGATCACTTACCGCAAGTTTTTGTTTCTAGTATGGATATTTTTCTAGTGTAGTATTCATTGTATCATAACTCACCCTTATGTAGCACCCCTATAAAGGGGGCCTTGAAGAAAAATAAATTGAACTTAACTGAACTGAACGCCAAACTATGAGAACGCGGGTCCGGCCAACGCCAGAGGCTCAGAAGAAAGTTGGGTACGCGCCCACTGGCCGCCACTCCCACGCACTGGAAACCTTCATCCGGCACGCCTCAGCCATTTCTCACTCCCATTCGGCAACAGTGTCGTTCGGTTCCGTCTTCCCGTGGGGGTTGTTCATTGGTCGAGTAGGTGTTCCATGTGCCCACGTGCCGAATCTTGTAATCATTGTCTTTGGTGATTTTCACCAATGGAGCTGGCATCTATGGTTTCTGCAATCATCTTTCTCGTCTTTCAATGGCACTTCATCACCACGAATCGAACGTCCACACGTTACTAACCAACCGCACATGTTATACAGGTAGTGGGAGGCATGGCTTGCGGAAGAGGCCAAGTGGAGCTAAATACTTTTGCTTCACCAGGCCTAGCGAGCCACTCGTGCCAGTGGAGCCCTGGACTGAGCGCCCGACGACAACTGCCTGCCTCTCTTGTTTCCAGATAAATGTATTTTCCTCTTGCTCCTCGTCATCAAGTTCTCGTTTTTTTACGAGTGAAGCTTCTCTTGGCCTAACCATGTCTCGCGTCAGGCATAACCGGAAGTGTCTGCGAAACAGTATGATAGATGACGCTGTCCCATAGAAGGATATACAAACTGCAGTTGGGTGAGGTTATTGTGGCAGCACTGCACCGCTACTTTATGATCGGCTGCTGCATGGGCTGTGCCTGGGTGCGCGGGAAACGAGTGCCTGTCTCAGTCTCCTGGATTATTGCCGTATGTATCAGATCGTTAGTGCGGCATGGATGAAGCAGAGCGGTGGGTGCAGAGGGCCGTGGCAGCTCATGCTCATCGCCAGACAAACAGTCAGACAGAAAGACAGGCAAACAGACACACAGACGCACGAATGAAAAGAAGCATGGACGCAAGCACGGATTCTCCCGCAGACTTACGGACGCACGGACGGAGGAAAGGATGAACCATGAATGCACGGATGGACGCACGCATGGAAGGACACACTAATGGAGGAACGGATGCATGGACGCACGAACACTTCGCTCTACTCATCATCATTAACTACCTGGAAATCCTGTGAGTTTTTTCAAAACGCGCACTTCGCTCATCTCAAACAACTTGTCACACACTCCACTTGTATCTCCCTTCCCTCAATCTGACATATGCGCTGGGGGCTAAGCAGGGAGGGACGGCACGGAGAAAGAAAATGCCTATCATTTGCCTATCAGTTATTGCATTCCTTCTTCAAGTATAGCCGAATTCGAGATCGTACAATTCTATGATCACTTCATTGTACTTTGCCAAGATCTTCCACATCCTGCACCATGCCAGTGTGTGCGATCAGTACGAGGTTTATTTCGTTCTTACTTTCGCCATTAGGGCTCCTCCACGTCCACTCATGGTTCCCTCATTTTCGGTGGAAAGTATTCAAGATTTATAAATCAATACGTTATGCCAATTCCACTAATTGCTCCCCTGTGGAGTTTCTAGTACCGATGCCATAATCCCCTACTGCATGGTCACCAGCTTGCTTCTTTTCTACGTTGGCATTGGCGTCGTCCGTCAGTATTGTATACTGTGCTCTACCTTATGCATTGCCGATTCCACGTCTTCATAAAAGCTTTCAACTGATGCGTCCTCATGGCTAGATGTAGGCGCGTAAGCCTGTACCACAATCATTTTGTATCATTGAGTTTAATTACAATACGTACCACCTTTTCATTATTGCTCTTGTATTCCTATATGTTGCCTGCTATACTTCTGTGGATAAGGAGCCCCACGACCAGTTCTCTTCTGACAGTCAGCCCACGTTAGCAAAGGACGTGCCGATTCTGTAGCAATCTATAGGCCTCATCTGTCCTCTGGACCTCACTGAGTCCCGTTACGTACTATTTAACACCCTCTAGCTCCTCGAACAGTGCAGCTAGGCTTGGCTCACTAGATAAGGTTGGCCCACTAGATTTTTTTCACTATTAAGATTCATAAGCCGGAACATCCACTGCGTGCAATTGTTTCTGAAAGAGGAACCTGGCAGAAGCTGTTGGTGGTTACTTGCAGAAACATCTATGTAGTTTAGTCTTTGACGACCCCTACCGCGTCCGTAATTCGCGAGAAGTTGTCAGATACCTCAAGAATCATAATCCAATTGGGTGCACTGTTTTAAGTATCGACGTTGTAGATTTGTATTACTCCATTCCTCATCCTTAGACCACATTGTTAAATAATGTTAGAGATTGTATAACCAAGCATAATCACGAAGAATTGTTCATCAATGAAAGTGGCATCAGTGTCAATTCTTTCATGGAATATTAGATTTTCTACTTGAATTCCACCTTTGTTTCGTGGGGCGAGTCTCTATATAGACAACGTAAGGGAGTCTGCATCGGGTCAAGGGTCGCCCCGGTTCTGAGTGACATTTTTCCTGCCAAGATTGACACGATCCTCAATGAAAAACTCGTAGATTCGGTACAAACCGCCTTCAGATATATGGACGACTATTTATTTTTCTGCAGCCTTCCGTAACGAACAAGAAAAAACCCCGCTGAACTTGTATTGAGCGCTTTTAAAACACATGGAGGGGCTAGACTTCACTTGCATGCGAAGTTACCCAACAGGGATCGTTGAGGTTCTTAGATATTATTATTATATTGTTTTCAAATCACGTATGCTGGTAATACCGACCGTGAAGTGTTAAACCCTCGTTAAACTATGCTTCCTGTCACACGAAACTGGTCAAGAGAGCTATCACTTAGTCGGTTGTAAGTGCTGGCTTATCTAAGTCATGCCTACACAAGATTACTGATAGTTTAACAATGCAGATTAACAGACTTCTGTCAGCGAGATTTCCAAAATCTGTAATTTCTTCAGTGTGCGAAACTTTGCTGCAGAAAATCAAACAAAAACAAGAAAAGGCAGGAGGAAAAAAAGAGCAAAAAAAGTTGTGGGTTTTCTATACTTCCACAATATATCTCATGGTTTGAAAAGGGTAAGCTCGAGATATGGTGTGGATGTAGTTTTATCAGCCCCGTGCAAAGTAGGCCAGATTTGAAGAATGACAGATGAGCACCTCAGTGGAATCACAACAAAAAGTTGGACAGGCGCCGTAAAACACATAAATAAATTTATAGATTGCGCAGTTGGTGTTGTCTGCATGCTTCCTTTAACGTGTGGTTGTTGTTATATAGGCCGAACCGGGGGGTGCATAATAAAAGGTTGGCAGAGCATATGAACAATTTATGCAAAGGAATAAGTTCAAAACTTGTTTTGCACTGAAAAAGTTGTGGGTGCCAGCCTTGATTTCCGGGAGTGAGTATGCTGGTACGCCATGTGGACAAATGAACCCGTGAAATAGCTGAGGCCTATCATATTAGAAAAGGTAGTGACAGATGCGTGAGCCAGCCTTCGGTGGCCTTGCATGACAAAGAGATCGCGCTTTTAGATAGGGGTTAGCCATTTATTCATTGTGCCTTCTTTTATCGGACACTTCCCAAGAACTATGTCTTGTTGCTCGCGTTTGCTGCTAAAAAGTTGCCTGTTGTATATATTATCATGTGTGCCACGAAAAATAAAATCAGTTGGTAGTGAGTGCTCGTGTTGTCTTCTTTGGTTTACTTGCCTCGCCTTTCGTTTTTCGTTACTTCTAGCACCTTCGTGCTCGCGCTGGAACCCTTATTACCATGGAATTTAACCGACTAGCCCAAATAGCCGTTCTTCTTCAATAGATAAGGTTCTAGCGTTAAACGTTGGTGAGTTCAGGTTTCAATGGCGGCCTGTCCAAATCCCAGATTATATTTGTGGGGTTTAACGTCCCAAAACCGCCATATGACTATCAGAGACGCCGTTGTGGAGGGCTCCGGAAATTTCGACCACCTGGAGTTCTTTAACGTGCACCCAAATCTGAGTACACGGGCCTACAACATTTTCGCCTTCATGGGAAATGCAGCCGCCGCAGCCGGGATTTGATCCTGCGACCTGCGGGTCAGCAGCCGAGTACCTTAGCCACTAGACCACCGCGGCGGGGCCTGTCCAAATTCCAGTAATTCTTAGCACCCCCTGCTACGTTGTGAATCTCCCCGCCACCGTGGTCAGTTGCTTCGCATCCGCTGGGGACTGAGGGCCGTGAGTGAGCTGACGTATGCATGTAGGAGGTAATGGCCAGATGCTGCACCAAGCACCCGATTCTTCTCTCATGAGGAAGTGCGTTAGCGCCATTGGTCACTCGTGAGGTTGCACCCCTGTTACATCATCAGGGGGATTTTTTAAAATCTAGTTGGGAACCCCGCGACGCTGGGATTTGAACCACGGACCTCTTGCATGGGATCCTGATGCTTAAACCACTTGATTCCCTACAAGGCCCTTGATTCCCTTCAAGGCGCGGAATTCTTTTCAAGCATCGATTTGCGTTCTGGGTACTGGCCAATCCCCATGCATGAAGACGATAAGGAGAAAACAGCATTCGCAACCCCCGACGGTCTATATGAATTCAACGTGATGCCTTTCGGTATAGAGTTCACAGTGGTGACAAGTGCGGAGCCATTGCAAAAACGAACGGCACCGGACGAAAGAACTATACCTTTACGAACGCAAAGTGGTGACGGTGATACCAATACATTACCGTGATAAATGTCGTTGGACGTAATGCTGACAATTCGCTGTTGTAGTGGTGGCAGTTTGATGTCTTTGGCAGCGACCAGACGAAGTGGCTTCTGATTTTCATCGTCGAGCAGGTAGTCTGTGTCAGCGAGGTGAACGACGCGTTGTGCAGAACAAATATCCGCGGAAGCAGATAATAGAAATTCCCACCCTAAAATTAGTTGAATGAATTTGTGGGGTTTAACGTCCCAAAACCACCATATGATTATGAGAGACGCCGTAGTGGAGGACTGAGGAAATTTTGACAACCTGGGGTTCTTTAACCTGCACCCAAATCTGAGCACACGGGCCTACGACATTTCCGCCTCCATGGAAAATGCAGCCGCCGCAGCCGGGATTTGAACCCGCGACCTGCGGGTCAGCAGCCGAGTACCTTAGCCACTAGACCACCGCGGCGGGGCCCTAAAGTTATTTGGTGGGAGTAGCGGGACCGGACAGCAAACTGGACATGATGGCGTATGCCATCGATGAAAAGACGCACAGTACAGAACGCGGAAGGGCGAATGACGTTTCCCTCGGCAGCAATTAACGTGGGGCCATTGTAAGGCATCATTACTTTCCTTAAATGTTCACACAAATCAGCACGTATCACAGACAATGTTGCACCTGTGTCCACCAAAGCATCAACTCGCACTTCTTTCACTTCGACAGAAACCAGGTTACACGGGCCTGATGGAGAAATTTCAGTTCTAATTCCGAATGCAGTTTTTACTCTACAAAGTGCATCATTTAGTTTTCCGAATGAATATTAGAGGAGAATGAGGCGGGCCGAAGTGGAGAAGTGGAGCGGCGGAAGGGCGAAGGCGAGCGGCGTCTCGTGTTTCGGCTGTTTCGCGGTGCAGTCCATGCCGGAGCAGATGGAGACCATTACGGAATAGACGAATAACGCCGACCTTGATAAGACGCCCCAGTGTACAAATCCCGTTTGCGCACGTGGTTCCGACGCTCATCTTGCTGGCGCTTTGTGCAGAAACGAGATATCTGGCCGCTATAGCCACAGTAGTAGCAGACAGGGCGAGACGAGCGCCACAGTGGGGAATAGAAGGCATTCGGGGCACATGGAGATAGCGTGGTCAGGTGGGCCGAAGGGTCAGGGGGCACGGAATGGTAGTTCACCGGGGGAGCAGCAGCAACTGACGCGTAGGATGGACGCGGCAATGTCGCGTGGGCGTCACTGAGAGGCACGGCAGCAGCTTGAGGGTACGTGGATATAGGGTGATTAGCAAGTGGTCACCAATGTCCGGTTGGAGGTGAACGGAGTCCAACGCATCAAGACACTGGCATGTCGTCATGACATCAGGAATGGTAGCTGGGTTTTGCACAGCGAGGACATTAAAGGCAACAGGCCCAATGCCTTTCAATATACGGCGCACTTAGTCCGATTCCGGCATGGATTGATTGACACGCCGGCACAGTGCGAGGACATCCTCGATGTATGAAGTGTACGATTCACTGCGATGTTGTCGGCGAGTATCGAGTGTCCTTTTCGCGACGGCGGATCGAATGTCCGGTGTCCCAAAGACGTGTCGCAGCTGCTGCTGGAAGGTAACCCAGTCGGGTAAGTCAACGATGTGGTTAAAATACCATGTCTTCGCGACTCCGATCAGATAAAAAGGCACGTAACGCAGTTTGGCGGCCTCGTCCCACCTACTAGCGGCACTTACGCGGTCGCAGTCATCAAGCCAGTCTTCTACGTCTTCTCCCCAAAGACCAGTGAACAGCGGGGGTTCCCGCTGATGTCTGCGTATGTAAGTAGGAGGGGCAGCTTGCGGCGGTGCGTGGTTCATGACTTCAGCGCCGGCAGGCTCGGTCTGGGACATGCTGCCTAACTGTGGGCGCAAGCGGCAGCCTGAACGAAACTCCAGGGGGTAGAGCGGGCTGTGGGAGGCCAGAGGACCGTGTGGACATGTATAATGTCAGAAATTCTACCAAAGGGCAGCACGGAGCAGTTGATGTGTTTCCTGTTGAGACCTTGCGTAGAATCTTGTAAGGTCCTTCCATGACAGAACTCAGTTTGCCATTGCTAGGATGCCATGGTGTCTTGTAGAGGACAAAGTCGCCGACTTCAAACTTATTCAGAAAAAAATTTCTATCATAGATGACCTTGGTGTTATTATGGTAGGTGACAGAATCAGTAACTGCAGTTTTTCGCGCTTCTTCAACAGTTTCTTCTCGTCGTTCCAGTATAGTAGGGCAAGACGCAATTTCATACACCAAGAAGGAAGGTGCGTATCCGGTCTCTTTTCGGGGCGTTCTGTTGTACTCGTCAATTACCTCCGGAAATATCTTAGCCCAAGACTTCTTTGGTTTGTCATTGGCCTTACATTTTAGTCTCGTTACGATGGTCTGATTTGTCCACTCGTTCATGGCGTTGCATTGCGGATGATGAGATGAGGTGAATAGTTGGTGTATGCGGTTATGTTTTAAAAACTGCTTAAATTTTCCTGCAGAGGATTCTGTTCTACGATCTGTAAGCAACTTCCGTTATTTTCGAGAAGAAAAAAATTGTTTTTAGGCATGAGATTGTTTTTAAGCTCTCCATACGTAGTGGGTCGCATGATCAATCACCAAGTGAATAAACCTTTTTGATGAGCCGTATCCAGAAAATTCTCCAATGCTGTCTATTGCAAAGAGGTCACAGGGCTCTGTCAGCTGGAGGCAGTGATTCGAGTGTCCCGAACTTTTCTGTTTTCATCTTGCATCTCAGGCATAAATCGCAATGCTGAATGTAGGTGGAGACATCGACTACCCTATCTGGCCTCTGATATTGTGGAGACAGGAATGATAGCGCCTTCTGCCCTTCGACATGGCCAAAATGTTGATCTGCATTCTTCGGAATGGTTGGGCGTAGTTCATGGGGCACGTATATCTTCCATAGTCCTTTTCTTTTGACGATGAAGATGTTGTTTTCAAATGAATGCGTTCCTTTTGGACGCTCACTGTTGCGCCGTCGAAGTTCGTCATGCGATAGAGGATTAACTATTGGGGCTCTGGAGAGCGCATCTTCTTCGACGTAAATTGCGCCCTTCTGATGTTTGATGTTCACCTCATACATTGACAGTTTCGATGACCACATCGGCTGTGGTGGCTGCATTTTTGATTGAGACAGAAATGTCGTAGTCCCGTGTGCTCAGATTTGGGTGCACTTTAAAGAACCCCAGGTGGTCAAAATTTTGGGAGCCCTTCACTACGGCGTCTATCATACTCATATGGTAGTTTCGGGACGTTAAATTCCCCAAATCAATCAAATCAGTTTCGAAGACCACCGGAAGAGACGACCTTGAGGGTTTTTAACATTCTTCAGCCACTGGAGTGCAGAGAGATTTGTTACAGAAGTGTATGGCTTTCCCTAAAGTTAGCATTGCCATTTATCAATCGCATCTACCATAGCAAGACATTCTCTTTCTGTATTAGCATAGATCGCCTCTTGCTTAAGCAGTTTGCGGGAATAATAGGCAACAAAATGTTCTTTGCCTTTGTCATCAGGTTGTTTCACACTGCACCGATGCCTTTGCAGGATGCGTCACAGTACAGACTACATGGTTTTGACGGGTCGTACATGCGAAGCACCGGTTCTTCAGTTGTCCGCTCCTTCAGTTCCCGAAAGGTTTGCTTGCATGCTTCTGTCCACATCCACTTGCTGCCTTTGTGAAATAGTTTTGTGAGTGGAAGAGCGATATCGCAGAAGTGAGGGATATACTGGCGGTAGGTGTTTACAGTGCCCAGAAAACGCTGAAGATCTTTTTTGTCGTATGGTTGTCGGCAATTTGAGCACGACAGCTGCAATACTTTGCTTAGGTGTCACTGTAGCTTGCGAAATTTCGCGCCTAGGTATTCAATGCTGCAGCTTGCAAATTGGCACATTTTTCGTTTGAGTTTTACGTTTTCGGTTATGATCGCTTTCAATAGCGCCTCGAGGTGTCGTATATGATCAATAAATGTCTCTGAGTATACGACCACATCGTCAAAGTAACTACTAACATTGTTGAGCTGATGTTTCGCTATTATTGATTTCATGGCTCTTTCAACTGTAGCCGGAGCGTTCTTCAACCCAAACGGCATTACCAACCACTCGAAATGACCACCAGGCGTGACAAATGCAGTTTTCTGAACATTGTCAGGATGAATTTGACATGCCAGTATCCCGACCTTACGTCCAACGTAGTGAAAAACTCCGCCTTTCCCAAGTGGTCAAGAATATCATCTATACGTGGAATTACATGGAAGTCCGGTTCCGTTATAGCGTTGAATTTCCGGTAGTCTCTACATAGAAGAATACGTCCTTCACCTTTCTTTCCCGCTAAATTGACAATTGTGGCGTAGGGAGACAATGAAGGCCTCACAACACCTTGCAAATCGAGGGCATCAGCTTGCTTGCGAATCTTTGCTTTGTCTGCTTGTGAACATCGGTATGGTGCTCGATGAATAGGGATGGCATTGGTAAGTATGATCCTATGTTGCACACTATTGATGCGCCCAATAAATGTGTGATAATTTGAAAAGATCTTGCCATACTTGCTTAAAAGAGAGTCGAGCATCGCAGACTCATGCTCTGAGAAGTTTTCTGAAGTCATGGTTAGAATCAATGGGACTTGAGTGGGTTTTCTTTTCATTGTATGTGGACGATTAAAATTCTCACGTGCTTCTATCACTAACTTGCTTTCCAGATTAACAGAAAGATTGAAGTACGAAGCGCTGTCGAGGCTAGAATATGCCTAGCAGAACGTGTACAGAGACTTTGTTTGTGACGTTTCCAATTTGTAACTGATTGTTTACGCGACCCAAAGTGTGAATGCTTGAAGAAACTTGCTGGAACATGATGCTGCAGTCTCTCACCAGCTGAAGTTTTAGCTGTTTGTACGCATCCTCGTTGATACAAGTAATTGTTGCTTCTGTATAGAGAATCGCAGTTGCTGGCTTTCTGTTGATGAGAGCACAGAAGTGTAATATTGAAACTCTGGGTCACCCTCCTGGTTTCCTTGTCCAGTCTCAATAGCGGTCACATTGCCGTGGCGCAAAAATTCGTTGTGCCTGTTGGAAAATATGTAGAAGACGAGGAGTGGTATATCATAATTAGTGATTAGAGCAGTGCCTTCAGAAGAAAGAAGAGGTCAGCAGGTGGGCTTGGCGATGGGCACGGCGGCTCGTCCTTTCCTCAACATTTTGGTGCCAAAACCCAGGAGGAAGAACCTTCGGAGGTGAGACGGAGTGGAATTTTTCGCGGGTTTCGGCAACAAAATGTTGAGAAAAGGACGAGCCGCCACGCCCATCACCATCGCGAAGCCCACCCGCTGACCTCTTCTTTGTTCCGAAGGCGCTGCTCGAAACAAAAATGGTGATCCTTTACTTCTACATCTTTTCGACATCTTCCGCACCCCCACAGTGGTGAATAATGACGGAGAACACTAAAATCGCACATAGGTTCCGAGTACACAATGTTCATCAATACGAGTTCCATGTCTTCGAGACATGGAACTCGTATTGTTGTCGTTGTCTTGTCAAAAATAGTGATTTACCACTCCTCGTCTTCTACATACTTTTCAACATCTTCCGCGCCCCCACAGTGGCGAATAACGACGGAGAACACTAAGATCGCACATATGTTCGCAGTACACAATGTTCATCAATACGAGTTCTATGTTTTCGACACATAGAACTCGCAGACGTACGAGAAAGCAAGCAGTTCCTAAAGGAACTGCGTGCTTTCTCGTACGTGTACCAGTTTTTATTATATATATATATATATATATATATATATATATATATATATATATATATATATATATATATATATATATATATATATATATATATATATATATCAGCGAGCCACAGGGCCGCCACTCCGCCACCTACTCGCGTGTAGCGCACCACTCCGCGCACGCTCAACTAAGGCGTTTAGCACGGCACGGCAAAACAGTGTTCTAATACAAAATACACAACACTTTATAGCCTTTTGCAGCACACCGAACAACAGTACAACGTCCGCTACCGGGACGTGGGGAGCAAAGGCACCCGCACGCGGATGTTCACAAAAAGGAGAAACCACGAGCACGTCGCAGCTGGCAATGACGAGCTTTGACACGCCGGTCGGGAAAAGGTCCCTCGTGGCTATGCTGCGCACTCTCACGATGGCCACTGGGCCTGGTCGCGAGTGTTAGGGCAAACCTCGTACGCGTAGGCCTACGGCAAGTGCTTCTTGGTGTGGTACGACCACTTCAAGCACTAGGCACCGCTGTTTGCTTAGCGTACGGTGCCGAAGCTAGCACTCAAGTAAACACGCCTGCCGAGGCGGCAAAGGCCACCCCAGGCCTGCTACAGTTCGTCGATTCCCTAAGGGGATGCGGACGAAGGAAAACATGTGCTTACCCAGCGTCGACCACGGAGGAGAGAGAGCTCCTTCGGCGCGCACGTAAAACGTGCCGCGCCCGCACGTGGCGCTATCTACCGCCACGCGCCGTTACCAGAGCAGAAAAAGCAAAAGGGTGTGGCCGTGCGGAGGAATGCCCGCGAAATGGTCGCAGGCACGCCTCAGACCCCCGCATCCTCCTCTTCTTAATTCACCCTATATACCGGTCTGCAAAGGCAGAGGTTGTCACCCATGCATGCAAAGCCGTTATGCAAAGGGCAACAGCTAGCCTCAGCCTCGCTCTGCAACTGCTGCTGAAGAAAAAAAATAGAACAACACAAGAATACACTTAAGAAATACAATGGCACCGCGGAAGAGGGGTGACGGGAGTTCATGATGCTCACGCAAGAGTGCGCCCACGGCTCGGAGGGGAAGCATCACGTAATGTTTGACTTGGGTGACTGCGTGGATGCGAGAGTGCAAGGCGAGAGTTCTGGTTGAGGCTCTCATGCGAGGAACGGGCTCACCTTCGTCTCGTCGATGTTGACAGCCAAGCGAGTCCGACGAACGCCGCCTCGGTGGAGGTTCGGATGAACCTCGCTGTGACAGCCGGCCCTTCTGCTGGTCGCGAAATCCACTGGCTGCGAGGCGTCCTGTGGCGTCGGTCGAGTCGTGCACAGCGTCTGCAACAGCTGGCCTCGTGCAGGAGCCGTGATATAAAGGCCAGCAGAGCTTATCAGCGATGGTCGGGAGCAGAGCACAACCGGGCTGCCTAACGACCGCAGGTCTCTGAACACCTCCAGAGTCCAAGGTAGCGTAGGGGTCGGTGACTTCTCAAGTTTTCGCCACACGCACGTACACACGCACACACACCTTCGATGGTCGGGTCTCTCAAAACACGCCCCGCAATGGAAGGCGCAGAGTGTCTTTTGTCCCTCTCCCCACGCTAAAGCACCCATTCACGATCCCCTCCTCCAGTGTGGAGAAAAACATCAAGTAAACAAGAACGCTCAAATGACAATGAGGTGCAGTAACGAGGCGGAACCGACTTCTTTGCAAGCACTGGCTGTAAAGAAGTTAGCTAACTGAGACTAGACAGTAAAAATGAGGGCCTTTGGTTGCGGAAATAAGCCCACCGTTCAGCACGAAATCACTCAGGTGACCGCTTCCTCAGATTATACCGGTGCGTGGTCGGAATGCGGTCCGCCGCGAAGGGTGTGCGCCATTGCTTGCGCGAAGAGCCACTGGACGCTGGCGCAGGCTCGTCAGACCTCGACGCAAAAGCTTTCAGGTCTGCGATGTGGGCACGGCTGAGTTTTCCCGAAAGCGGGTCTTTCAGCAAGTACGCGAGTGGAGTCCAAGCTCTCTCCACTAGGTACGAACCAAGCCACTTTGGAGCGAGCGAAGCTGAGAAACCTGTGCTCGCGTCGCTAAGAGCGTGGTTGCGCTTCAGGACGAGGTCACCTACCTTAAATGAAAGGTGGCGACGTTTTCAGTCGTACTAGCCTTTTGCTCAGCCCTGGCCGATGCCAAACTCTGCCTCGCTCTACTGAGAGCTCGACAAAACCTGTCCTGAAGTGTTGAAGCGTAAGCAGAACAGTGTGCCGGTTCTTCCTCGTCCCCGAGCTGGGATTGCATGACACTGCTCACCGGATTTGCACACTCCCTTCCGAAATTAAGGAAGGTGGGAGAGAAATCAGTAGAGCGACTCTCGGAGGTTCAGATTGCAAACGCGAGTTCACTCAAACTGTCTGCCCAATCCTTTTGACTTTCGGCAAAGGCCGCCAACATCGGTTTGAGCATACGATTGGTTCGCTCCATCAAGTTGGACTGGGAATGGTAGGGTGAAGTGGTGCAGTGATCTATCCAAGGGAACGGCACGTATCAACAAACACACGAGCGGTGAAATACCACGCGTTGCGTGTGATCAATCTTTTCGGAAAGCCGAACAGACAAAACACTTCCGGTAGCCTCTATAGCACTGCTCGTGCTGTCACTTTCCGCAGCGGAAACAACTCCACCCATTTGGAAAAATGATCAACGACTACCATCAGATGTATAAAGCCCTGCTTACTCCTGGGGAACGGCCCCATTAGATCGCAGGTGGCTACTTGCCACGCACGCTCACTGACAATCGGTTTCATCAAGCTGGGTGGCTTGCCATCACTTGGTTCCACTGCTTGAAAGACGTGGCAGGAACGGCAATTGCGAAAAATGTCACGCTTCATGCCAAGCCAAGTCACAACCTTGCTCAGTTTCACAAAAACTTTGGGGCCACTCAGGTGACCGGCCATGGGCTCGTCGTGAGAGACTCGCAGCAGTGCGCCTCTCAGACTTTTGGGCACAACCACTTTAAACGGATCCACTGACTCCTCATCGGTGGCTATGTATTTGAGCAAGAGTCCATCATGGTCCAGCAAGTATGTATCCGCAGAGGACCCAGCGTCACACGCCGGTTCCCGTCCCCCTGCGCCCGCCGCACTACCAGAAGCGTCTCGTTGCTCCGTCTCCCTGAGACCGTCGCTCTGCTCGCGACAAAACGGATAATCTTGCTGGGCCTTCAGCAACTTTTGTCTGCTGAAAGCGACTCCCATTCTCCCAAAGGGGAGCCTGGTACCGTTCTCACTCAGCACTGCAGCCATCGCCTCCGCTCGCATTGGCGTCATAAGTTCGCTTCCATTTCGCTCCCCATCTCGCCCGCTTCGCGGCGCACTGCTTGCCTGGCCCGTGGAAAGGGATTGCTCATCGGTGCACTCACCCTTTTCTCCACTCGGCGGTTCAGCTGCCGTTTCGCCCGCAGCGCTCGCTTGCGCAAAGGCTGAAGTGTGGCAGTGTTTCGGTTCACCCGGTGGCACGAACGTTTTGAGGACCAAAACGCTCGGTTCACCCAATAGCCGCTTAAAAGTGGCTTGACTTGGCCCAAAGTGTCTGAATATACGGCTTCAAAATCGCTTAGTTGGAAAACTTTTTTCAAACGATTTAGGCGTTCTTTATTCTGTGGTTCAGGTAGAGTTTCTCACTAACTTGTGACACACAGTCTGTGGCGGGTTCATCGTATTCTAGTCGTTACGTTATTTTGTCTGATGTTAGTGTTGGATTCGACTGCAATCTGTTTGAAATGGCGAGAACCGCCTCTGCCCGTGGGGACGTGCTCGCTTTCTGTTGATGGAAAGAGATTCATAAGCAAGTCGCTGCCGCTTTTGTTAATTTTTGTGATGTCGCCGTGTTCAGGAGCTTCTCACCCTTGCTTATCGAGTAGTTAACGTCATTCGCCCGAAGTGTTTGGCACCAAATCTACAAGCAATGATAACGAGCATAAAATATAGGCCATGTGGAATGCAATTTGTTGTTCTGACGCATGTACTACGTGGATGTATGGTAGGTGCATGCGTGTTGCTTGAGGACCGATCAAACAGCTGGTGTCACTTGGGAGGAAGTTTATACTTGTGCCAACGCTTTCGTTGAAGCTTGTTCTTGCGTAAGTGCGCGAGAGAAATACGGAATGCACAAGTTGGAATTAGAGAACGTTCTTGTCCAAGTGGCTTTATTAAACGGTCGCAGATGCATTTGTTTGCTTAGCAGTGTGTGTTTAGATTGTGGTAACTAACAGTGAAGGTAGTTACGACGTGTGTGTGGGAACCACCTCTGCCCGTGGGGACGTGGTCGCTTTCTGTTGGTGGAAAGTGGTTCATACGCAAGTCGCTGCAGCTTTTGTTAATTCCTGTGATGTCGCCGTGTTCAGGAGCTTCTCACCCTTGCTTATAGAGTAGTTAACGTCATTCGCCCGAAGTGTTCGGCACCAAATCTACAAGCAATGATAACGAGCATAAAATATAGGCCATGTGGAATGCAATTTGTTGTTCTGACGCATGTACTACGTGGATGTATGGTAGGTGCATGCGTGTTGCTTGAGGACCGATCAAACAGCTGGTGTCACTTGGGAGGAAGTTTATACTTGTGCCAACGCTTTCGTTGAAGCTTGTTCTTGCGTAAGCGCGCGAGAGAGATACGAAATGCACAAGTTGGAATTAGAGAACTTTCTTGTCCGAGTGGCTTCATTTAACGGTCGCAGATGCATTTGTTTGCTTAGCAGTGTGTGTTTAGATTGTGGCAATCAACAGTGAAGGTAGTTGCGACGTGTGTGGGTGGGCCAATTAGATTTTATTGTTGCTGTGCCTTCCAAACAAATCCGTTGTTTCTTTTCTCTTGGTCTCTTGGTGTGGCACTAAATCTCGCTATGTGCTATTCGCGACACTTTCTCTCGCTGTAGAATGTTTCAGTAGAAGTTAACGCGAAAGTTTCCATAGCAACATTTGTTTGTTTGTGTGATCAGCTGGACGCACGTTATTTGGTGTGCTTTTGATAACACAAAACGTTTTTTTTTTCGTTTACAAAGCGGTTCGGAAAAAATCGGGGACATGTGTCCCGACTTGGACAGCGCAAGCAAAGTTGGGACAGTCCAGCAAAATTTTGGACGGTTGGTAACACTAGTTTAGGCAAGTGTATAAAAATAAATAAATGGAATAAAATAAAAATTTCATTGCTGGTAGCATTGTCTACCCTAAATTGCTAACCCCTAAAGGTCTCTTTAAACGTTAACATTGCTGCAATACAGTAGTTCTACGGGGTGAAGTGCAAGCACTGTATTGCGGTGAAGCATAAAGAGCGTGCGAGTGTGTGTGTGTCTGTGTGTGTGTGCGTGCGTGCGTGCGTGCGTGTGTGTGTGTGCGCGCGCGCGTGTGTGTGTGTGTGTGTGTGTGTGTGTGTGTGTGTGTGTGTAAAATAGAAGTGTAGCTCCTATATTAGGCCTAATGTGATGCGCCGTGCTTTGTCTCATTACTGGTCATGCGGCAGACAGCATCGGCACCAACTACAGCCTTTGTAAAGAGTCCATATGTTCCCCCCGTAATTATTCTTTTAAATGGTGGCGAGTGAATAAGGTGTGCCCGAATAAGGTAGTGAAAAATCACATATCACTACCAGAATAAGGTAGTGAAAAATAGCTATGCAGACTCCATGGTACTCCAGATTTTGTGCCATCAGAGATCTGCTCTAAAATGAAAATGATTATTATTATTGAAAGATATACTCAGGCTAGGTATTGGAGGTGATTGTGCATATTTGGCAAATTTTCTATTAAAAGCTCATGGTTCACTTTATTGGGTTTACTTGAGTTATAAAAAAAATAGCTCCTGAATAATAGTCTGAAATTGAACGAACAGTTTGAGAAGGGGCAAGTTGAGCTTAGCAAGAAAATGATTTATGAAAACCATTCTGTCCCAGAACCAAGAGCAAGCTGGTTTCAGCAAACATGTTGACCTGAGATGATGGCACGTGTTCAAGCATCTCACAAAGGCTGCTTATTGTTGTAATATCGGTGTAGTTGGACAAGTGCCTGTCATCAGGTGTGGAGATACATCGCATCTTTGATCACCAAGTTTTTAAGAAACGGGTTTGAAGAGTATGCTAAACATTTTTTTTTGTTTTTGAAATGGTGAGCAGCAGAGAGCATTACTAAGTCTCCAATTTTTTATACGTTTGCACAGAGGCTCGCAGGTATGTTAAATGAGCATGGTCACTTGAGTAACACCTCAGAGGTCAATAATTATTGGGTGTACAGCAAGGTATACGTGAGATAGGATTATGCAAATTGCAGAAATAGAAGTAATGAAGTTGTCGAGAAGACTTTGTTAACAGTACATTTATAGGCTTCATGCAGAATTTGGTTTCTAACAGGGTGAATTTACTTTTGCTGATGCTTCCGATGGCATCATTGCAATTCATAAGCACTGGGTAAGCACTTCACGTGATGATCTTGTTTTTCAAAGTTCGTGTACTGATTAAAAAGTATATCATCAACAAACTCATATGCTTTCTTAAGGCTTGATCAGGCTCACCATAGAGGTAATTGGTGACATTTTAGTGAGTTATATGTGGGAGGTCTGTGTACATAACATCATAGTAATCTTGTAATGCTGTAGCTTTATTTGGGTAACGATTGAAGCTTCTTTTCCTGTTAAAAATTTCTGCCAAGCAAACAAGTTTCAACAACAGGATTGGCCCTTGGGTAAAGCAAATGGTAAGAGTGAGATTATTCACAAGCCCTTCAAGAGCACGTTCTGAAGGAGCTCTTGAAGGGCAAAACTTCCAGTGTACCAAGAAGGGCAAGGGAGGATGGTGCAGGTTAACATTTCAGGAGGGTATCTTCTGGACATCATCCTTGTCTAGCCCAAAGCTTGTATGGCCAATGTTTAGCAGGTATAAATGTTGCTTCTTTATTGCAAGATGATGCGCCATAAACCTTTTGAGAGCCTCCTCACCACAAGCCCTTACATTAGCCTAAACATTTTTTTTCCACTGTGCCCTTTTTTGTCCCAAACAGTTGTCTCAAGCAATTATATGAACATTCTGACAGTCTAGCGGTGCCCACAGAGATTGCTCCAGCCATCACCATGTATACTCCACTCAAAATTTAAGACACTGTAAAATCATAGTCTAGTGTGCGTGCATAGGACCTTTAACATGTAAGCAGTGACCACTTCTGTTCTGTTCTCTTCACTGGTGCATGCTTGTCGCACACTTGTTCAAGATTGTGGCAGTGAAATCACTTCTGGCAATGCTGTCTCAGAGGTAAGATTGTGTACACCCACAGGAACACCATGGTGCGAGCAGAGGTTCATATCAAACACCAGCGAGCAGAGGTTCATATCAAACGCAGTAATTAACTGGCAAAACCATGGTGATATAAGCACACTTGCATGAATTTATTGCAATAATTTATAGAGGCAGATATCGCACCGTGAAGCCTAGCTGTGATCTCTTTTCGTTATTGTCTACATAGTTTGCCCATTAGTCACAGCACAGGAAGAACAATTTCTTTGTCGGAGCACCATATTTTAAGCTTGCATGACTCCAATGAAACACTTTGCGAACAGATATATTGAAAATGTCAGTAATTTGTGTCCTATAAATGGTGAGCTGATTGATGGATAAGTGGGGTTTTAACGTCCCAAAACCACCATATGATTATGAGAGACGCCATGGTGTAGGGCCCCGGTGATTTCGACCACCTGGGGTTCTTTAACGTGCACCCAAATCTCAGCACACGGGCCTACAACATTTCCGCCTCCATCGCAAATGCAGCCGGCGCAGCCGGGATATGAATGGTGAACTGGTTGTCACACTCAGCCGGTGATCCTGCAGGAGCTCTAGCGTATACTATAAGGGGGTTTTGCATCAACAATGTCACATATCCCTAATGCAAAAACAGCGTGATGCCAGTACGTGTTTTGGCGCTGGTACACGCTGGAGACGCTGGTACACGCTTGTAATCACTGGCCCTTCACTAGGCGCACTGGGAAAAAGCTGTGTCGCACTGGTAGGGGCGCTGGCTCAACCGCTGTGATGCTGGTGCGCACTGCGAAGAGCTGGAATTTTCACTGGCAACCGCTGGTGAATACCGGAGCACGCACTGTTTCTACCAGCGCAGCTGCAGCGTGCATGTTATTGTAGCGTGTGCCGTGCTTTGTTTCGGTGTCGTTGAATGTAACACGCTTGATTCGACGGCAGGGAGAGATGCCACCATAACATATACCGAGCATACGTAAGCGGTCCTACCCAGTGCCCGGCCCAGCAAGCCAGCAAGCATTAAACCTGTCATGCCAGCCGCGTTCGTATATATATATATATATATATATATATATATATATATATATATATATATATATATATATATATATATATATATATATATATATATATATATATATATATACCGGTGCCTCTTGCTTCGTGTACACATGACTTTAAAGTGTGAGAATAACTGTAAAGTATAGTTTAGACAACCATGAACCTAAATAGACTATTTTGTCTTGTGTCAATGTTCTCACAAGGAGCGCTGACGATCGAACGTCGCGCTTTCAGCTACGCAGGCTTTCACCGAAAGCTGCCGGCCGCACTTAGCCGGTACTTCTCCGACTGATATGTAACAACACGCAAAGTTTAGTTGGTTATTTAGTACGCCTTCATGAACTGACTCCCTGGCATACATTTTTAGCGGATCGCATTGGTATTTCTGTGGGCGTTTTTTCATTGTCAGCATTGATATGACTGCATACATCTGCACACTGGCACACCCGCTGTTTACTGCCAGTGGAGGCCAGAAAAACGGCTGTCACTCGCCATCGCCACTCCGTAAATGCATTTCTGGCATTGATTGACCTTCCCCTTACTTCATATAATGTTTAGGTAACATTTAGAAATATTGCAAAGCTCAAACGCAGCAACTTCAAACATCGCAACTCAGAAACCCAGCTGCTTCGAAAGCAGCCTTACCCAGTGCCCCGTCCCAGCGAGGCCTATCGTGCCGCCCGCATCAGTGTACCTGCTGCCGGCGCTTTTTACTTTGAGTAGGCACAATTGTAAAGTGTAAAAATGACTGTAAAGTACAGTTTAGACATTCCTGAGCCTAAATAGACCATTTCGCCACGTGTGCGGTGGCCGCACAAGGAGCGGCGACGATCGATGTGAAGTGGTTTCAGCAACGTAAACTGTCACCGAAAGCTTCCTTCTGAGCGCAGGAGCCGGTACTTCTCTGACACGTACGTAAGAACACGCAAATTTGAGTTGGCAATTTGGTAGCGTTAGTGAACTAACATACTGGCATACTTCTTCAGCAGATTGCATTAGTCATTTCTTTGGCGGGTTCTTAGTTGCAGGTATTTATATAACTGCAAATATATAATCTGGCACGCCAGATGTGTACTGCTACATCTTCGCTAGCACAAAAAAAAATACCCAATAGTCACTCGTGTGCGGGGATATCTACCAAACAAGACATGTAAATCAGCTGCACTTGTTGACCAGTGGAAAGTGCTAGAAACGACTATCAAAAGAAAAAAAGACCATCGGCAGCAACACTGCAGCTGACAATCTGTGGCTGCTCCTCCAGTCAATTTTATATTTTTGAGAGTTGAGATGTAGATGCTTCAAAAAACTTTGCGCTCTTGCTAATATCTGCTCGTCATTCGGTGCCCGAAAGCCGTTCGTCACTCTCGAATCAAGACGCAATTGTTATTTGCAAAGAAATATCGTGTCAGTCTTGACTGTGCGATCTGTAAACATGAAGTTCAATGGCGCATTTTTCATATAAATAGTCGTTTTACAACCCCACAACTATGTTCTGGCGTGGCGTAGTGAGTAGCGTAGTCGGTTAGAGATCAGGAGGTAGCGAGTACATATCCCGTCAAGCGGTGTTTCATTTTTTTCTATTTTTAGTTTTTTTTTGCATTTTTATTAAGAATGTGCGTTTTTTACTTATAAGTTTATTTATTTATTGCGAATGGGCACCCCCGTTTTAACCCTGTGAAGCCATTTTGCGCAGAGTACTGGGACGCTGCCGCTCCCGCATCTTAGTACCTGCGCTGGAAGGCGCTGGTACCAGCGCCATACTGGGCCCATAATCAGGCATGGCGCTGGACGCTGGTACCCAGTGGCGCTGTTTTTTGCAATAGTGATACGACAGTTTCCGAATGGTTGTTAATGGGCGAGAGGGTGCATAGCTTCAGGGAGGTAATTAAGCTAAGAGGTAAATTCTAGCTGGCTATGCACCACAGGAAAAATGTAAAAGCACAGGGAAAGAGCGTCACTCACAGCTGTACTACAGAAAATACACGCGCACCATACATTCCCATCTTGTATAATTTCCCCTAAAAGTGTTATACCAAACAGCCCAGCAACAAGTAATAAAGTGCAGAATAACACTTGCATAAGACAAGAAACACATGACGCGAGTTAACTGCCATCTATCTTTATTTGTGGCTTTGGTAGAAAATACATAAGGAAACAGACACATGTGCAGTGTGACAGTGTGCAATGTCACAGTCATCAAAAAACATCACAAAACATTGCCTGCTCGAGAAACTTTCCTGGTTTTCAAAATTTCAACAGATGTGTCACTAATAAATACGGCACATCTTTTCCAGCTTGAACTGCTTCCAACAGTCCACAACTGTCAGGACTGCTGCCTGTGATCTTTGTCTGGCATTTATTCTGAACTTACAAGCCCTTTTACTAGCCCAACAATCAGCCAGATTTGTCTATCTACGCTTAACAGCCTGTAAGTCCACGTCTAACAACACCTGCCCCCTCCCCCTCTTCCAGTGGTCATAGTCCATACGGGTCATTATAACAATCAATTAGCTGCCCAACTATACTTTCATTCATTCATTCACTTCATATTTCTTGAAAATAGAGATATGTAAACCCTATAACTGTTTTGCAAAAAACAAATGAAGTACAAGTATAACATTTGCTATGTTGGCTTAATTAAAAAATTATTTCACGATGATGGCCCAGAAGCTTTCTTTAGAAATCATGTAAAGCCCACATGGAGAAGTAAATGTTCCAGGAAAATTCTGGAAGTGCCAAGTTCAAAGGGTGTGCAAATATCTACGATTTCACATACCAAATTGAATACTGTTCTATTTGATTCAGTCGCTATTATTCGTAGAACTAAATAGTTTTTATAGTTTAAGAATATTCAAAATGTTAAGGGCACAGAAATAAATAGAAAGTGTGTAAAAGTATCATAAGTTCATTCCCAGCGGGCAGGTAATACGCACTAAACATGACAGCTTATCCAGTGCAGCTGGCTGCTTCACTCTAGGAATGTGATTTTGCTACCTATACAATTGTCACTTACCCTTTCTTAACATTTATATACCTTTTAAGGGCTTGATTTTTTTCTCCAGATACTCGATTCCTGTTTTAGAAATGCTAGGAGTCCTTATCATAACTACAAAGGGAGATACAGCCAGTATTTACAGTACTTGTTTTTATATTGCAATGGAAATAATCTATCAACTGGGAAACAGCATTGAAACATTTCGTATTAAATATTATTTCAAATTTAGTTTGCTGCACAACTCGTGTACCAAACAGTGGCCGACAGCCATTGGGTGTATTAGCACCACGCTCTGCCATAACGAAGCACATGCATCGAACATGAGAAACATGAGCATGCATGCTCATGTTTCTCATGAGCATGCATGCTCATGAGAACATGAGCTCATGCATGCAGGTGCGATTCTTATGTAGTCGTCCCATGAAAATTTTTTGGTATTTTAAATACTTGGCTGTGCAGATGTCTGTTAGATTATTCTCGAATGTCCAGATTCACTACGAAATGAGAAATGCTAATAATGTTGTTGGCTTGTGCCACCAATTTTTTACCATTTATTGCTGAAAAATATTTCCTTACGCTGTCGTTGTATGACCAAAAAAATATGTGCATGCTCTTTAACATACTCTTTATTTACAAATAAAATGCCAATTGGTCAAAACTCAAGACAATTAAACATTCATCTTCCATAATTACCATCAAACTGCAGGTGAGTTACCGCTACAACCAATCTTGCAATGATGTCACTATATATTCATTATGACTCCACTAATTTCGACGCTTGCTTTTTTTTCAAAAGTTATGCATACCATTACACAAAACATCGCAGCTAACTCATTTATCAACTTCAGTATTTTATCACTTTCAATAAACCATCAAATTGCAAAGGTACATAGGTGCACGTGTTTTGGTTTGCTTGTGCTTTGACATTAAGAAAGGAAGGAGTGGTGCGACATTTCTGGCACAAGCCAAGCATGTGGTTAGCATTGCTAACTTTGTAGTTAGATTGGAAGTTTCAGACTAATCCCACCCTACTTTTATTTACCAATGTATCTATACTGTGTGGTACAAATAGTCTCTGTTAGTAATTTCACAAATGACAACATCATTATCAGCAAATCATCACATAATTTAGATGATAGCAAGGAAAGGGCATTGGCAGTTAAAATGAGAAATAAGCTGGGCTTGGCTGAGCACGAAGTGAGTTCAATTTCATGCGAAGCATCCAAAGTACTAAAATTAGTTAGTGCCATGTTCCAGATGACTTAATTTTAAAGTAAATGTTTATGACTGACCTTGTCAAATGTGTTAGAAAATTCTCAAAAATTAGTCTATGAATCACCGCATCAAGAGAATGGCACAAAAAGTGAGTAAATAAGTGGAGTTTAACTTTGAAGCGTATATTTAAATTTATACTGCGTAGTGTAGTATGAAATGTAGGACGATGTAGATGTAATTAACTGCTGAATAAGCTTTGTTAGATTATACTATTAGACGAGGTATTACAACATATGTGTAAGTTAAAATGAGAGAAAAAATAATAATTTTTCTTAATCCCAGAAGAACAAAAGAAAATTTAAAAAATCACAGCATATTCATGGAGGGATTGATGATGAGTGGGATGAAGCGTCCAACCGTGCATGTGTCTATGCGTCCGATCGTGTTCGAGAACGCATATTGCCACCAACACAGCGTGGCTTCGGCAGCGGTTGTCGCAGTATGAGCGTCAGACGGCCATGTGCGCTGCGTGCTCGCTTGTACCAGGAGGTGATAACAGGGAGGTCATCACAGAACTCGTACGGTAAGTTGTACGCGAAGAACTTCGGAAATTTCATGCAGCGTCTCCTCCCAGTAGCGCTGCTCTTACGGACGTCGTTCGTAACGAAATCAGGCAGTTCGATCACTCCTCACCACCATCGCAAGTCGAACCTCCCACGCTTTCCTACGCGCATGCCCTACACGTCTCTACGCCATCGACGGCACATTTTACTCATCCACCTGCTGGGACCCCCAGACACTTTCCAAGTCCAGCCCATCGCCTGCCTTCTCAGGCTGATTTTCGTCCTGGCCTGCGAAAGTCCACCGTCTGGCGTGCACCCGACAATCATTCTTTGTGCTACCATTGTGGCGAAGTTCGACACATGTACCGCGACTGTGACTACCGACGAAGAGGCCTACGCGGATTCCACCCAGATGCAAGTTGTCCACGCTATGGTGAGCGCCCGCAAGAAATTGCGGATTACTTGGAAGGTAGTCGTCACGCTCCCGTCCCGTCGCGACGACAGTCACGGTCACCATCACCCCGTCCGTCCATACCAATGCACCGCACCCGACTCGCCTTTGGGTCCCCTGGTGTCAGTGGCGCAAGTCCACGCCGAAGTAACTGAAAACGGCGACCTCCGGAGGTGAGGCCGCTGTCACGCGAACCAACAAATACCCTCCGTCGCTGCCTTACGACGTGCCGTTTGTTTGTGAAACCGCCAACAGGACGTCCGCTGTCATTACCGTTTCCGTCGACTGTTATCCGGTGACTGTGCTTGTCGACACGGGAGCTGATTACTCGGTGATGAGTGCTTCATTGGCCACCTGTCTACACAAGGTGCTGACAACGTGGGAAGGCCCTCAAATAATCACCACTGGAGGACACCTCGTATCCCCTATAGGAAGGTGCACCGCCTGGCTTAAGATTTGTGCATCGGCTTTTGTAGCATCATTCTTTGTACAGCCCATTTGTTCACGGCTGGCCATTTCGGACATGAATTTTCTTCAAGAGTATGGAGCGATAATTATTCTGCCTGATTGGTTCGTCAGTTTTGTTAACTGTGATTCTCCAGATTCCGACATCGAGAAGGAACATCGTGGTGTGGCCTTACGCGTAGTCGATGATTGCGTCACGTTGCCACCTCGTAGTAGTATCTTCGTGCTTGTTGAGTGTCCACGGGAGCAGTCGATTACAGGCATCACCGAAAGTAACCTGACGTTATTGCTTGATCGGGAAGTGGCCTTTGTCAAAGTCTCGCTCAACTCCGAAACGGCCAGACTACGGTTTTAGTTACGAACTTCCGTGGTGAGCCCAGGCATTTTGCGAAACGCACAACCATAGCTTACTTGGAGGCATTGGATCATTCTAACGCATTCCCTTTGATTACGACGACCTCGACTGAGAACAGCTGCAATACTGACGTGACTAGTCGCCTCAACGTCAATCGCCAGTTAGAAGAACCTAAAAGGGCAAGGCTCCTCAGTCTCCTCTCATTTTTTAGTGACTGTTTGCCACTACTTCGAAAGTCCGGCAGACTCTTCTAATGAAGCACAGAATTATCACTAAGGCTAACGTGCAACCCGTGCGCGAACATGCTTACCGCGTGTCGCAGAAGGAGCAAGATGCTATCCGTCATCAAGTGAAACGAATGCTCGGCGATGACTGAATTTAACGATCGACTAGTCCTTGGGCGTCACCAGTTGTTCTGGTAAAAAAGAAAGATGGTTTATTACGATTCTGCGTCGACTACCACAAACTGAACAAGGTAACGAAAAAAGACGTATATCCTCTTCCTTGTATTGATGAATCTTTGGATCACCTGCGACCAACCCGTTACTTGTGTTCCATGGATCTGCGTAGCGGATATTGGCAGATTGAAGTAGATGAATGGGACTGAGAAAAAACAGCGTTTATTACACCGAACGGTCTCTATGAATTTAAAGTTCTCCCTTTTGGCCTGTGCTCCGCTCCAGCAACCTTCCGACGAATGATGGACACAGTTTTATGTGGCTTTAAGCGGTACTCTTGTTCAGTGTATTTAGATGACGCAGTCGTTTTTTCTACGACTTTTGAACAGCACATTGAGTGGCTTGAGGCGGTTCTTCTGGCTCTTCGCACTGCCGGCCTCTCTTTGAAACCGGAAAAGTGTTATTTTGGATATGAGGAACTGAAATTCCTTGGCGACATTGTCAGCAGCAGTGGTGTTTGCCCCGATCCTGACAAGGCTATGGCAGTTGCTTTGTTCCTGATACCGAAAACAAAGCATGATGTACGCCGCTTTCTGGGACTTTGTGCTTATTACCGCCGCTTCGTGCCAAACTTTTCGAAAATTGCCGACCCTCTACAACAACTCGTCAAGGATGACGTCGCCTTCGTCTGGGGCCCCAAACAATCCGACGCTTTCCGCGACCTTCAACAACGCCTACAAACGCCACCGATCCTTGGTCACTTCGACACCGAAGCCGACACAGAAGTCCGCACTGACGCGAGCAACCTTCGCCTCGGAGCTATTCTCGTGCAATATCAAGATGGCGTGGAACGCTTCATCGGCTACGTTAGCCGCACGTTGTCATCTGCGGAGAAGAACTACTCGACGACTGAAAGAGAATGTTTAGCGGTTGTATGAGCCATAACAAAATTCAGGCCCTACTTGTACGAACGCCCCTTCCGAATCTTCAGTGACCACCGCTCTCTCGGCTGGCTAGCGAATCCGAAAGATCCTTCGGGCCGTCTCACAAGATGGAGCCTTCAGTTTCAAGAATTCGATATAACAATTGTTTACAAGTCTTGCCAGAAACACACTGACACTGACTGTCTTTCCCGCGCAGCTGTCGAGGTCGCTGAATAAGACAATGATAAAGACTTCAGCTGCCTTCCTATTCTCGCATCATTAAACGTGGCTGAGCAGCAACACGAACACTTAGAATTACAACCAGTGATCGAATACCTTGAGTGACGTCGCCCACAACCACCACGTGAGTTCGCGCGTGATTTGTCATATTTATGTCTACGCCAAGGCATCCTCTACAAGCGCAACTTTCATTCAACGAAAACTGTTTACCTCCTCGTCGTTCCTGCTGCTCTTCGCGACGATATTTTGCGTGCTTGTCACGACGAGCCATCGTCAAGACATCTTGGCTTCGCGCGTACTCTGGTGCGAATCAAGTACAATTACTACTGGCGGAAACTTACGAAAATCGTCTGGCAGTATGTCAAGACATGCACAGCCTGTCAGCGCCGCGAAACCTCAACGACGAAACCAGCCGGTCTGCTTCAGCTTTTGCGACCCCTCACGCACCTTTTGAAAAGGTCGGAATGGATTTACTCGGCCCATTGCTACGGCTGGTAACCGCTGGATTGTGGTTGCGACCGACTACTTGACCAGATACTGCGAAACACAAGCCGCCCCGCGAGCAACTGCTTCCGAGGTGGCTGACTTTTTCATCAAGAACATCGTTCTCCGCCATGGTGCTCCCGCTGTCGTCATCACAGATCGTCGTACTGCTTTTACGGCACAGTTGCTCCGAAAGAATCTGTTGCTGAGCGGCACGACGCAACGAACAGCAACTGCGTACCACCCGCAGACTAACGGGTTAACCAAACGCCTTAACAAAACGATTGCAGATATGCTTTCGATGTATGTCGCCAGGGATCAGAAGAATTGGGATGAAATCCTCCCATATATAACATTTGCCTACAATACGGCTTTGCAGGAAACCGCCGGCTTTGCTCCTTTTCGGCTGATTTACGGCCGCGACGTCACCACAATGCTTGAAACCATGCTGCAACCAACTCTGCCGGACACGATTATGCCGGACGCAGATGTATTTGTTCAGCGTGCCAAAGACGCCCAGCAGCTGGCGCGCTTTCGCATTTTATCGCGGCAAAATCAAGATGCTCGCCGGTACAACATCCACCACGGAGCAGTAATATACGAAACCGGTGACCTAGTCTGGGTTTGGACTTCTATACGCCAACGTGGACGCTCGGAAAAATTAGGTTGGTACTTCGGACCCTACCGAGTTCTTCATCGCCTCGGTGAAGTGAACTACGAAGTTGTCCCAGCAGACACGTCACACCGTTCTCGCAGACCACGCTCCTCGGATGTGGTTACTGTCTCCAGGATGAAGCCGTACTATTCACGTTGACTGCAAGTCAAGAACTTTGCGATGTGGCAATAGCCTTCAAGACAATTGTAAATTACTTTCTTGCTTCTTTATTTTTCTTCTCGTCCTTTTTCTGTTCAATGGACACAGACATTTCTGACTATCTTTCGTTGTTTTTCGGAGCCGTGGCATTCATGCGATGCTTCTTCTTTTTTTTTTCTTTGAAGAGAGGGCAATGCCACGCTGTCTTGGTGGCAGAATACGAGAGCGAAGAAGTGAATGGCAGTTCTGGCTGAGTAAACAGCCCTCCACTTCGAGTTCCTGTCTATCGTTTCCTCTCGCGACAATATGGCGCACGGGTGACACCGATGAGACGCGTGCCAAGGAAGCCGAGCGCAAGCGTCTTCAACGTGCCCGCCACTCTGCTTCGTCCATGCCCCACCAGCGATCCACCATGTACGGTGACTATCCAGGAGACTGAGAGATGCACTCGTTCTATGCATACCCAGGCACATCTTGCACATGCAGCCACTCGGAAAGTAGGTGTACAGCACCATCTAGAATATCTTTACCCAACTGCAGTTTCTATGTACTTTTTAAGAAAGCGCCGTCTATTTTACTACTCCGCTGATACTGCCTTCTTTTCTTTATCGTATCTTTTTCTCTCGGTTACGCGTGACACTTGTACCATATCTAAGGACACAGTGAAAGATGAGGAGTTATTATTAAAAGGACATATTTGGTTTGCATTCTCTTATGGTTTGCGGGAAGTACGAATATTTTTAGCAATTTGATGTGGAAGTGTATTTATTAGGTGTTTGTGAGTACCTGTAACGTGTTAACTTAAAACTGAAAAAAATAGTTTTGACGTGTCGATGTTTATGTCACTATGAATTAATTGAAACAAAAACTTTAGTCTTGCTATTTTTGCCCTACCTTGTAGTGTTAATAGACCTGCTTTGGTGTGCAACTCAGTAGGGGAATCAGTTAAATTGCACTTGTTATAAATAAATCTCACTGCCTTCCTGTGCGCCCACTTTAAATCCTCGTGATTAGTTACTTTGTATACGGAAACTAAACAGTACTATTATAATTATATTAGTAATATAATCATTATTATTTTACATTATTGATATTGATTTTAATTTAATTTCAGACAACCCGTGTACACAGTTTGCCTAGGGGATCGGCGTAAAGGCAAAGAAAGCCTGACAAAGCGCCAACCCCCTATGTACACACATACATAAACAGGTTATATATAGCAGTACAAAAATTGAGAAATTGAGATACATACAATATCAAAAAACATTTACAATTTTTTTTTTTACATCAAGCCAGTATTAACAAAGAAATGAACAGCAATTATGAATTAGCACATAAAGAAATAATAAGAGACTATTTACGCACAACAAACAGGCAGACAAAAGCAAAAAAAAAAATTCATAAAGTCACAGCAGCACATAAAAGTTACATAAAATAAAATGAATCGAAAGAGGTATGAGAATCTGTTTGAGTTTTTAGAAGGAATGTGTGTATCTTCTTTTTGAAAACATAAATGGAGGAACTTTGTTCAATTAATGCCATCACAGTGGGGTGTTCATTAAGAAAGTGGGGAATTTGGTAAGTTAGTTTTTGTGTACCGTAATTTGTACGAAGCGTGTCTTTCTTGAAACTAATATGTCGTAAATTATGACTGTGGTTACGCTCGTGATACTTCCTGAAAAATTCAATTCGATTAGATTTAACTTCACGATATATAATCATTGCTAATTTTTTATATCGGATATTATTAATGACTAGCAGTCTATGTTTTTCGAAAAAAGGGGCTGTGTGCGAACGAAAAGGTAGAAGTTCAATTAATCGCACAGCTCGTTTTTGTAATAGATATAAATTTTTGAGGTTAGTTTTTGTCGTCGTTCCCCAAATCAGAAGACAATAGTGAAGGTGCGAATGTATGGTTGCGTAATAAATCTGTCTTTTTAACCATACTGGTAATAGGCTGCGCAACGTGCATAGTATGCCAACTGCTCGAGAGATGTTTTTTCGCAAGTAATTTATATGCACAGACCAATCTAAATATTCGTGAAAAAAGACACCGAGAAATTTAAGAGACGCAACGCGTTCAATAGGCTGTCCCTGAAAGCTAATAATATTCTTACTAATGTATGTTTTGTTACGAGGTCTAAAAACAACAAATTTTGTTTTTTTAGCATTTAGATTTAACCTGTTGGCCCTAAGCCATGTAGATAAGTTTTGTAGCCAAATATTCGCTTTCAACATAAGGTCGTCAATATCTGGCCCAGAGAAGAATACATTCGTGTCATCGGCGTACAAAATAATGTCAGGTGTAAGAGGTATGTTAACTATATCATTTATGTACATAATAAACAAGAGTGGGCCAAGGATTGACCCTTGTGGCACGCCGCATGTAATTTTACCGAATTCAGATTTCGCATTACCAATATTGGTGTATTGCACACGGTTTTCTAGGTAACTTTTTACAATGTCTAGAGCTATACCTCTGACACCGTATCTGGATAGTTTGAGCAGTAAAACATCATGCTTAACGGAATCAAATGCTTTTTTAAAGTCAAGGAAAAGCCCTACCGTGAATAGTTTTTTTTCTATGTTGTCAACTATTTTATCTTTAATATCGAGTAATGCCATTTCTGTGGATTTTTTCTTTTGGAAACCATATTGATTTTTTACGATAATGTTTTTTTGCTGAAAAAAATTAGTAAGCCTGAAGTTTATAGCTTCTTCAATAACCTTGGAAAACATAGGTAAAACAGAGATTGGCCTATAGTTACCGAGATCGTTTTTATCTCCTCCTTTAAAAATAACTGATACCTTTGCAATCTTCAGTTCGTTGGGAAACGTTCCAGAGCTTAGAATAAGATTGCATATGTGCGATAGAGGTAAACAGATAGCATGAGCGACTACTTTAAGAGGAACTGCCTTCAATTCATCTACACCACAGGCACTGTTGCTTTTTAACTTTTTTAACAAGCCGCATATTTCTTCCGGTGTAGTAGGATACATATAAATTGTTGAATCTGAGCTGTTCATGTAAGAAGTGCAGCTGATATCATTTGTCGGTGAAGACGTGCAAACACCTGCCTTTAAAAAATGCTCATTAAACTTGTTTGCCAGCGAACTACCCGTATATGATACGCCCTCAATCAATATTTCCGATATTACGTCTCTTTCGTTTTTATTTCGTAGTTCATTAACGCAATTCCACACTTTCCTGGAATCGTTAGCAATGCTAGTAAACTTAGCCTCGTAATACAAGTTACGTGCTTGTTTAATATCAGCTGCTAATTTATTTCTCATTTTTTTGTATTCAGCTAACTGATCAAGGTTCTTTGTTTTTATAAACAATGCAAATAGTTTATCACGGGTCTTTATTCTCTTCAGTAAAGAGGCATCAATCCATGGTTTTCTCGATTTTTTATGTTTTTTAAGCTGTTCTAAGGGAAATACAGTGTAATAGAGTTCTTTTAATGTTCTAATAAATAAGTCATAGGAGACGGTAGGATCAGTTATCTGCAAGACAGGCTCCCAGCTAGTTCCTTCAACCAAATGTTTGAAATAATTAACCCTTTCTGCAGATATTTTTCTTAAAAGAATAGGTGGCTGTTTGCGTTGGTTGTGTTGAGCCATGTGAGGCGTAAAAAAGATGAAGAAGGGCAAATGATCACTTATGTCTGATATTAACACTCCGGCATCAGATTGACCAATTTCATAATTTGTAAAACAAACGTCTAGCAAAGTTTCAGATTTGCTCGCTATTCTTGTAGGTACATCAATGACATTTTGACAGCCAAAACAAAGAAAAACATCAAGTAGCATCTGTGCAGGTGACTCCACAGAGAGAAAGTTTATATTCAGGTCTCCACTAATTATTATAGGTAGACCAACGTATGAACAGTGCTCTAAAACACGCTCTAGAAATTCAATAAATTTTGTTACAGAACCGTTTGGAGGCCTATATAGAACGGCTAGCATTGTGTTAAAGCACTTCACAAGCAGACATTCATAGTGAACATCAATGATTGAGTATTCTGGAATAACTTCATAATTAAAGTGGTTTTTAATGTACACAGCAACGCCTCCTCCTCTTTTTTTAGGTCGTGATACTGATATGCAGTTGTATCCCGAAAAGTTTACAGCGGGGCAGTCATTGGAAAACCAAGTTTCGGTGAATGCCAATACGTCAAACTCATGATCTAAGTTGTCTAAAAAAAAGGTTAACAGAATCATGTTTATTTTTTAAACTTCGTGTGTTAAGGTGAAGCAAAGAGAATCGCTTGGTGCCACGTAAGGCCTTGAGACGCCTAAATGAATCAGCATCATGGTATTTTGTGTTGTCGTGAGCAGCCATATGCTTATATGGCGCACGAAAAAAAAAAGTGTCATTTTTAGAGTTATCTTATATGGTCGAGGTCACTGGCTGTCTTAATCCGTATTACTCTGTCCCGTTCACTGCGCCGAACGAAGAATTTTCCGTCCTTGACCCAGGCGAATTGATATTTCATTTCTCTTGCCTTTGTTTTCATTTGCCAGAACAACCGCTTATTCTGCGCAGTCAAGTTTTCATTGATGAAAACCTTTGAATTCTTTTTTCGTAGCTCGCCTCTTTTTGCAAGCCAAGCGTCACGAGTACACCGGGCAGAAAAACGCACGATAATAGGCGATGGCTTATCACCCCCGTCTGTGCCTGCTCTAGTGCGCAGTCGGTGGGCGGCTTCAATATCCTTTCCAGATAATTTTGGAAGCTCCAGTTCATCAGCCAAAAGATTAAGTTTTTCTATTACTTTTTCATTAGTTTGTTCGCCTAGTCCATGGATTTCCAGGTTAAGGCGTCTGCTATATTGATCAAGGTTATTAACTTCTTGCTTAAGCATTTCTACTTCACTATTGTTAGTCTGCGTTTCAAGTTTTTCCACTCGCTTTCTTAAATTGCTCATATCAGTACTCTGTCGCTTCATTTCGGCAAGCACGTCATCATACTTGCTTGACATTTCCTGTAGTGACCTTTCAATACCACATACAGTGTCAGCAACACCTGCCAGAGCATCGACTTGCGATTTCATTGAAAGAAGTAGTGATAATTTCTTCTGAATTTCGCCTATTTCTTTTGCGAGGTTCATTTCCTGCTCCACATTTTCTAGTTCAGCACACTTGCTGCTTCGAGCTTTCGACGTTTTGCAAGTTGCACAGCTCCACGAGTTCTTCGCCGCTGCATATTTCTTTTTATATGCCGATTCTGTTACTCCTGAACATGCACCTAAATGATACGTATATTTACACTCTAAACATGACAGGTATGGTGCGTCCCGCAAAACTTCATGACAAGAAATGCAGGTGTCGGTCATGTTAGTTACTCAGCAGCAGTGGCAACCGCGTACTCAACCAGGATATGTCAAATTTTACATACAGATGAGCACCAACCTGGGAAAAGGAAGACGATTTGCTTTAGTAGCCAGTCGACGAGCCTCACGGTGCCACCACTGCTGAATGTGTGTGACAGGACACACGATGTTTTCTTCTTTTTATACGTTCTCGGTGATGACGTCAGGCTTGTTATCCAACGTTTGTGCCACTGGACGTCGCACCGATGGATGGTAGCACCGATGTTTCTTGATAGACGTCGATTCCTGGGAAAAGGAAGACGATTTGCTTTAGTAGCCAGTCGACGAGCCTCACGGTGCCACCACTGCTGAATGTGTGTGACAGGACACACGATGTTTTCTTCTTTTTATACGTTCTCGGTGATGACGTCAGGCTTGTTATCCAACGTTTGTGCCACTGGACGTCGCACCGATGGATGGTAGCACCGATGTTTCTTGATAGACGTCGATTCCTGGGAAAAGGAAGACGATTTGCTTTAGTAGCCAGTCGACGAGCCTCACGGTGCCACCACTGCTGAATGTGTGTGACAGGACACACGATGTTTTCTTCTTTTTATACGTTCTCGGTGATGACGTCAGGCTTGTTATCCAACGTTTGTGCCACTGGACGTCGCACCGATGGATGGTAGCACCGATGTTTCTTGATAGACGTCGATTCCTGGGAAAAGGAAGACGATTTGCTTTAGTAGCCAGTCGACGAGCCTCACGGTGCCACCACTGCTGAATGTGTGTTATTTGAATAATTATTATTATTATTGTTATTTTACTATATTATTAATATTTTATTATTATTATTATTATTATTATTATTATTATTATTATTATTATTATTATTATTATTATTATTATTATTATTATTATTATTATTATTATTATTATTATTATTATTATTATTATTATTATTTTATTATTATTATTATTGCATCGATAACATTGCACTTGTTTTGCATTTTACTCATTAAATCTGTGTTCCACTCATAAATTGTTCAAGCAGTATTTATAATGTGCTTACAGAGACCTACATAATTTAACTGCATTTAATGGACTCAAATATATCTGCCAGTCCTGTGATTGTCCTCAGCACATGCTTTCAGGACATCCTCAGGACGTTTTGGATTTTCGAAGGAGGTACGTACTAGGGAATGACTGATGCACGGCTACCTGTTCTTTATGCAGCCTTACTTTATCTTCAAAAGATCAGGAGATGGCAGTATGAGGCAAAGCAGTTAGACCTTTTCAGAGTAGCTTTATGCCTTTCTATAAATTGCAGTGCCATGTCCTCCGGCAGAGAGGTGCAAGGAAATATGAGAAAAAGGAGTGCCAGCCCTTTAAACTTCGATGCAGTACATAGCAGTATTGAGTTGTGCATAGGCCCTGTGCTTTACGCAAACTGTTTTTACTTGTTTCCACAGCTTGAAAAACCCTGTGCCTTTTTCAAATGAAACTTGTACTGGCATACAATGAACTGTTAGTGCTGTCAGAATTAGATGTACAAAAAAGCCATCATGAAGGCAGCGAGCACTTATCACTTATTTGCCTTGCACTACAGGTATTCTGGGATGAAGTGATTGGCCATAATTAGGAAGATGATGAAGATAATAATAATAATAATAATATTAATAATAATAATGATTCACACCAACTGGTTTCATTATAGGAAATGATTCCAGCTGGTTCTATTTTCAGTCTGGAGTGGTTCTTGCTGGGACCAACTGGAACATCTTGCTAACCTTATGACTTCCACTTGGTCCCAGCTTTATACAGCCATGGTTCCAGTTAAAGTGAACTGAAAATGTGGAGTATTTTCACCGGGAAAGGAAAGAATGTAGAAAGTGATGCATCAAAAGACAGAAAAAAACAAAGAGAAAAAGATAAAACAGATAAAATAACCAAAAAGGCGAGCTCTCAATAAGAGAGAGGAAAAGAGAAAAAGAAGGAGGCACACACACACCAAACTTCTCTCGACCCCATTTTTGAGGGCTCCTTGATTTTTCCCTATGCGTCAATTTTAAAAATACTATTACCTGGATAAATTTTCGCTCCTATGCACAGATCGACTGAAATGATGGCGCCTTCAGATTTAGCCTAATTGCTTGGTGTCACATCCTGTCCCAAAATTCTCATGCCTGTTGTGTCAAAAAATACCTTTGCGATGCAAATCGCTATCGTGCGGGTGAGGAGCTGGATCATGCACAGATCATATAGTGAGCCTGATCGCACGAAGAAACGGTAATAACTTAGTAGTACGCCATGCATAATAGAAGCGTTGAGAGGGCCCTCAAGTTATGTCGTGTTAACTGCAGAAGTGGAAGGTGTGATTTGCCAGCATATTTTTCAACTATGAACCATGCACTACAGCTGTGTTTTGTATGAATATAAAAGAGAGTACCGCTTAAAGTGTTAAGTGCAATGACATTACGATTCAAAATATGGTAATCGGCATTCCTAAGAGTTACATTTTCTTGTAGAAAACTGACACATAGCTATGTCAACATTCGTACCGAAAGTACGTCTCTCCCAAAGATATTTTTGAAAAATTCAGCAGATTCCCAGTAGCTTATGAATTGACGTTATGCGAAGCATCCGGAGGCATGCTTAACATGACCACGTTGTAATTTTTTATAGTGCCATGTCATGAAATTACGCCAAATATACGTCCAAATGTTGCACGCACAGACATACGAAAAGTTCCAAGTGTTTATATAACCAGTTGTTTTTACTTGTGCGATGATGCAAACATGAACTTGAGCATTAGAAACACCAGAAGCAATAAGCTTATATGAAGCGCTGGTGCTAGCGAGGATGGTAGCCCTGGACGCTCTACATACGTCTATTTTTGCGCATGGACCAGCAACAATTGACGTTAATCCCACGCCATAGCTGCCTCTTAGGTGTACATATGTAATATTTATAAAATTGGATAGTCAGCACGGAAACCCTTGCAACCACAATTGACATTTCATGAGCATTTTAAGGTAATAAGCTATTTGAAAAGTAGGTCTGAGATCTGGCGTGGCTTTGTCGTAGAATATGCCTGATTGCCACGCAGAATGCCTGGGTTTAATTACTGCTGGGACATTGACATTTATTCTTGGCATTCGTCGGTTTAGCACTGTCAGTGTAAGGCTTTTTAGATGCGAAGCATCTTTTTACCTCACGTGGGTAACGTTGTACGTACGTCCGTGCGAATGCAACGCGGCACGTTTTCCTCGCCGCAGGTATTGGAGCGCTGCCAAGTAGGTCAAGTCGCAGCTTCACATTAACGTCTCACCCACAGCAGCTGACGGCTCCTCCAGCCACTCGCAACACACAACTCTCTTGCTTTACCCTTTCCACTGCCCGCAACGCTCAACCACACGTCAAGTGGAAACACTCTTTAAGCTCGTTATCTGCGATGAAACGTACACGAAACCCAACCCGCCTCTCTCGTTTTTGCGTTTCAAACAAACGTTTACTCGAGTAAATGTTACACCGAGTTTCGCTTCAAGCCGTTCTTACAGCACCTGCGTCGACGCCCGTTTCAACTGGGTCAACGCCGCGCACACCACTGCTGCTTCGCATCCCAGCAGGGTACACTTCAGGAAATGGTTCATAAATCGTAATGCTCACGCGTCAAAATTTTCCACATGTGTTCTCGTCATTCCTGGGTAGATGCAAAAAAATTGTCAATTACATGTGGCACATAACCGCCCGCGGGTATGTGTCACTATTTGGCAGGAAGTGTTTGATGACGCACGTGACAGGATTGCGACCTTACTCATGTCTTCAGTTCAGTTCAGTTCAGTTCAGTTTATTACCTTAAAGGCCCCCCTTTCTAGGAGGGGCATTACATAAGGGGTGGGGTTTTATTTAGGTTAACAATAAGCAGCAAGAGTTGTTTTAGCATTGAAGATGATGGATAATATGGTCTTGAAAGGCAGATGATGAGGCGATGTCCCGGGGGAGGCCGTTCCAGTCCGTGGCTGCTCGAAAAAAGAACGAGGCAGAAAAGGCAGTGGTGCGCGAAGATGGGCGGGAAACCTGAAATGAAAGACTGGTTCGATGAGATATGCGTGCTGCAGCTACTATATAAGGTGGCTGATTGAGGGAAGAATGAAATAATTTGTGATACAGCACGATAGTTGCAGTGCGGCGGCGCAAAGAAAGCACTGGCAGTCCAGATTTCGCTTTCAAAGATGAAATACTGATATCGTATGAGTAAGATGAGTAAATGAATCTGGCAGCACGGTTTTGTACTGCTTCTAATGCTTTGATTAAGTACGCTTGATGTTAGCTCCATATGGCAGATGCATATTCTAATTTTGGTCTGATTAAAGATTTGTACGCAAGTAATTTTACATGTAGGGGGGCTAGGCGAAGATGGCGTTTGAGGAAACCAAGTGCTTTATTATATGCTGAAACTACATTAGCGATGTGGGCACGTATGATAAATCATAAGACAAGGTTATTCCAAGATATTTATAAGATGGTACTGATTCAATTGCGGTGTTAACGATGGAATAGTGGAAACGATATGGGCTATGGCGACGAGAAAAAGACACGAGTTTACATTTAGAAGGATTAAGGGTCATTAACCATGTGTTACACCAAGTAAGCACGTTGTTAGGATTGGTTTGGAGATACAGGTGATCATGCTGGTTACTGATAGTGTGATAAATGGCACAGTCGTCCGCGAACATGCGAATGCTGCAGGATACATGGTCGGGAAAGTCGTTAATATATATTAGGAAAGGAAGGGGACCAAGGATAGATCCTTGGGGAACGCCTGATGTGACTGGGAGAGAGTTAGATAGGTGGCCATTAACAAAGACTGACTGAGAACGGTTAGTGAGAAACTGTTCAATCCAACGAAGAATGTTAGGGCCTAGGTGCAGGTGTGAAAGTTTTAGCAAAAGGCGGCGGTGAGGAACTTTGTCGAACGCTTTCGCATAGTCTAGAAAAATTACATCAGTCTGCATGTTACGGTCTAGGTTAGTGTGCAAGTCGTGAAGAAAGAGCGCTAATTATGTTTCGCAGGAGTTACCTTTACGAAATCCGTGTTGTGATCGATGAAAAAAATTACATGAGTCCAAGAAACTTGTGATTTGAGAGTAAATGACGTGTTCCATGATTTTACAGGGTACACTAGTTAATGAAATGAGGCGGTACTTCAAGGGTGAGTCTCTGTTACCTGATTTGTACACTGGAACGACCTTCCCCGTTTTTCAGTCATCTGGAATGATTCATAAAGCGAGTGACTGTGAAAAAATCAAAGATAAATAGGTGGCACAAATTGATTTACCATTCTTCAGTAGCTTAGAATTAATTGAGTCCATACCGGCTGATGATGAAAGCTTCATGTTATCGATTACGGACGAAATGCCTTCTTCGAAAAATGAGATAGTTGGCATGGATGCTTCGATGTTAACTGATGGTGACTGTGAAGGTGCGTCAAGTTCTTTAGTGAAGACAGATGCGAATGCGGTGTTAAATCTTTCCTCACATTCATGGTCTGTCACTGGTTCATGTGCGTCGTTAGTCAGTGTGATGTCGTGAGTCTGCTTTGGATTTAAAAGTTGCCAAAAGTTTCTGGGGTTGCTGGTTAGCAGCTTTGGTAAGTAATCGTGATAAAATGTATGCTTGGCGTTCCGGATCTCAACTAGATATGATTTTTCCACTTCGAAGTATTTATCCCAGTCAGTCCGCGTGTCACGGCGTTTGGCCGAACGGAAGAGCCGTTTCTTTTTATTTTCCAGCCGTTTTAAACGTACAGAAAACCATGGCGTATTGTGATTAGTATGAAATGTAACTCTTCGAATGAACATAATAATGAGCACACTTAATTTATTTTTGAATATTGACCAGTTTTCATGTACTGTGCAAGTGGGAAACACTGATTTGTACTCAGAAAAAAAAGGTGTTAAGGTCTTCAGTTATTGCATCGTAGTTTCCCCGGTCGTAAAGGCATATTGTTTTCGCGGGTGTGTACTTTGGAGCAGAACTGAATGAAAATAGAGCATGTATGAATTTATGGTCGCTGATTTCTGGCAGATAACTGATCGATGAAAGGTTCTCAGGACTGTTAGTTAGTATTAGGTCTAGGATGTTTCCTGTTTCTTGCGTAACGCGTGTTGGTTCCGAGACTAACTGACTCAGGTTAAAATTTAAACATACGTCAATGAAGTTTTTAGCCTCTGCATGACATAATAATGAAGACATGCCTAGGTTATGCCTTTCAATGTTCGGGTGATTGAAGTCACCAAAGAGAAGGATGCGAGCATTGGGATAAGTGGCAACAAGTTGCCTTAGGCTATTGTTTAGGTGCCTACAGAAGTCTGGATTAGTATGCGGTGGCCTATAACAAACGCCAAGAAGTACTGTTAGGGGAGGAGCGTGACAAATGCGCCATAATGATTCAATGTCGGATGTGACGTGTACAACGGAACATAATATACCTTGGTGAATTGCGACCAGCACACCACCCCCTCGAGTACACTTTCGGTCGCTACGATACACGCGGAATTCGGGTAAGTCAGTCAGAATTTCATCGTCCAAAACGTTATCGTTGAGCCAAGTTTCAGTTAGTACCAGTATATTGCTTCCGGATGACAAAACAATGTTCGATAAGAGCTCGCGCTTTGGAAGGAAACTGCAGATGTTAGTAAATATCACGGTAAATGAGAGTGGTTTGGCAAGTGCCGGGCGTTGTCGGTTTGTAGGTACATGGTGACAGGACGACTGCTATGTGATTTCTTTAACTGTGCTAGACAGTTTATCAAAAATAAAAAAATATCAAAAATATATCAATATATTATCAAAAATAAAAAAAGATAGATAGATAGATAGATAGATAGACAGATAGATAGATAGACAGACAGATAGATAGATAGATAGATAGATAGATAGATAGATAGATAGATAGATAGATAGATAGATAGATAGATAGATAGATAGATAGATAGATAGATAGAAAGATAGATAGATAGATAGATAGATAGATAGATAGATAGATAGATAGATAGATAGATAGATAGATAGATAGATAGATAGATAGATAGATAGATAGATAGATAGATAGATAGATAGATAGATAGATAGATAGATAGATAGATAGACACGCTCTTAACCAGCGCGTCGTATTCGTCAAAATATGGAACCCTCCCATACTAATTTTGGTTCACGCGAAGTTAAGGAGGTGATCAGGAGAGCACCCAGACATAAGCGACTAGACAGACAGACAGACAGACAGACAGACAGACAGACAGACAGACAGACAGACAGACAGACAGACAGACAGATAGATAGATAGATAGATAGATAGATAGATAGGTAGATAGATAGATAGATAGATAGATAGATAAAAGAAATGCTTCGGCTGCAACATCTTTACTCACGTTTGTAAAGCAGCTATGGTAAAATAAATAGGAATTACATTTCTTAGATTTAACCAATCACAAGAAGGCAATTTGTGTATGACACGTTCTTGTCGAAAATCTGCATGCTGTGAGAATGCTTCTCGTATTGCTGTTGACATGGGCGTTAATTCGTTCCATTTATGCACTCGGAACTGCATGCATGCTTTCATGGCGCGAAGGCGCGCGTTGCTGTTACATGCAGCATTCAGTATTTCTTTGGTCGAGCTTCACAATGGTAAAATGCTCCATTGCCACGCAGAATGCTTGGATGTGATTCCAACTGGGACCTCGACATTTATTCTTTGCATTCATCGGGTCGACGCAACAGATGCCGGGTGCTTCTTAAAACTCGCGCGTTGAAATTACCCATGTGTGTCCTCGTCGTTCCTGGGTAGATAACAAGTGTCAATCACCTGTGGCACATACCCGCCAATGGGTATGTGCCACTGTCTCGCGGGAAGTGTTTGACGACGTACACGACGCGATTGTGACATTATTCATGTCCTGACCAGCACGTCAGATTCGTCAAACCATCTTTCTCTCCCATGCTGATTTTGGGTCACGCCAAGCTAAGGGGGTGACCACAAGAGCATCCAAACGCAAGTGGCTAGATAGATAGATAGATAGATAGATAGATAGATAGATAGATAGATAGATAGATAGATAGATAGATAGATAGATAGATAGATAGATAGATAGATAGATAGATAGATAGATAGATAGATAGACACGCTCAAAGTCAGCGAAGTTCGCTAAAAAATGCTTCGCATTTCAAACTCGATAGCAACATCCGCATCCACTTGGGCGCTCGCGAGCGCGCACACACCTTTTAATGCCGGGTACCACTAGCTCCCTGTAGCACACGCACGCTATCGCGTTCCTTTGTACTCACTGCCGCACCTGAGGAGAATACAAAAAAACGTAAGGGCTCACGTACGCAAGCCGCTTGGAGCCCCCGCACTGAAACTCTGTATTGATAGCCTAGTTCACTCTTGCAAGGGCTGTGCGCCGCATGGAAAACATGAATATGGAAAAATCCTTCGGCTAGCTCTTACTTCAAATTTTCGCCCCGCCGCGGTGGTCTAGTGGTTAAGGTACTCGGCTCCTGACCCGCAGGGCGCGGGTTCGAATCCCGGCTGCGGCGGCTGCATTTCCGATGGAGGCGGAAATGTTGTAGGCCCGTGTGCTCAGATTTGGGTGCACGTTAAAGAACCCCAGGTGGTCAAAATTTCCGGAGCCCTCCACTACGGCGTCTCTCATAATCATATCGTGGTTTTGGGACGTTAAATCCCACAAATCAATCAATTACTTCAAATTTTCAGTGACACCCAACGCAACGCTGCCTTTTATTTAATGCTGACGTCGCATCGATAACAGAATTTGCCATGAAAAATTACAAAGGAAGCACCGGACGACCCAGCCCAGCTGCACAGCCATTCCTGTTTAAGGAGTTTTTGAACACTCATTAGGAACCAAATATACAGCATCCGGTCTATGGTCGGTGGAGCTATCGCTATGCGTACGTTGCGTGCTCACAAACCCGCGTTAGTCTTGCAACAACGCGTTCGCATGCACGTGCTGCAACAGCGCAACACGCTCCCACGCGCTGCAAGCAAGGGTGCAAGTTGAGCAGACGAAACTTCGGCAGCCGCAGCCCCGCAGCGGTTTGTGCTGCACCTTCCCATACTGCCTTGCGCCCGTCTTTGGCGCATGCGCAGAAAGCATAGCGGCAAAAGCTCTCATTTCAAAACTTTGTTGCCTAGCACTGTGCCCTCGTTGTTCAGTGGTGGTCAGTTGTGCAGTTGACTGTGCGGACCATTCTAACCGTTGACAGCCGCCGGTTTCTTCTACCGTATCATGTTGGAGTTTGCATGTGATCTTCCAGCTGTGCCTGTCAATTCTGTTGCACTTTTTGCATTGTAGTTTGTTCGCATTTATTTGTCTGTCTAAGTGTGCTTGAAGTGTTCGTGTGCGGCTGCATAAAAGCCAACCCTTACATGACCCGTGCACTCGTTGCCGGAGACTCAGTGTTGAAGGACCTCGCAGGTTCTTTCGCACTGAGCTCCAGGACACGTATCGAGGTTCGCTCATTCAGCGGTGTGCGGATCGAGAAATTGTTCTCTTTAATTGCTCATTCTCTGGCAGATGTGCTCATGGTCGTTCTTCACGTTGGCACTAACAATGTCGGTGAAGAACCCCTCGCGCTGATTGCCAGGTTCTGATCACTGATCTCCAGAATTCTCGATGTCAATCTGTCAATCTGTGTGGTCATGTCTGCAAGTCTGCCGAGACAAGCGAGTTTGCGCAAGTGCCAGTGGACGCTGTCTGTCTGACGGATGCCGGGGAGACGAATGCCATTTTGCAGGCGCTGTGCCACAAGAACGGCTACGGTTTCGTGGACAGCACACGCGAGTTGGGGGGGGGGGGATGCTGAAGCCTGACGGCGTGCACCCGACAAAACGTGGTAGCCAGGTAAGCAATTAATGTGGATGTTAGATAGGTGGTAACTGCCTAGTTGGTAGCAGCTGCGGACGATTAAAGTTACGGGTTAGCGACGAGTCAACGACACATATTGCAATTGTTGCATTTAGAAGGGACAAGTTCAATCCTCCAAGAAAACGCAGGCATGCTTGCAGTGCTGCAGTGCACATGCTTTATCGCAAGTGTCCGCGGAAGATAAAATTAGGCGAAACTAGGCGTGTGTAGCTGTGATAGCCGTCCTACGTATAATTTCCGTGCAGTGTGGTACCGCGCGGCGAAGGCCACAATTTCGTTGGCGGCATTCCGCCACGGCCTTTTTCGTTTTTTCCCGAGTTAATTCGTTATTGCGGCACTGCAGATCCACGGACGACCTTTGAACATAAGTTGCATGCTTAGATTGTCGAAATCAAGTGGCGGCCTGTTGTCATGTATTGCACATGTAAGCCCCCCGAAATGATTTGATTAGAGTGAAATGACGCGTACAGTGAGAGTATTTGTGACTTTGGCAATCAATGACATAACCGGGTTTTACTGTGGGTTCATTACCACGGTATATTTGAGAAGCGCCAACAGGTAAGCTTACTGGTGCAGCCATTGTTTCTGGTGCACAGCCCTTATGCAACAGCAGCTCCCTTACTGAGAAGTGCAGAATAAGCAAGCTGACAAGAACTACTAAGAAGGCGAGTGAGGTGACCTCCCTTATGGGCATTATCTCTGCCATCAGTTGACAAGCGTCTGGTGTAAATGTGAAATCCCTATTGTGCGTCACAGAAAATATAAATACTACTATTACTTTTATTGGTATAAAGACAGATCATATTTCATCAAACCCATTTTAGCCCATTTTATACTCCTAATTGGAATACTCAAAATTAAATGTCTGACATGTCTTAATTGTTTCCAAAACGGGGCAGAGATTTATGATCTATAAGTGAAAATTCTGCAAGTCATCCATGTAACTGGGTCATTATGCACCGAACGTCCCAGCCATTTTGGCGACCATCTCAAATGTATTCGAAAAAAACTCTTGCTGATTCACTGCATTGAAAACAGTGAACTGGTAGAATTTTTCTGAGAGAAAAATTTGTTTATTCACGTGGCTGCCTTCTCAGTTTTTTGAAAATGTCACTAGGGTGTTGTTTGTTAAAAACATTTTTTTAAAGTACCGCTTATTCTTTCTATACCAAATTCGGTCACATTGTTAAACAAAGGTGATTGTGCTTGGTGTGTGAAGCTCAGTAATATTTGTGCCATTTTACTAACGCATACGCCTCCAAGAATTTAGCCGAAATGTCTCATGCTTGCTGTTTTTTATTGCAATACTGCAATTTTCCTCATGCGGATAAAATTTGAAAGAAAAAACAGAAATTTCACAAAATTGTCATTTTTTTCTATATTCAGATGCAATTTTCACCTTGCGGTGGTCGAATTGCAAGTCACCTTTATATTTATATCAAAAGCAAAGTAGCCCTTCTTTTCAACTGCCAAAACTGCTCATAATTTTTTTAAGGAAGAAAATTATATTGGAATTTTCCTATTGAGGACAATGTGGAATTTCAAACCGGCAGCTGCCGTACGATGAGATGGGAAGAGGGGCTCCAATGGGAAGGTTCAAAAAATTACTTTCTGCCTTAAAACAAAAAAAAATGTAATGATGAAATTTGCATATAAAATAACTGCTTATTTGCTTTTAAATTAGGTGTAAAGGTGACCTAATTATAGCACCAGAAGGTGCAAATTGAGTTTCAATATGGACAAAATCGACGACTTGCAAAATTCGTGATCTTTTTCTGGTAAAGTTTAGCTGCTTGAGAGGTTTGAAAATATTTTTTTCTTAAAAATATACCTTTTGTCGAGAAAGTATTCATTACTCAGGTATTCATACCAACTGCAGTATTGCAATAAAAAACTCAAAAATAAGACGTTTCGGCTAAATTCTTGTAGGCGTACGCGCCAGTAACATTGCACTAGTATTACTGAGCTTCAAACACCTTACACAGGCACCTTTGCTTAATATGTAGACCAATGTTTGTATAAAAAAAAGGAGCGGTACATTTAGAATAAGCTTTTCCACAAACAACACCCAAATGACATTTCAGGAAACTTAAAAAGCAACCACGTGACCAAAAATTTTTTTCTCTCAAAAAAATTTTAGCAGTTCACTGTTTTTAACGCAGTGAATTAGCACAATTTTTTTTCGAATACGTTTGAGATGGTCACCAAAATGGCTGAGACATTTGGCATAGAATGGCCCAATTGCAATTGTTTGATTTTTTTCTGCATGCATATTGTTTCGGCATTGGATATAACATTTGGAAGAGCTAAAAGGTGTAATAGTGCTGATGTGCTGAAGAGAAATTCAAACTAGCCCAACAACAGGGAAGGGACTGCTATTTATTTGGAGAAAGCATGTAAAAATTTTTTACTAGCAATTTCTGTTGTGGGATGCTGTGTGACAAATTACAAGAAACTAAAACTGGGGAATCCACATAGCCCCAAAATTAGATGATGAGAATCAGAGAGATGAATCAACTTTCATTGAGCCCAATTATGTTGGTGGTGAACACTGGCACCAGACGAGGTGGTTCACTGGTTCCAGGACCCATTTGTTCTCAGAAGATCCTGGCCCTTGTTCGTCAGTGCGAGCCGAGCTGGTAGAAGGGGGCTGGATATCAAGATCTCTCACGCCAAAGAGGTTGGGTATTGAGGGTGTAAGGGGAAAGGGAAGAAAGGCGGGTCTTGAGTTCTGAGCACTCTGCCAAGATATGTGGCAGGAAGCCTTTTTCTCTCTTGCAAAACGGACTTAGCGCGGCATGTTTCGTAGGGCACATGCAGTTCATTTCATTATTTTAACCTCAGGGCGCATAAAGGCTTTACAGAAGGAGTAGGGTTATACAAAAACAAAAAAGGCAACAAACGCAACATAGCAATACAACATATTAATGAAAATACAAGCTCAAATAAACGAAGTTACAATAGGCTGAAGACGTAATCTGTTAGTGCAGCCTTGAATGATGACGCATCCTCCATGTGGGCGATCGAGGGCGGAAGGCGCTTCCACTCAGTGCTCGCTTTTGCTGAAAAGGAGTCTGAAAAAAATTAGTTCAGTATAAGATTTTAAAACGTATGAAGATGCCAAGATGAGTTCCTGTTTAAGTGAACATTTATGGTAGCTGATCTTTTAAAAACGAAACGAAATACGCGAGAAATTGTTCTTCAAAGTTTCAAATTTGTTAGTTTAAAGTCTCATTTTGTCAGTTAAAGGCTAGCTGAGTGGAAAAGGTTTGAGTGTGTAAAACACGCTGAATGTTTTTGAACTGATTCAATTAAAGTTGTTAATACTTTTTGACCAGATCACAAAGATGAGCAGCATATTGCAGCTGGGTTTAATGAATGTTTTGTAGAGTGGTAATTTTAAATGACATGAAGCTTCTGAACAACTTCTGCAAATATACCAGAGAGACGTAGGCGTACCAGCCAAGGGGGGGGGGGGGGCAAGGGGCGCGAGCCCTACCATTAAGAAAACTTGGGGAGCTGAGCCCCCCTACTTTCAACAGTGGTCACTCATGGCTGCATGGTGGGGAAACGAACAAGTAAGGTGTAATTATATATCACAATATCAATTACTCGATTATGTTTCTATAGGAGAATGAAATTGTTACGAGGATATGTTACAACATAGTGTAATTTTGCCAACATTGCCGCTTTGATAATTTTACTTGTAGGTTCTTGTAATATATATATATATATATATATATATATATATATATATATATATATATATATATATATATATATATATATATATATATATATATATATATATATATATATATATATATATATATATATATATATATATATATCGGGTGACGAGTGCGGTAGGCTTGCCCCCTCGCTCACGAAAGAATTGGTACGCCACTGCAGAGAGAGATCTGTTAGCATTGTTAGTGATGAATTCATTGTGTGCATGCTAAGAAAGGTGATTGGCGATCTGAATTCAGATGTATTTATATCATGTCACCTACTCGAGGTTGATGTTATTGATTGCATAGCCGAAAGATTTTGTCGAGTCAGGGGGATGCAATAAATGCATGATTTAGCATTCATAGTGGGATTCAGGAACACAAGCCATTGAGAGCAGTTGCTTTATATGTTATCTAGGTCAGATTGAAGAATAGAGTTATCATGCTATTTAGTTATTTCATGGCATGAAATTCATCAGCAAATAGTTTACTGGGACTATCATTTACTGTAGGTAAGTCGTTCATGTAAATTAGAAATAACAATGAGCCGAGGACAGACCCTTGAGGGGCGCCCGACTTTACATCACAACAAGCGGATGCAGCATCAAGTTACAAACTGACTATGGTAAGTTAGAGAACATTTTCTCCACTTCAAGATGCTAGAATCAATGATATGAAAACTAAGTTGGAGAAGTAGTAAGCGATGAGACACCTTGCCAGAAACTTTAGCAAAAGCTAAATAAATAGAGTGAATAATACTGCCTTTGTCTAAAAGAGAGGAAATGTTATGAATAAACAATATTAGTGTTGTTTCACATGAGTAGTTCTTGCAAAACAAATGCCGAAATGAAGTAAAATAAAGAGTTTGACGTAAGGAAGGAAAAAAGATTAGTAAATAGGACGGGATGCTTAAGTGATCCTGCCTGCGCTCAATGCGGGATCGTCTGCTGTTGCCTGATCAGCTTGGGGTGCGGTTCTGCCAGTTTGCACCATTCCCCCTGGTGTATCCGGGTAGTGTCCCGAAGGCCGGTACCCGGGTGCAGTAGGTCTTGCCGTTCTTGCTCGGCTCAGGTTAACATTTATAAGGCATAGTAGTCAGTGATGATGTTCTCTGCTACCTGTGAGTGAGCTGGAACCAACACAAGCGTTTCAGAAACATGAATTTAGTAACACAATATGTGAGACACCACACATGCCTGCGCACAGAAATTTCTGAGCTTTTTTTTAACCATTGCAACTGGTGCACAGTCAAACCCCTTTACTTGTGTTCGTTGTCACAATTTCTTTGCAGCGAGAACTCAAAAATGTGCAAATCTTGCAGTTACACAGCACAATCAAAATTTATTTAAGGTTGTTGGTGAGGTCGTTCTGTTTCATATAATGACATTGCTTTGAAAGATTTTGATGGCTGACCGCTTAGTACGCTTTGCATAGCTTCGTCATAGTCGTGGGTGCTTAAGAATGTACGAACGATGTTAAAAGCATCAACAACTTCACCCAAACTTGCCTTGTGGCTTTCCTCACTCTTGTCATTCTCAGTTTTTGTTGCGCACAGTAGGAGAGGTGTGCAAACACCCCTGCAGCTTCCTTAAGTCACAATATATGTGGTTTAAAGCACCCTTCCTCTCTTTCTCTCTCCTCAAACCTTTCTGAGGCTGGCGCCGAGTTGGTTTTGGCTAGATGCTGTCACGTGGGACTGCTCTCAGCCCTCGTTTGTCTACAGTCGCTCTCGATTACCAACTTTGCTTTAGAAGCACGGATCGGTGGTGTACAGCGCATCTGTTTTTCGGATATGCTTCTGTCCTTCAATGCGCGTAGAGCTGTGAAATACCTTTCCCCCTAGAATCACGTTGCTGTTGGATGCCATTGGTGCCTGTTGCAGGCGGCGCCACGTTCAAGAAGATAATGTAAAGAAGACTGCGTTGGAGCACTCTGAAGAGTGTGTGATACGCTCTCGCGGTAATTGTTGGGTTTCAATGATAGGAAGCATCAGTGGCTGCCCGGTTATTTAACGCATGGTTTGACAAGAATGCACCACAGTCTGTAGTTCATAATTGGGAGAAAACGTTTTGTACCCTGCTGAAATACACCCCGGGGTATAAAACGTGCGAAAAAAGTTTTCCTTGTTTTGTGCAACAAAACACGGCGATCTTCTAGACAAGTGGAGGCGGGCAGTCCTGATGAACGATTAGGTCCTTCATTCATCTGATGTTGCCTGCAAAAAACATTTCGAGCTCAAACGCATGTGCAAAGATTGAACAACACTCTACAATGAACACGTCCTGAGGAACATGCCGCAAAAGGAGACATTGTCAAGGGACACAGAGCCAACAAAGTTCTCTGCGTGGCACACCTGAGCAGTGTGAGAAAAATTGCATTAACTGCCAAGCTGCCAAGTGCAGTGAACCAATTGGTTTTGTTGAGGTTTTTATAGTGTGTCTCTACCACTCCTCTCTAGGTATACATCTATTTTACTGTCTTAGTTAGCCATAGTTTTGTTTCTCTGCAGTCTGTACAGCTTATGTGACGTGACGTACTCTGCTGAAATGCCTCATGCATGCTCACATAAGCAGTGACACAATCGCCAAAGTTAGAAAATTTATTTGTAACAGAAATCGCTTGAGTATGTAAGTAATGTGAGTGCAGCTACGCCACTGGTCCCGGGAGGATGTACAGGCACTATATTACAACTCAAGACGACACAAATCACTGCATCACAGGTCCTTACAAAAAGAAGTGTGGGTACCACAGCCTGCAGTTGTCGACATACGTAAATAACACTTTCAGTGTTGACAGAGTACGCGTCCAGGACACGGGAACTAAATTCCAATTATCAATTAAAAAACAGAAGCAAAATAAAAATAGGTTTGAGTCTCCCTTTAGCTTCATTGTGCAACAGAACAAAATCATCCCTCTAGTGGGGCATACATGTTGCATGTGCCTATTTTACAAATGTGTATGTTGATTTTTGAGGCATTTTCATGTGACTGGTGTGCTCGTATAGGTATCTGTGTATGAGAGCCGTGCCTGTGGCAACAGCCTACATTCGTTTCTACTTTCACAGCATGAGCAGATGATCGCAAGAACTTCGAAAAAGAGAAAAAATGTCCACAAACCAGTTTTATTACCCTCAATGGTTCAGCTGCGCTTTCCTTATATACATATGGCAAGCCAGCGAGACCCTGGTGCACAGCTCACTACGTATTGTGCCATCTATTGCAGAAGGAGCACAGTCTTATTGATTTGCCTACCAAATCTGGAGACCAGTTCACACTTCTTATTTTTCCACTGCGACATGCACTTCCGATGTTGGCAACATTGCAGAGCTCCTCCCATGCGATCAGATCGCCATAATTAAGCTCACACAAAGCCATGCGGATCAACAGCGCCTGGTGTCGCTCAATTGAAGCTGAAATGCCAAACAACACTGCACGTAAGAATTGTGCGAGGTCTTGGCATGCGTATGCACAGAACCACATCAGCAAGCAGTTAGGCAGTCTACAGAACATCTATCGAAATTATGGCACTTGCTGGTAATTACCCAGCACCTCCACCATTCTGTCGCGAGAGGAAACGATAGGCAGGAACTCGAAGCGGAGTACTGTTTACTCAGCCTCAGCTGCCGTTCATTTCTTCGCTCTCGTCTTCTGCTACCAACACAGCGTGGCAATATGTCATGTGCTGACGTAGTTGCCAACAGAAGCATTAGCAAAAAGTATTCTATTGAAGAAAAAGAAGTGATTTTGCTATCATTATTATTCAACAATTTACACAGCAATGGTTGCACTAATGCCTTTTGACAAATGCCCAAGTGCCTAACTTGTGAAATAAGCAGCGCTGCAATTTTTACATCTACTTTCTCACCTAGTTTAAGAGTCTAAAAAAGTCCCATATTACTAACATGTATTGTGGTAGTGCTTTTAAGATCTCTTCGCTGTTGAGAGAGAGCAAACACCTTGTACTCAATGAACGTTCATTGTGGACGTTATATTTATTCATTGCTCTTCTTCAGGGCTTCCGTTATAGAGGGGCTCAACTGTAAATGTGCTCCTCTGTGTTCCAGCTGCTGGGGTGCCTGCTACGTGCGGCCATCAAGCAAGCAAGCAAGGACCTTGAGGCAAGCCACAATGAAGCATTACAGCAGCAGCACTAGAGGGGAAAGGGCCACAAGAAGCTTCGATTGCAGTGCGGTGATCAGTCAGAAGGGCCATCGCAGTATTGAAAGAATGTAACCAATTTCCCAGCTCTTTCCGCAGAACCTACGCTTGTTGCGGCCCCTGCATCTCCATGCAAGGAAATGTGGTCAGACATAGCACGGAAGTCTGCTTCTGCTACCATACAATGTCTCAGTGCGATGTCAGTGACACCTAAGGTCGCAGAAACAGACACTAATCATAGATACCCTTCACTGCCAATAACTGCAGTGGTAAGCACCAGGGCTTCAGCTGTGACTGTTGTCACTCAAGTAATGAAAAGAAGGCGCCGTCTTTTCTTTCCCTTTTGCTCCTACCCTGTCCTGTGTTTTTTTCTGGTGTTGATAATGCAGTGGAACGCGAGAGGCCTGAGATCCCGCATCTCTTCATTCCGTCAGTATATATTCATGAATCGTATTCCTATAATAGTTATGTGTGAACCAAACGTGCAACAACCTCCTAAACTATCAGGGTATGAATCGTTCGTTTCTTCAACGTGCGAGGAACGCAGCAAGGTGGTTGTTTACATTCGCACAGATTTCACAATTGTGCATCATGCAGTTCAACCGCATGACGACAATCAATATGTCAGCTTACGTGTTAAAAAGAAAAAAGTGTCATTCACACTTATTGGTGTCTATATATTACCATCCAAACGATTTGGACAAGACCGACTACGAAACATACTGACAACAACTACGGGCTCGTGGGTTAACTGGAGACTTCAACGCACATCACTTAATCTGGGGTAGTTCAATGATCAATGCTAAAGGAAGAAACCTCGTGTCATTCGCCTCCAAGCATGACCAATGTTTCTTAAATGATGGCAGTCCTACATACCTGCGGGGCCTTACGTACAGCAGTTGCCTCGATTTGATTCTGGTATCCAGAAACTTCCGGTCGCAAGTGCACCGGTTTTCAGACGTCGAAACGCATGAGAGTGACCACATTCCAACTTATGTGCGAATAAGGGGTCTTACTAACCCCTATCCTAAGACCACAATATGAAGAATTGATTGGTCCAAACTTCAGCGACTCATAGAAAATACATGCCGTGAAGACCCTGACCAGAACTTCGAGGATGTCATCAAAGAGGCAATGAGGGAAGCTTCCTGTCTCCTCTCGTTCACCGGAAAGCGTTCAGATTTCGACGTTGAACTGGAAAAACTGTGCGCGCTTCGACGAAGGGCGGAAAGAAAATACAGGCGGACGAAAGCAATATGCGACTTGAGGCTGGCACGACGCATACAGAAAAAAGTCCAACGACGTTTAGATAAACTTGAACAGGAACGCTGGAAATCATTCTGCGAATCATTGGATCCCCGAAAGCCGTTATCCCGCATCTGGAGCACTATTCGTGGCCTGCGCTCGACTCCCCAACAAAGACATCCTTTCATGGCTTTAGCCCTACATTTAGGTTACACCCAACTTGAAGTGGCAAATGAGTTTTGTACGCGAATCGCTGGTGTGTCCGCCTTGTCTGCTGGCACCATTAGGAGTGTTATCCCTGAACCCCGCATCTTCGAAATGGGCAATCTTTTCACTATAGAAGAACTTGACGCATCTTTAGCGGCTTCCCGACGATCATCTTCACCAGGACCCGATGGCATCACCTACGCCGCTCTAGCCAACCTTCAACAAGAGGCAAGGGGAGAGTTGTTAAGCTATTACAACTACTCATGTCAGGCGGGCATTGTTCCCCAGGATTGGAAGATAAGTCGACTTGTGCCACTACTCAAAGCTGGAAAGTCACTATTTGATTTGACATCATTTCGCCCTGTTGCCCTCGCAAGTTGCGTAGGAAAAGTCATGGAAAGAATGATATTTACACGCCTAGAATGGTACCTCGAGCGCTACAACGTTTACCCAAACTGCATGACGGGTTTTCGGCGAAGTAGGTCATCTCTTGACAACGTGATTGATCTCACAACATTTATCCAGCAACAGAAGAGCCTCAAGCGCATACCACTGGCACTCTTCGTCGACGTCAAAGGGGCTTATGATAACGTAACACATAAAGCCATCCTAGGCTCGTTGGAAGCTGTTGGAATTGGTGGTCGGATGTTTCAATGGATCCAGGATTGTTTGACGAGGAGGTCCTTTTTTGTAGAACCTCAGATGGACCTACCACCAATTACTACACCTCCCGTGGCCTCCCTCAGGGCGCCGTATTAAGTCCCACTTTATTTAACCTCGTGATGGTAGGACTTCGTGAAATTTTTCCAAGTACTATCCTCATATCCATATATGCTGACGATATTTGTCTTCTGACTTCGGCTGTAACTCGTCTACAAGTACGTGCAAGAGTCCAGCAGGCTGCCACCCTGACATGCTCATATCTCCGCAAGCAAGGTCTTTCCGTCTCAACGGAGAAATGTGCATTGGTTGCGTTTACTCGCAGAGCCATGACACAATACCCCGTTACCATCAACGGGCAAAATATTCCATGCCAGAAAAACCATCGCTTCCTGGGTGTGATTATTGACAGGGACCTTTTGTGGAGTGCCCACTGCAATTACCTTAAGAGAAGGCTAACTTCCATTGTTCATATAATGCGGTTCCTCTGCGGAAAATCTTGGGGCACATCGATAAGGTCAATGATGCAGCTATACAGGGCACTGTTTCTGGGATTTTTGCGCTACCGCTTGCCCTTACTGGCAAGTACGTGCAAGACGAACATCCGCACCCTCGAAAGTCTGCAAGGACAAGCACTACGCTTGTGCTTAGGATTGCCGCGGTGCACCTCAACCTACGGGGCAATTATGATTGCAAGAGAGCATCCAATTCAAACATACATTCCCACTGACAATTTGAGAGCCCACATAAGACACCTCTGCCGAGTTTCTGGTCATCATGTTGCAGTGTTGCCACTTCAAAGACCACAAGCGATGTTTTCAAAGCTTATTTCTGCCCATAAAGAATGCCTTCCTTTCGGCTTCACTCCAGCAACAAGACCAGCGTCACCTCCGTGGTGCCTACAAAAACCACAGGTGTGCCTCACTATTCCGGGAATAACGAACAAGAGCCGTCATTCAACAGTGGTCCTAGGACAGGGGACATTGTCGCTACTCAACGAAAAATACGGCCAAAGGACCCACATTTACACCGATAGATCGGTCTCGGCTGACAGCTCCACAGGTGCTGTTGTCATCCCGGCGTACCAGGTCACTATAAATGTCAAACTGTCGCACAGGACAACATCCACAGCAGCGGAGCTTGCCGCCTTACGTGCTGCTATACTTTATATCGCGGAAGCCCGGCCTCAAAAATGGGCTGTGTTCTGCTACTCCAAGGCATCCTTTCAGAGCTTGAAATCAGCTTTACGACAAAGAGATCATCAACAACTAGTGAATGAAATAAGAGAAGTAATTCACGAAGTTTTATTGAAAGGACATGACGTGGTGTTCCAGTGGCTACCGGGACATTGTGGCATTGCCGGTAATGACCTTGCCGATAATGCTGCCCGATCCGCCCACGCAGACGCCAAGACAACCCCAATTTCATTGTAGAGAACCGACGCTGCAAGGGGCCTTCACTCATTCGCTAACACCATGTCGGAAACTTGGCTGAGTGACCCCAGTGTCAGAAACCGCCGCCTACACAAATTGGACCCATCGAGAAAGCTTCAAGTTCTATCGGACCTCTCCCGCCAGGATGCGACTTTACTGTGCCGCCTGTGGTTAGGAGTAGCTTTTACAAAGGCGTACTCCTGTCGCATAGGAATGGCGGATAGCCCCCGATGTGAACCGTGTGACACTGACGAGACAATAGAACATCTACTGTGTTCATGTGAACGTTTTTCGAGTGAACGCAACTTGCTACGCGAAACGTTAGAGACACTAGACAGTAGACCTTTTTCCGAAGAGAAGATCCTTGGTTCATGGCTGTACGCGTCGTAGGCCAGCAAAGCGACGCAAGCACTGCTAAGTTTTCTAAAGACGACTGGACTACGCGACCGCTTTTAAGCGTGCAATGGACAAGGTCACATCTACACACACGTTGCCCTTCACTTCTCTCTCTTCTCCTTTAATCCCCTCACCCCTTCCCCCAGTGCAGGGTAGCAAACCGTACGTGCGTCGGGTTGACCTCCCTGCCTTTCATTTCTTCCCTTCCTCCTCCTCATCATTCTGGTGTTGCGCGGTAACCAAGTTCACGATGGTTCATGCTTGTCGTGCAAACGCATGTAGTTTAGGAAATAACACTACCAATCGAATGGAAAGCCATAATCAAAAGTTAAAGAATTATCTAACACGTGACATGCACTTAGTGGAAGCAGTAAAAGCTCTGATGAGAAATGTGACCCATGATGCTTTCGCACTCAGCCAGATGCTCTCGCACTCGCACAGGTAGGTAATTTGAGAGAACTTTCACCGCCCCCCCCCCCCCGTTTTGGGGGGATGATTGAAGCTAGCCATGAGTCTTGTCGGCGGCTCTTAGTTCAAACAATGATATAGAAAGAAACAAGCAGCATTTCATACCACATTCAGGCGCACGTTAAAGAACCCCAGGTGGTAGAAATTTCCGGATCCCTCCACTACGGCGTCTCTCATAATATATGATGGTTCTGAGACGTTAAACTTTACATATAAAAAAGTAAGCATTTCATAGCAAATTTTAATGAGCTGAACTCATCTTTTCTACTGTGGACAGTTTCAGTAATTACTTTTTCTGGGACTCGACTATCTCATTTCATGGAGTTACAGAGTTGGCAGAATATTGCATGGGTGCCTCGAGCCTTATCATACATTTACTTCTTTCTTTGTGAACTAAGCCCTTTAGATAATACTGACGTTTAGGCATTCTTAAACTTTCAATCATCATTCGAACGGGAGAAATTTTTTGCCTTTAGCGTCCTTTTCAGCCAAAGAAGATTTGTTCTTTTGTGAATGAATGCTGACTTCATTTTCTAAGCTGTGCTATGTGGAAACACATACTTCGGCAAAATGAATGCTAATGCAGGCAGCTGGTGAAAATTTACTTTTCCAGCTGTAAATAAAATTTATATGATTGTATTACAACGTAAGATGTTCTTAATGCATTAACAAATAGTTCATATTCTGAACATTCTCTAGAAAACAGCATCATTTCTAGTACAAGTCTAAATGTTTGCCATGGCAAAGTTTGATTCTATTAGGCTGGCTGCAGTTTGAGGCAGCATTTCAGCATGGCCTGTATTAGTTTCATACTGTCTAAGTTTCTGGGTGGAGCCTGACCGCTACAGAGCGCGTTCTCGGGTGGCGGATAGAGAAACGTTCCATGATGTGAAGTAGCACAAAGCTGCTTCTTATCATGGTACAGGCAGTTATGCCCTCGGACCAACAGGCATATAGTCATGGTTCGTAGTAGTAACGAGTGCTGCTCTTAGCGGCCAGTGGTTTTTACACATCGCCTTAATTTAAGTCAGTGCTTATACTTTGTCACTGTGATGTGCATGTAACATCAGTGAAGTGCTCATGTTGGTTACCAGTCACGACACCATAACAAGGACCGGCAGCCAGCCATCACGTCCTGGTCCTGACCTGCCTTTGGGAAGCTGACTCAGTTGTCTAGGTTGGCGAGCGGATTCCTGCTTCTGGTCACCACCCACAATGGTGCAGTGATCAGCCACCATGGTGCATGCATCGACAGATCTGTCTGATATAGATAGAGCTGCAAGGGACATCCTGTCTCTTGCAGCTCTATCTATTAGATGTTCTGATCTCTCTGCTCACATTTGGAGGTTGTTTTCACACTATGACTGAAGCACTTCTGTCCATAAAATATGAATGAACGGGGCTTCTCATCTGCTTAAGCACACAAATACACCTGCAAAGAGTGAGTCTGCCACTGTGGATGACACTAGCGTTGGAAGTACTAGTGACTGTTTTTGTTTCAAATGTTCAGCAGAAGTTCAATTAATTACGAAGCCTTGCTTCTCTTAGTAGTTTGGTCATGGGTGCAGTTTCAGTGTGGTTGTGTTGCTTTCATTTAAAATTATTTTCGTTTTGAATGTTTGACATTTGTGTGTGAAAAACCGGCTCATCCTTTCCGGAAACGACACCCTGCCTCAGTAAAACGATCCTGCATCGAATGCACGATGGCTGAATGGCTGCAGCTGCTTCAATGCTGCGCAAGGATGTAGTGTTGATGTTTGAGAGCCGCAGCCATAGGTCGGTAGAAAAAGTGGAACTTATTTCCACTCACTCAAGAAATATGTTTAACCAGTGAAACTAACTCGGACTCAAATTCACTGAAATTCAGCTCAACAGAACTAATTGGGACTCGCTAAACTGTCTGTCAACCACTGCCACTCAGGCTCAAACTTACCATTAAATACTCAGTTCGGCACCCTCAGACTCGCGATTGGACCTGTGTCTGAGTGAGCAAACAGCTGTCACTGGTCGCAATCCAATAAGAATACTTTTATGAAATATGCAGCTCACATCAGAAAACTTTTGCCATGAACGTCCCATGAACGAGTTTGTAAATGGAGGTCTTGGCGACCCCCTTATCTCCTAACTTGCGCCTCTGTTCAATGCCCGCATGAACGGATGTGTGTTGACGTATGCTTGAACAGGCTTGGTTATCAATCTAAGCAAATATGACGTCGATAGTAATGCTGATAGGCGGGTATATAGGAACATAGGTTAGAAATAAAAAGTGGTGCCCACTAAGGCTCACCCAAGAAATACACGTTGAGCTTAAGGTTCACCACCTCAGACTCGCAAGTATTTTACTCACTTGGATTCAAGCTTATTAAAATTTTCCTTAGCCAGACTCACTCTATCTCAAACTCATGTAAAATAACTCAGCTGTACTCACTCAAACTCACGGCTCGATTATAGTCTAAGTGAGCCTGGCCCCAGTAACGTCCAACGTGCCATGCTCGAATCAGCCAATTGCTGATACAATGGCTGTGATGAGTAATTTTTGAGCTTGTAGCGCAATTTGTCGAGTTAAAGGAAAGCAATTTTCAGCTGAATTGGAACATTTATTAGGAAATTCTGATCTCGTGCTGCGCAACACTATTTGGCTCACGTGTTCTCGGGAGCCTCCACTACCGATTGGAAGCGTTTTCCGACCATATTCAATAAGTGTTGCAGGGCCCCTTAAACTTGGAAGAGGTTTTGCGGCAGTGGAAATTCCCTTGATTAAGTGTTTTCACGACATAGCATTTAATGCTGTATAGAAATCAACTTTACAAAAGGTTATGTACAGATCAATGTTAACTATTTGTTCATTGCGAATACTTCAAAGTTTTCAATAATTTAAAATCGTGTCAAAGTGAATTTGAAAACAGTACTGTTCCTTCAAAGATTTGAAGCATTTGAATATTTGCACAAGCCTGCTTTTTTTTAGCTAATATGCTTCTCTTTTTTACTCAATCTATGCAACTGGTTTCTCCCCTTCTTTTTTTCTCTTTCTCCTCTTTCTAATAGTTCTCCATCTTCTTTTTCACTCTCTCCTTTGCATCCTCCCTTGCTTTTCCCACCTCCTATCAACGCCGAGTAAATTTCAAGACCGAAAGGCTGCCGCAGTGACGTCAGAGGTTGGGGCTCAGTTGCCCAACTGAGCATGCTCAGTAAGACTTTTTTTTTCCACATCTTTTATTCGGCCCAATCAAGCCGCAGCAGCTGCGAGAGAGGGAGCGTTGGTTCTCCTATTTAAGGCTATGCTTTCTTCTGTCCCCGTGCGTAAATAGCTGAAGAGTTATTATGCTCCCCTTTCAATTGTTCGTTCACTGGTTCAAATATTGCCTCGGGTGACCAAAAAAAAAACAAAAAAAGTAGTCTTGTTTTCTTTCATTCGGCTACTCAAAAGTGATTCATTGCAGATGGGACACGTCTTCTAAAGCTGCACAGGCTCGGAGGTGCCAGTTCAAATATTGCCTCGGGTGACCAAAAAAAAAACAAAAAAAGTAGTCTTGTTTTCTTTCATTCGGCTACTCAAAAGTGATTCATTGCAGATGGGACACGTCTTCTAAAGCTGCACAGGCTCGGAGGTGCCAGTAGGCTTGCCAGCATCCATTCAAATGTCATGACTGGCAGTGCGAAGACCCTGTCTGAAATAGACGCTCATTGGCGTACCCGCCAAATGGGGTACGCGTCGAGCAGAAACGCAAGAGGTGTCTGGGTGTGCTGCAGCGAACACGAAACAGCGTTGCTGAGACAGACAGTTCACGTTTGAGGAGAAGAGCATACATGTACCGAAGATATGAAAAGCGCGTCGCGTGTGTGCTCAGGGCTCTCTCTGTGGCCTTCGTTACGGCCAGTCCTGTCTCCTGTAAAAGCGCATCTCAAGGCCTTGTGTTTTTACCTCTGTAAATATGTAAATAAGTTGTGTGTTTCTGTCGCCAAGAAGCCTGTCAAAGGTGTCTCCTCCACCGGCATCTGGGTGAAAGCCTGTGCTCCTAACCTCGGTCACATCAAGGTGTGCTTCCCAAAAGTATCGCTGTTGTATGTATTGTGTGCTCACAATTGACAACAATGAAGGTATGGCTAAACTTGTTGCTGGTTGATGATGATGATGAGTAGTTTTCAGTGGCGCAAGGGCCAATTGATGGCCAAAGAGCGCCATTTCAATTGACTACAAATATGAACAATGATATGGTGCGTGGCTGTAAAGGGGCCTTAAAATTCGTCGCTCTAACGCGGGTTAAAACATGAAAGTAATAAAATCATGACAGTGGCGTGACATATGTGTGGTGATAGCTGATGGCAAAATGTCATGATAATAAAACCATGATGAAGATATAGTCACCGCAGCCACGACCACTCTATAGAGTTCGTGCTACGGATGACCTCGAAATATCGGGTGAAAGCTTTGCACATCTTTTAAAAACGTAAAAAGTGTTTGCAGTTTAAAAAGCGGATCCCTACCGATGAGCATCCCAGGGTGTAGAGGGAGCTGCTGTCGGTAGGGCAGTAAAAAGTGCTTTTTTCTTAGAGCATCTAGCTCATTGCACTGGACGAGAATGTGGAGAACCGTAAGGGGCTCTCCACATCTCTCACAATATGGTGGATCACCGGTTGACAGAAGAAATGAATGTGTAGAATGTGTGTGTCCTGTTCTAAGCCTTGTTAGTATTACTTCCGTGTGTCGTGATTTTGATAGTGGCGGCCAATAACCCGGTTGCGGCTTAATAGCATGGAGTTTATTATCTGTGTGTTTATCCCACATGCTCTGCCAATACTCCCTGAGCTTTCGTTTTATAAAAGGTTTTAAGTCAAGTGCAGTGACTGGTGTTGATGCATTGGCAGTAGTGACATTGGCGCAAGCAGCCAGATTGTCGGCCAAAACGTTCCCTTGTATTTCACGGTGCCCTGGAACCCAGTAGACAACGACATGCTGTTTTGATGTGTAGAGTGTGCACAGAAGTGAGTGAGTGACACCAGCACGGGGTTCTTGTGTTCTTTAGGAGTTTTCAGGGCTTTGACCACTCTTAGGGAATCTGTGTATATTACCGCCTTTTGTAATTTTATCTGTTTATAGTGTTACGCAATAAGCTTCTTCTGTGACAATGCTTCCATTAGGATGAAGAACGCCGGCCTCGGAAAAGGATTGGCCTATTGCTGCATATGACACAGAAGTGTTTGACTTTTACGCATCGGGAAAGAACTCAGGGCATGTGAATTTATGTTGTAGTTCTAGGAAGTATGTATGTATGTGTGCAAGTGCTGCGTGCTTTGTGACATCAACAAAAGAGGCATCACAGTCTATAAGCTGCCACTGCCACGGTGGCAGATATGTTGCAGGAGCCATCAAACTGTGTTCAAGAGGCACACCTGTTTCTTCGGCCAGGCTTCTTACACGCAGCGCATAGGGCTGCCTAAACGAAGGACGGTTCTCGAACAAGCCAGAACAAGACAAATCATTAATTGTGAAATGGGAAGGGTGTTTCTTGTCTGCCTTCACCTTCAAAAGGTACAAAAAGGACAGGGAACATCTTTGTAGGTGGAGCGACCATTCATTCAAATCCACGTATAGGCTCTCCACGGGGCTGGTGCGGAAAGCACCCGTAGAGAGGCGAATGCCTAGATGTTGGACAGGGTCGAGAATTTTCAAGGCTGATGGTGTTGCCGACTGATAAATTATAGCACTGTAATCTAGGCGTGTGCATACGAGGCTTTTATATAAGTTAACTAAACATTTCCTGTCACTACCCCACGTAGTGCGTGACAACACTTTCAAAATGTTCATTGTTTTTAAGCACCTGTCCCTTAAATACTTGATGTGTGGGATGAAGGTTAGCTTAGTGTCTAATATGAGACCAAGAAACTTGTGCTCGGTCTTCACTGACAGAGGTTGACCATGCAGGTCAATGTCGGAGTCAGGATAGAGGCCCCTCTATCGGCTGAACAAGACACAAGTGCTCTTTTGCGCGTTCAGTATAAAACCATTATCGTTTGCCCATTGAGATACCTTGTTCAACCCTAGTTGAACTTGACGTTAGCACATTGAGATGTTGCACGATTTGTAACCAATCTGCACATCATCGACATATATGCAGTAAAAAATATTTCGTGGGAGAGACAGGTGCAAGGAATTCATTTTAACTATGAAAAGTGTGCAGCTCAATACACCTCCTTGTGGCACTCCTGTTTCTTGGACAAATACTCGAGATAAGACAGTGCCAACTTGGACACGGAATGTACGGTTGGGCAGGTAGCTTTCGATAACTGTCAGCGTTCTACCCCGCACACCTAAATGTGACAGGTCTCGCAATCTGCCGAAGCGCCATGCAGTGTCATATGCCTTTTCCATATCGAGGAACACAGACAGAAAAAATCGCTTATGAACGAAAGCATCGCGAATTTGTGCTTCGATACGGACAAGGTGGTCAGTGGTGGACCGAGCCTCTCGAAACGCACACTGGTATGGGTTAAGTAGGCCACTAATTTCAAGGAAGTGCATCAGGCGCCTGTTAATCATTTTTTCAAAGACTTTGCAAATACAGCTGGTTAATGCTATTGGCCTGTAGCTGGAAACTGAGGCTGGGTCCTTGCCTTGTTTTATAATTGGGATAATGATAGCTTTCTTGCAGGCTGAGGGTAGCTCGCCAGAAGACCATATCGCATTATAGAGAGAGAGGAGAGCTTTCTGGGTTTCAGTGGGCAGGTGTTTTAACATTTCATATGCCACACGGTCCGGGCCTGGGGCAGATTTATTGCAGCAGGCAAGTGAGGCCTGCAGTTCAGCCAAACAGAAAGGTTCGTTGTATGCCTCACGTGTTCTGGGCTTGCGCTCTAATCTCTGTTTTTCTATTGCGGTTTTGTATCGTCGGAACACTTCACTATAGTGTGTTGAGCTGGAGACCTGTTCAAAGTGCGCTCCGAGAGTGTTTGCCTGGTCTTCCAAACTCTCCCCTTGTGTGTTCACTAGAGGAAGCGAATGTGCTTCTCGTCCTGCCACCTTACCAACCATGCTCCAGACTCTCGGCTCATCTGTGTATGAGTTAATGCCCGAAACAAATTTGTGCCAACTTTCTCTTCTCGCCTGTCGGCGCGTCCTCCTTGCTTGCGACTTGACGTTCTTAAAGTTTACAAGATTCTCGGCTGTGGGCGAGTCTCTAAGCAACCTCCATGCCTTATTTTGTTTTTTTCGAGCATCACGGCACTCATTATTCCACCATGGAACTCGTCATTTGCTTGACGGTCCACATGTTTGGGGAATACATTTTGTTGCTGCATCAACCAAGAAAGCTGTAAAATAGCATACAGCATCCTCTATGCTCAATGCCGCCATGTCAGTCCAAGATAAGAAAGTCATTTTTTGAAACTTTTCCCAATTGGCTTTGTCAGTGAGTCATTTGGGAACTTGTGCAGGACATGTATTTGTTATTGATGAGCTGATAACGATAGGAAAATGGTCACTACCATATGGATCATTATTAACTTGCCATTTAAGTAGAGGCAGGAGTGACGGGGATATTATGCTGCGGTCTAATGCTGAGTACGTATTGTTAGCAATGTTATAGTATATTGGCGCTTTCCGATTCAGCAGGCATGCACCGCAAGAAAAAAGAAGCTGTTCAATCAGGCGACCTCGAGCATCGCAGCGAGAGTCACCCCACAGATTGCTATGTGCATTGAAATCTCCCAGGAGAATATAAGGTTCTGGAAGTTCCTCTATGAGGGACTCGAATTCATGCTTTTCAAGACGGTGTTGTGGAGGTATGTAGAGAGAGCAGATGGTGACGAGCTTATTCAATAGAACTGCTTGAACAGCCACCGCCTCAAGGAATGTTTGTAGTGTTAGGTGTGTGCATGCAATCCCTTGATTGACTATAATGGCAACACCACCGGATGGCACAATGGCATCATTCCGGTCTTTCCGAAAAATAACGTAGTGACGTAAAAAGTTGGTGTGTTTCGGTTTAAGGTGTGTCTCTTGTACGCCCAGCACCTTAGGTGTATGTTTGTGTAAAAGTTCCTGGATATCGTCGAGGTTTCTCAACAGTCCTCTGACGTTCCACTGTAGTATTTGTGTCATTTTAATTTAGTGTGGTGCTGTGCATACAGAGGTTTTGCGTTAGTTTACAGGGCCTTTTGAGGGCCCTATGATTCGAGGTTTTTCTTTTTTGGCGCGCTCCAAGGAGTTGCACCTATCCTTCGGCGTCTGAGGCGCCGGAGGAGTGGGACTTGTATCCATCACCTCTTGTGAGGTGGTGGATGGTGCCTGCTGGGCAGGCACATTCACTGAACTTTCGAACCTGACTGCGCCTGCAGTGGTCCGAGGTTCAGCAGACACAAGGGTCTGCCGGCCCTGTTTGTCAGGTGGCGGAGCAGTACAGGCTGCTCCAGCCGGGGGCGCTGGCGGCACGACCGCGGCCACACACTGTGTAACATTCATGGGTGCTGAGGCATGTGGCGCGGCGCCCCGGCGCGTCACATCTGCAAAGGAGGGATAAAATGGGTTGTGTATTGCGAAGCGTTGGCGCGCTTCTTGGAATGTGAGATTGAATTTAACCTTAAGTTCTACTATTTGTTTCTCTTTTTTCCATGCGGGGCATGATCGTGAGTAGGCAGCGTGGTCTCCTTCACAGTTCGAACAATGAGTTGTTTCTGAGGTGCAGTTGTCTGATATGTGTTGAATGGATGCGCACTTTGCGCAAGTGGCACGCCCTCTGCAACTCTGCGATCCATGACCGAAACGTTGGCACTTGAAACATCGACGAGGGTTGGGAATGTATGGTCTTACACGAAGCTTACAATAGCCGGTTTCGATTGATTCTGGTAGGTCACTTGTTCCGAAGGTAATTATTATGTGTTTTGTAGGGGTCAGTTTGTTGTTGCGTCTTATTGTTATTCGTTGGACTTTGACCACGTTCTGGTCCTGCCAGCCTTCAAGCAGCTCCCTTTCAGAAAGCTCAGTAAGATCATTATCAGAAATTACGCCACGGACAGTGTTCATGGACCTGTGTGGGCCCACCGAAACAGGGGTTTCATCAAAGGCTACAAGCTTAGACAGCTTTTCATACTGAGCTTTGTCACGAACCTCCAGAAGAAGATCGCCACTTCCCATCTTTGTTACTTTGTAACCTGGGCCTATTGCTTCTGTGAGAGTTTTGGAAACGAGGAAAGGTGAAATAGCTCGGAGTGTCTTCTTTTCGTTTTGACTGTGGATTACATGGTACTTTGGGAATGTCGGCTTTGGTGTGTTAGGCAGGAAAGTATCTTCGGTGCGCCACCTTTTTAGGGAGCAATCAGGAAGGGGGGGGGGGAAGATTTTGCCATAAAATACAATAAAGTTCGGCGGTGATGGTGGCCACCCACCACCGAGCCCAACAAGGGGACGCTACAAGGTTGACTAGTGAACACTTGGAGACGCCAGCCATGCATCACCGCTATAACCGAATATAACTACCCAAGGTTGGGTAACTACACAGGGTTAACCCTCGCCGCCAGGAAATTCTGAAGTAAACAGAAAAGAGGAGATGACAGGACAGATAAAAAGTGAGAGATAAAGACGAAGATGTAGGAAGAGAGAGATAGGAAAAGGCGACTGCCGATTTCCCCTGGGTGGGTCAGCCCAGGGGTGCTGTCTACGCGAAGCCGGGGCCAAAGGGGTGTGTTGCCTCTGCCGGGGGGCCTTAAAGGTCCAATCACCCAGCGTCAGCTCAACCCCCAGGATCCCCTTTTCCCCGGACACGGCAAAGCCACGCACGGCTAGGCGTGGGAGGGAGTAGAAACTCCCCCGTTAGCTCGGGTCCATGGTGTCGCTACACACCAAACGCCTGCTTTCACAGGCGCCCCTGTGGGGCTTGTTGCTGGTTTATCACCAGCCTTCTTGCAATATGTGCTTGTTTTAATTATATATGAGGGCTAGGTTTTCTTTTTTTTTAAGTCCTAATTCGTTCGAGATAAAACTACAGCGAATTCAAGACGCCAATGTTTGAAACATTTAAGTAGACTTTCCAGCTGCCCTTTTGCATAGTTGCCACTGCAATTGAGGCATATGTTGTAGCCTTGTAGCAGCTTTTTTTTATGCCCCCCCCCCCCTACAATGAAGACAGCGAAGTCAATTCTGTATGCCACTCACTGTCTGTAGATTGTTGTCTACACAACCTGCTTCAATATTTCTATACTGTTTTTACACTTTACTGTCACCAGGGTTGCCACCTTTTCTCAAACAAAAAACAGGCCCTTCAACAAGGGAAAGAGGGAGGGCTGAGGATACCAGGAGATTAATGTCCAATAATAGACACCATGTCAGGTCTTCGGCATACAGGGCCATTTCAAATTATATTGCTTCGCTTGAGTCAAATAAACCTGATGTAAAAGCGAAAATGGCTCAATGAGCTAACCTACTAGTCAAACTGCAGGAATAAAAATATCCATGGTTAGAATAATGCTTCGTTTCCCTCACTTAAAAAAGAAAAATCGGGGGACCCTTACGCTTCACTTTTAAGAATCGAACACGATAACGATACCTTGGCCCTTGTGCGTACTTCAAGCACTCGGTGCATGAAATGTTTTCGAACTCGGTATGCACTATGTGGTCTGAAGGAAATGTATGCAGCAAAGTGTGTGCGTTTTGTTATGGCTGGCCACCTTTTAACTATGAAGTTTTTGTTGTCAGTTGCTGTGAAGATAATCGCATGTTCTGATGCCTGATTACAATGCACGCTTGTATCAAGCAATATTACTCTGATATTACATATTGAATTGTGAAGGCAGTATAGAGGACACATGTGTTTACAAAGGCAAAAGTTAATTTACCTGAATTTCCAAGCAGATGTGTGGCTGTGCGGTAGAACACCAGCTTGGCATGCAAACAGCCTTGGATCGATGCTCCCACAAACTGGGAAATTTTTTGCAAGAGAAAACTGGTGAATTGGATCCTGGAGGTGTTGCGTGATACATGAGCGCCTTCGGGGGGTAATCTCAGAAAACGAAAAGATGCCCTTTGTTATAGTGAGTACGCAGCATGCATGCAATCTTGGAGGCCATATTTTGTAGATTTCAAGATAGGTAGCAGCACAATATCGTCTTAGCAAACCGTAGGAGACTCGACTTTTCGTGCGAAGCGGCGTATTGTCAGTTGCTGTGATTAGAATTACTCATTTATGCTTTTTCTAGTACAAAGAAACACAGTGCAGAATATCGACGTGTTGATATTGTGCCTCAAATATGCTCAATATTCACTTTTTATTGGCAATGGTACAAGTATGAACGCAGAAACTTGCGCAATACTGGTGGATGCTTTGAATGTGGTCGTACTTGAGCCTTTTTGCTGACAGACAGATCAATTATTTTGCGTTGAAGTATCCCAAGCAAGACTATCAATATTAAGGAGAAAATATATTTGCAATGAAATTAGAGTAAAAATAAGCACATACACGCACTTACAAACTCACAGAGATAGGTAAGTCATATGTCCAAGAAAATATTGAATTGGTTTACAAAAGCAGCATGATCAATGAATCAAGCGATGTCACCCGGCAGTGTGTTCCAAAGATGTGTGCTTCGAAGTAATAGTGGGTGTTGATAAATAATCGTGCGTGCCAAAAAAGGCTGTATATTGAATTGGTGATCAATATGTTTCAAAATATTATGAGGTGTGTTTGTGCAAGCTTCACAAAGGCAAATTTACTGTGATAAAATGTATGAAAATGCAACAACAGTGACGACAGTCTGCGTTTTTCAAGAAGGAGTAGTCAAACTGAGTGTGTAGTATTTGTAGTGCTGCAGTTGCGAGACTACTACTTGGTGATAAATCCTGCTGCTTAATTTTTGTATTGATTCTAGTTAATCGATGAGATATGATTGATGTGGGTTCTAGATGATAGATGCATATTCTATCTTTGAACGGACAAGTGTAGAGTACGCTAGCATTTTAGTGGTATAGTTCACCAAGTAAAGGTTTTTTTTTTAATAAACCCAAGTGCTTTTGACACCTCACTAGTTATGATATCGATGCGCTTATTCTAAGAGTGGTCGAAAGATAAATTAATTCCAAGATAGTTAAATAGGGATAATTTTTCAATAGGGACGGCCTTGAATTTCATATTGACTCATTTCTGTTTATGTGCTCTTGTAAAAGTCATGGCCTTTGTTTTAGAAGTGTTAATTTGCATTTGCCACTGGTGACACCAAAATGCGAGTTTATTAAGGGCGAATTATAATGACTCGTTAGCTTGGGTGCTGTCAATTTTCTATAAATGGTGTAGTTGTATGTAAATAATCTGATAGTAGATGATAAACCATGTCCATTGTCGTTGATGTAAATGAAAAACAAAACTGGTCCAGGATTGATCCCTGGGGAACACCAGACTTTACATGTGAAAGTGAAGAGGCGTGTTCATTCACATAAATTGATTGGTTGCAGTTGCTCAGAAAATGATTTATTCGGCTTTTTTTCCAAACCAGCGGCTACCTTATCATTATACATAGAGCCATCTAGAGTTAAAAAGAGATCTTCCTTGTCAGCAACCAAAACACGCAACTTAGCTTCCAGATGCGTCTCAGACAGCATGAACACCGTTGTGAGGAGTGACCATGCTATGTATCACAAAGGCAAGCTGAAAAAGCCAGTAGGCTTTTTTTGTGAAGCTAAGTTGCGTGTACTTGGTTACCTTCGTGCTGCCTTCGTTTATGTACTCTTCTATGAACAAGATGCTAAAAAATACTCATGTATTTAATAACACCATCTCAAAAAATGAAATGAGAAGAGAATGTGCTAATCTTGAAATATCTGCAATAAGTGCATAGCAGAGGACGTTTGCAGCTGCATCGCCTATAATACTAATAACAGTAATATTATAAAAGACAAGACATAGCCCAGCAAACCTCTTGTGATGGCAGTTCTAACATAAGCAATTAACTAAAAGGCCTTCAAGCCAAGCCAAAATTGTGGCCACGACAAATATGCACAAATTTACCGATGTGAGAAATGCTGTGCTTGGAAAGTCAGATATGGTATGTGATATGTAGAAGGAACATCAAAATAGTGCATGTACCAACATGAAAGCTAAGCAATGCTTTAGACAATGGGAAGAACAAGCTGCCGAGTGCAAATTTTCATAGTCTTGTTTACACTGTAGTCTGCCATGAGGGTGACAACATGTCAGTTTATGAGACCTGTGATTTCAATGAAAGAGTTAAACAATACGAATATGAGGTCACCAAATCATGGTTGGCCTTGACTGCCCTCGCTTAACATGTGGAATATACAGGCATTCAAACTGACTGGTCAAGCAACCGTGTTTTGGTCGAAAAAAACAAGCTTGCATCATGTCGGCACCTGGAATCCCTGCACATGCACACAGCTGCACATATCTTCAATAAGATTTATGGAACGCTAACCATATACTTTCGGTGCTTAGATCACGCACCTAGTCATACTTGAATACCATGTACCTTTCTCATGGCTGTCATTCAGAACAATACCGGCTGCCTACCGTCAATAACCTTTGTGTTATTTTGGTCGGTGCATCTTTTTGTTTGTACACTAAGGAGAAAAAGTTATGAATTGCCTTTTTTCAGGCCTCTTTTAGCTGTTCACTGTAGTTGCAGTCGAAGGAGTGACTTTCTGAGTATTGATCAGGGCTAATGCTTATTTTTGTGATGGTGGCACAGACTGCCGTCAATTTCCATAAATTGGCCAGGTTTTACCAAAGTTCCCCCAGTTTTTCAGCAAGGCCCTGATTCCCCGACTTTTCCAGGTTGGTAGACACCCTGCACAAATAAAGATAGATGGCAGTTAAATCGCGTCCTGTGGTTATTGTCTTATGCGAGTGTCATTCTGCACTTTATTTCTTTGGAAGTATTTGTTGCTGGGCTGGTTGGAATAACATTATTAGGGGAAATTATAAACGATGCGAATGTGCAGTGCGATTTAAACATTTTCTGTAGTTCAGCTGCGAGTGACGCTCTTTCCCTGTGCTTTTTTTCATTTTTCCTGTGGTGCTTAGGCAGCTAGAATTTTCCCCCTTAGCTTAATTACCTCCCTGAAGTTATGCAACCTTTCGCCCATTAATAACCATTGTTAAACTATTGTATGTGCCATTGATCATGCAAAATGACCTTAGAGTATACGCTAGAGCTACTGCAGGATCACCGGTTGAATGTGACAACCAGTTCACCTCTTATAGGACACAAAAAACTGACATTTTCAATATATCTGTTCGCACAGTGCTTCATTGTAGTCCCGCAGAATTAAAGTATGGTGCTCCCAAGAAGAAATTTTTCTTCCTGTGCTGTGACCAATGGGAAATATATGTAGACTATAAGGAAAAGAGATCACAGCTAGGCTTATCGGTGCGATCTCTGCCTCAATAAATAATGTAAAAAATAATGCAAGTGTGTTTATGTCACCATGGTGTTGTCAGTTTATTACTACGTTTGATATGAACATCTGCACGCTCCGCCATGGTGTTCCTGTGGGTGTACACAGTCTTACCTCGGAGACAGCATTACCAGAACTAATTTCACTGTCACAATCTTGAACAAATATGCGACAAGAATGCGTCAGTGCAGAGAACACAAGAGAAGTGGTCACTGCTTACATGTTGAAGGTCCTATGCACGCACACTGGACTATGATTTTGCAGTATGTTACATTTTGAGTGGATTATACATGGTGATGGCTGGAGCCATCTCTGTGGGCACCAGCTAGACTGTCACAATGTTCATATTATTGCTTGATACAACAGTTTGGGACAAAAAAAGGGCACCGTAGAAAAAAATATTTTTCAGGCTAATGAAAGGGCTTGTGGTGAGGTGACTCTCGAAAGGTATATGGTGCATCATCTTGCAAAAGAGAAGCAACATTTATACCAGCTAAACATTGGCCATACAAGCTTGTGGCTAGAGAAGGATGATGTCCAGAAAATACCCCCCTGAAATGTTAACCTGCACCGTCCTCCTTTGCCCTTTTTGGTGCACTGGAAGTTTTGCCTTATAGGTACTAGCTCCTTCAATGGGTGCTCTTGATGGGCTTGTGAATAAGCTCACTCTTACCACCTGCTTTACCAAAGGGCCAATCCTGCTGTTGGAACTTGTTTGCTTGACAGAAATTTTTAACAGGAAAAGAAGCTTCAATCGTTACACAAATAAAGAAACTGCATTGCAAGATTACTAAAGTTATGTACAAAGGCCTCCCACATACAACTCACTAAAATGTCACCAATTACCTCTATGGTGAGCCTGATTACGCCTGAAGACAGCATGTAAGTTTCTTGATCCTATGCTTTTCAATCAGTACAAGAACCTTGAAAAAACAAGATCGTCACGAGAGTGCATAAAATCAGTGCTTATAAAGTGCAATGATTCCATCGGGAGCATCAGCAAAAGTAAATTCCCCCTGCTAGAAAGCAAATTATGCATGAAGCCTGTAAATGTACTGGTAACAAAGTCTTCTCGGCAACCTCATTACTTCTATTTCTTCAATTTGCATAATCCTGTCTATGCATAGCTTGCTGTCAACTAAAAAATCATTGACCTCTGAGGTGTTACTGAAGTGACCATGCTTATTTAGCATATCTTCAAGCCTCAGTGCTAACATAATAAAATTGAGGACTTTAATAAACTAATGCTCTCTGCGACTCACCCCTTCAAAAAAAATTCTAGCATCCCCTTCAAACCTGTTTTTTAAAGACTCAACAGGAACAGTGACGTGACTGATGAAAGGCATTTCCGGAGCTTGTGGAGCAACTAAAATCTCTTTGGAGCAGCATAAAACCGCCTGAAGCTTTCAAGCTAGAGTTGTTGCACCACATGTCACAGGGAACTAGTTACTGAAGATATGCTTGCATGTTCACTTGGACTTCTCCTCAACATAAACGTAGGCTTTTTGCTTTTCTGCAGACATCCTCAAATGATATCAAGCTACTTAGCACTTCCCGGGAATTCACATGGTATTTCTAAATGACTCTGGCTTTCTGTGATAGTTCAGCTACAATATTGAAGCACGGACAGGTAAGACATTTTATGCAATGTATTTACTTTCCAAAAAAGAGGTCTGATTATAATAATGCTTTAATTAGTACAACTTAATTGTTCAATGTGTGGAGAAGTGTTTGCTGTCATCGTTTATGTACAGAATTGTTATGTTCCTGATTAATGAGCACATCATAAAAAAGGGTTTTGTAACTGGTCCTTACTGCCAATTATTTATTATGGCTCGACAAAATTTACAATTATGGGGGAGTAAGTAGCTACACTTGGCAAACTCTTTGACATGTACAGTCGTCGAGGTCGAGAAACCCAGCCGAGACATACCGGATTAGTAGGACACCATGCTTTCTAGGAGAAGTAACAGTGATTGTACAGCATGTGGTAGTGCTGATAAACTTTGCCCACTGTATGTACTTAAAACTTGACCACCCTGTATGAAATGTTTTGAAAGTAAATTGTAGCAAATAGGACCACAAATTGAAAATAAAACTAACTAAATGGTCAGTCCTATATGCAGGTACTAAATTACTGTACTTTAATACAGTCAGTCAAGCAAGACTGTTGTCCAAGTACGACTAGCTCATTATTACTTTTATCTGACAGTAACCACAACAGTTAGAAACTATTTAACTGAAGTCACGTGGTGACTTTTGCAGTATAAGCGGGTTCAAATTGTTAAAAAATGTTGGTTCCCAGCAACGTTTTCAACTACATTGCACGTTCATGTCCACTGTGAAGACATCTCCATATTGCAGGGGTAACGTATGGATTTCAAGCGCATGCCAATATACTTGCTCCCTGAGAGAACACAACAACGAAAAGTGCACATATGCATGACACAAATAATGAAATTTTTGAAAAAGTTGTAGTGGGTTTCGCCCCTTGGTGTAGATCCCTGCAGGCACTTAACTAATTACCACCACAATTTGCCAACAAGCAGCCCATGTAAGACGTCTGAACATGCGCTATTAAATCTGGTCATAACCAGTTTCCTCGAACCACCTTGCTCTTAGTTCTGGCACGACATAGGTTTCAAAGATTTATTTCTTGCAAACTGTGCGTGTAATTGTAGACCAATCTTCAACAGTTATTTTCGTGCTTACTCGATAGGAAAACATGAGCTATTATTTTCTATGTTTCTAAAATATGAATGGTAATTGAATTGTGAATGGTGATCTACACCCAGCCTTAGTATATATTTTCTTTATAATCATTTTCAATTTAAGGCATGCCACCAATTTTGAAGCACGACTGAAGCCTCTCATGTGAATGTTTCGTTTAATTGAAGGTGTCATGCAACAATTTCGAATTAATCCGGCGATAAACTAAAATATCAACGCCTTGCGAATTGCCTGCCACAAAATTTTGTTTTACTAGGTAAATTGTTCTGGGTTTGTTACACAAGCTGAAGATGATGACGATACTGACTGCCGCATCGTCACTGATGAGACAGAGGATAGCGCGTGTACAATTTAGGTGCACACACGATGCCCAATGTCAGTGCTACATTTCCAATTACACACGAGCGCGCGCAATATCTATGCTTTACCGCAATACACTGCGTGAACTTCACCGCAATCCATGACTGCCTTGCGGCACTGTTCAATTTTAAGAAGACGCTTAAGGTGGCAATTTTGAGCGGCGCTTTATAGTGCTCCCAGCATATTTTCAATTTTTTTCCTTTTTTTCTTTGTATACACCCATAAGAATAGACATAGCTTAGAAAACCGATTATCGTCATCGGCGACGGCATATTTAAGCCACTTGGAAAGTAACGTCGCGTGAGCACCTGCTAATATTCCATCGCTCCCAACTTGTGCATTTTGTATCTGTATCACGCAGTTACGCAAGACGTAGCTTCAATGAAAGTTTTGGCACAAGAATACACTTCACCGAAGCGACACATCGATCCTTACGCAACACACGCACTTCCAGACATACACGTACGGCATACATCCACAAATAGAATCACACACGGTGCTCATGATCGGGCAAGTCGTTACCACATTGCTCATAGACAGTATTACACAACGATACCACGTATCCATGCGCAGAGGCGGTTCTCGCGAATGAATAGAGCTCCCGGCCAAGCCAAGACCACGGAGAAATAACCACCGCACGGTAAAGATCCGCACAAGTTAGTGAGGAACCTTACGGTAGACCTTTCGTTTTCACCACCTAAACGTCCCCCAAAAATGTCCAAGACAGTGATTCTGTCGCCGTCTATTCATACATTTTAAGCCAAGTCAAGCCGGTTTTAAGCGGTTATTGGGTGAGCCGAGCGTTTTGGCCCTCAGTAGGTTCGCGCCACCCGGTAACAGCAGACGCGGCCGTAGAGTGTACTAGAAGTGTTGAGTGGCGTGACCGCGCCTCGCCACCTGACCCGGCCCCGGAAACTCTCAAGTTCAAGTAATCACCTGTAGAGGGCGAAAAAATCAACCGCGGCGTGTTTCTGCTTCAAACACCCAGAGTGGATATACTGACCTCTTTCGGCACTCGCGCTTAAGCCATTTCTTAAAGATGTATTCTTAAAATACATATTTGCGTACCGCTACTTATAAAAAAACAACTTGCTCTTCTAGCGAATAGTTTTTCTTAAACAGTTCGGCGTCATCCATTTTTAATAATAGTTTTTGCTCCAGCTGGCTCTAGGCTAGCAGCAGCCTATTGCCATCATTATCCTCATTTTAAAGTTCGCGGCGGCCAACGGTTGCGACGGCAGGTAACGGCTTGCGGTACCTTCGGATGGGTCTTGCACTGTTTCGTTTCGCTGTAAATGTTTTGAGCCTCTGCCGACCAACACACTCTTTCTCGTTCTGTTTATGTTGACTCGTTCAAATGCTTTCGCGAAGGGAATCGAAGTGACTTCCGGGGAACGAAGTGACCGTTGAAGCTTTCATCGGATGAACAACCGTTGCAAGCTCGGGCCGGTGAGTGAAAACCATTTCAGTTTTTTTAAGGACGGTTGCTTGCGCGGCTAGTTGGTTTATTTCAACAAACGTAGTTGTTTTTTTTTTGTCAATGCGCAAGCGTCACACGGCGGCAGCAAACTTCAATATTAAATTTTAAAATTCTTTGACATCTCAATCTGCAAACGGAAAAACGGTGCGTTACTTGCGGCTTGGCTTCACGTGGGAACAAGTCGCTGACTCAATAGTTAATTCTGAAATTCTATCGCCAGGTAACACTAACCAGGCCGTTGCGATGAAAGAAGGCAAATAAATCACTTTCGCCTCGCATGTATCTTCGTAGCTAGTCCATATATTTGCGCTGAAAACCTACGAGTTGATAGATTACCGCAGTCGCGTTTGAGAAACGTCACATAATTATGGGTGTGGTTTTTCTATAGTGTGACAAAGAAAGCGTAACATAAATCACAAATACTTCTTTCTCTGCCACAGCCTCCTGGCCCACCTGGCATGGAAGCAGCTGTGTACAATGGGCAAGGAGCCTGCTACATGACATGCCTTGTGAAGAATCAGCCCTCAGTGATAAACGTGTTATGAGGTACAACTACATATATGTAGAAAATACTGCTGTTTACTAGTTAACTGATTTCATTTGTTTACTTTGGAAAATTTCATGCATTGAATATGCAATGATTTCATGCATTGATATCTGCTGATGTTACTTGCTTTTCCAGACTGCCATGCAATGACAGGATGACTACCCCAGAATGTCCACACTGCAAGCACATTGAAACATCTGAACGTCCACTACAACAGGCAATCTCGAACATCACACATGCAATGCTATATTCGTGAATGTTTTGCCACGCATATCGTGGAAGGATGCTTTATATTGGCCACAAGCATGGAATCTACACTTCAATAACCTTGAAACTGTAACACTATTAGTTATATTGTAGGGCACTGCTGAGCTTAACAACACAGGTTTGATCCCAGCCACAGTGGCCATATTTCGATGGGGGTGAAATGCTAAGACGCTTGTGTGCTTAAGGGTTTGTTCAATTCGCCTGTACAACATGATCCGCTTTACAAAGGGGTGCACCTCGCCATTCGTTTCAGTGGTGCAGAAATAGTATCCTCTGAACCATGCCATTCATTTTAAAAAGCGCAGGAGAGGTACAGCGCTAAACCTAGTGTATGAGTTTTTAGTACCTGCTACTCTGACGGCGCTGGTTTGGTGCAGCTGCACGCACAGCTTAACAAACAGCATAGCATTAGACGTAAGTGCCGTACGCGCCTGTACAGACGCGGCGTGTTTTGCCAAGATTGCACCTCTTTATATTAAGCGAACAAGAATAAAGATTCCACCTTGTCGTTCACTTGTGATGCCACACTGCTGAACTCGGGCTGCACAAGTTCTGAACTCCTTGGGCACAGCTGTGAGTCAGCTCCCATTGGTGCAGGTGAACTAAACTGACCCTTAAAAGATGGAAGCTTGAAAAGATGAAAAATCTGTCAACATGAGGTGTCAGAGCAAAGGTTTCGAAGGCAGTTTTTCTCATTCGAGGCTACATTGTCATTTGTTTTAACCCCTGGAAGCCAGAATCAATCTAAATTTGCCCACTACTCTACGACTCACGATCACTTCAGAGTTGGCATGTGAATCGTAAGAAATTAATAATTGCATTACAATATGAACAACCCCTCAATGCGGGGATTACCAACAATCAGTTGTTGCTTTTGAGACAATTTACAATTTATACTCAGAATTGTTTTGTCCTAATTAAGTGTGTTTAGCTCAACCAAGTTTACAAAAAATATACACCAAAGGTCACAAGGCTGCGCTCCATTGCTTTAGCTTTGCACACATGCTCATTAGGCTCCTAAAATAATAAATCATAAAGGTGATGAGCACTTGCAGCCCCGCTTCATCAAAGTTGGAACGCTGTCGTGAAGAGCAAGAGTGTGTTCATTGGTTGTGGTACTGTTATTTTTTCATATAGCAGAGAAAGGTCCCAGATTTCTTTGAGCACATCTGCTTTTGTTTAAATTATGTTGTTATAACTACAGTGTCTACCACTACCAAGTGAAATCCTGTGCACTACAGTCATTTAAGAAATCTAGGAAATTGCACAGGTAGTGTAAACATACATGATCTTGACTTATTCACAGCCACACTGCAAGATAGTACGTATTTTAAGTCCTAACCTCTAAATGTATAAGGGAGAAAACAGCTTCAGCATTCAAGCACAATTATACTGAAAAAGTAAACACAATTGCAAGTGTGTAATAAATGTGACCTTTCTTGATCCAGTATTTAGACAGATTCACACTATGTACCCCCAATTGATTTCAGGAGTGCTTGATTGCAAGAGAGTGCTCAAGTTCTATCGATATGTCTTTGCAAAAAAGAGATTGAGCTAAGGGCTGAGCAGATAGCGTACTGTAAGAGCACCAACAAAAATGTACGAACAAGAAAATTGTACAATGCGTGCCTAAAGATTATTTTCTTAGAATCGGGCCTTTTCGATCTGTAAGCACGGACCTCAGAACTGTTTCTTAAGCAGACATGTTCGCTGCATACTTAGCAGACCGGTCATTCCCTGCGACGAGAAATCTAGCTGTTGTAACTGTGTAACTTTACTCCAACAATAAATGTAGCAAGCCTTGAATATTTTTAGGCCCATCATTTAAATACATATTACCTTTGATATGGGCTCACGGCTGAGAATTAAAACTAGTGCCTACCCTGTCGACACGACGCGACATTGCACATTTGTGAAGTACTCAATGTAGCGTTGCAGAGCGAAAAAATTTCAGAAGTGCACGCATCCGCTATTGTTTGTTTGACAAATTAAAAAAAACTACATTGTTCTCACTGCGCGTGCTATCTATCGGCAATGTGCAAGTTTCCTTTGCGATTCCACATCAGGCATTCACTTCACTTGAAGATCAACACTACAGGGCAAGCGCCGCATCTGACGGCAGAATCTGAGCCTTGTCTTGAAGCCGAGCTATTAAACTCGAACGCCGCAACACAATAAGAGCGACACTCATTCAGCGATCTCGATGTTCAGTTATATGCATATGCTTGTTAGCTTTCCAAGAGTCTTTACACATGTTTTGAAAGCTTTCGATATGTATCAGTGACTTGTTTTGTTCGGACCCCACCGTATACATTGGTTGTACCGGCTCGGGTACTCGCAATAAACGATGCAAACCTTACTTGATTGACGTTGTTTCTTTGCCAGTCGAGGCCAGCTAGGTCACCTGGCGAAAATTACAGACGCAAAGCGCAATTCAACAACGAAAAAAAAATACCAGAGGAAGCGAGCAGCGCGAACCCCGCCCCCCCCCCCCCCACCTGCAGCAAAAAAAAAAAAACGCGTCTGTTTATTGATGATGATAGTACTGCCCACGTCATCTGGACTCGCGGTATTGCAGTTCAGTACGCCGCCGCTACGTATTTGCATGTTATTTTTATACAACAGCCCAAAGATACAGTTTCCGTTCTCTAAACTGGTAGGTGTTCTGTGGCCTGATCCCTTCCGCGTTGCTCGTAGCGGCGGCGCTGCAGTCGATTACTACTGAAAGAGCCGCGCGCCGCGTGCAGAAACTGCTATTTGCTTCAGCTCCTCCATCGCGCTTTCTTAATGCAGATTTTTTTGTACCTGCCGATCATTCATTTCTAGCACATGATGCCATAGTTCTTGAAGTATGACACGCCAATCTACTCAATTGGAGCTCCATAAAAGCCCTTGTAAGAGATCGAAAATAATTCAGAAAGGGCGCGTCTTATAGTTATTTCTTCTGTCTTAACTCTTTCTTCGTTGGTTAGGCGTCTACAATATACAGAATAACTGAGCTGATTTATTAGAAGTTAGCTGCACTCATAAAGCCGTGAGATTGAAACAAAATATTGTTTCAAAGCTACTGGCGGCTACAATGAATTTATTTTGGTAAAAGACTTAGTTGAATTTGCGCGCAGTATGTAGCTAAGCGAATTCTTCCATAAACGTTCATCATTCAAGAGTAACATGTCTTCCCATCAACACTAGACGCCGCCAACACAACGCGATAAATTCCTCGATATGTACATTTCTGCAGTTCAGCGTGACATCCTGCAGGCTTATGGGAACCGCATTTCATTCAAAGGAAACCTCACATTCAAAGAACGGAATGCAGTTAAATGTTTACAAGAACGCACAGATATTGTAATAAAACCCGCTGATAAAGGAGGCGCAATCGTGATAATGAACAGAACGGACTACGTTTGTGAAGCTCAGAGACAATTATATAATGACACGTTTTACAAGTTACTCAGGGAAAACCCCACCGAAAAATTTAAGGACGTTGTTACCTATACAATCAAGCATTTAATACTGGATGACGAACTTCCCGATAAAGCAAAGCATTCATTAGTCCCACTGAGCCCTGTTCTAGGAAGGTTTTACCTATTGCCTAAAATACATAAGCCCAATAACCCCTGTCGTCCTATAGTGTCAGGCATTGGCACTGTCACTGAACTACTTTCAAGCTATGTCGATGGCCTGATTAGTATACTACCTCCAACTTTTTCATCCTATCTGAAGGACACTTCTCATTTCCTCGCTGACATCATCGACCTCAATATACCTGCTGACTCATTTCTGGTAACATTAGATGTTGCGTCACTTTATACTAATATTCCCCACAAAGACAGCATTCGTGCAGTAGTGGATGGTTATAACGACTCATCATGTGAGAAATCTGTTGTTAGCTCCACATTAGCCACATTATTAAAACTCATTCTGGAGCTTAACAATTTTCAGTTCGGCGGTGTTAACTACGTACAAGTAAATGGCACTTCAATGAGCACCAAAATTGGTGCAAATTATGCGAGTATATTTATGGGCCAATTGGAAAATCATTTTCTTTCAACGTGTAGACTACAACCATACTACTACAAACGTTTTATAGACGAGATTTTTTTTTATCTGGCATCACGGCGAAGCGGAACTCATGACTTTCATTGCAGACTTCAACTAGGTTCATCCATCCAATTCATTGTCAGAATCGTACTCGAAGGCATCCATCTGTTTCCTGGATGTAACAGTATCTCTTTGCGGCGAAAAATTATCTAATAAAGTATACAGAAAACCCACCGATGCTCACCGATACCTTCATTTTAAAAGCAGCCATGTAAAACATTGTAAGACGAGTATACCCTACAGTTAAGCACTTCGTTTCAAAAGGCTGTGCTCTGAAAATTCAGACTTTGTTGAAAACTGTGATAAGCTTCGTGATGCCCAAACTACACAACAGTACCCGCCTCAGATTGTCGACAACGCGATTATGCGCGCCGATGCAAAGGACCGAAGAGCGCTTCTAAAATCAAATAAAAAACCTGTGCACCGGAAGCACAACAATTTAATTCTGACACATTATTCGTCAATTCCAAATGCTAACGCGATCCTCAAAAAACACTACAACATACTAATGCAGAGCAATTGTCTCAAAGACGTCTTCCCGAAGCCTCCACGAGCAGTTTACCGCCGATCGAGAAACCTACGAGACATACTTACGTCATCCAAAATATCAACGCCAGCCCATGTGGGGTGTCACCCATGTAACAAGGCACGCTGCAAGGTGTGCTCCCACATGACCACGTCGCGTATAGTTAAGAGCTCTGCGTCAAACTTCACTCTCTGGATAAAAGGCAATTTCGACTGCGACACGAACAATGCAATCTACGTGCTTCAATGCTCATTGTGTGACCTCCAATATATTGGACAAACGGAGACAGCTTTCTGGCTGCGATTCAGTAATCACCGGCCACACGTCTTGTGCCTGCCTAGTCTTCCCCTGCCCAAACACCTCGCTACCCCACGCCACTCTTTCGACAACATAACTGCCACAATACTCGAATCTGGGTTTAAATCGCACTACAAAAGGGAACTTCGTGAATCTTTTCTTATTCATAAATTTAACGCCATAGCGTATGGAATAAACGAGAACCCAGGGAGGCTAACGTTTTTACCGGCAAAACAGATAAATCAACCACCGTAGCCCACATACACGTTTGTTCACTGCCGTGATTACGTTGCGGTGTCATTGGTGACACATTAGTTAGTTGACCAGAACGCATGCACACTCTGTTACCACATTGTGACATCAATGGTGATAATATGCTCATGTATATTTCATTCACAACGAACGTAACTTAACATGGCATTGCCTTCTTTTATTGTTTCTATTCATTCACAAATGTTGCGATGTCACAAGTGTCCGTCATATTATTTGTATCTATGTTTTCAAGTCACCTTGCCCTACCATATTCTGTATAGCGCACTGCTGCTCCGCTATCAACAAAATGCTGCGTATGTCTGAATATCTTTTTGTTAACATGCATGTCAATATTGCTAAGAGTGATTATTCACAATTGGGGGCCCCCATGCTATGTCCTTAAGAAGTGCGTGTTAGTGTAATATGCACGTATGCCCTGACGAAGGCCGGTCCCCGGCCGTAACGTTGGCAATAAAGCATCGTTTTTCGTTTGCTCGTTCGCTTCATCCGGTGACTTATAACTCGACCCGACTTATAACTCGATGTGTGTGTGTGTGTGTGTGTGTGTGTGTGTGTGTACACGCATTTACGTCAACGCCTCATTAACAACATCCATACAATGATGCCCCTTAGCACAGCTACTATTTTTAGGCGGTGCATTTCTCGTCCGACTTCGTTAGACTTGAACTACCTTTAAGACGTCATATTGTCGGAAAGGAAAAATTTAGAGTGCGCATTTTTAGAGACACGCTATATTCAGCTTCGCCAACTGTAAACCTTCGACGCAGGGCTAGAACCCAGATTTTTTTTTTATGGGAGGGGGGTGCAGCAGAACGACGAACTTTGGCAGGGGGTGGTCGCTGTGAATGCGTGTAAATATTTTAGTATACCATAAAAAGTTAAATTACGAAAATATATTGTGGTGCAGGGGGTTCAAGTTCTCTTCCTCTCCCCTCTTTACTATCGGCCACCTGGTTTTGCGTGCGTTTGAAACAGCATTTTGTTTCAATCTCACAGCTTTCTGAGTGCAGCTAACTTCCAACAAATCAGCTCAGTTATTCTGTATGTTGTAAACGCCTAACCGAGGAAGAAAGAGTTAAGACAGAAGAAATAAGTATAAGACGCGCCCTTTCTGAATTATTTTCGATCTCTTACAAGGGCTTTTATGGAGCTCCAATTCAGTAGATTGGCGTGTCATACTTCAAGAACTATGGCATCATGTGCTAGACATGAATCATCGGCAGGTACGAAGAAATCTGCATCAAGAAAGCGCGATCGATGAACCGAAGCAAATAGCAGTTTCTGTCCACGGCTTTTTCAGTACTAATCGACTGCAGCGCCGCCGCTACGGGCAATGTGGAAGGGATCAGGCCACAGAACACCTACCAGTTTAGAGAACGGAAACTGTATCTTTGGGCTGTTGTATCAAAATAACATGCAAATACGTAGCGGCGGCGTACTAAACTGCAATACCGCGAGGCCAGATGGGGCGGGTAGTACTACCATCATCAATAAACGGACACGTTTTTTTTTCCTGCAGGTGGGAGGGGGGGGGGGGGGGTTCGCGCTGCTCGCTTCTTCTGGTATTTTTTTTCGTTGTTAAATTGCGCTTTGCGTCTGTAATTATCGCCAGGTGACCTAGTTGGCCTCGACTGGCAAAAAAACAACGTCAATCAAGTAAGGTTTGCATCGTTTATTGCGAGTATCCGAGCCGGTACAACCAATGTATACAGTGGGGTCCGAACAAAACAAGTCACTGATACATATCGAAAGCTTTCAACCCATGTGTAAAGACTCTCGTAAAGCTAACAAGCATATACATATAACTGAACATCGAGATCGCTGAATGAGTGTCGCTCTTACTGTGTTGCGGCGTTCGAGTTTAATAGCGTGGCTTCAAGACAAGGGTCAGATTCTGCCGTCAGATGCAGCGCTTGCCCTGTAGTGTTGACCTTCAAGTGAAGTGAATGCATGATGTGGAATCGGAAAGGAAACTTGCACATTGCCGATAGATAGCTCGCGCAGTGAGAGTAATGTAGTTTTTTTTTTTAATTTGTCAAATAAGCAAAAGCGATGCGTGCACTTCTGAAATTTTTTCGCTCTGCAATGCTACATTGAGTACTTCACAAATGTGCAATGTCGCGTCGTGTCGACAGGGTAGGCACTAGTTTTAATTCTCAGCCGTGAGCCCATATCAAAGGTAATATGTACTTAGGTGATGGGCCTAAAAATATTCCAGGCTTGCTACATTTATTGTTGGAGTTAAGTTACACAGTTACTACAGCTAGATTTCTCGTCGCAGGGAATGACCGATCTGCTGAGTATGCAGCGAACATGTATGCTTAAGGAACAGTCCTGAGGTCTGTGCTTACAGATCGAAAAGGCCCGATTCTAAGAAAATAATCTTTAGGCACGCATTGTACAATTTTCTTGTTCGTACATTCTTGTTAGTGCTCTTAATGTACACTATCTGCTCAGCTCTTAGCTCAATCTCTTTTTTGCATAGACATATCGATAGAACTTGAGCACTCTCTTGCAAGCAAGCACTCCTAAAATCGATTGGGGGTACATAGTGTGAATCTGTCTAAATACTGGATCAAGAAAGGTCACATTTATTATACACTAGCAATTGTGTTCACTTTGTCAGTATACTTGTACTCGAAAGCTGAAGCTGTTTTCTCCCTGCTACTTTTAGAGGTTAGGACTTGAAATACGTACTATCTTGCAGTGTGGCTGTCGATAAGTCAAGATCATGTATGTTTCAACTACCTGTGCAATTTCCTAGATTTCTTAAATGACTGTAGTGCACAGGATTTCACTTGATAGTGGTAGACACTGTAGTTATAACAACATAATTTAAACAAAAGCAGATGTGCTCAAAGAAATCTGGGACCTTTCTCTGCTATATGAAAAAATAACAGTACCACAACCAATGAACACACTCTTGCTCTTCACGACAGCGTTCCAACTTTGATGAAGCGGGGCTGCAGGTGCTCATCACCTTTATGATTTATTATTTTAGGAGCCTATTGAGCATGTGTGCAAAGCTAAAGCAATGGAGTGCAGCCTTGTGACCTTTGGTGTATATTTTTTGTAAACTTGTTTGAGATAAACACAGTTAATTAAGACAAACCAATTCTGAGTACAAATAATTGTCTCACAAGGCACAACTGAATGTTGGTAATCGCCGAATAGAGGGGGTGTTCATATTGTAATGCACTTAATAATTTATGACTATTCACATGCCAACTCTGAAGTGATCGTGAATCGTACAGTAGTGGGCAAAATTAGATTGATTCTGGCTTCCAGGGGTTAAAACAAATAACATTGTAGCCTCGAAGGAGAAAAGACTGCCTTCGAAACATTTGCTCTGACACCTCATGTCGACAGATTTTTCATCTTTTCAAGCTTCCATCTTTTAAGGGTCAGTTTAGTTCACCTGCACCGATGGGAGCTGGTTCACAGCAGTGCACAAGGAGTTCAGAACTTGTGCAGCCCGAGTTCAGCAGTGCTGCATTACAAGTGAATGACAAGATGGAATCTTTATTCTTGTTCGCTTCATTTAAAGAGGTGCAATCTTGGCAAAACACGCCGCGTCTGTACAGGCGCGTACAGCACCTACGTCTAATGCTATGCTGTTTGTTAAGCTATGCGTGCAGCTGCACCAAACCAGCGCCGTCAGAGTAGCAGGTACTAAAAAATCATACACTAGGTTTAGCGCTGTACCTCTCCTGCGCTTTTTAAAATGAATGGCATGGTTTAGAGGATACTATTTCTGCACCACTGAAACGAATGGCGAGGTGCACCCCTTTGTAAAGCGGATCATGTTGTGCAGGCGAATTGAAAAAACCCTTAAGCACACAAGCGTCTTAGCATTTCACCCCCATCGAAATATGGCCACTGTGGCTGGGATCAAACCTGTGTTGTTCAGCTCAGAAGTGCCCCACAATCTAACTAATAGTGTTACAGTTTCATGGTTATTGAAGTGTAGATTCCATGATTGTGGCCAATATAAAGCATCCGTCCACGATATGCATGGCAAAACATTCACGAATACAGCACTGCATGTGTGAGGTTCGAGATTACCTGTTGGAGTACACGTTCAGATGTTTCAACGTGCTTGCAGAGTGGACATTCGGGGATAGTCATCCTGTCGTTGCATGGCAGTCTGGAAAAGCAAGTAACATCACCAGATATCAATGCATAAAATCATTGCATAATCAATGCATGAAATTTTCAAAAGTAAACAAATAAAATCAGTTAACTAGTAAACAGCAGTATTTTATACATATATGTAGTGGTATCTCATAACACATGTATCACGCAGGGCTGCTTCTTCACAAGGCATGTCATGTAGCAGGCTCCTTGCCCATTGTACACAGCTGCTTCCATGTCAGGTGGGCCAGGAGGCGGTGGCAGAGAAATAAGTATTTGTGATTTATGTGACGCTTTCTTTGTCACACTGTAGCAAAACCACACCCATAATTATGTGACGTTTCTCAAACACGACTGCGGTAAACTATCAACTCGTAGGTTTTCAGCACAAATTTATGGGCTAGCTACGAAGACACATGCGAGGCGACAGTGATTTATTTGCCTTCTTTCATCGCAACGGCCTGGTTAGTGTTACCTGGCGATAGAATTTCAGAATTAACTATTGAGTCAGCGACTTGTTCCCACGTGAAGCCAAGCCGCAAGTGACGCACCGTTTTTCCGTTTGCAGATTGAGACGTCAAACAATTTTAAAATTTTATATTGAAGTTTGCTGCCGCCGTGTGACGCTTGCGCATTGACAAAAAAAAAAACAACTACATTTGTTGAAATAAACCAACTAGCCCCGCAAGCAACCGTCCTTAAAAAAACTTAAATGGTTTTCACTCACCGGCCCGAGCTTGCAACGGTTGTTCATCCGATGAAAGCTTCAACGGTCACTTCGTTCCCCGGAAGTCACTTCAATTCCCTTCGCGAAAGCATTTGAACGAGTCAACATAAACACAACGAAAAACAGCGTGTTGGTCGGCAGAGGCTCAAAACATTTACAGCGAAACGAAACAGTGCAAGACTAATCCGAACGTACCGCTAGCCGTTACCTGCCGTCGCACCGTTGGCCGCCGCGAACTTTGAAATGAGGATATTGATGGCAATAGGCTGCTGCTAACCTATAGCCAGCCGGAGCAAAAACCATTATATAAAACTGATGACGCAGAACTGTTTAAGAAAAACTATTTGCTAGAAGAACAAGTTGTTTTTTTATGAGTAGCGGTATTTTAAGAATACATCTATAAGAAAGTGCAATAGCGCGAGTGCCGAAAGAGGTTAGTATATCTACTCTCGGTGTTTGAAGCAGAAACCGCCGCGGTTCATTTTTTCGCCCCCTACAAGGTGATCACTTGAGCTTGAGAGTTTCAGGGGCCGGATCAGGCGGCGAGGCGCGGTCACGCCACTCAACACTTCTAGTACACTCTACGGCCGCGCCTGCTGTTACCGGGTGGCGCGAACCTACTGAGGGCCAAAACGCTGGGCTCACCCAATAGCCGCCTAAAACCGGCTTGACTTGGCTTAAAATGTATGAATAGACGGCGACAGAATCACTGTCTTGGACATTTTTGGGGGACGTTTAGGTGGTGAAAACGAAAGGTCTACCGTAAGGTTCCTCACTAACTTGTGCGGATGTTTACCGTGCGGTGGTTATTTCTCCGTTGTCTTGGCTTGGCCGGGAGCTCTATCCATTCGCGAGAACCGCCTCTGCGCATGGATACGTGGTCTCGTTCTGTAATACTGTCTATGAGCAATGTGGTAACGACTTGCCCGATCATGAACACCGTGTGTGATTCTATTTGTGGATGTATGCCGTACGTGTATGTCTGGAAGTGCGTGTGTTGCGTAAGGATCGATGTGTCGCTTCGGTGAAGTGTATTCTTGTGCCAAAACTTTCATTGAAGCTACGTCTTGCGTAACTGCGTGATACAGATACAAAATGCACAAGTTGGGAGCGATGGAATATTAGCAGGTGCTCACGCGACGTTACTTTCCAAGTGGCTTAAATATGCCGTCGCCGATGACGATAATCGGTTTTCTAAGCTATGTCTATTCTTATGGGTGTATACAAAGAAAAAAAGGAAAAAAATTGAAAATATGCTGGGAGCACTATAAATCGCCGCTCAAAATTGCCACCTTAAGCGTCTTCTTAAAATTGAACAGTGCCGCAAGGCAGTCATGGATTGCGGTGAAGTTCACGCAGTGTATTGCGGTAAAGCATAGATATTGCGCGCGCTCGTGTGTAATTGGAAATGTAGCACTGACATTGGGCCTCGTGTGTGCACCTAAATTGTACACGCGCTATCCTCTGTCTCATCAGTGACGATGCGGCAGTCAGTATCGTCATCATCTTCAGCTTGTGTAACAAACCCAGAACAATTTACCTAGTAAAACAAAATTTTGTGGCAGGCAATTCGCAAGGCGTTGATATTTTAGTTTATCGCCGGATTAATTCGAAATTGTTGCATGACACCTTCAATTGAACGAAACATTCACATGAGAGGCTTCAGTCGTGCTTCAAAATTGGTGGCATGCCTCAAATTGAAAATGATTTTAAAGAAATTATATACTAAGGCTGGGTGTAGATCACCCTTCACAATTCAATTACCATTCATATTTTAGAAACTTAGAAAATTTGTAGCTCATGTTTCCCTATCAAGTAAGCACGAAAATAACTGTTGAAGATTGGTCTACAATTACACGCACAGTTTGCAAGAAATAAATCTTTGAAACCTATGTCGTGCCAGAACTAAGAGCAAGGTGGTTCGAGGAAACTGGTTATGACCAGACATAATAGCGCATGTTCAGACGTCTTACATGGGCTGCTTGTTGGCAAATTGTGGTGGTAATTAGTTAAGTGCCTGCAGGGATCTACACCAAGAGGCGAAACCTACTACATCTTTTTCAAAAATTTCATTATTTGTGTCATGCATATGTGCACTTTTCGTTGTTGTGTTCTCTCAGGAAGCAAGTATATTGGCATGCGCTTGAAATCCATACGTTACCCCTGCAATATGGAGATGTCTTCACAGTGGACATGAACGTGCAATGTAGTTGAAAACGTTGCTGGGAACCAACATTTTTTAACAATTTGAACCCGCTTATACTGCAAAAGTCACCACGTGACTTCAGTTAAATAGTTTCTAACTGTTGTGGTTACTGTCAGATAAAAGTAATAATGAGCTAGTCGTACTTGGACAACAGTCTTGCTTGAGTGACTGTATTAAAGTACAGTAATTTAGTACCTGCATATAGGACTGACCATTTAGTTAGTTTTATTTTCAATTTGTGGTCCTATTCGTTACAATTTAGTTTCAAAACACTTCATGCAGGGTGGTTAAGTTTTAAGTACATACAGTGGACAAAGTTTATCAGCACTACCACATGCTGTACAATCACTGTTACTGTTCCTAGAAAGCATGGTGTCCTACTAATCCGGTATGTCTCGGCTGGGTTTCTCGACCTCGACGACTGTACATGTCAAAGAGTTTGCCAAGTGTAGCTACTTACTCCCCCATAATTGTAAATTTTGTCGAGCCATAATAAATAATTGGCAGTGAGGACCAGTTACAAAACCCTTTTTTATGATGTGCTCATTAATCAGGAACATAACAATTCTGTACATAAACGATGACAGCAAACACTTCTCCACACATTGAGCTATCAGGTTGTACTAATTAAAGCATTAATATAATCAGACCTCTTTTTTGGAAAGTAAGTACTTTGCATAAAAAGTCTTACCTGTCCTTGCTTCAATATTGTAGCTGAACTATCACAGAAAGCCAGAGTCATTTACAAATACCATGTGAATTCCCGGAAAGTGCTAAGTAGCTTGATATCAATTGAGGATGTCTGCAGAAAAGCAGAAAGCCTACGTTTATGTTGAGCAGAAGTCCAAGTGAACATGCAAGCATATGTTCATGAACTAGTTCCCCGTGACATGTGGTGCAGCAGCTCTAGCTTAAAAGCTTCAGGCGGCTTTTATGCTGCTTCAAAGAGATTTTAGTTGCTTCACAGGCTCCGGAAGTGCCTTTCATCAGTCACGTCACTGTTCCTGTTGAGTCTTTAAAAAACAGGTTTCAAGGGGATGCTAGAATTTTTTGGAAGGGGTGAGTAGCAGAGAGCATTAGTTTATCAAAGTCTTCAATTTTAGTATGTTAGCACTGAGGCTTGGAGGTATGTTAAATAAGCATGGTCACTTGAGTAACACCTATGAGGTCAATGATTTTTTAGTTGACAGCAAGGTATGCATGAGACAGGATTATGCAAATTGAAGAAATAGAAGTAATGAAGTTGCCGAGAAGACTTTGTTACCCGTACATTTACAGGCTTCATGCAGAATTTGCTTTCCAGCAGGGTGAATTTACTTTCCCTGATGCTTTCGATGGCATCATTGCACTTCATAAGCACTGGTTTTATGCGCTGCACGTGACGATCTTTTTTCAAGGTTCATGTACTGATTAAAAAGCATAGGATCAAGAAACCGTCATGCTGTCTTAAGGCGTAATCAGGCTCACCATAGAGGTAATTGGTGACATTTTAGTGAGTTGTATGTGGGAGGTCTGTGTACATAACATTATTATTCTTGCAATGCTGTAGCTTTATTTGTGTAACGATTGAAGCTTCTTTTCCTGTTTAAAATTTCTGCCAAGCAAACAAGTTACAACAGCAGGATTGGCCCTTGGGTAAAGCAGATGGTAAGAGTGAGCTTATTCACAAGCCCTTCAAGAGTACCCACTGAAGGAACTAGTACCCATAGGGCAAAACTTCCAGTGCACAAGAAGTGCAAGGGAGGACGGTGCAGGTGAACATTTCAGGAGGGTATCTTCTGGACATCATCCTTCTCTAGCCACAAGCTTGTATGGCCAATGTTTAGCAGGTATAAATGTTGCTTCTCTTTTGCAACATGATGCACCATATACCTTTTGAGAGTCACCTCACCACAAGCCCTCACCTTAGCCTGAAAAATATTTTTTTCTACGGTGCCCTTTTTTTGTCCCGAACTGTTGTATCAAGCAATAATATGAACATTGTGACAGTCTAGCTGGTGCCCACAGAGATGGCTCCAGCGATCACCATGTATAATCCACTCAAAATGTAACATGCTGCAAAATCATAGTCCAGTGTGCGTGCATAGGACCTTCAACATGTAAGCAGTGACCACTTCTCTTGTGTTCTCTGCACTGACGCATTCTTGTCGCATATTTGTTCAAGATTGTGACAGTGAAATTAGTTCTGGTAATGCTGTCTCCGAGGTAAGACTGTGTACACCCACAGGAACACCATGGCGGAGCGTGCAGATGTTCATATCAAACGTAGTAATAAACTGACAACACCATGGTGACATAAGCACACTTGCATTACTTTTTACATTATTTATTGAGGCAGAGATCGCACCGCTAAGCCTAGCTGTGATCTCTTTTCCTTATTGTCTACATAGCTTTCCCATTGGTGACAGCACAGGAAGAAAACTTTCTTCTTGGGAGCACCATACTTTAATTCTGCGGGACTCCAATGAAGCACTGTGCGAACAGATATATTGAAAATGTCAGTACTTTGTGTCCTATAAGAGGTGAACTGGTTGTCACATTCAACCGGTGATCCTGCAGTAGCTCTAGCGTATACTCTAAGGTCATTTTGCATCATCAATGCCACATACAATAGTTTAACAATGGTTATTAATGGGCGAAAGGGTGCATAACTTCAGGGAGGTAATTAAGCTAAGGGGAAAAATTCTAGCTGCCTGAGCACCACAGAAAAAATGAAAAAAGCACAGGGAAAGAGCGTCACTCGCAGCTGAACTACAGCAAATATTTAAATCGCACTGCACATTTGCATCGTCTATAATTTCCCCTAATAATGTTATACCAACCAGCCCAGCAACAAATACTTCTAAAGAAATAAAGTGCAGAATGACACTCGCATAAGACAAGAACCACAGGACGCGATTTCACTGCCATCTATCTTTATTTGTGCAGAGTGTCTACCATCCTGGAAAAGTCGGGGAATCAGGACCTTGCTGGAAAACTGGGGGAACATTGGTAAAACCTGGCCAATTCATGGAAATAGACGGCAGTCTGTGGCACCAACACAAAAATAAGCATTAGCCCTGATCAATACTCAAAAATTCACTCCTTCAACTGCAACTACAGCGAACAGCTAAAAGAAGCCTGAAAAAAGGCAATGCATAACTGTTTCTCCTTAGTGTACAAACAAAAGGATACACCGACCAAAATAACACAAAGCTTATTAACGTTTGGGCACCCGGTATTGTTCTGAATGACAGCCATGAGAAAGGTAGATGGTATTTAAGTATGACTAGGTGCGTGATGTGAGCACCAAAAGTATATGGTTAGTATTCCATAAATCTTATTGAGGATACGCGCAGCTGTGTGTATGTGCAGGGATTCCAGGTGCCGACATGATGCAAGCTTGTTTTATTCGACGAGAACACTGTTGCTTGACCAGTCAGTTTGAATGCCTGTATATTCCACATGTTCAGCGAGGGCATTCAAGGCCAACCATGATTTGGTGACTTCATATTCGTATTGTTTTGGTCTTTAATTGAAATCACAGGTCTCATAAACTGACATGTTGTCACACTCATTGCAGACTACAGTGTAAACAAGACTATGGAAATTTGCACTCGGCAGCTTATTCTTCCCATTGTCTAAAGCATTGCTTAGCTTCCATGTTGGTACATGCACTATTTTGATGTATGTTCCTTCTACATATCACATACCATATCTGACTTTCCAAGCACAGCATTTCTCACATCGGTAAATTTGTGCATATTTGTCGTGGCCACAATTTTGGCTTGGCTTGAAGGCCTTTTAGTTAATTGCTTATGTTAGAACTGCCATCACAAGAGGTTTGCTGGGCTATGTCTTGTCTTTTATAATATTACTGTTATTAGTATTATTGGCGATGCAGCTGCAAACGTCCTCTGCTATGCACTTATTGCAGATATTTCAAGAGTAGCACACTCTCTTCTCATTTCATTTTTTTGAGATGGTGTTATTAAATACATGAGTATTTTTTTAGCATTTTGTTCATAGAAGAGTACGTAAACGAAGGTAGCACAAAGGTAACCAAATACACGCAACTTAGCTTCACAAAAAAGCCTACTGGCTTTTTCAGCTTGCCTTTGTGATACATAGCATGGTCACTCCTCACAATGGTGTTCATGCTCTCTGAGACGCATCTGGAAGCTAAGTTGCGTGTTTTGGTTGCTGACAAGGAAGGTCTTTTTTTAATTCTGGATGGCTCTATGTATAATGATAAGGTAGCCACTGGTTTGGAAAAAAAAAGCTGAATAAATAATTTTCTGAGCAGCAACCAATCAATTTATGTGAATGGACGCGCCTCTTCACTTTCACAAGTAAAGTCTGGTGTTCCCCAGGGATCAATCCTGGACCAGTTTTGTTTTTCATTTACATCAACGACAATGGAAATGGTTTATCATCTACTATCAGATTATTTACATACAACTACACCATTTATAGAAAAATTGACAGCACCCAAGCTAACGAGTCATTATAGTTCGACCTTAATAAACTCGAATTTCGGTGTCACCAGTGGCAAATGCAAATTAACACTTCCAAAAGAAAGGCCATAACATTTACAAGAGCACATAAACAGAAATGAGTCAATATGAAATTCAAGGCTGTCCCTATTAAAAAAGTATCCCTATTTAAATACCTTATAATTAATTTATCTTTCGACCTATCTTAGAATAAGCGCATCGATATCATAACTAGTGAGGTGTCAAAAGTACTTGGGTTTTTAAAAATAAAACCTTTACTTGGTGAACTATACCACTAAAATGCTAGCGTACACTACACTTGTACGTGCAAAGATGGAATATGCATCCATCATCTAGAACCAACATCAATCATATCTCATCGATTAACTAGAATCAATACAAAATGAAGCAGCAGGATTTATCACCAAGTAGTTCTCTCGCAACTGCAGCACTACAGATATAATTACACACTCACTTTCATTACCCCTTCTTGAAAAACGCAGACTGTCGTCACTGTTGTTGCATTTTCATACATTTTATCACAGTAAATCTGCCTTTGTGAAGCTTGCACAAACACACCTCATAATATTTTGAAACATATTGATCACCAATTCAATATACAGCCTTTTTTGGCACGCACAATTATTCATCAACACCCACCATTACTTCGAAGCACACATCTTGGAACACACTGCCGGGTGACATCGCTTGATTCATTGATCATGCCGCTTTTGTAAACCAATTCAATATTTTCTTAGACATACGACTTTCCTATCTCTGTGAGTTTGTAAGTGTGTGTATGTGCTTATTTTTACTCTAATTTCAGTGTAAATATATTTTCTCCTTAAAGATGATAGTCTTGCTTGGAAAACTTCAGCGCAAAAAATTTGGTCTGTCTCTCAGGAAAAAGGCTCACGTACGACCACATTCAAAGCTTCCACCAGTATTGCGCAAGTTTCTGCGTTCATACTTGTACCATTGCCGATAAAAAGTGAATATTGAGCATATTTGAGGCACAATATCAACACGTCGATATTCTGCACTGTGTTTCTTTGTACTAGAAAAAGCATAAATAAGTAATTCTAACCACTGCAGCTGACAATACGACGCTTCGCACGAAAAGTCGAGTCTCCTACGCTTTGCTAAGACGATACTGTGCTGCTACCAATCTTGAAATCTACAAAATATGGCCTCCAAGATTGCATGCATGCTGCGTGCTCACTATAACAAAGGGCATCCTTTCGTTTTATGAGATTACTTCCCGATGGCGCTCATGTCTCACGCAACACCTCCAGGATCCAATTCAACTGCTGTCTCTTGCAAAACATCAAATAAATATTTCATTCTATTCACTCTTTTCAGGCAAAAGACAATAGTCTTCCGGCGACACTTTTAGTCAAGTATGTATATACGGGGCCAATTTTTTTATGGCGATTTTCTGTATATATATTTTTTCGCACTATAGCTGTGTCTCTCTTATTGAGTTTTCATTCCTGCCACATTTTTTTCCCTTTTGTATCTTTGTCTATGGAACAGTATTTTACTATACCATTTTATTTTATAATGGCAATGTTCTGATTTGCAAATTTATTGTATAAATAAAACCCCCTAAGTAATGCCCGAATGGGCCTTTAGGGTATATATGAATAAAAAAAAGTGTTGATGCAAAAAGCGGGCGATTGAATGAATAAGTTTATGCACTGTTACTAACGCCTAATTGAGAACGCGTAGCGGCAAGTGTGAAAAAAACAAAAAGGCAGGAACTATCAGTTTTTATTTCAGTGAAGATTCATGTTGCCACTAAGAGCTGTTGTTTCAGAAAAAGACACCTAGTAAATAAATGTTTCAGAGTATCCTCAAAGAAATTTGGAGCGTTTGAAGACTTGTGACCTGCTAAGAATTTCCAACTCAGTATCTGTCATCTTATTACTAAGTGAACAACCTTCTTTGTGCTGCAACGCATTCGGTATAGACGTAAAAGATTTATATTATTGTTTGTTGCAATGTAAGTATTTGAAGTGCATAAAGCAGTTATTAAGAGAAGATAACAATGAGTTGTTGTTTCAGTGCCAGTGTGGCATCTCTATTGCATCGTTTTTAGAGCTCATGCAGGCCACCTAAATTTTACCGTTGTGTCTTGGAAGGGAAATAATTTTGTACAAAAATCTGTCATCTGCATTGAATCATGATTATACCTGTAGTTAGTAACATTTTTTTTGTGTATGTAGACGGGCAGCTGCAAAAGCACTTGAATTGGTTATCATCACACGCTGTTTGATATGTCAATGACTTCTTAGCTCTACTGGACATTAACATTTGCTCTGTACTGGTTGCTAATATAAAGAAAGATGTTAAGGAAAACGGGATGTCAGCATTTCACTTTGAGGTAGCCAAAAATTGATGAGGTACTGTTTCTTGATTTAAGACATGCTTTCGTCAAAGTTCCCATTTATAGCAATACCAACCTAGATTCATAAAGCCAATTCTGAATTTTAATTCTGGCCTGTCAAAACCACGCGGGGAGCCATTCCGTCAACTGTGCCGGGTGCCGCTCTTCAGAAGTTACGCAAGCACCTTATGGCGCATGCATTTGATACACAAGTTGCTCGCCTTGCAAATTCTGGCTTTCCGAGTGACGTGATTTGCTCCTTGCCGGAAAAACTTATTTCAAAGCTCAAGAAGTTTCATCATTGTGATTCTAGTGCACCAGAAATTAGCAAGAACAAGAGGCAGGCAGTTATCCCATACATACACACGATAGCACATGGTTTGAAAAATGTTGGTGCTCGTTATGGCATAAAAACGTCATTCTCAGCGCGTAATAAAGTGCATAATGTGTGTACTTTGGTGGATAGAGCGTTGTGTCAGCAGCCAGGGAAAGGGAACAAATGTGTCTCCAGTCATGTCCTCAGATATGCTCCTTGCACTACTGGCATGGTTTATGGGATTCCACTGTCTCCCGGCTGCGAACATTTAGGTGAAATGGGGCGTTACATAAACGTGCGCTTAAGAGAGCATGAGCAAATGCTATCAGATGCTGCAATAACGTCTCATTTGGCAGCTCATTGTAGGCCATTTGGATGTGTGGTCATGGCTGGACAGAGAGGCCCGAAAAGGTATTCTGGAATACAGATATCGAAATGCGTGGTTTGGAAGCATAAATACAGATACTGAGATAAATTTGTAAGTGATGCGACAGGATATTTCAGAGACACTTTTGCAAAAAGACAAAAAAGTATTCCGGAATACAGATACTAAAATACTTTTTCTCAGTGTCGGGGGTCGTTGTACTCCATACAGATATTTCTTATGTGCAGCATAATATTTATTATGTGCAGCACATTGAAACTTGCAAACGAAGTTGATTTATTATATTATCGCCATCCTCTGAGTGCCATTAAGTCATTACAAAGGATGCCTATACTGCACATAATTGTTAATAACTACATCTCTGAAGATATCAGTTGCAATAAAAAGTATGCCGTATGAGAGCATCAGTCACACGCGTTGTTCACTGAAATCTGGAACTCAACAGCAGCAGTGTTAGCTATGCTAAAAGGAGCATAGTTCAAGCAATGTGCTGGAACCATAAACAAACGAACTTCCATTTGACGGTTTAGTGTTTTCTAGAAACATGATAGAAAAGGCAGAAAGAACTGAGAACGGACAAAACAAGGAGTGCGAAAGGAAACTCAAAAAGACCTCTTTCGAATCGCCGTTGGGCCATGCTGGCGTTTTTCAGAAGTGCTCTGCAGAAAGAAGTATCGTAGATAACACACGGCACCACGCATCGAATTCTTTGGGTGGTTTGTGGCTTTCGCAATAGGCTCCAGTTTTTCAAATAGGCGCCGCAAAAGAAAAGTGGAAAAAAATCAGAGAACAAAAAGCACTACTCGTTCAATTGGCATGAGGAAATACATTTTAAAAACGGCGCCCATTGTTCAGTATACAATGCTCCTCACATTGAAAATATCTGCGCTGGAATTCAATATGGCAGTATAACATTGTTGGCATGCTGAAGCAGGCCATCATTCAAACACATTCTAGTTCTGCCTGAAGGAGCACAATGGGATGCGGGTAGCAAAGCAACTAGCTCGCTTTCAAGAAGGTAGGAGTCAGTTTCGTCCTCAGCAGAAATGTAAAAATTATGGATGCATATTTTGCCGTGGACTGCCAAGGTCACAGCACAAATTTTTTTCCCCATTTTCAACATGTCTCAGCTCATTTACAAAAAAAAAAAAGTAACGGGATACCCCTGTCCTCGATAGTATCGTGATACATTCGATACACCGTAAAAGTATTTCACTACTGAGATACAAATACACTTTTGAAAAGTGCCTCGATACAGCAATACAGACACTCAAAAGTATCTCTTAAATACTATTGCGATACTGCCCATCCCTGTGTGTGCCCCACTTGTAGAAAACAAATATCAAATATTGACATGTTGATTAGCGCATGTGTGAAATAGCTGAAGAATTTTTCATTAGATATAACAACAAGTGCATAAGTATTCCATGTAACACTCTTCTAGATGAAGAACACAAGTTCTTAGAGAAGACATGAATCATTCTGTGTTGTAACACATGTGTACATGTGCACAGTTTTGTTGAGTCAATATTTCCTACATATGTTCTTTCCTTTTCCAAATAAATTTCAGTTGTGCAATCAGCGCTGTGACCCTCTCCGACTGCTTCTAACCCATTCCTTTGTAAAATATTCTACGGTGAACATTCACCAATTCGCCTAATTCACGATTCTGCATCTTTTATTTACCTATGGAATCGGGGGAAACTGTTGCGGCCTGACAGATTCCTTTTTTCCCCCCCATATTCAAACATCAGCGCTTCAAACGCTACCCCAGCTTTTATTGCAGGTGTCTGAGGACTTTCATTGTGCTCCACGTGTCAGATTTCAGAGATATAAAACACCAACAAGCATATGTGCATCGTGTAAAAAAAGGGAGAGAGTGAAAGAAATAATAAAGTAAACTTTGCTATACGGTTTCGTTCTTGCGACGTTGGTGTTAGTCGTTGTCAAGACAAGGTTGCATAAAATACGTAAGTACTCTTTTTTTGCTGAAAAGTATATTTTAGACGTGTTCAAATTAGACGGGGATGCAAATCATTAGTAAATACAGCAGTTCAGGTCAAGGTAATCTAATCCGATCCTAAATGACCTGCAGGCTATAGCCATTATAATGAACTAGAATGTGCTCCAGTAAGCCAACTGACCCGGTTGCCGCATCCTTGTTTTATATGAATACCGCGAGATGGCGCCACTTCTACGTTTCCTAGCAGCATTGACTGCGCTGTTGGTTTATCGCAGGCTCCTTCAAACTTGCAACTGCAGTTGATTTTATTTGTGTGGTTGTGTCCTAGTTGTTCAAAAAATCAAACAGCCAACTTCCTCAGTGCCTGGGTCACAGGTTTTATTTTGACCAGATACACACAATTTTTTTCAAATTTACCACATACACTCACAACATTATGAGTGTGTGTGCAAAATATGTTCATTTGTTTTATATGAGTGCCTCATATTTTATTTTTTACCGCTAAGGTGTTCTTTCCACAATACAGTTTTCCAAGCAGACATTATGGTCATGGAGTTTGCTTTTAATCGCTGTGAGAAACCTGAAAAAGTCAGGAAATTTGAGAAAAATCAAACTGATAAACACCCTGTTGTGGCTTTGCTAGCAAATATGTTAGGAAACAGACACATGTGCAGTGTGGAAGTGTGCAATGTCACAGTCATGTACTGTAGAGGAGCGTCATATAACTATGCTTGAAAAACTTTTCTGACCTTCCAAGTTTCAACAGATGTGTCAATGACACAATACTTCTTTTCTAGCATGAAATCCTTTCAAGAGTCCACATCTATCAGGACCCCTGCCTGTGATCTTTGTCAGTTATTCAATCTGAACTGACATGCCCTAATACTTGCATACTTGGACAACAATCTGTCAGATTTGTCCATCCACTCTGAACAGCCTGTAAATCCACTCCTAACAGTACCCCCTCCACTCTTCCAGTATAGGCCAAAGGGGTGATTACTTACAAAACCATGCTTGTGGAACATTACTATATATGAACTTACAATTGTTTGTTGAAAAAAATTAGGGGACCTTTGAGGTTCGAGTAGAACACGTTAGTGATATCCATCCCGAGTGCATACTCCAACCATCTAGTGCATACATTTTTCGGGATAACATTACTTGCAAAGTTTATGCTGCAGATTATTACCATGTAATCAAAGTGACTTGTGCCAGTAAGGGTTTCGCATATAGCTGCAGTCTGTGTAATGAATTTCTAAATGGTGGCTAAGCGAGCTCGTTGATACGTACACATAGCTATTTCGAAGAGCACAGAGATGGGACACAGGATAGACCACGCAATACAGGCACTGGGTAGTATGCTTTAAACCACGAGCAACTATGTGCATGAAATGTTCTTAAACTTGTCATGCACCCACTACCATGTCCTAAGAGAATACTCCAGTAGCATTCGTGCCTTTTGTTATTCGTGGCTGGCTTTAAACAACGAAGTCATTATGATAATCACACGTTCTGATGTCCAGTGGCAATGCACTTTTGTACCATGAAATACTGCGATATTACATGTTGTATTGTGAAGCGTGTATACAAGACGCGTGTATTTGTAAAGCATGAAAATTTTTTTTGAGCAGGCACGTGGCTTTGTGGTAGAACGCCTGCTTGCCACACAAGTAGCTTGGCTTCTATTCTCATTCAGACCTAGAGGGTTTTATTTCTCATTCTTTTCATTTCTATCTTTCTATTTTTTTATATCATGGACCACATGTAAAGTGAACATGGAGAATTTCACGCACCAAAAAAATGACAACACTGCAGCTGTACAGGTGGAATCACACTTGTCCAGAGCAGCAGAGCGCATGGCTCTTGTTAGCGACGGCTTCTATGTCACTTTAGCTGCATGCTTCTGTTCATGCTTACATTATCGCACAAAAGCCTAGCACGACTTATGCCATGTTAGATGTTCATACGGCGTCGGCATTCACATATTTCTGCAGAAAACGGCAACTGGAGCGGTCGGCTTGGTGTTTTAGACAAGTGTAATTCGATCTGTAGCAATATTCAGTGATTTAACATTCCAAGTTTGATTTTGTTGAGTTTGATTCAACAGTCATTATTTACAAAACTGTATATGTTTTAACACTTTACTAATGTTTTAAAATGTTAAGTACAACGAAATAGTAGAAAAACTTGTGAAACAGAATGACACACAGCATCCGCGCTGGCACATTATAAGAAAAAAAAACTTGAGAAGTTGTGTAGCGCATCTAGCTACTTAGCTCAAGGAATGTGCTTGTACCAATGAATACTTACCCTTTTTTAACGGTTCTGTAAATTTCAAGGGCCTGATTATAAACTACAGACAACCAATTTTTTATTACACATTTCTTTTATGGCACTGGAAAGCTCGTAATTCATAGTGTCTAATGACGCATTGGCAACACAAAACAGGCATTGAAACAGTTTTCACCAAACGTTGTTACTGGCGGAGTATTACATGCAACACATGTTGTAAACAGGGGCCTACAGCTGTTCACTGCATTGGTACCAAATTCTGCCTTGACAGAGTGCATTTGCGAAATGCTGGAGACACGGTGTGTTTATGCACTGTGGTTCAATGCAGGGTTTTTGTTCCTGTCGAGGAAGCTCCTATGCTGAGCATCAATTTCTAAACCTTTTGAGGGTGAATAGGATGAATGCATCCCACTTTTTCCTCAGCAAAACTTTCTCTGCCACTTTACGTTGCCATCAGCACAATGTTTTCCAGCTGTGGTGTACCATAAACTTTAGGGAAACTGAGAAACTATATATTGCACGTTTACAATGCATAGTATGAGTGATACGTTGAGCTTAAAATCACTTTGTTGTGTTAATATTGTTTTCAGCTGGTGTCATATTGCATACCAGGTAGCTAAAGTTTCAAATTTATGGTATTCTCCTGTTCTGAACTTTGAGAAAATTTTAGCGTGTAACTATAGATTTCCTTTCTAAATTGCAAAATTATATCTGCCGAAAATCGTTGTGGAAGTGCATTTGAATGAAAAATGAAGCAGTTCCTTGCACAGCCTAATAACACACCATACATGCATAGCTGCTTTTTCATGTTCAATGGATGTCACAAAACAGCAAATTCTTTTATATTTTTCACCATTATAAGGAGAGGCAATGAGACCAAAAGCTGTGGCTCAGACACTGTTGCTAAAATTTCGGGCCAAAGCAAAATATATCAAAATTGCTGCTTCATATAGCCAGGAAGCCAAAGAGAACACGAATACTCAAGATCATCAAATCATGCAAGATATATGAGAAAAGCAAATATATCACACCTGAATAGAGTTCACGAATCTGATGCAGCATTTGTCGACGCACTTACAGCATTCAGTGCATTCACACCATGTCGAAGTGGCTTACCATGATTCAATGCCACAGTTTTAATTATGTGCAAAAATGCAGGCATAACTGAGATGTTCGCCCTTATCCGTTGCAGAAACAAGACAAGACATGCATAGACACAGCTTCATTGACTGTGAAAAAAAAGCAATATTCTCCTTCTTCTTTATTTCCCTATGAATGCGTGCACTCTTCTATGCCTGCTGTTTTCTCATTGTCTTCGTCGAGTTTCAATACTATCTACACCTACCGACAAGACAGACACAAGCTGAAAGGGTTTGTGTATGTGAAGACCTTGGGACAGAGCCGCTAGACTGAATGACACAGGCAGAGGCACAGAATGTTGTAGAACATATGAATTTAAGGTTCACTGCAATTTTTCCCACAGTTTTAGAAGTGTTCCTCTGTACTGCTTCCATTCGGCCTTTTTGGGCAAGAAATTTGGCAACAGAATTACAGCTTAGTGCCCTTATGAGACAATGTGACAGGTGTTGCCCCACTTATTTAAAGATGCTTCATGGGTCGATGAGCCACATGCGCCCACTTTTTTCTCATAAATTGATGGCTATATTTTAGGGAAGATTGTGTCACACAATTTTTAGGCATGAAGTTCTGCAAATTTCTCTTGTTATTTGAAACATATCGATGAACCCTCGAAGGGTAAGTTAAACTGCATAATAAGCAAAATTGAAAGTGAGAATGCAATATATATACTATACAATTTTAAGCCAGAATAAGAATTTTCCGAGCTGCAGCAGGCAACATGCAGAAATTCTCCAGAACTCGATACTAAGCTTTTGTCACGAAGCGGTGCAATGACACAGCTGCTGTGATTTTCAAACACCATTTAAAAATACAGATACAACTCAATTACTCAAGGGAAAGGGAGCTTGATTTTATCATACTTGTTCATGTTTCCAAATAAAGAAAGATCTATTTACACTTTCTCGTCAGTTGATTGCTGTACCCCCAAACAGACATAAAAGTAAAAGCCATGACATTTGGTAGTATAACAATGGACCTAGGGATTTTAATATCACACCAGTGTGATTTGGCTTAAGCTGTAAAAGCTTATTCAATAAGTCATGCATTGTTACCCTTTTATGCCAGTTTTAACGCGATAGTTTTAAAAATCTCGTGGGCTTCGTTGATTGTGAGTGATGAACCTTGTGAGCAACCGGAAAATCAAGAAAGATGCAAATAAAATAAGTAATAAAAAATTTCCCAGTTTGCGGGAGCATCGAGCCAAGGCCGTTTGCATGGCAACCTGGCGTTCTGCCGCACAGCCACACATCTGCTTGGAAATTCAGGGAAATTAACTTTAGGCTTTCATAACACATGTGTCCTGTAAACTGCCTTCACACTTCCATATGTAATATCAGAGTAATATTGCATGATACAAGCGTGCATTGTAATCAGGCATCAGAACATGCGATTATCTTAAGGACTTCATAGTTAAAAGGTGGCCAGGCATAACAAAACACTCACGTTTTGCTGCCTACATTTTCTCCAGACCACATAGTGCACACCGAGTTAGAAAAGATTTCATGCACCAAGTGCTTGAAGTACGCACAAGGGCCAAGGTATCGTTATCGTGTTCAATTCTTAAATATGAAGCTTAAGGGTCCCCCATTTTTTCTTTTTTAAGTGAAAGAAACGAAGCATTATTCTAACCATGAATATTTTTATGCCAGCAATTTGACTAGTAGGTTAGCTCAGTGAGCCATTTTCGCTTTTACATCAGGTTTATTTGACTCAAGAAAAGCAATATTGTTTGAAATGACACTGTATGCCAAAGACCTGACATGGTGTCTATTGTTGGAAATTAATCTCTTGGTATCCTCGGCCTTCCCTCTTTCCCTCGTTTAAGGGCCTGCTTTTTGTTTGGGAAAAGGTGGCAACCCTGGTGAAAGTAAAGTGTAAAAACAGTATAGAAATATTGAAGCAGGTTGTGTAGACAACAATCTACAGACAGTGAGTGGCATACAGAATTGACGTGGCTGTCTTCAATGTGTGGGGGGGGGGGGGGGCATCAAAAAAGCTGCTACAAGGCCACAACATATGCCTCGATTGCAGTGGCAACTATGAAAAAGGGCAGCTGGAAAGTCTACCTAAATGTTTCAAACATTGGCATCTTGAATTCGCTGTAGTTTTATCTCGAACCAATTAGGACTTGAAAAAAAAAAGAAAACCTAGCCCTCATATATAATTAAAACAGGCACATATTGCAAGAAGGCTGGTGATAAACCTGCAACAAGTTTAGCCATGCCTTCATTGTTGTCAATTGTGAGCACACAATACATACAGCAGCGATACTTTTGGGAAGCACACCTTGATGTGACCGAGGTTAGGAGCACAGGCTTTCACCCAGGTGCCGGGGAAGGAGACACCTTTGAGAGGCTTCTTGACGACAGAAACACACGATTTATTTACATATTTACAGAGTTAAAAAACACAAGGCCTCGAGATGCGCTTTTACAGGAGACAGGACTGGCCGAAATGAAGGCCACAGAGAGAGCCCTGAGCACACACGTGACGCGCTTTTCATATCTTCGGTACATGTATGCTCTTCTCCTCAAACGTGAACTGTCTGTCTCAGCAACGCTGTTTCGTGTTCCCTGCAGCACACCCAGACACCTCTTGCGTTTCTGCTGGACGCGTACCACATTTGGCAGGTACGCCAATGAGCGTCTATTGCAGACTGGGTCCTCGCACTGCCAGTCATAACATCTGAATGGATGCTGGCAAGCCTACTGGCACCTCCGAGCCTGTGCAGCTTTAGAAGACGTGTCCCATCTGCAATGAATCACTTTTGAGTAGCCGAATGAAAGAAAACAAGAATACTTTTTGTTTTTTTTTTGTTACGTGAGGCAATATTCGAACCAGTGAATGTACAATTGAAAGGGGAGCATAATAACTCTTCAGCTATTTACGCACGGTGAGAGAAGAAAGCATAGCCTTAAATAGTATAGGGGTGGAAAAGGCAAGGGAGGATGCAAAGGAGAGAGTGAAAAAGAAAATGGGAGAACCATTAGAAAGAGGAGAGAGAGAAAAAAAGAAGGGGAGAAACCAATTGCATAGATTGAGCAAAAAAGATTAGTATATTAACTAAAAAAAGCAGGCTTGTGCAAATATTCGAATGCTTCGAATATTTGAAGGAACAGTACTGTTTTCAACTTCACTTCGACTTGATTTTAAATTATTGAAAATTTTGTAGTATTTGTAATCAACAAATACTTAACATTTATCTGCACATAACCTTTTGTAAAATTGATTTCTCTGCAGCATTAAATGCTATGTGGTGAAAACACTTAATCAAGGGAATTTCCACCACCGCAAAACCTGTTCCAAGTTTAAGGGGCCCTGCAACACTTATTGAATATGGTCGGAAAACGCTTCCAATCGGTAGTCGAGGCTCCCGAGAACACGTGAGCCAAATATTGTTGCGCAGCACGAGACCAGAATTTCTCAATAAATGTTCAAATTCAGCTGAAAATTGCTTTCCTTTCACTTGACAAATTGCGCTACGAGCTCAAAATTTACTCATCACAGCCATTGTATCTGCAATTGGCTGATTCGAGCATGGCACGTTGGACGTTACTGGGGCCAGGCTCACTTAGACTATAATCGAGCCATGAGTTTGAGTGAGTACAGCTGAGTTATATTACATGTGTTTGAGTTAGAGTGAGTCTGGCTAAGGAAAATTTTAATGAGCTTGAACCCAAGTGAGTAAAATACTTGCGAGTCTGAGGTGGTGAATTCTAAGCTCAACGTGTATTTCTTGGGTGAGCCTTAGTGAGCACCACCTTTTATTTCTAACCTATGTTCCTATATACCCGCCTATCAGCATTACTTCACATCATGAAATGTTTCTCTATCCGCCACACGAGAACGTGCTCTGTAGCGATCAGGCTCCGCCCAGAGACTTAGACAGTATGAAACTAATACAGGCCATGCTGAAATGCTGCCTCAAACTGCAGCCAGCCTAATTGAATCAAACTTTGCCATAGCAAACATTTAGATTTTTACTAGAAATGATGCTGTTTTCTAGAGAATGTTCAGAATATGAACATTCTCTAATGCATTAAGAACATCTTACTTTGTAATAAAATCATATAAAATTTATTTACAGCTGGAAAAGTAAACTTTCACCAGATGCCTGCATTAGCATTCATTTCGTCGAAGTATGTGTTTCCACATAGCACAGCTTAGAAAATGAAGTCAGGCATTCAATCAAAAAAGAACGAATCTTCTTTAGCTGAAAGGGACGCTAAAGGCAAAAAATATCCCCTGTTCGAATGACGATTGAAAGTTCAAGAACGCCTAAACGCCAGTATTATCTAAAGGGCTTAGTTCACAAAGAAAGAAGTAAATGTATGATAAGGCTCGAGGCACCCATGCAATATTCTGCCAACTCTGTAACTCTATGAAATGAGATAGTCGAGTCCCAGAAAAAGTAATTACTGAAACTGTCCACAGTAGAAAAGATGAGTTCAGCGCATTAAAATCTGGTATGAAATGCCTAATTTTTTTAATGTAAGGTTTACCGTCTCAAAACCATCATTTGATTATGAGAGACGCCGTAGTGGAGGGCTCCGGAAATTTCTACCACCTGGGGTTCTTTTAACGTGCGCCTGAATGTCGTATGAAATGCTACTTGGTTCTTTCTATATCATTCTTTGAACTAAGAGCCGCCGACAAGACTCATGGGTAGCTTCAATCATTCCCCCAAAACGGGGGGGGGGGGGGGGGGCGGTGAAAGTTCTCTCAAATTACCTACCTGTGCGAGTGCGAGAGCATCTGGCTGAGTGCGAAAGCATCATGGGTCACATTTCTGATCAAAACTTTTACTGCTTCCACTAAGTGCATGTCACGTGTTAGATAATTTTTTAACTTTTCATTATGGCTTTTCATTCGATTGGTAGTCAGCGAGCTAGAGACCTTCAAAAGAAGTACGGCACTAGCGACGAAGTTGTGTACGTAGATGCCGCGAGATATGGGAACGGGAGACACGCACACGCCGCTGCGGTCGTTGACCGTGCGGGCAAATGCCTCGCGAGCGCCACGGTGACCACGGGACATACGGAGGCGGCCGAAGAAGCCGCGATAGCCCTAGCAATCGCCACGGTGCCGAACGCTACGATCGTAATCAGCGACTCGCAGGCAGCAATCCGCGGCTTCGCGCGCGGCCGCGTCTCGCGGGAAGCGGCCCGCATCCTTAAGATGTGCGGTGATGGTGACTCAGCGTCGCGATCGCCACAACAAAATTTAACAGTCTTCCTCCTTTGGACCCCGGCACACACCGATGTCCCGCTTCCGGGCAACGAGGCGGCCCACGCCGCGGCTCGAGGTCTCACTCGCCGAGCCGCGGCACATTCCGTGGCCGCCGCCTCCGCTCCCGAGAGCGGGGCTTCTGATCTGCCGGATCGAGACACTTTGACAGACACGCAGCGACAACACAGACCACAATGGTCGTGGGGTGATCGTCTCATCACGTTCCGAGATATTACGCAACACTACAGACTGGAAAGGCGAAAGTTCCCGCCACCGCATGACAAATTAAACAGACACGATGCCGTAAGCTATCGCTTACTACAAACCCACTCTTACCCCAGCCCGGTCGTCTTACGCCACTGCTACCCGCACTTACACATTACCGATCTATGTAAAGCATGCGGGCACAGAGCAACGCTGCGCCACATGCTCTGGGAATGCGCCGATAACAATGGTCGAGAAACGGCCGCCGTTCGCGATGCGCCTATGGCGGCTGCCAATACCAGGCAACAGGAAGCCTCGAGCTCACTCGTTCCCGCCGCCGTCCCGTCTGCGGGAGCCGCGGGGGACCTTCTCCGTCGGCGACGCCGCCGCTGGGAGGCGGCGCTCAGAAGCTCGGAGCTCAACGACCAGCTCTGGGCTGTCCGGCAGGCCGAAAATGCCGCCCGAGTTCAGGGACTCAGCGCCGCCATCTGAGGCCACCAAGACCAAGCTGCCGGCGAAGTTCTAATAAAGTTTCCTCTCTCTCTCTCTCTCTCGATTGGTAGTGTTATTTCCTAAACTACATGCATTTGCACGATAAGCGTGAACCATCGTGAACTTATTTACAGCGCAACACCAGAAAAAACACAGGACAGGGAAGGAGCAAAAGGGAAAGAAAAGACGGCACCGTCTTTTCTTTCTCTTTTGCTCCTTCCCTGTCCTGTGTTTTTTCTGGTGTTGCACTGTAAATACTATCACGCTGGATCCTGACCAACTGGCCCACCTTACTGTCTGAAGGATGAACCCACATGCTCTTGCAGCTGTGCCAATTTTTAAAGAAGTACTCCAGGAGAGCTTTGTCATCTTCAAGTGCTTCTTCCAAGTCCTGCAAGTGCTCTTGATATATATATATACACTTAGAGTTACTGTATATGCTAAGTTTAGCATATAGAGTAACTCTATCTACAGTATGTAGATATCTACGGTATCTACAGTATGTGCAAAAACCAGTTTCGTAATTATATCTTTAACATACTTCTTATCTAGGCTGTTTGACTTATGCTGCATCAGTTTGGTGTGTAAATAATTTAACACGTGCCACAAACACAACAAGATTCTATATTTGGGCAGAAGCTGCCTATTATGTTTATTTCATTTAAATCTTTGTCTATTACCACAATTTTGCACTTCTCATTTACAACAGGATGCAAACAAAGGAATGTCTCTAGGAAAAACTTCAATATTTCTGATGTCTCCCGCTGAACAAATGCATAACATACAAGCCTCCCATGGCTTGTTCCATCTTCACACAGAATCGTATGCAAGATATACCCTTCTTTATTAACTTTATATGTACCATCAAAGAACAACACTTTAGGGTATTTTTTTGTAACTTGGCCATATGCTCTGATTAAAGCAATATGTACAAGAGACCATTTTCTGTGTTCTTTTCAATATGAACCTTCCACCCAGAGTTTTCGTAAAACAATTCGTTGATTTTTTCTAACAGAATGGCTCCATGATGAGTTTGTCCTGAATTTTTTTAACTGTTCTGTGCTTCAAGTTTGTAATATCACGAGAAGGAATGTGTTTTCACGTTTTCCTCAGAATGGCATCCTTTAAGTCTTAAGGGCTCACATTACAAGAAATCAAGTCCTGAAGTAGCTCTTTTTCAGAAGCACTTAATGCACGATTATTATTTGTAAATTTGTAAATACTGCCAATCCCAAAGGGATCATAGCAGGAGGGCATATACAATAGTTGAATACAACATAACACAAATTGTGATACAATGGAAACATCAACTAATTATAAAAAAAGTGCAACTCATGAGCGATTAGTGGCACAATAATATAAAGAAAACAGGCTCACATAATAAAACCGTAGGCAAGGGAAGAAACAAAGGAAAAAAAGAGAAAAAAGAAAAAGCATTGTGAGACTATCGTGTAAGCATTTTTACACAGTGATGCTTTAGAGCGAGGCGACAAAGGCATACAGTGGGGTTTCTGGTATTTGAAAAGAAAAAAGTAAGAGAGACAATGCATGAAGAACTGTGACAGGTGTAGTTTCATACATCAATAAAAAAAACTGTCTGACAGGGTTCAAGGTACGCTTTCAAGTGCAGTCAAGAACTGTGTTAGTGATGTGCTTTCTATGATATGTAAGGGAAGGTTATTACATTTTTTTATGGTCAATGAAAAAAATGAATTTTTGAAACAGTCGGTATGGAAGGTGTATTCAGTGAGCATCTGCGTATGGTTATGTCTGGTAGAGCGGCTTTGTAATCTTGTTATGAAGTTTGTGGCATCAATATTTACTTTGTTATGAACTATTAAGTACATAAATTTCAGTCTAGCTATTCTGGCTCGGCGCTGAAGAGTATCTATAACAGCAGTTTCCATTAGCACCGTAGGGGATTCGTGTGGCCCATACTTATTAAAAATGAACTGTATTGCCTTTCTTTGTACACCTTCCAGTTTAGCGATGTCTTGCTTAGTAAAAGGAAACCATACTATGTTTCCGTACTCTAGTATCTGTCGGACAAAAGCCAACAGTTTGGTATCTATGGGGGCTAAACGGAGGCGGCGTCTGATGAAAAAGAGTCGTTTGAGCGCGGTCGCTGTTATGTGGCTTATGTGACTACTCCATCTAAGGTCCTCAGTTATTGTTAATCCCAAGTATTTATGTTCAGTGTTGGCGCTTAATTCCGTGTCGTTAATTTTATACGGGAATAATGATTTATTCCTTTTTCTCGACACTATTATTAGGGTGGATTTTTTTGCATTTAGTGTCATTTGCCAATGGGAGCACCATTTTGTTACTGTTTGTAAAGCGCGGTCAAGGGCTACATGATCTTCATGCATGTTGATTATATTATAGATAACGCAGTCATCTGCGAACAGTCTGATGTTGACATGTATATTAGCGGGTAGGTCGTTGATGAATACTAACAAAAGAACCGGAGACAAAACACAACCCTGGGGTACACCGGATATCACTTCGGCAGTATCAGACGACTGGCCGTCAATTTCAACAAACTGTAGACGATCTCTTAAATAATCAGTCATCCAATTAATTATGGGGCCGTTACCTAGCGTTAACTTGAGCTTATAAATTAGTTTATGATGAGTCACTCAGTCGAAGGCCTTTGAAATATCTAGTAGTATAAGGTCAATTTGTTTTCTGGAATCGATGCCCAGGGACAGGTCGTGAAAAAGTTCCAAAAGTTGTGTCACCGTAGACAATCCACGGCGAAAGCCATGTTGGAAGGGCGTTAGGTAGACTCAGCGTCAAGGAACGATGTTATGTGTTTGAAAATAACGTGTTAAAGTATTTTAGATGCTGCGCATGTTATTGAGATAGGCCTGAATTAGCTGGGTCATGCCTGTTTCCGGATTTGTGTACAGGAGTGATTCGAGCGGTCTTCCATTCTTTTGGAAGCCTGCCAGTTGTTAGCGATTTGTCAAAGATTAAGCATAAATACTTTGCACCCATTCTGCGTACTTCTTCAGAAATGTGTTGCGAATATTATCAGGCCCAGAGCCTTTCTTGGCATCTAAATTAAGCAAAAAATTAAGGATGCCTGACTCAGTGATTGTAATGGGTTCCATATGTCTCTTAGCACATGCCTCCATATGAGGTGTACTGCTATCATCGCGTGTGAAGACTGATTGAAAATATTTATTAAGAGCGTTCGCAGTAGCTAGGCTTTCGCTGGGGGAAGCTGTTATTATATTGTACCATACAAAATTCTCGGGATCTATTTTATGGTTGTGCATGTCCACTAAATTTACAACTTCATAATAGGGCTGTAGAGAAACCCGCAGCGCAAGCTTAAGTTCAACGTTGCAACCTGTACCATTGAAGCGTTGACTGGGCCGAATATTTTGTCCCTCGGATTTGGATACCCTGCGTGGCAACAGACAAACTTAACTCGAACATATGTAATGTCTGCTTTGTTTAAATCTTTCTCAATACACAGCGTGTTTTTATCTGATCTTTCAATACGCATCGGAAGGAACCCTTCACTTTTCCATCCTTCAAAGCTAGCTTTAAACTCCTTATAAGTGCTGAACTTGCTGCCTACAGAAAGAATTCCTCCACCTGTGCAAATATGGCTGTGTGACAATTTTGCTGATGTTCCTTTCTGTTTCTGTTCAGGGTCTTCACCATGAGGTGAGAAAGGGCTGGTGTCAGCCACACTGCAGCCCTTGCGCAGAACCACACCTTCTGACTGGGGGCTCACCATGGATATTACGCCGCAGGCGTCGGGTGGCCCACAGTCAGAAGCTGGACTCTGCTCTAAAGTAACAGAGCACAGTGGCACGGCAGTATACCCAGTCTTCTTCACTTTGTGCTGCATCCACACACCACACACAAGTGCAGGAGCACGCACAAGGCACTGTTTTACTTGAGCGACAACAGTCACAGCTGAAGCCCTGGTGCTTACCACTGCAGTTATTGGCAGTAAAGGGTGTTTATGAGCAGTGTCTGTTTCTGCGACCTTAGGTGTCACTGACATCGCACTGTGACATTGTATGGTAGCAGAAGCAGACTTCCATGCTACGTCCGGCCACATTTCCTTGCATGGAGATGCAGGGGCTGCAACAAGTGTAGGTTCTGTGGAAAGAGCTGGGAAATTGGTTACATTATTTCAATACTGCGCCGGCCCTTCTGACTGATCACCGCACTGGAATCGAAGCTTCTTGTGGTCCTTTCCCCTCTGGTGCTGCTGCTGTAATGCTTCATTGTGGCTTGCCTCAAGGTCCTTGCTTGCTTGCTTGCTTGCTTAATGGACGCACGTAGCAGGCACCCCAGCAGCTGGAACACAGAGGAGCACATTTATAGTTGAACCCCTCTATAACGGAAGCCCTGAAGAATAGCAATGAATAAATATAACGTCCACAATGAACGTTCATTGAGTACAAGGTGTTTGCTCTCTCTCAACAGCGAAGAGATCTTAAAAGCACTCCAACAATACATGTTAGTAATATGCGACTTTCCTAGACTCTTAAACTAGTTGAGAAAGTAGATGTAAAAAATTGCAGCGCTTCTTATTTCACAAGTCAGGCACTTGAACATTTGTCAAAAGGCATTAGTGCAACCATTGCTGTGTACATTGTTGAATAATAATGATAGCAAAATCACTTCTTTTTCTTCAATAGAATACTTTTTGCTAATGCTTCTGTTGGCAACTACGTCAGCACATGACATAATGCCACGCTGTGTTGGTAGCAGAAGACGAGAGCGAAGAAATGAATGGCAGCTGTGGCTGAGTAAACAGTACTCCGCTTCGAGTTCCTGCCTATCGTTTCCTCTCGCGACAGAATGGTGGAGGTGCTGGGTAATTACCAGCAAGTGCCATAATTTCGATAGATGTTCTGTAGACTGCCTAACTGCTTGCTGATGTGGTTCTGTGCATACGCATGCCAAGACCTCGCACAATTTGCTTACGTGCAGTGTTGTTTGGCATTTCAGCCTCAATGGAGCGACACCAGGCGCTGTTGATCTGGATGGCTTTGTGTGAGCTTAACTATAGCAACCTGATCGCATGGAAGGAGTTCTGCAATGTTGCCAACATCGGAAGTGCATGTCGCAGTGGAAAAATAAGAACTGTGTGAACTGGTTTCCAGATTTGGTAGGCAAATCAATAAGGCTGTGCTCCTTCTGCAATAGATGGCACAATACGTAATGAGCTGTGCACCAGGGTCTCGCTGGCTTGCCATATGTATATAAGAAAAGCGCAGCTGAGCAATTGAGGGCAATAAAATGGGTTTGTTGACATTTTTTCTCTTTTTCGAAGTTCTTGCGATCATCTTCTCATACTGTGAAAGTAGAAACGAATGTAGGCTGTTGCCACAGGCACGGCTCACATGAAAATGCCTCAAAAATCAGCATACACATTTGTATAATAGGCACATGCAACATGTATGCCCCACTAGAGGGATGATTTTGTTCTGTAGCACAATGAAGCTAAAGGGAGACTCAAACCTATTTTTATTTTGCTTCTGTTTTTTAATTGATAATTGGAATTTAGTTCCCGTGTCCTGGACGCGTACTCTGTCAACACTGAAAGTGTTATTTACGTATGTCGACAACTGCAGGCTGTGGTACCCACACTTCTTTTTGTAAGGACCTGCGATGCAGTGATTTGTGTCGTCTTGAGTTGTAATATATTGCCTGTACATCCTCCCGGGACTAGTGGTGTAGCTGCACTCACATTACTTACATACTCAAGCGATTTCTGTTACAAATAAATTTTCTAACTTTGGCGATTGTGTCACTGCTTATGTGAGCATGCATGAGGCACCGCAGCGGAGTACGTCACGTCACATAAGCTGTACAGACTGCAGAGAAACAAAACTATGGCTAACTAAGACAGTAAAATACATGTATACCTAGAGAGGAGCGGTATCGACACACTATAAAAATCTCAGCAGAACCAATTGGTTCACTGCACTTAGCAGCTTGGCAGTTAATGCAATTTTTCTCGCATTGCTCGGGTATGCCAGGCAGGGAACTTTGTTGGCTCAGTGTCCCTTGACAATGTCTCCTTTTGCGGCATGTTCCTCAGGACGTGTTCATTGTAGAGTGTTGTTCAATCTTTGCACATGCGTTTGAGCTCGAAATGTTTTTTGCAGGCAAAATCAGACGAATGAAGGACCTAATCGTTCATCCGGACTGCCCGCCTCCACTTGTCCAGAAGATCGCCGTCTTTTGTTGCACAAAACAAGGAAAACTTTTTTCTCACGTTTTATACCCCGGGGTGTATTTCAGCAGGATACAAAACGTTTTCTCCCAATTATGAACTACAGACTGCGGCGCATTCTTGCGAAACCATGCGTTAAATAACCGGGCAGCAACTGATGCTACCTATCAATGAAAACAAACAATTACAGCGAGAGCTTATCACACTCTCTTCAGAGTGCTCCGACGCAGTCTTCTTTACATTATCTTTTTGAACGTGGCGCCGCCTGCCTTGTTCTCGCATAGCAGATGCCCTTTCACGGAGAGAATGCTTGCTTGCCAGGCAGTGTTATGAGAGCTTGCACACCAGCTGTCAAACTCACCACAAAATTATCTGAACGAGTGCCACGTTGGCCAATAAGAGCTCTGTGAAGTACCGCATATGGTATACAACATGTTCAGAGATCACGCACAATGACTGTCAGTAGAAGCAACAGCTCACATTGATGCCGTCGACGTACGAAAGCGATGTTGCTGACGGCCAATTTTAATGTTTGGGAGAGGCATCTAAGGTTTTAACATTAATGATGCACCAGATGGCATACTTGATAACTTTTTGGTGCTCATAATTTATGGCTGATACATTCGAACTACAGCAGTTATTTCGTTAAGTGGCTAGATGCACCAGCCATATTTTGCAGAAGCGCCTTGTGGAGGTGTCTGACATACAAACTATACCGTTGAAATAACTAGCTAGGAAATGAATGAACTAGCATATCACCATAAGCAATTTCTTCACAAGAGCTTCAGGCGTGGATTTAAATCTTAACACTGAATAGCACGCCATGCGAAATTGCACGTCTACATCAGCTTCCTAAAGGACCAATGCACTCAAAGACTCGGTAGGTCATGTCTACAGTGTTAGAGCAAGCTTTTATATAGCGAGCCTTGACATATACTCATAGTGATAGACTATCAATTTACATCCCAAAGTCGAGTGGAGAATGTCTGCCTGAAATTTTGATTTGATTGAGTTGATTAATTTGATTGAATGATATGTGGGGTTTACCGTCTCAAAACCACCATAAGATTATGAAAGACGCCATAGTGGAGGGCTCCAGAAATTTCGACCACCTGGGGTTCTTCGACGTGCACCCAAATCTGAGCGCACGGGCCTACAACATTTCCGCCTCCATCAGAAATGCAGCCGCCGAAGCCGGGATTCAAACCCGCGACTTGTGGGTCATCAGCCGAGTACCTCAGCCACTAGACCACCGCGGCGGGGCTGTCTGAAATTCTTACTTGTGATTCTATGCAACCGTGTCTTTTGTTGCGACCCGTTACACTTAACAGGTGGCATCATGAAATGCTTTCGGTCAACACTAGACTTATTCTGGCATCAGAAGGTGCAACAGGCACCAATGGCATCCAAAAGCAACGTGATTCTAGGGTGAAAGGTATTTCACAGCTCAACGCGCATTGAAGGACAGAAGCATATCCGAAAAACAGATGCGCTGTACACCACCGATCCGTGCTTCTAAAGCAAAGTTGGTAATCGAGAGCGACTGTAGACAAACGAGGGCTGAGAGCAGTCCCACGTGGTCTAGCCAAAACCAACTCGGCGCCAGCCTCAGAAAGGTTTGAGGAAAGAGAAAGAGAGGAAGGGTGCTTTTAACCACATATATTGTGACTTAAGGAAGCTGCAGGGGTGTTCGCACACCTCTCCTACTGTGCGCAACGAAAACTGAGAATGACAAGAGTGAGGAAAGCCACAAAGCAAGTTTGGGTGAAGTTGTTGATGCTTTTAACATCGTTCGCACATTCTTAAGCACCCACGACTATGACAAAGCTATGCAAAGCGTACTAAGCGGTCAGCCATCAAACTCTTTCAAAGCAATGTCATTATATGAAACTGAACAAGCTCACCAACAACCTTAAATAAATTTTGGTTGCGCTGTGTAACTGCAAGATTTGCACATTTTTGAGTTCTCGCTGCAAAGAAATTGTGACAACGAACAGAGATAAAGGGGTTTGACTGTGCACTAGTTGCAATTGTTAAAAAAAAAGCTCAGAAATTTTTGTGCACAGACATGCGCGGTGTCTCACATATTATGTTACTAAATTCAGGTTTCTGAAGCGCTTGTGTGGGTTCCAGCTCACTCACAGGTAGCAGGCGACATCATCGCTGACTACTATGCCTTAGAAATGTTAACCTGAGCCGAGCAAGAACGGCAAGACCTACTGCACCCGGGTACCGGCCTTCAGAACATTACCCGGATACACCAGGGGGAATGGTGCAAACTGCCAGAACCGCACCCCAAGCTGATCAGGCAACAGCAGACGATCCCGCATTGAGCGCAGGCAGGATCACTTAAGCATTTACTAATCTTTTTTCCTTCCTTAAGTCAAACTTTTTATTTTACTTCATTTCGGCATTTGTTTTGCAAGAACTACTCATGTGAAACAACACTAATATTGTTTATCCATAACATTTCCTCTCTTTTAGACAAAGGCAGTATTATTCACTCTATTTATTTAGCTTTTGCTAAAGTTTCTGGCAAGGTGTCTCATCGCTTACTACTTCTCCAACTTAATTTTCATATCATTGACCCTAGCATCTTGAACTGGAGAAAATGTTCTCTAACTAACCATACTCAGTTTATAACTTGATGGTGTATCCGCTTGTTGTGAAGTAAAGTCGGGCGCCCCTCAAGGCTCTGTCCTCGGCTCATTATTATTTCTAGTTTACATGAATGACTCACCTACAGTAAATGATAGTCCCAGTAAACTATTTGCTGATGACAGTTTTATGCCATGAAATAACTGATTAGCATGATAACTCTATTCTTCAATCTGACTTAGATAACATATAAAGCAACTGCTCTCAATGGCTTATGTTCCTCAATCCCACTATGAATGCTGAATCCTGCTTTTATTGCATCCCCCTGACTCGACAAAATCTTTCGGCTATGCAATCAATACTATCAACCTCGAGTAGGTGACATGATATAAATACCTCTGAATTCAGATCGCCAATAACCTTTCTTAGCATGCACACATTGAACACATCACTAAAAATGCTAACAGATTTCTCTGCAGTGGCGTACCAATTCTTTCATGAGGGAGGGGGCAAGCCTACCGCACTCGTCACCCGATATATATATATATATATATATATATATATATATATATATATATATATATATATATATATATATATAAAGAGAGGAAAGGTTCTTATTTACATTCCATTGGTTCTGATAACTTCCCCAGTACATTCCTTGGCATTACTGTCTGTTAGATCTCATTAATATTGTGTTAAAACACGGAAGATTGAGCCCTTAGGTATACACTTCTTTCCCCTATTTCATTGAACGAGGGTCTCGTACTGGCAGACTTGGTGTGTTTAGGTTGTATAAGAGGGACAATTATTCAGTTGCCCGCTCATAATAAGTTCACGTGCTACGTGACGCCAAACATGCGAATAAGAGTGTTTTCACACTCGTCGCTCGGCTTATAGATGGCGCTGACTGTCACTCCTACTTCTGAATTCACATAGAAACCCCAAAAAAAGTGGATGGAGGGAAGGCCGCTGTGATAGCTCAGTGGTTAGAGCATCGAACGCGTTATTAGAAGGTCGTAGGTTCGATTCCTGCATACGGCTGGTTATTTTTCATTCACTTTCCTCTCTTCTTTCTTCTTATTTACATTCTATTGGTTCTAATACCTTCCCCTGCACATTCCTTGGCATTACTGTCCGTTAGATCTCATTAATACTGTGTTAAAACACGGAAAAACGAGCCCTTAGGTATACACCTCTTTCCCTTATTTCATTGAACGAGGGTCTCGTACTGGCAGACTTGGTGTGTTTAGGTTGTATAAGAGGGACAATTAATCAGCTACCCGCTCATAATAAGTTCACGTGCTACGTGACGCCAAACATGCGAATAAGAGTGTTTTCACACTCGTCGCTCGGCCTATAGATGGCGCTGACTGTCACTTCTACTTCTAAATTCACATATAAACCCCAAAAAAGTGGATGGAGGGAAGGCCGCTGTGATAGCTCAGTGGTTAGAGCATCGAACGCGTTATTCGAAGGTCGTAGGTTCGATTCCTGCTCACGGCTGGTTATTTTTTCATCCACTTTTCTTTATTCTTTCTTCTTATTTACATTCCATTGGAACAACTTCCCCTCTACATTCCTTGGCATTACTGTCTGTTAGATCTCATTAATATTGTCACGAGCTACAAAAGGTCTTCAACTAAGAAGAAATGAGCCGGCGGGGAGACGCACCGAAAACTGGCAATATGGCTGCTTCAATAATAAACAACTGGCCAGAGCACGCGCGGCCCCAGAACATCGTCTTCCATTCTCGCGGGCAGCCATGGCTTGCGCTCGCCGTAACTAGCGGCCAAGTGGCATTATTCCCCCTCTGAGAAAAAAAAGGCATCACTCTGATGCTCGGAAAGTACAAAGGCAAAGTCGGGGCGAACGAACAGAAAATACGCGCATACACAAAAACAGCGATATGGTTCATGCGCAGTCGCACTACCGCGTGAAGTACGGCTTCAGGCGCACCACGTGGACAATCTCTGAGGAGTGCCTTCGCCGTCGTGGTGAGAAGGTGCCGTCAGGGACTACCTCGTAGTTCACATCGCTCACGCGTCGCAAGACTTTGTATGGTCCGAAGTAGCGACTTAGCAGTTTTTCAGACAATCGCTTGCATCGAACTCGAGTCCACACCCAAACTTGATCGCCTGGATGGTATTCAACTTGTCGATGGCGAGCGTTGTAGCGGCAGGCGTCTGTACTCTGCTGGTGCGTAATGTGTAGGTGTGCTAACTGGCGTGCTTCTTCGGCGTACTGGGTAAGCTGCACAGCATCAGGAGTGATCAAAGCATCGCAATTGTGTGGAAGCATCGCATCCAGCATGGTCTGGACCTCACGTCCATAGACAAGACGGAGAAGCGTGAATCGAGTAGTTTCCTGGACGACAGTATTGTACGCGAATGTGACGTACGGTAGCACCTGGTCCCAGGCCTTATGCTGGACATCTACGTACATAGACAACATGTCTGCGATGGTCTTGTTGAGTCGCTCTGTCAAGCCGTTGCTCTGTGGATGGTATGCCGTGGTCTTGCGATGGCTCGTGTAGCTGAGCTTGAATACGTCATGAATGAGCTGGGCCGTGAATGCTGTTCCTCTGTCTGTGATTACGCACGACAGGGCGGGCGCCATGGCGAAGAACGATCTGGTGCATAAAGAATTGGGCGACGTCGGAAGCAGTAGCGCGTTGTAGTGTCTTTGTTTCGGCGTACTTCGTCAAATAGTCGGTGGCTACTACGACCCACTTGTCGCCGGCAGGTGATAGTGGAAAGGGCCCCAGTAAATCCATTCCTATTTAATCAAATGGCGTTCTGGGTGGTTCTATTGGTTGAAGAAGCCCCGCGGGCTTTAGTGGCGGGGATTTGCGGCGTTGACATTCCCGGCAGCTTTTCACGTATCGCTTAACTGATGCAGAAAGCTTAGGCCAGTAGTATGCTTGTCGAACTCGAGTGAGAGTTCGAGAGGAACCTAAGGGACCAGATGTGGGCTCATCGTGGCAGGCAAGAAGAATGTCGTCACGCATGTCTGTTGACACGACTAGAAGATAGGTTCTCTCATTGCCGTTGGAATTTTTCTTATACAGGACCCCATCTCGCAGACAGAACGATGACAGACTTCAAAAACTATATCGAGGTATGGACGAGTTGCGTCCTTCAAGGTTTTCGATAACTGCGGGAATTTCATCGTCCGCACGCTGTCGCGTAATCAGATCTGTTGTAGTAAGGGCCCCAAGGAAACCATCGTCATCCTCGGTGTCGTGGCCACAAACTTCGACAGGTGCACGGGATAATGAATCAGCATCTTCGTGCTTGCGGCCCGATTTGTAAGCGATCGTGAAATCGTATTCCTGCAGACGAAGACTCCATCGTGCCAGTCGCCCACACGGGTCCCGTAGGTTGGCTAACCAGCACAACGGATGATGGTCGGTCACTACCTTGAAGTGGCGTCCGTAAAGGTAAAGCCTAAATTTCATAGTGGCCCATACAACAGCGAGGCACTCTTTCTCGGACATGAAGTAGTTGACCTCGGCGCGGGAAAGAGTGCGGCTAGCGTACGCTATCACTCACTCTGTGCGCTCGTGTTGTTGTACGAGGACAGCACCAAGACCCACGTTGCTGGCGTCAGTATGAATTTTAGTATCAGCGTCTTGGTCAAAGCGAGCGAGGACTGGTGGTGTCTGCAAACGCTCCTGTAGTTCAGAGAAAGCTGCGTCCTGTTCTTCCTCCCAGACGAATGGAACATCTTCAAGAGTGAGTCTAGTGGGTGGTTCAGCAATTCTAAAAATTGCCTATAAAGCGGCGGTAGTACGCGCAGAGCCCCAGAAAGCGACGCACTGCCTTCTTATCACGTGGAACAGGAAACGAGGCCACGGCGGTACTTTTGTCAGGGTCTGGTCGAATACCACCCGCACTGACAACATGGCCGAGAAACTTAAGTTCCTTGTAACCGAAATGGCATTTTTCTGGCTTCAGTGTCAGGTTAGCAGAGCGGAGCACTTCCAGCACAGTCTGCAGACGCTTCAGGTGCTCCTCAAAGGTGGAAGAAAACACGACAACATCATCGAGGTAAACTAAGCACGTGTGCCACTTTAGACCGGTAAGAACAGTGTCCATCATTCTCTGGAATGTCGCTGGTGCAGAACACAGGCCGAAAGGAAGCACTTTGAATTCGTATAAGCCATCCGGTGTAACGAAGGCGGTTTTTTCACGATCTCGTTCATCAACTTCGATCTGCCAGTAGCCACTTTTCAAGTCTATCGATGAAAAATACTTGGCTCGCCGCAGTCTGTCGAGGGAATCGTCGATGCGAGGCAGCGGATAGACGTCTTTTTTAGTCACGCTGTTAAGTTTTCTGTAGTCCACGCAGAAGCGCAGTGATCCATCTTTTTTCTTCATGAGCACGACCGGAGATGACTAGGCACTTTTCGAAAGTAGGACAATGTCATCTTGCAACATCTCTTTGACTTGAGTATTTATAACGTCACGTTCCTTTAACGAAACGCGGTAAGGGTGTTGTTTTATGGGCGAGGCGTCGGTATACGTAATTATTCGATGTTTGGCGATCGGTGTCTGACGAACCTTCTTGGTGGACGCGAAGCACTCTTTAAATTGATATAGCAGTTCACGTAGCTCGGTCTGGTGTTGTTCCGAGAGGGTCGAGTTGACATCGACTTTTCCAAGTAGTGAAGTCACGTCGCTTGGTGTCGGTCGAAGCCCGTCGTTGGCTGATGTAGATGCGAAGCATTCAGAAACGTCTGCGATAGGGTAGGCGAAAGCGATGGCGGTGTCACGAAATAGGTTCCGGTACTCGTTACTAAAATTAGTCACAAGTAGGGCAGAATGTCCGTCATAAAGCGTGACGAGGCTGCGTGCAGCGCAGATACCTAGCGCGAACAAAAGCGTCAAGTTGCCTTCGGCGACAACCTCACCATCCCGTAACTTGTCAGACACCACATCAACTAGGACGCTTAAACGCGGAGGCAACGTGATGCTGTCAGCAGAAATGCGAAGCGTGCTGTCACGGATGTCGTCAGGTATGTCGGAGAATCCAGCTGTCGAAAACGTCACGGTACGCTCTCAAAGATCGATAATAGCGCCGTGCTCCCGCAAAAAGTCGACTCCGAGGATTAGGTCTCGGGAACAGTCACGAAGTACGAGGAAGCTGGCGAGAAACGTACGTCCCCGAATGCTCACTCTGATAGTGCACATGCCGATTGGGGTGACTACGTGCCCGCCGGCAGTACGAATTTGTGCTTCGTACCAAGGCGTTACAACTTTCTTTATGTGCGCTGCTAGTTTCCCGCTTATGATCGAGTAGTCCGCACCTGTGTCCAATAACGCACTAACGTCGTGGTGACCGTCGACTACCACATGTATATCCAGAGAAAATCTGCTTCTGGCTTTCGTCGCTGTCGTCGGGGAATCGCTCCGTGTTCGCGCTTGCGTCGGTGGGAGGCCTTGCTTGCGTCGAGTGTCAGCGGCCTCACTCCCGAAGGTCGCTGTCGTTAGTTTTCCCGCCTAGGGCTTGGCGAGCGCGCCGGCGCCACTCCTGGGAGGCTCCGAAAATTCGGAGAAGATCGCCTTGGGGATGGGGACCGTGACTGCCGCCGCAGTGGCATGCGCTGCTGTGAGAGGTAATCTTGAATAGCTCTCGGTCTTTCACCAAATCTCGGCCGTGGTGCGTCGACGGCAAAACCCTGTAGTCCGAGCCGACGGTAGGGACATTCCCGGTACACATGTCCAGCTTCACCACAGTGGCAACACAGTGGCCGTCTGTCTGGTGTGCGCCATACGTCGGATTTTCTGGGAAGTGGCTGCCGATTTTCTAAGTGCTGAATTGGCTGCAGCGAAGGAAGTGCATCCTGATGCATAGGATTAACGAAGCGCGGTGAAGCCGGAATATATCGGCTTACAGCTTCCGCGTATGATGCACGGTGTGGCTACGCCGGGACAGGTGGGACATAGCTGGAAGGCGGAACTTGGAAAGCCTGTCATACTTCGTTTCTGACAAGGCTGCAAATAGACCCTGCAGTAGGTTGGGGCTGGCACTGAATCTTTTGTAGTTCGTCGCGCACCACCGATCGAATGAGATCGCAAAGAGACTCGATGCTGATGTTGCCTGCCACACCTCCGCTCTGACCTATTGAAGAAGCGGCACTCACTTGCCGGTCGTACACAGTAGAGCGCTGCTGCAGCACTTGCTCCATGGTTGTGGCTTCGGTCAAATATTCCGCCACGGTCTTTGGGGGACAGAGAATGAGGCCAGCGAAAAGCTGCTCCTTCACTCCTCGCATTAAATGACGGACCTTCTTTTCTTCTGCCATGTCGGGGTCAGCTCGACGAAAGAGGCTCGTCATGTCCTCGACGTACATCATGACGCTTTCATTCGGCATTTGGAGGCGCGACTGAATCTCTCGCTCGGCTCGTTCGCGGCGATCAGGATTGGCTCAACTTGCCAGCAGGTATCGCCGAAAGACGCTCCACGAGGGAAAAGGCTCACGGTTTTCGTACCAAGTACGAGCGCCGTCCTCCAAACTGAAATACACGTTCCTGATTTTGTCAAAGTCGGTCCAACCATTGTAATCCGAAACACGTTCGAACTGGGCCAGCCAGTCTTCGACATCCTCCAAGACGGAACCGTGGAACACCTTCGGCACACGTAGCTTCCACAGCGTATGATGCGTGGTCGCACCGCTTTCCTGCGCGTTGGAGGCTGCAGCGCCTTCCATAGCGTTCGGGGTGTGACAGACGTCATCTCAGGAAGGGGTCCACGCTCAGGAGGTAGTCCTCGGAGTCTTCGGCTTGAGCGGTGGACAGGTGTTGTCACTGCAGGTACAGGGCTACCCGGAGGCGTTTGGAACATCGGCTGCGGGTTACCCAGCAGCCCCACCAGTTGTCACGAGCTCCAAAAGGTCTTCAACTAGGAAGAACTGAGCCGGCGAGGAGACGCACTAAAAACTGGCTAGATGGCTGCTTCAATAATAAACAACTGGCCAGAGCACGCGCTGCCCCAGAACATAGTCTTCCATTCTCGCGGGCAGCCATGGCTTGCGCTCGCCGTAACTAGCGGCCAAGTGGCAACATTGTGTTAAAACACGGAAAAACGAGCCCTTAGGTATACACTTCTTTCCCTTATTTCATTGAAAGAGGGTCTCGTACTGGCAGACTTGGTGTGTTTAGGTTGTATAAGAGGCACAATTAATCAGCTGCCCGCTCATAATAAGTTCACGTGCTACGTGACGCCAAACATGCGAATAAGAGTGTTTTCACAGTCGTCGCTCGGCCTATAGAAGGCGCTGACTGTAACTCCTACTTCTAAATTCCCATATAAACCCAAAAAAAGTGGATGGAGGGAAGGCCGCTATGATAGCTCAGTGGTTAGAGCATCGAACGCGTTATTCGAAGGTAGTAGGTTCGATTCCTGCTCACGGCTGGTTATTTTTTCATCCACTTTTCTTTCTTCTTTCTTCTTATTTACAATCCAATGGTTCTAATAACTTCCCCTGTACATTCCTTGGCATTACTGTCTGTTAGATATCATTATTATTGTGTTAAAACACGGAAAAACGAGCCCTTAGGTGTAAACTTTTTCCCTTATTTCATTGAACGAGGGTCTCGTACTGGCAGACTTGGTGTGTTTAGGTTGTATAAAAGGGACAATTAATCAGCTGCCCGCTCATAATAAGTTCACGTGCTACGTGACGCCAAACATGCGAATAAGAGTGTTTTCACACTCGTCGCTCGGCTTATAGATGGCGCTGACTGTCACTCCTACTTCAAAATTCACATATAAACCCAAAATGTGGATGGAGGGAAGGCCGCTGTGATAGCTCAGTTGTTAGAGCATCGAACGCGTTATTCGAAGGTCGTAGGTTCGATTCCTCCTCACGGCTGGTTATTTTTCATCCACTTTTTTTCTTCTTTCTTCTTATTTACATTCCATTGGTTCTAATAACTTCCCCTGTACATTCCTTGGCATTACTGTCTGTTAGATCTCATTAATATTGCGTTAAAACACGGAAAAACGAGCCCTTAGGTATATACTTCTTTCCCTTATTTCATTGAACGAGGGTCTCGTACTGGCAGACTTGGTGTGTTTAGGTTGTATAAGAGGGACAATTAATCAGCTGCCCGCTCATAACAAGTTCACGTGCTACGTGACGCCAAAGATGCGAATAAGAGTGTTTTCGCACTCATCACTCGGCTTATAGATGGCGCTGACTGACGTCAAGGCTGTCAAGGTGGATGGACGTGTTTTTTGAGCGCTCCGGATCGACTGCGCAGATAAGTGTTTTTGCATGTTTTGAGCTAGTCTTCATAATTATAAGGCAGCGGTTGAAATCTTCGTAGTACTCATTTTATGGTACGGCTTTTTCGGGGGCCAGACACCAGGTATTTATTAGTTAGTGCGGGTGTGTGTGTTTGAAATTTTTTTGTTTTTTTTGCCACCCCGTGGGGGAGGTGCGCGTACATTGAACACGCAAAATTTTGTAGTAGAGCTTAGACTTTCCTTTTTTTTTCTTCGAAGTGCAGGGCTCGAGTTTAGTAATTATTGAGTATAGGGACAATTGGTGTCAGAAAGGTATGGTTAAAAAGACCGTAAAGTGTTCAGGATGTGGAGTGGGTTTGAAAGTGGACCCAAGCGTAGAAGCGGATGGAGAAGAGGCTGGCGCGAAGTGTAGGCAATGTGAGGTCGAGGAAAAATGGAGAAAATGATGGTTGCCCAGAGTGAACTGCTGAGGAGAATCGCCGAGCTCAAGACTGCGGTGGCGACAGAGCAAGAAAAAACGAGGGCAATGGGAGAAAGACTGAAGTCCGCCGAGGAAGCGCTAGCGAAGCTGAACAATGAAGCGACCTACCGAGAGAACAGTAAGGAACCGGCAACGAGAACGGTGGAGAAGGAAAAGCAAGCAAGCTTGGAAAAAACAGGTTTAGCCGGTTCAACTGTCGCAAGGCCCAGCTTCAGCAAGGTAGTGGTGAGGCAGGAATAGAACAAAACAGCCGGCGTCACAGGTGCAAGTAGCCCCCAGGTGCAGAACGCTCCAGCTGAAAAGTCACAGCATGTGATAATAGCCGGGGACTCGAATTTAAATCGATGCACAGAAGCCATCAAAGAGAGGGTAAGAGGTGACAAGAGGGTTGCGGTAGGGGTGTTCCCAGGACGCAAGCTGGAAGCAGTCATGAGGCAAGCGAGCGCAAAGCTCAAAACGACAGCTGATAGACGAAACCTCGTGATAATTTCAGGCGGTTTAAACGATGTCCTCAATGAAGATGCAGAAGGACTAGCAGCCACACTGGCGAAAGGCGTCGATGACATGCGCGCCACTTCTCCTAAGGTACAGGTAGTTATATGCACGATACCGGAGGTACCGGTGCGTGATAGCAACCTGCAAAGAGCGGTGGTCAACGCAAACCATGAGATATGGCGGATGAGTCGAGAGAAAGGCTTTGAGGTGGTGGAAATAAACAGAGAGGTGCAAGGTGGGGGGGTTTTCAACGAGACAGAATTCACTTCGATGGGCGGCTAGGTAATGAGGTGCGTTGGCGACTTGCAGGACGCGCAGTAGCTTTTTTGGGGGGCAAGCGAACCCTTCGGGGTGCAGGATAGCTAGTAACGAGGAAAACAACCAGGGAGACTTTTCGACAGCTGGTATGGACAGATGCGATTCCAAAGTGGCACAAATATCTAAGATAGGTAGAGTCCGGGGCATAAATAGACGTAGCCACGAGCGCCGAGCCAATTCAGACATAGGGTATATAAACATGCAGGGTGGTAGGAACAGGCTGAAGTGAGAAGAGATAGAAGAACAGCTAAGGGAAGAGAGGCCGATGGTATACTGTTTTGTAGAAACACATCTCAGGGACATGGAACAACCTCCGAACAATCCGGACTACGCGTGGGAATATTGTAACAGAACAGAAGGCAGCAGAAAGGGGGGTGGTATTGGGGCATTCATTCATAAAAGTACAGACTGGCAAAGGGTCAAGCAGGAGTGCAAGGAACATTTATGGCTAAAAGGGAAAGTGGCAGGTCAAATGACACTCCTTGGTTTCGTGTACTTGTGGACGGGAGCAAAGGTCAGAGAGGAAAACCAGGCAATGGTAGAGTGTATATCAAAGGACATTCAGGAGTTAGGAAGAGAGTGCGAGATAATTATACTAGGAGACATGAATGCGCACATAGAAGATATAGATGGGTATACCGACCCGACAAGCAAAATGATCATGGATATGTGTGAAAGGCTTGATTTGATCATTTGCAACAGTACCGAGAAGTGTGAAGGGCAAATAACATGGGAGGTAGGAAGGCTTCAGTCGACGATAGATTATGCACTGATGTCACATAGGATGTATAAGCTCAGGGGAATGCACATAGATGAAGGTGGCTCCAGAAGTCTGGGTAGCGATCACAAACGTATCAAGCTAAGTTTTGGAAGAGCAGTGAAAGTGGGAAGGAGACAAGATGAGCAACTACAGGAAAATTTTTATCCAGAAAGGCAAATTGAAATAGCCACTAAACAAATTGAGAAAGTAATCACGGAGGATAACAAGACAGTGTGGACATACACGAATCTAATTAGACTCTTTGAGCTAGAGCTTGTTAAGACGCGTGATAAATCACCCCGGAAAAGAAGACACAAACCCAAAGGTTGGTGGGATGAGGAAGTTAAGAGAGCCATAGCAAAACGTCAGAAAGCCTCTAGGGAACACAGACATGCTAAGCAGCGGGGTGAACCGACAGATGATGTTGAAAGAAAATGGGCAACCTTTCTAAGCTGTAGAAGGGATGCATCCCTTCTGATCAATGAAAAGATTAGAAGGAAGGGAGCTCAGTGGCTGGCAGAAGTACATAAAAAAGATAGAAAGGCAGCTGCGAAATTTTGGAACCATTTACACTCCCTAAGTAATGAGAAGAGCCTAGAGCAGAGTTTTATAACTACAGGCCAAGGCGCTAGGCTAGAAGGGGACGAAGCTATTGAATATATAAGAACAAGGGTGACAGAAAAATTTCAACAAAGAAGTACTTTATGCACCACAATAGACAAGGACGAATCAAGTGGTGCAATGGCTCCATTTTCACAACAAGAGTGGGAAAGGGCTGAGAAAAGGGTTCCTAGTAGTACATTAACAGGCCCAGATGGCATTCGAATTAGGCTGATAAAGACATTAGGTCCGAAGTCTAAGCAGGCTTTGAGAGAGGCAGTGAGCACAATAATAATCGATAGTGACGTTCCCGATGAATGGAAACTTAGCAGGATGAGCATGATCTATAAAGGAAAGGGGGACAAAGCTGACATAAACAACTACCGTCCTATAACAGTGACATCAGTGGTCTACAGGCTGCCGATGCAAATTTTAAAGGAAAGACTGCAGGCGTGGATAGAGGATGAGGGGGTGCTGGGGGAACTGCAGAATGGGTTTCGGAAACACAGGAGGTTGGAAGACAATCTGTTCTCACTGACGCAGTGCATCGAAATAGCAGAAAAGGAACACAGGCCCCTGTGGCTAGCATTTTTGGATATCAAGGGAGCGTACGATAGCGTGGTTCAAGAGGAATTGTGGGGAATACTGGACACACTAGGCGTGGAACATGTAGTCACTAATCTTTTAAAGGGTATCTATAAAGGTAACAAGGTAGTTATAAAGTGGGAAAAACAGGTATCCAAGCCTTCAGGGGTAAAACGGGGGCTTTGGCAGGGGTGCCCCCTGTCCCCCCTATTATTCATGATGTACCTACAAGGATAAGAGGCAAATATAGAGGGAAGTGGACTGGGCTTCAACCTCTCTTTAGTCAAACAAGGAAAACTTATTGATCAGGCACTACCAGCATTAATGTACGCAGATGATATAGTGCTAATGGCCAACAACAAGGAAGATTTGCAGAGATTGATGGACATCTGTGGTAATGAGGGAGATAGGTTAGATTTAAGATTCAGTAAGGAAAAATCAGCAGTCATGATTTTCAATGACAACGAAGGTAGTGAGCCTAGAACATAGGAGGTCACGCTAGAGATAACAGATAAATACAAATATCTGGGCGTATAGATAAGCAATGGGACCGAGTATCTGAGGGAACACGAAATATACGTGACGACTAAAGGTAACAGGAATGCAGCAGTCATGAAAAATAGGGCACTGTGGAATTACAATAGGTACGATGTTGTGAGAGGAATATGGAAAGGGGTCATGGTTCCTGGGCTGACGTTCGGCAATGCGGTCTTGTGCAAGAAATCAGAAGTTCAAGCAAGATTAGAAATTAAGCAACGTGGAATAGGTAGGCTTGCTTTAGGAGCTCACGGGAATACACCAAATCAGGGAGTACAAGGTGATATGAGATGGACATCATTTGAGGGCAGGGAAGCTAGCAGCAAGATAAAATTTGAGAAACGATTGAGAGAAATGGGGGAAGAGCGTTGGGCTAGGAAGGTTTTCAGCTACTTGTACATGAAGAATGTCGATACAAAATGGAGGAAGCAAACCAGGAAGTTGACTGGTAAATACTTAGAAAACAGCAGGTGGCCAAACCAAAAAGAACTATCGGTTAAGAAGAAAGTGAAGGAAACGGAGACTGACATGTGGAGAATGGGCATGATTAAGAAGTCCGCACTAGAGATCTATCGAACTTTTAAGCAGGAAATTGCCAAGGAAAGGATCTATGATAATACTCGGGGTAGTTCTGTACTCTTTGAGGCCAGGACGGGAGTACTGCGAACCAAGACATATCGGGCCAAATACGAAGGGGTAGACACAGTATGCAGTGCGTGTGGAGAGGAAGAAGAAACTAACGAACACTTGATAATGTGCTGTAAAGGGCTTCACCCTATAGTTCAGGATGATGGCGCAGAGTTCTTCAAAGCACTGGGGTTTAGGGACCGGGAGGGCAAAATAAACTTTAAGCGGGTAGACTTAACCAGAAGGAGGTTATCTGATTGGTGGCTAAAGTCAAGACACGAGTGAAAATTAAACCCTTCACTGCAAAGTACGAATCCTCAAACTCACTTTTTAAGGAAAAAAATATAGTTTTTGGTTCATTAGGTGTTACGGTTTGGTGGCGCTAGCCACCGCCCGATCTAAAGGGTACAGCCATATCCATCATTCCATCCATCCATCCATCCTACTTCTAAATTCACATATAAACCCCAAAAAAGAGGATGGAGGGAAGGCCGCTGTGGTAGCTCAGTGATTAGAGCATCGAAAGCGTTATTCAAAGGTCGTAGGTTCGATTCCTGCTCATGGCTGGTTATTTTTTCATCGACTTTTCTTTCTTCTTTCTTCTTATTTACATTCCATTGGTTCTAATGACTTCCCTTGTACATTCCTTGGCATACTGTCTGTTAGATCTCAATAATATTGTGTTAAAACACGGAAAAACGAGCCTTTAGCTATACACTTCTTTCCCTTATTTCATTGAACGAAGGTCTCGTACTGGCAGACTTGGTGTGTTTAGGTTATATAAGAGGGACAATTAATCAGCTGCCCGCTCATAATAAGTTCACGTGCTACGTGACGCCAAACATGCGAATAAGAGTGTTCTCACACTCCTCGCTCGGCTTATAGATGGCGCTGACTGTCACTCCCACTTCTAAATTCACATATAAACCCCAAAAAAGTGTATGGAGGGAAGGCCGCTGTGATAGCTCAGTGGTTAGAGCATCGAACGCGTTATTTGAAGGTAGTAGGTTCGATTCCTGCTCACGGCTGGTTATTTTTTCATCCACTTTTCTTTCTTCCTATTTACATTCCAAATGTTCTAATAACTTCCCCTGTACACTCCTTGGCATGACTGTCTGTTAGATCTCAATTTTATTGTGTTAAAACACGGAAAAACGAGCCCTTAGGTATACACTTCTTTCCCTTATTTCATTGAACGAGGGTCTCGTACTGGCAGACTTGGTGTGTTTAGGTTGTATAAGAGGGACAATTAATCAGCTGCCCGCTCATAATAGGTTCACGTGCTACGTGATGCCAAACATGCGAATAAGAGTGTTTTCACACTCGTCGCTCGTCTTATAGATGGCGCTGACTGTCACTCCTACTTCTAAATTCACATATAAACTATAAAAAAGTGGATGGAGGGAAGGCCGCTGTGATAGCTCAGTGATTAGAGCATCGAAAGCGTTATTCGAAGGTCGTAGGTTCGATTCCTGCTCATGGCTGGTTATTTTTTCATCGACTTTTCTTTCTTCTTTCTTCTTATTTACATTCCATTGGTTCTAATGACTTCCCTTGTACATTCCTTGGCATACTGTCTGTTAGATCTCAATAATATTGTGTTAAAACACGGAAAAACGAGCCTTTAGCTATACACTTCTTTCCCCTATTTCATTGAACGAAGGTCTCGTACTGGCAGACTTGGTGTGTTTAGGTTATATAAGAGGGACAATTAATCAGCTGCCCGCTCATAATAAGTTCACATGCTACGTGACGCCAAACATGCGAATAAGAGTGTTTTCACACTCCTCGCTCGGCTTATAGATGGCGCTGACTGTCACTCCCACTTCTAAATTCACATATAAACCCCAAAAAAGTGTATGGAGGGAAGGCCGCTGTGATAGCTCAGTGGTTAGAGCATCGAACGCGTTATTTGAAGGTAGTAGGTTCGATTCCTGCTCACGGCTGGTTATTTTTTCATCCACTTTTCTTTCTTCCTATTTACATTCCACATGTTCTAATAACTTCCCCTGTACACTCCTTGGCATGACTGTCTGTTAGATCTCAATTTTATTGTGTTAAAACACGGAAAAACGAGCCCTTAGGTATACACTTCTTTCCCTTATTTCATTGAACGAGGGTCTCGTACTGGCAGACTTGGTGTGTTTAGGTTGTATAAGAGGGACAATTAATCAGCTGCCCGCTCATAATAGGTTCACGTGCTACGTGATGCCAAACATGCGAATAAGAGTGTTTTCACACTCGTCGCTCGTCTTATAGATGGCGCTGACTGTCACTCCTACTTCTAAATTCACATATAAACTAAAAAAAGTGGATGGAGGGAAGGCCGCTGTGATAGCTCAGTGGTTAGAGCATCGAACGCGTTATTCGAAGGTCGTAGGTTCGATTCCTGCTCACGGCGGGTTATTTTTTCATCCACTTTTCTTTCTTCTTTCTTCTTATATACATTCCATTGGTTCTCATAACTTCCCCTGTAAAATCCCTGGCATTACTGTCTGTTAGATCTCATTATTATTGTGTTAAAACACGGTAAAACGAGCCCTTAGGTATACACTTCTTTCCCTTATTTCATTGAACGAGGGTCTCGTACTGGCAGACTTGGTGTGTTTAGGTTGTATAAGAGGGACAATTAATCTGCTGCCCGCTCATAATAAGTTCACGTGCGACGTGACGCCAAACATGCGAATAAGAGTGTTTTCACACTCGTCGCTCGGCTTATAGATGGCGCTGACTGTCACTCCTACTTCTAAATTCACATATAAACCCAAAAAAAGTGGATGGAGGGAAGGCCGCTGTGATAGCTCAGTGGTTAGAGCACCGAACGCGTTATTCGAAGGTCGTAGGTTTGATTCCTGCTCACGGCTGGTTATTTTTTCATCCACTTTTCTTTCTTCTTTCTTCTTATTTACATTCCCTTGGTTCTAATAACTTCCCCTGTACATTCCTTGGCATTACTGTCTGGTAGATCTCATTAGTATTGTGTTAAAACACGAAAAAACAAGCCCTTAGGTATACACTTGTTTCCCTTATTTCATTGAACGAGGGTCTCGTACTGGCAGACTTGGTGTGTTTAGGTTGTATAAGAGGGACAATTATTCTGCTGCCCGCTCATAATAAGTTCACGTGCGACGTGACGCCAAACATGCGAATAAGAGTGTTTTCACACTCGTCGCTCGGCTTATAGATGGCGCTGACTGTCACTCCTACTTCTAAATTCACATATAAACCCAAAAAAAAGTGGATGGAGGGAAGGCCGCTGTGATAGCTCAGTGATTAGAGCATCGAACGCGTTATTCGAAGGTCGTAGGTTCGATTCCTGCTCACGGCTGGTTATTTTTTCATCCACGTTTCTTTCTTCTTTCTTCTTATATACATTCCATTGGTTCTGATAACTTCCCCTGTACAATCTTTGGCATTACTGTCTGTTAGATCTCATTAATATTGTGTTAAAACACGGAAAAACGAGCCCTTAGGTATACACTTCTTTCCCTTATTTCATTGAACGAAGGTCTCGTACTGGCAGACTTGGTGTGTTTAGGTTATATAAGAGGGACAATTAATCAGCTGCCCGCTCATAATAAGTTCACGTGCTACGTGACGCCAAACATGCGAATAAGAGTGTTTTCACACTCCTCGCTCGGCTTATAGATGGCGCTGACTGTCACTCCCACATCTAAATTCACATATAAACCCCAAAAAAGTGTATGGAGGGAAGGCCGCTGTGATAGCTCAGTGGTTAGAGCATCGAACGCGTTATTTGAAGGTAGTAGGTTCGATTCCTGCTCACGGCTGGTTATTTTTTCATCCACTTTTCTTTATTCCTATTTACATTCCAAATGTTCTAATAACTTCCCCTGTACACTCCTTGGCATGACTGTCTGTTAGATCTCAATTTTATTGTGTTAAAACACGGAAAAACGAGCCCTTAGGTATACACTTCTTTCCCTTATTTCATTGAACGAGGGTCTCGTACTGGCAGACTTGGTGTGTTTAGGTTGTATAAGAGGGACAATTAATCAGCTGCCCGCTCATAATAGGTTCACGTGCTACGTGATGCCAAACATGCGAATAAGAGTGTTTTCACACTCGTCGCTCGTCTTATAGATGGCGCTGACTGTCACTCCTACTTCTAAATTCACATATAAACTAAAAAAAAGTGGATGGAGGGAAGGCCGCTGTGATAGCTCAGTGGTTAGAGCATCGAACGCGTTATTCGAAGGTCGTAGGTTCGATTCCTGCTCACGGCGGGTTATTTTTTCATCCACTTTTCTTTCTTCTTTCTTCTTATATACATTCTATTGGTTCTGATAACTTCCCCTGTAAAATCCCTGGCATTACTGTCTGTTAGATCTCATTATTATTGTGTTAAAACACGGAAAAACGAGCCCTTAGGTATACACTTCTTTCCCTTATTTCATTGAACGAGGGTCTCGTACTGGCAGACTTGGTGTGTTTAGGTTGTATAAGAGGGACAATTAATCTGCTGCCCGCTCATAATAAGTTCACGTGCGACGTGACGCCAAACATGCGAATAAGAGTGTTTTCACACTCGTCGCTCGGCTTATAGATGGCGCTGACTGTCACTCCTACTTCTAAATTCACATATAAACCCAAAAAAAAGTGGATGGAGGGAAGGCCGCTGTGATAGCTCAGTGGTTAGAGCCCCGAACGTGTTATTCGAAGGTCGTAGGTTTGATTCCTGCTCACGGCTGGTTATTTTTTCATCCACTTTTCTTTCTTCTTTCTTCTTATTTACATTACCTTGGTTCTAATAACTTCCCCTGTACATTCCTTGGCATTACTGTCTGGTAGATCTCATTAGTATTGTGTTAAAACACGGAAAAACAAGCCCTTAGGTATACACTTGTTTCCCTTATTTCATTGAACGAGGGTCTCGTACTGGCAGACTTGGTGTGTTTAGGTTGTGTAAGAGGGACAATTATTCTGCTGCCCGCTCATAATAAGTTCACGTGCGACGTGACGCCAAACATGCGAATAAGAGTGTTTTCACACTCGTCGCTCGGCTTATAGATGGCGCTGACTGTCACTCCTACTTCTAAATTCACATATAAACCCAAAAAAAAGTGGATGGAGGGAAGCCCGCTGTGATAGCTCAGTGATTAGAGCATCGAACGCGTTATTCGAAGGTCGTAGGTTCGATTCCTACTCACGGCTGGTTATTTTTTCATCCACGTTTCTTTCTTCTTTCTTCTTATATACATTCCATTGGTTCTGATAACTTCCCCTGTACAATCCTTGGCATTACTGTCTGTTAGATCTCATTAATATTGTGTTAAAACACGGAAAAACGAGCCCTTAGGTATACACTTCTTTCCCTTATTTCATTGAACGAAGGTCTCGTACTGACAGACTTGGTGTGTTTAGGTTATATAAGAGGGACAATTAATCAGCTGCCCGCTCATAATAAGTTCACGTGCTACGTGACGCCAAACATGCGAATAAGAGTATTTCACACTCCTCGCTCGGCTTATAGATGGCGCTGACTGTCACTCCCACTTCTAAATTCACATATAAACCCCAAAAAAGTGTATGGAGGGAAGGCCGCTGTGATAGCTCAGTGGTTAGAGCATCGAACGCGTTATTTGAAGGTAGTAGGTTCGATTCCTGCTCACGGCTGGTTATTTTTTCATCCACTTTTCTTTCTTCCTATTTACATTCCAAATGTTCTAATAACTTCCCCTGTACACTCCTTGGCATGACTGTCTGTTAGATCTCAATTTTATTGTGTTAAACACGGAAAAACGAGCCCTTAGGTATACACTTCTTTCCCTTATTTCATTGAACGAGGGTCTCGTACTGGCAGACCTGGTGTGTTTAGGTTGTATAAGAGGGACAATTAATCAGCTGCCCGCTCATAATAGGTTCACGTGCTACGTGATGCCAAACATGCGAATAAGAGTGTTTTCACACTCGTCGCTCGTCTTATAGATGGCGCTGACTGTCACTCCTACTTCTAAATTCACATATAAACTAAAAAAAGTGGATGGAGGGAAGGCCGCTGTGATAGCTCAGTGGTTAGAGCATCGAACGCGTTATTCGAAGGTCGTAGGTTCGATTCCTGCTCACGGCGGGTTATTTTTTCATCCACTTTTCTTTCTTCTTTCTTCCTATATACATTCCATTGGTTCTGATAATTCCCCTGTAAAATCCCTGGCATTACTGTCTGTTAGATCTCATTAATATTGTGTTAAAACACGGAAAAACGAGCCCTTAGGTATACACTTCTTTCCCTTATTTCATTGAACGAGGGTCTCGTACTGGCAGACTTGGTGTGTTTAGGTTATATAAGAGGGACAATTAATCAGCTGCCCGCTCATAATAAGTTCACGTGCTACGTGACGCCAAACATGCGAATAAGAGTGTTTTCACACTCCTCGCTCGGCTTATAGATGGCGCTGACTGTCACTCCCACTTCTAAATTCACATATAAACCCCAAAAAAGTGTATGGAGGGAAGGCCGCTGTGATAGCTCAGTGGTTAGAGCATCGAACGCGTTATTTGAAGGTAGTAGGTTCGATTCCTGCTCACGGCTGGTTATTTTTTCATCCACTTTTCTTTCTTCCTATTTACATTCCAAATGTTCTAATAACTTCCCCTGTACATTCCTTGGCATTACTGTCTGTTAGATATCATTATTATTGTGTTAAAACACGGAAAAACGAGCCCTTAGGTGTACACTTTTTCCCTTATTTCATTGAACGAGGGTCTCGTACTGGCAGACTTGGTGTGTTTAGGTTGTATAAGAGGGACAATTAATCTGCTGCCCACTCATAATAAGTTCGCGTGCGACGTGACGCCAAACATGCGAATAAGAGTGTTTTCACACTCGTCGCTCGGCTTATAGATGGCGCTGACTGTCACTCCTACTTCTAAATTCACATATAAACCCAAAAAAAAAGTGGATGGAGGGAAGGCCGCTGTGATAGCTCAGTGGTTAGAGCACCGAACGCGTTATTCGAAGGTCGTAGGTTTGATTCCTGCTCACGGCTGGTTATTTTTTCATCCACTTTTCTTTCTTCTTTCTTCTTATTTACATTCCCTTGGTTCTAATAAATTCCCCTGTACATTCCTTGGCATTACTGTCTGGTAGATCTCATTAGTATTGTGTTAAAACACGGAAAAACAAGCCCTTAGGTATACACTTGTTTCCCTTATATATATATATATATATATATTTATATATATATATATATATATATATATATATATATACATAACAAAAACCTACAAGGAAAATTATCAAAGCGGCAATGTTGGCAAAATTACGCTATGTTGTAACATATCTTCCTAACAATTTCATTATCCTGTCGAAACACAATTGAGTAATTGATTTTGTGATAAATAATTGCACCTTACTTGTTCGTTTCCCCAGCGTGCAGCCATGAGTGACCAATGTTGAAAGTAGAGGGGCTCAGCCCCCCAAGTTTTCTTAATGGTAGGGTTCACGCCCTTTGGCCCCCCCTCCCCCAGGCTGGTACGCCTACGTCTCTCTGGTACATTTGCAGAAGTTGTTCAGAAGCTTCATGTCATTTAAGATTAGCACTCTACAAAACATTCATTAAATCCAGCTGCAATATGCTGCTCATCTTTGAGATCTGGTCAAAAAGTATTAACAACTATAATTGAATCAGTTCATAAATATTCAGCTTGTTTTACACACTCAAACCATTTCCACTCAGCTAGCATTTCACTGACGAAATGAGACCTTGAACTAACAAATTTGAAACTTTAAGAAAAATTTCTCGTGTATTTTGTTTTCAAAAGATTAGCTACCATAAATGTTCACTTAAACAGGAACTCATCTCGGCATCTTCATACCTTTTAAATCCTTATTACTGAACTAATAATTTTTTCAGACTCTTTTTCAGCAAAAATGAGCACTGAGTGGAACCGCCATCCGCCCTCTATCGCCTACATGGAGGATGCGTCATCATTCAAGGCTGCACTAACAGATTACGTCTTCAGCCTACTGTAACTTAGTTTGTTTGAGCATGTATGTTCATTAATATGTTGTGTTGCTATGTTGCGTTTGTTGCCTTTTTTGTTTTTGTATAACCCTACTCCTTCTGTAAAGCCTTTATGCGCCCTGAGGTTAAAATAATGAAATGAACTGCATGTGCCCTGCGAAACATGCCGCGCTCAGTCCGTTTTGCAAGAGAGAAAAAGGCTTCCTGCCACATATCTTGGCAGAGTGCTCAGAACTCAAGACCCCCCTTTCTTCCCTTTCCCCTTACACCCTCAATACCCAACCTCTTTGGCGTGAGAGACCTTGATATCCAGCCCCCTTCTACCAGCTCGGCTCGCACTGACGAACAAGGGCTAGGATCTTCTGAGAACAAATGGGTCCTGTAACCAGTGAACCACCTCGTCTGGTGCCAGTGTTCACCACCAACATAGTTGGGCTCAATGAAAGTTGATTCATCTCTCTGATTCTCATCATCTAATTTTGGGGCTATGTGGACTCCCCAGTTTTAGTTTCTTGTAATTTGTCACACAGCATCCCACAACAGGAATTGCTAGTAACAAATTTTTACAGGCATCCTCCAAATAAATAGCAGTCCCCTCCCTGCTGTTGGGCTAGTTTGAATTTCATTTCAGCACATCGGCATTATTACACCTTTTACCTCTTCCAGATGTTATATCCATAGCCAAAACAATATGCATGCAGAAAAAAATCAAAGAATTGCAATTGGGTCATTCTATGCCAAACGTCTCCGCCATTTTGGCGACCATCTCAAACGTATTCGAAAAAAAATTTGTGCTCATTCACTGCGTTGAAAACAGTGAACTGCTGAAATTTTTCTGAGAGAAAAAAAAAACTTTGGTCACGTGGTTGCTTTCTAAGTTTCCTGGAATGTCATTTGGGTGTTGTTTGTTGAAAAGCTTATTTTAAATGTACCGCTTCTTTTTTTTTATACAAACATTGGTCTACATGTTAAGCAAAGGTGCCAGTGTAAGGTGTTTGAAGCTCAGTAATATTAGTGCAATGTTACTGGCGCGCACGCCTACAAGCATTTAGCCGAAACGTCTTATTTTTGGAGTTTTTTTTATTGCAATACTGCAGTTTGTATCAATACCTGAGTAATGAATACTTCCTCGACAAAAGGTATATTTTTAAGAGAAAATATTTTGAAACCTCTCAAGCAGCTAAACTTTACGAGAAAAAAAATCGTCGTTTTTGTCCATATTGAAACTTAATTTGCACCTTTTGGTGCTATAATTAGGCCACCTTTATACCTAAATCAAATGTAATTAAGCAGTTATTTTTATATGCAAATTTCATTATTAAATTTTTTTTGTTTTGAGGCAGAAAGTAATTTTTTGAACTTTCCCATTGGAGCTCATCTTCCCATCTCATCATACGGCAGCTGCCGCTTTGAAGTTCCACATTGTCGTCAATAGGAAAGTTCCAATATAATTTTCTTCCTTAAAACAAAAAAAAATAATAATCAGCTTTGACATTTGAAAAGAAGTGCTTATTTGTTTTTGATTTTAAAAAAAGGTGCAAATTGCATTTGAATATAGACAAAGTTGACAATTTTGTGAAATTTTTGTTTTCTTCTTTTAAATTTTATCCGCATGAGGGAAACTGCACTATTCCAATAAAAAACAGCAAGCATGAGACATTTCGGCTAAATTATTGGTGGCGTATGCGTTAGTAAAATAGCACAAATATTACTGAGCTGCACACACCATGCACAATCACCTTTGTTTAACATGTTGACCGAATTTGGTATAGAAAGAAGAAGCGGTACTTTAAAAAAAAATGTTTTTAACAAACAACACCCTAGTGACATTTTCAGAAAACTCAGAAGGCAGCCACGTGAATAAACAAATTTTTCTCTCAGAGAAATTCTACCAGTTCACTGTTTTCAATGCAGTGAATCAGCAAGACTTTTTTTTCGAATACATTTGAGATGGTCGTCAAAATGGCTGGGACGTTTGGTGCATAATAACCCAGTTACATGGATGACTTGCAGAATTTTCACTTTATAGATCATAAATAACTGCCCCGTTTTGGAAACAAGTAAGACATGTCAGACATCTAATTTTGAGTATTCCAATTAAGAGTATAAAATGGGCTAAAATGGTTTTGATGAAATATGATCTGTCTTTATACCAATAAAAGTAATAGCAGTATTTATATTTCCTGTGACACACAATGGGGATTTCACAATTACACCAGACGCTTGTCAACTCATGGCAGAGATAATGCACATAAGGGAGGTCACCTCACTGGCCTCCTTAGTAGTTCTTGTCAGCTTGCTTATTGTGTACTTCTGAGTAAGGGAGCTGCTGTTGCATAAGGGCTGTGCACCAGAAACAATGGCTGCACCAGTAAGCTTACCTGTTGGCGCTTCTCAATTATACCGTGGTAATGAACCCACAGTAAAACCCGGTTATGTCATTGATTGCCAAAGTCGCAAATACTCTCACTGTACGCGTCATTTCACTCTAATCAAATCATTTCGGAGGGCTTTACATGTGCAGTACATGACCAACAGGCAGCCACTTGATTCCGACAATCTAAGCATGCAACTTATGTTCGAAGGTCGTCTATGGATGTGCAGTGCCGACATAACGAATTAACTCGGGAAAAAACGAAAAATGCCGTGGCGGAATGCCGCCAACAAAATTGTGGCCTTCGCCGCGCGGTACCACACTGCACGGAAATTATACGTAGGACGGCTATCACTGCTACACACGCCTAGTTTCGCCTAATTTTATCTTCCGCGGGCACTTGCGATGAAGCATGTGCACTGTAGCACTGCAAGCATGCCTGCGTTTTCTTGGAGGATTGAACTTGTCCCTTCTAAATGCAACAATTGCAATATGTGTCGTTGACTCGTCGCTAACCCGTAACTTTAATCGTCCGCAGCTGCTACCAACTAGGCAGCTAGCACCTATCTAACATCCACAATAATTGCTTACCTGGCTACCACGTTTTGTCGGGCGCACGCCATCAGGCTTCAGCATCCCCCCCCCCCCCCCCCAACTCGCGTGTGCTGTCCACGAAACCGTAGCCGTTCTTGTGGCACAGCACCTGCAAAATGGCATTTGTCTCCCCGGCATCCGTCAGACAGACAGCGCCCGACAGACAGCGCCCACTGGCACTTGCGCAAACTTGCTTGTCTCGGCAGAATCGCAGACACTACCACACAGATTGATGGATTGACATCGAGAATTCCGGAGATCAGTGATCGGTACCTGGCAATCAGCGCGAGGGGTTCTTCACCGACATTGTTAGTGCCAACGTGAAGAACGACCATGAGCACATCTGCCAGAGAATGAGCAATTAAAGAGAACAATATCTCGATCCGCACACCGCTGAATGAGCGAACCTCGACACGTGTCCTGGAGCTCAGTGCGAAAGAACCTGCGAGGTCCTTCAACACTGAGTCTCCGGCAACGAGTGCACGGGTCATGTAAGGGTTGGCTTTTATGCAGCCGCACACGTAGACTTTAAGCACACTTAGACAGACAAATAATTGCGAACCAACTGCAATGCAAAAAGTGCAACAGAATTGACAGCCACAGCTGGAAGATCACATGCAAACTCCAACATGATACGGTAGAAGAAACCGGCGGCTGTCAACGGTTAGAATGGTCCGCACAGTCAACCGCACAACTGACCACCACTGAACAACGAGGGCACAGTGCTAGGCAACAAAGTTTCGAAATGGGAGCTTTTGCCGCTATGCATTCTGCGCACGCGCCAAAGAAGGGCACAAGTCAGTATAGGAAGGCGCAGCACAAACGGCTCCGGGGCTGCGGCCGCCGAAGTTTCGTCTGCTCGACTTGCACCCTTGCTTGCAGCGCGTGGGAGCGTATTACGCTGTTGTAGCGCGTGCATGCGAACGCGTTGTTGCAAGACTAACGCGGGTTTGTGAGCACGCAACGTACACATAGCGATAGCTCCACCGACCATAGACCGGATGCATGATATTTGGTTCCTAATGAGTGTTCAAAAACTCCTTAAACAGGAATGGCTATGCAGCTGGGCTGGGTCGTCCGGTGCTTCCTTTGTAATTTTTCATGGCAAATTCTGTTATCGATTCTGTTAGCGCGGCGTTGACCCAGTTGAAACGGACATCGACGCAGGTGCAAGAACAACGGCTTGAAGCGAAACTCGGTGTAACAATTACTCGAGTAAACGTTCATTTGAAACGCAAAAACGAGGGAGGCGGGTTGGGTTTCGTGTACGTTTCATCGCAGATAACGAGCTGAAAGAGTGTCTCCACTTGACGTGTGGTTGAGCGTTGCGGGCGGTAAAAAGGATAAAGCAAGAGAGATGTGTGTTGCGAGTGGGTGGAGGAGCCGGCAGCTGCTGCGGGTTAGACATTAACGCGCAGTTACGACTTGACCTACTTGGCAACACTCCAATATCTGTGGCGAGGAAAACGCGCCGCGTTGCATTAGCACGGACGTACGTACAGCGTTACCCACGTGAGTCAAAGAGATGCTTCGCATCTAAAAAGCCTTACACTGACAGCCCTAACCCGACGAATGCCAAAAATAAATGTCAATGTCTCAGTAATAATTGAACCCAAGCAATCTGCGTGGCAGTCAAACATATTCTACCACAAAGCCACGCCAGATCTCGGACCTACTTTTCAAATAGCCTAATACCTTAATATGCTAATGAAATGTCAATTGTGGTTGCAAGGGTTTTCGTGCTGACTATCCAATTTTATAAATATTACATATGTACACCTAAGATGCAGCTATGGCGTGGGATTAACGTCACTTGTTGCTGGTCCATGCGCTGAAGTTGACTTATGTAGCAGCGTCCAGGGCTACCATCTTCGCTAGCACCAGCGCTTCATATCAGCTTATTGCTGCTGGTGTTCCTAATGCTCAAGTTCATGTTTGCATCATCGCACAAGCAAAAAGAACTGGTGATATAAACACTTGTAACTCTTCAATAAATGTCTGTGCGTGCAACATTTGGACGTATATTTGGCGTAAATTCATGACGTGCCACTATAAAAAAATTACAACATGGTCATGTTAAGCATGCCTCCGGATGCTTCGCATAACGTCAATTCATAAGTTACGTGCAATCTGCTGAATCTTTCAAAAATATCCTTCGGTAAGACGTACTTTCGGCACGAATGTTGACATAGGTATGAGTCAGTTTTCTACAAGAAAATGTAACTCTTAGGAGAGCTGAATACCATATTTTGAATCGTAGTGTCATTGTGCTTAACACTTCAAGCGGTACTCTCTTTTATATTCATACAAAACACAGCTGTAGTGCATGGTTCATAGTTGAAGAATATGCTGGCAAAGCACACCTTCCACTTCTTCAGTTAACACGACATAACTTAAGGGCTCACACAACGCTTCTATTATGCATGGCGTACTACTAAGTTATTACCGTTTCTTCGTGCGATCAGGCTCACTATATGATATGTGCATGATCCAGCTCTTCACCCGCACGATAGCGATTTGCATCGAAAAGCTGTTTTCTGACACAACAGGCATGAGAAGTTTGGGACAGGATGTGGCACCGAGAAATTAAGCTAAATATGAAGGCACCATCATTTCAGTCGATCTGTGCATAGGAGCGAAAATTTAGCCAGGTAATAGTATTTTTAAAATTGACGCATAGGGAAAAATTGAGGAGCCCTCAAAAATTGGGTCGAGAGAAGTTCGGTGTGTGTGCCTCCTTATTTTGCTCTTTTCCTCTCTCTTATTGAGAGCTCACCTTTTTGGTTAATTTATCTGTTTTATCTTTTTCTCTTTGTTTTTTTCTGTCTTTTGATGCATCACTTTCTACATTCTTTCCTTTCCCGGTGAAAATACTCCAGTTCACTTTAACTGGAACCATGGCTGTATACAGCTGGGACCAAGTGGAAGTCATAAGGTTAGCAAGATGTTCCAGTTGGTCCCAGCAAGAACCACTCCAGACTGAAAATAGAACCAGCTGGAATCATTTCCTATAATGAAACCAGTTGGTGTGAATCATTATTATTATTATTATTATTATTATTATTATTATTATTATTATCTTCATCATCTTCCTAATTATGGCCAATCACTTCATCCCAGAATACCTGTAGTGCAAGGCAAATAAGTGATAAGTGCTCGCTGCCTTCATGATGGTTTTTTTGTACATCTAATTCTGACAGCATTAACAGTTCATTGTATGCCAGTACAAGTTTCATTTGAAAAAGGCACAGGGTTTTTCAAGCAGTGCAAACAACTAAAAAACAGTTTACGTAAAGCACAGGACATATGCACAACCAAATACTGCTGTGTGCTGCATCGAAGTTTAAAGGGCTGGCACTCCTTTCTCTCATATTGCCTTGCACCTCTCTGCCAGAGGAGGGCATGGCACTGCCATTTAGAGAAAGGCATAAACCTACTCTGAAAAAGTCTAACTGCTTTGCCTCATACTGCCATCTCCTGATCTTTTGGAGATAAAGTAAGGCTGCATGAAGAACAGGTAGCCGTGCATCAGTTATTCCCTAATACGTACCTCCTTCGAAAATCCAAAGCGTCCTCAGGATGTCCTGAAAGCATGTGCTGAGGACAATCACAAGACTGGCTGATATATTCGAGTCAATTAAATGCAGTTAAAATATGTAGGTCTCTGTAAGCACATTATAAATACTGCTTTGAACAGTTTAAGAGTGGAACACAGATATCATGAGTAAAATGCAAAACAAGTGCAATGTTATCGATGCAATAATAATAATAATAATAATAATAATAATAATAATAATAATAATAATAATAATAATAATAATAATAATAATAATAATAATAATAATAATAATAATAATATTACTAATATAATTATAATAGTACTGTTTAGTTTCCGTATACAAAGTAACTAATCACGAGGATTTAAAGTGGGCGCACAGGAACGCAGTGAGGTTTATTGATAACAAATGCAATCTAACTGATTCCCCTACTGAGTTGCACACCAAAGCAGGTCTATTAACACTACAAGGTAGGGCAAAAATAGCAAGACTAAAGTTTTTGCTTCAATTAATTCATAGTGACATAAACATCGACACGTCAAAACTATTTTTTTCAGTTTTAAGTTAACACGTTACAGGTACTCACAAACACCTAATAAATACACTTCCACATCAAATTGCTAAAAATATTCGTACTTCCCGCAAACCATAAGAGAATGCAAACCAAATATGTCCTTTTAATAATAACTCCTCATCTTTCACTGTGTTCTTAGATATGGTACAAGCGTCACGCGTAACCGAGAGAAAAAGATACGATAAAGAAAAGAAGGCAGTATCAGCGGAGTAGTAAAATAGACGGCGCTTTCTTAAAAAGTACATAGAAACTGCAGTTGGGTAAAGATATTCTAGATGGTGCTGTACACCTACTTTCCGAGTGGCTGCATGTGCAAGATGTGCCTGGGTATGCATAGAACGAGTGCATCTCTCAGTCTCCTGGATAGTCACCGTACATGGTGGATCGCTGGTGGGGCTTGGACGAAGCAGAGTGGCGGGCACGTTGAAGACGCTTGCGCTCGGCTTCCTTGGCACGCGTCTCATTGGTGTTACCCGTGCGCCATATTGTCGCGAGAGGAAACGATAGGCAGGAACTCGAAGTGAAGGACTGTTTAGATGCTGATGCTGATGCTGATGACCTTTGATGGATGGCGCTTACCCACAAAGGGGGATGGGCCAAGAACCGGGCGGCAGGATACTTAAATGAAACTACACTGAAAATGAAGCCAATCTGAAAAAGTAGCTTAAAATAATACTACCAAAAAAAACAAAAATGTGTGCTGAGCAAGCGGTCAAACCATCTTTTGTTTTTGAAAGACATAACTACGAATTATAAACTAAAGATCTGAAAGGGTAGTGGTTCACTAGCATGGTAATCTTTTAGTTGCGTTGATGTAATCAAACACAGCGGAGCATACATCCCTGTGGCAGTAAGCAAATGAAGTTCGGCCAAGTGATAAAATTACTGGTAAATTTACTTGTATTCCTAGCTTTTGTAATGGGGCTACTAAAAATCTTTTTCTCTGATAAGAATAACGTTGACAGAATAAAAAGAAATGTTCAATTGTTTCAATTTCGTTGCACCAAATGCATAGCGGTGACGCCTTGAGCTGAGCTTTATTAAGGTAATAATTTAGTTGTGGAACTGCACAGCGCAATCTGGTATAAGTGACCTCTAACTGGCGAGATACACACCACTGTTTATTCCAGCAATAGCTCAAATGCTCGAAATCTTTAAATTTATCCAAATTACCTTTTCCCCATTGCAGGCAAGCATTTCGGAACCTTAGCGCGGTTACGTAAGCCGTATCTGGCAAAACTGGGATGGTGGGCTCACCCAGGGATACTGCTGCTAAAGAGTCCGCCATTTCGTTCAAATATAATCCGCGGTGGCCTGGTACCCATAGCAAATGCAGTTTTTTTACGTTAGTCGGTACTAAATGCCGAAACGTATTCATCAGCTCTGAATTTACTGCCGTAGAAAGTGCATTACAAACTGATAACGAATCTGTAATGATAACTGCTAATGATTCGCTTGAGGGTAATTTGCGTAGGGCAAGAACAATGGCCAATAATTCTGCTATGAATACCGGGGTATAATCTGAGAGTCGAATCGAAAAAGACCAGTCCAAAGAAGGAGAGAAGATGCCAACCCCAGCCTTTTCTTTTGACACAGATGCATCAGTCGCTATGATATTGCTTATCTCTAGGTGGGCTAGATAATCTGCTAACTGGTCATTTAAATATCTATATGCCAATTGTTTCGCGTTATGAGGAAATATATCATCGAATTGTATCCTAAGCATTGACTTTAGGTTGTGTATTGTTTACTCAGCCACAACTGCCATTCACTTCATCGCTCTCGTCTTCTGCCACCAAGACAACGTGGCATTGCCCTCTCCTCAAATAAAAAAAAAGAAGATGCATCCATGAATGCCAAGGCTCCGAAAAACAACGAAAGATAGTCAGAAATGTCTGTGTCCATTGAACAGAAAAAGGACGAGATGAAAAATAAAGAAGCAAGAAAGTAATGCACAATTGTCTTGAAGGCTATTGCCACATCGCAAAGTTCTTGACATGCAGTCAACGCGAATTGTACGGCTCCATCCTGGAGACGGTAACCACATCCGAGGAGCGTGGTCTGCGAGTACGGTGTGACGTGTCTGCTGGGACAACTTCTTCGTCAACTTCACCGAGGCGATGAAGAACTCGGTAGGGTCCGAAGTACCGACATAATTTTTCTGAGCGTCCACGATGACGTAGAGGAGTCCAAACCCAGACTAGGTCACCGGGTTTGTATATTACTGCTCCGTGGTGGATGTTGTACCGGCGAGCATCTTGATTTTGCTGTGATAAAATGTGAAAGCGCGCCAGCTGCCGGGCGTCTTTGACACGCTCAACAAATACATCTGCGTCCGGAGTAATCGTGTCCGGCCGAGTTGGTTGCAGCATGGTTTCAAGCATTGTGGTGACGTCGCGGCCGTAAATCAGACGAAAAGGAGCAAAGCCGGCGGTTTTCTGCAAAGCCGTATTGTAGGCAAATGTTATATATGGGAGGATTTCATCCCAATTCTTCTGATCCCTGGCGACATACATCGAAAGCATATCTGCAATCGTTTTGTTAAGGCGTTTGGTTAACCCGTTAGTCTGCGGTTGGTACGCAGTTGCTGTTCGTTGCGTCGTGCCGCTCAGCAACAGAATCTTTCGGAGCAACTGTGCCGTAAAAGCAGTACGACGATCTGTGATGACGACAGCGGGAGCACCGTGGCGGAGAACGATGTTCTTGATGAAAAAGTCAGCCACCTCGGAAGCAGTTGCTCGCTGGGCGGCTTGTGTTTCGCAGTATGTGGTCGAATAGTCGGTGGCAACCACAATCCAGCGGTTACCAGCCATAGCAATGGGCTGAGTAAATCCATCCCGACCTTTTCAAAAGGTGCGTGAGGGGTTGCAAAGGCTGAAGCAGACCGGCTGGTTTCGTCGTCGGAGTTTCGCAACACTGACAGGCTGTGCATGTCTTGACGTACTGCCGGATGGTTTTCGTAAGTTTCCGCCAGTAGTAATTGTCCTTGATCCGCGCCATAGTACGCGCGAAGCCAAGATGCCTTGACGATGACTCGTCGTGACAAGCACGCAAAATATCGTCGCGGAGAGCAGCAGGAACGACGGGGAGGTAAACAGTTTTCGTTGAATGAAAGTTGCGCTTGTAGAGGATGCCTTGGCGTAGACAGAAATATGACAAATCACGCGCGAACTCACGTGGGGGTTGTGGGCGACGTCCCTCAGGGTATTCGATCAGTGGTTGTAATTCTAAGTGTTCGCGTTGCTGCTCAGCCACGTTTAATGATGGGAGAATAGCAAGGCAGCTGATTTCTTCATCATTGTCTTCTTGAGCGACCTCGACGGGTGCGCGGGAAAGACAGTCAGCGTCAGTGTGTTTCTGGGCAGACTTGTAAACCATCGTTACATCGAATTCTTGAAACAGAAGGCTCCATCTTGTGAGACGGCCCGAAGGATCTTTCGGATTCGCTAGCCAACCGAGAGGGCGGTGGTCACTGAAGATTCGGAAGGGGCGTTCGTACAAGTAGGGCCTGAATTTTGTTATGGCTCATACAACCGCCAAACATTCTCTTTCAGTCGTCGAGTAGTTCTTCTCCGCAGATGACAACGTGCGGCTAACGTAGCCGATGAAGCGTTCCACGCCATCTTGATATTGCACGATAATAGCTCCGAGGCGAAGGTTGCTCGCGTCAGTGCGGACTTCTGTGTCGGCTTCGGTGTCGAAGTGACCAAGGATCGGTGGCGTTTGTAGGCGTTGTTGAAGGTCGCGGAAAGCGTCGGATTGTTTGGGGCCCCAGACGAAGGCGACGTCATCCTTGACGAGTTGTTGTAGAGGGTCGGCAATTTTCGAAAAGTTCGGCACGAAGCAGCGGTAATAAGCACAAAGTCCCAGAAAGCGGCGTACATCATGCTTTGTTTTCGGTATCAGGAACAAAGCAACTGCCATAGCCTTGTCAGGATCGGGGCAAACACCACTGCTGCTGACAATGTGGCCAAGGAGTTTCAGTTCCTCATATCCAAAATAACACTTTTCTGGTTTCAGAGAGAGGCCGGCAGTGCGAATAGCCAGAAGAACCGCCTCAAGCCGCTCAATGTGCTGTTCAAAAGTCGTAGAAAAAACGACTACGTCGTCTAAATACACTAAACAAGAGTACCACTTCAAGCCACATAAAACTGTGTCCATCATTAGTTGGAACGTGGCTGGAGCGGAGCACAGGCCAAAAGGGAGAACTTTAAATTCATAGAGACCATTCGGTGTAATAAACGCTGTTTTTTCTCAGTCCCATTCATCTACTTCAATCTGCCAATATCCGCTACGGAGATCCATTGAAGACAAGTAACGGGTGTGTCGCAGGCAATCCAAGGAGTCATCAATACGAGGAAGAGGATATACGTCTTTTTTCGTTATCTTGTTCAGTTTGTGGTAGTCGACGCAGAATCGTAATGAACCATCTTTCATTTTTACCAGAACAACTGGTGACGCCCAAGGACTAGTCAATCGATTTCGGAGTTGAGCGAGACTTCGACAAAGGCCACTTCCCGATCAAGCAATAACATCAGGTTACTTTCGGCGATGCCTGTAATCGACTGCTCCCGTGGACACTCAACAAGCACGAAGATACTACTACGAGGTGGCAACGTGACGCAATCATCGACTACGCGTAAGGCCACGCCACGATGTTCCTTCTCGATGTCGGAATCTGGAGAATCACAGTTAACAAAACTGACGAACAAATCAGGCAGAATAATTATCGCTCCATACTTTTGCAGAAAATTCATGCCCGAAATAGCCAGCCGAGAACAATTGGGCAGTACAAGGAATGATGCTACAAAAGCCCACCCACAAATCTCAAGCCGGGTGGTACACCTTCCTATAGGGGATACGAGGTGTCCTCCAGTGGTGATTAAGGTAGGGCCGTCCCACGTTGTCAGCACCTTGTGTAGACGGGTGGCCAATGAAGCACTCATCACCGAGTAATCAGCTCCCGTGTCGACAAGCGCAGTCACCAGATAACAGTCGACGAAAACGGTAATGGCAGCGGACGTCCTGTTGGCGGTTTCACAAACAGGCTTTAACGGCACGTCGTAAGGCAGCGACGGAGAGTATTTGTCGGTTCGCGTGACAGCGGCCTCACCTCTGGAGGTCGCCGTTTTCAGTTTCTTCGGCGTGGGCTTGCGCCACTGACACCAGGGGACCCAAAGGCGGGTCGGGTGCGGTGCGTTGATATGGACGGACGGGGTGATGGTGACCGTGACTGCGACGGGACGGGAGCGTGATGACTACCTTCCAAGTAATCCGCCATTTCTTGCGGGTGCTCACCATAGCGTGGACAACTTGCATCTGGGTGAAATCCGCGTAGGCCTCTTCGTCGGTAGTCACAGTCGCGGTACATGTGTCGAACTTCGCCACAATGGTAGCACAAAGGACGATTGTCGGGTGCACGCCAGACGGTGGACTTTCGTAGGCCAGGATGAAAATCAGCCTGAGAAGGCAGGCGATGGGCTGGACTTGGAAAGTGTCTGGTGGGCCCAGCAGGTGGATGAGCAAAATGTGCCGTCGATGGCGTAGAGACGCGTAGGGCTTGCGCGTAGGAAAGCGTGGGAGCTTCAACTTACGATGGTGGTGAGGAGTGAACGAACTGCCTGATTTCGTTACGAACGACGTCCATAAGAGCAGCGCTACTGGGAGGGGACGCTGCATAAAATTTCCGAAGTTCTTCGCGTACAACTTGCCGTACGAGTTCTGTGAGAAACTCCCTGTTATCACCTCCTGGTACAAGCGAGCACGCAGCGCACATGGCCGTCTGACGCTCATACTGTGACAACTGCTGCCGAAGCTACGCTGTGTTGGTGGCAATATGCGTTCTCGAACACGATGGGACACATAGACACATGTACGGTTGGACGCTTCATCCCACTCATCATCAATCGCTCCATGAATATGCTGTGTATTTTTATTTATTTTTTTGTTCTTCTGGGATTAAAACAATTATTATTTTTTTCACTCATTTTAACTTGCAGATATGCTGTAATACCTCTTCTAATAGTATATTTTAACAAAGCTTATTCAACAGTTAATTACATCTACATCGCCCTACGTTTCATACTACACTACGCAGTATAAATATTAATATACGCTTCAATGTTAAACTCCAGTTATTTACTCACAACTTGTGCCATTCTCTTGATGCAGTGATTCATAGACTAAATTTTTTTAGAATTTTCTAACACAATTGACAAGGTCAGTCATAAACATTTACTTTAAAATTAAGTTATTTACCGAGTTATATTAGTTAGTTGGTTATAATTAAATTATTTACTGATCGAGACTATTTGTGCCACATGTTATAGATATATTGCTAAATAGAAGTAGGGTGGAATGATTCTGTAACTCCCAATCTAACTACAAAGTTAGCAATGCTAACCACATGCTTGGCTTGTGCCAGAAATGTCGCACCACTCCTTCCTTTCTTAATGTCAAAGCACAACCAAACCAAAACACTTGCACGCATGTACCTTTGCAATATGATGCTTCATTGAAAGTGATAAAATACTGAAATTGATAAATGAGTTAGCTGTGATGTATTGTATAATGGTATGCATAACTTGTGAAAAAGAAGCAAGCATGCAAATTAGTGGATTCATATTGAAAATATAGTGAAATCATTGCAAGATTGGTTGTAGCGGTAACTCACCTGCAGTTTGATGGTACTTATGGAAGATGAATGTTTAATTTTTTTGAGTTTTAACCAATTGGCATTTTGTTTGTGAATAAACAGTATGCTAAATAGCATGCACATATTTTTGTTTGGTCGTACAACGAGAGCGTAAGGAAATATTTTTAAGCAATAAGTGGTAAAAAATTTGTGGCACAAGCCAACAACATTATTAGCATTTCTCATTTCGTAGTCAATCTGGACATTCGAGAACAATCTAACAGAAATCTGCACAGCCAAGTATTTAAAATTACCAAGAAATTTTCAAGGGACGACTACATAACAATTGCACCTGCATGCATGAGCTCGTGTTTCTCATGTTCGATGCATGTTCTTCGTTATGGCAGAGCGTGGTGCTAATACACCCAATGGTTGTCGGCCACTGTTTGGTACACGAGTTGTGCAGCAAACTAAATTTGAAATAATATTTAATACGAAATGTTTCATTGCTGTTTCCCAATTGATGTATTATTTCCATTGCAATATAAAAACAAGTACTGCAAATACTGGCTGTATCTCTCTTTGTAGTTATGATAAGGAATCCTACCAATTTTGAAACAGAATTCGAGTATCTGGAGAAAATATCAAGCCCTTCAAATTTATAGAAATTTTAAGAAAGGGTAAGTGACAATTGTATAGTGACAATTGTATAGGAAAAGCGGCTCAAGTGATATATTCAGTACGGTGGTTTGTGAACCACAGGCTGGCGACGTCTTTGAGAAAAAATGGGACATACTCCAATTTCGAGGGGTCGTCCCACTTGTTGGCAGCGCTCACCTTTTTAAACAGCTGCAACCAGTCCCCCACATCCTGGTCCTCGGTGCCGCTGAAGAAGGGGGATCGTGTTGGCGCAGGGTGGTAGGCACGATGACCAGTTGGGATTGGGCCGTGCTTTGCTGGGTGGTGCCTTGCTCGGTCGTCTGATCAGGCATTGCTGATGCAGTGGGCAGCTTCCGGCTTCGAAGTTCCAGGCTTGCGTACCCAGCACACTTCCACCACTTTGCAAGGGGGTTTAATAGCGACGCCAGGTAATATGCAGACAGCCGGTACGGAAACAAATGCTCGGGCAGTCCAGCGTCTACAGCTCGTGCACCCGCTCGCGCTTCGCACTCAGCGATGGTCTCACTAGTCATTGCCTTGCGAATTCCCCACTACAATATATTCAGTTTGTATGTATGCGTGTTCACAAATGGTCTCGTTTTTTCTGGGTAACGTTTACTTATCGGCTTCTCTTTACGAACCTACACGAGAGCGCATGAGATTTAATGAACAATTGTATCGGGCCAGTTGGTAAGGATCCATCTTGCTAGGAAGCGCAGCCACTATTACAAAGAACACACAACACAAACGTTTACTTCAACTAAACGTTTATTGCAAACATCCGAGTTTATAAAGGAGGTGATAAAAGAAAAAAGAATAAAAAATGGTAAACAACAAAAAGCACACGTGCCAGTCCCGTACATTACTATTCGTTATTGTCCATCACACCATCCGAAAAACAAAGTTCTTTCCGCGTGAGCGAGATAGAGGGTGCACTAACACAATCAAAATAATCGCGTGTCATTTCAGCCGCTTCTACTATCAAACGGGTTAACAAATCTCTGTCCTGATACAGCACGAACGTGTTATCAAAATAAGGCTCACAACCACACTCCTTACAGTGGATCGCCAAGTGACCATCAGTACCCTTCTGCACTTTATTGTGGTGCTCTTTTAGTCTTTCATTAATGCATCTTTTAGTTGTTCCCACATAAACAAGACCACATGACAAGCGCTTGTGTTGTGTGTTCTTTGTAATAGTGGCTGCGCTTCCTAGCAAGATAGAGATTTAATAGCCTCGTGACACCTTTGTAACTCCGCTATTACCGTATCAGTGCTATTATTTATTTTTTTGTGGTGGTGAGCTCATGACGCAATGAGATTCTTTGGTTACTTCATTCCATGGCTTCTTAGCAAATAGTTGTAGAGGCCCAGTGAAGCAAAGGTGAATACATATGAAATTTTACAGTCATTATTTATGCGCGTTTGTAGCAACACATCGGCTTTTCGCATGCAGTGTGACTGAGCTATGCAGCTTGGTAGCAGATGATAGAATTCTTGCGGTAGATGCACTTGAGTCCTTCACGCGCAGTGTCTTGTTTTTTGACCTCTGTCGCAGCTCCCCTTCGCCATGAATGCCAAGCCTGCATCAGTAGATCACAAGTAGGACAAAGAACAAATGTGTAAATGCACTTGGCAGTTCCTCATAACAATGATGCTAACACAAACATCAAATATTTTTATACTGCGCAACGACGACGAGGACGAAAAGAGAAGAGGGGCACACCAGAGTGCAGTGGTATGTATTTCTATTCTCCTCGTTTGTGCCACCGTCGCGCAGTTTCAAAAGGGTTGAGTTACTGTCACCAACAATATCTCAGCCAAACTTTGTATTCTTCTAACACGAATAAGAATTTGTCGGAAAGCAGCGACTGGTAAATGCTGTATTTATCTCCGCACTGGTGTGGCCTTACAACATGGACCCTTCCAAAACTCTTTTCGCTCGTCCGCTTGAAGTGGCCAGCCAGGCTGAACGCATACCCAGTACTCCTTGAATGCACACTAAGCAGGACGTTCTGCTTCGGAAACGCATGCAACTCTCGTTAGGTGTGAAATTAACACTTGATAGGCGAGGTTTTCGTCATAGAAGCCCAACTGCCTCTGTCTTATTACATCTTGGCCCAGAATTTGCGCCAGAGCAATGTCGTTACCCATATAGTTTGCTCATCAAATTAGAGGGTGCCACTATAACTCATCACGTGAGCAAACAGTTAATGTATAGCTGAGGTGCTTTGCACCGATGACCCCGCTGAAGAAGCCAGGCAACATTTCAGTGGCTTCACTCGTCGAATAAGAGAAATGAAGAGGAAATGCCTCAGACAGGTAGGCCGACGTTGCGATAAGAACACCTATATTTGTCGAAGGTGCCTTGTCATGTCTGGCGTTTTATATGTAAGTATTGACGTCATCTGTTGTGGCTCGGGTCCCAGCTGGTATACGCCGTCTGGAAAAATAAAATATGTTCTCACGCACAGTTGAAGAAGTTTACTTTGATTTGTGGGGTTCAGCGTCCCAAAACCACCGTAAGATTATGAGAGACGCCGTAGTGGAGGGCTCCGGAAGTTTAGACCGCCTGGGGTTCTTTAACGTGCACCCGAATCTGAGCACACGGGCCTACAACGTTTCCGCCTCCACGGGAAATGCAGCCGCCGCAGCCGGGATTTGATCCTGCGACCTGCGGGTCAGCAGCCGAGTACTTTGGCCAGTAGACCACCTCGGCGGGGCAAGAAGTTCACTTAAGTTGAATAGCTAAAATGGGTGAACTTGTGTCCTACAAACAAACAAGTCAGAAAGAAAAATGTCTATTTGCAGAACACCTTGGCTTATTCTAAGTTCGGCACCTCGTTTTCTTCTCTTCTCCAAAGCAGCTCGCACGTGCCTGAGTTGTGAGCGTCGATCCTGGCAGTCCCCATCAGCGCTTCGCTCATTCTGTTACACGCGCACACCTAGGGATTTTTGAGGGTGTAGCAAACGGCTGGAGCGTGAGCTTTAAATGTATCTTGCGTCAATATTACTCTTTTGAGAATGCATCGTCCCGATGCTACTTTAGGTTCCAGGATAGTATTTAGTAGTAATTATCGGTAAGATCTGGCATCGTCCAGTAGTGTTGCTTGATAGCTCAGTGTCTTTCATGGTATATGGCTTCATTCGGATGGCGTACACGGTTTCTGTGAGATGCCCCGCCGTCTGGATGATGTTACTTGCTCTTCTGGGACAACTTCATAGTCCAAAGGACCAAGCTGGTGAAGCACCTTCTAGGAACCAAAATGACGTCTAGGTAGTCTTTCTGAGAGCGCAGGTATGCGTGTGGGTGTCAATACGCATATTTTGTCTCCAGGAGCGTACTTAATGTCTCTTTGTCGCAAATTACAGCAATCGACATCGCTTTTTTGTTGCTGCTGAATGTGATGCCGTGCCAGCTGCCTTGCTTCTTCAGCTCTCTGCGTTAAGTCACTGGCGCTATGGTCATGGTCGGAGTTTCATCGACAGGTAACATTGCATCCCGGGGTGCCGCAACCGCGCGGCTAAAAACAAGTTTAAAAGTGTCATTCGTGTTGTCTCCTGCACAGCGGTATTGTATGTGATCGAACATTGCGTACACTCTTAGTCAAATCCTGTCTAGAATACACCCCAGTAGGCAGAAAATCAAGTCAAATAATGGCCGCTTAAAGTCAGTTAGTTACACGGCTCAATAGCCGTATCCAAGACTTACCGGCCCGATTCGAAGTGGCCTTCAGAATAGACGGTACGAAGATTAGCCGGGGTTTTTAAGTCAAATTCTTCCTGCCTCAGTACGGCCTGCGGTTACGCGTGACATTTCAGTAGGCGGCCTAGCCCTGACGCGTTGCGTAAAAAGCATTATTTTACGTATTCGAGAGCAGTTTGTCGCCGGTAATTTGGTGGGTATTATGACTCTAATTACAAAATCATTGGTATCAAAATAATCTACATCTGTGCGAATAACATGCAAAGCACACTCAGCACTAAAATCGAACGCGAGACCGCATGCACGTGAAGCAGATGTCTTACCTATTGCGCCACAGCACACCGCATGGAGGGTAGTTTTTTTCTTAGGTATATATCTACCAAGTAGTTTCTTGGAAACCGTCGGTGGAACCTTCAACTTTTTTGTTCCATATGCATTTGGTTGCGCATGCATTTGTTAAGCGAATAATTTTGAGGGCTTCATGAACTCGAGACAACCACGACGAGCGCTTTCGGCTCCGACTTTGGTTCGTGGTGCGCCGTTTCGCAAGAACGATTAACGTGTGTTCGTGGTCATTTTAGTGCTTCCCCGTGAACCGCGGGTGTTTATGTCACAATGAGCGGATACCAGCACTACGAGGCTGTGTTCGTGTGTCGAAAGCTGCGTATATTTCACGCACGTGCGTGTGCTGTGATTTCGCTTATTTGTGTCAAGAGGTAAACGCGTGTCAGTGACCGCAGCTTATTCTCAGCTGTTTGAAGACAATGCGCTTTCGCACGTAAATGTTGCATGGGTATTTCAGCGTGCCAACTCTAACATTTGCATTTTGTACGCGGGAACTGACGCGAGCTACACGCTGGGGCAGCAGCGCTTTTTTAGCAATTGGACGATTACTTATTTCCGCAATTAGAATTTATGCGCATTATTTCGCAATATAGATTTTTTTGCTTATTTTCAGTCCTTAAGTTATCTTATTTATGGGGAGCGGCTGCGCTTACATTTAATCAACATCACACCACTGTTCAAGTGAATGCCAAAACGCATGCTAAGATCAAGTATGACGTACACAAATTAGCGACGGACAGGTTGGTCTCTCTCAATATAAATAACGCTTCTGCAAATCTCTTTCGCAAACGTCCGCGTGCAGTTGGGGACTAGAAATGGAGCATAACAAACTGAAAATTTTTATTTTTACTACATACAGTTTCTCTCTAGAAAATTGGGATTTTTATATCTGGTACATTATCTCCACAGTAATACACTGGTTGTCTTGGCCATGGTTCACTGTTACGAATACATGCTGGAATATGAGAACTGTACTTGATAGACAGTTATAGTTTAACGCCGGAGTGATAGTGGAGGTTAACGGAATGGCGTTACCGCGCAGCAAACGTTCGTTGTGGACAGCATTTTATAGTGTAGCGGGATAGCGTTTACGTGGTTTACGTGCCCCAGCTGTAACGATGGCGCCATCTATCGCATGGTAAATAAGGTAAATAACAGTGAAAAGGAAAAGAGAACGAAAATGTTTGCCTTTGCCACCGCACGAAGCATTTTTGGAAGTTTATGTCAGTAATAATAAAGGTAAATAAATATAAACAATGCACCAAACGCGAAAGCATCTATGTTGCTGATTTGTTCACATCGATCGTGTACACGTTCAAAATGGGAAGCTATCTCAAAAACTACACCAACTTCTCCGTAATACTCGGTCATCGAAGCGAACTGAAGGTAAGCGAAGCCACTTTCAACAGTCATTTGGTGCGAACAAGGTGAAGCTTTCAACAACTACGCTAAAATCACTTCGAAGCGGGTGTACGAGAGTGCCGCTGTGTATACGTACACGACGTACAACACCTACGCTACCACGGTAACGTGAAATCTGAAAAATACCGTGCGTACGGGAAGCAGTACGGTTGATGTACGAATCTGCGCATGCGCACTTCGATTCCGCCATCACGGTACACCCGGTATCTCGGTAAACCCGGTAGACTATAACTCTCTAATATTCAAAAGAGTGAGCGAATGGCGGTGCCATACTATCTCCTGTGGACATCTGCACCGGACTTCTATAATTGATGTTCAAGTTCATCAAATTACGCAACGACTAATCAAACCTCAACCAACCGATTTTCACTTTTGACCTTCCTCTGTCTCGCTGTCTTCTGTTCGTTTCATTCTTGCCATGCTTCCCTGAAATCGTCAGTTCAACTTGTTTTGTAGCACACGATCATCAACATACAAAGACCAGTGTTTCAGTAAGCTATCGCGCATGCACACTAGCGCGGCCGCACCGCCAACACGAAACTTTTCAGCTTCCGCGGTTCTCGCCTCTGTTTTCCTTTTCTTTTTTCCCCTCCTTCACGCGGGCATGTTGGAGAACATGAGCGGGCACACATCTCAATTTTTCTTCCCTCCCCTCTCATACCACCACCCTCCCTCTTCACCGTTCATGGTGCATCGGCGCACCCTTTAGCTTCCCTCCGACGCGCACCCGCGTGCGAAGCCGCATACGCACTTCGGCTGCTTTTCAGCGATTGCTAGAAGCGGCATTTCTCAGGTTCAAGGCCGCCTAAAGAGAGTCTCGTATCTCTCTTAGCCGGGCTATCCATAGCCGTAATAATAGACAGTACGTAGGAGCGCGCCGCCTATATGCCGCCCGTTATCCGACACCTGACAGAGTGTGCTGTAATATTCTGTCCCAAGTTCGATGCTACACTTCAACGTACATCCCCATGTCAGTTAACGTTCTGTTGAGACGTTCTGTCAATCCACTCGCTTGGGGATCATACGCTTGGTTTTCCTGTGGCAGGAGTGCGTCAATCTCATAATAGAATTTGTTGATTTGATTGATTTATTGATATGTGGGGTTTCACGTCCCAAAACCACTATATGATTATGAGAGACGCCGTAGTGGAGGGCTCCGGAAATTTTGACCACCTGGGGTTCTTTAACGTGCGCCCTAATCTGAGCACACGGGCCTACAACATTTCCGCCTCCATCGAAAATGCAGCCGGGAACATAATGGAATTTGTCAGCTGAGTAGTAAATGCTGTTGCCAGATCCATGATAAGCACAGTAGGAGCTCTATGCTGCAGTACAATGTTGGTCACAAAGAATTCGGCTACTTCCACAGCCGTTCATTGAACAAGCCGAGGCCGTACTGACAAATGCCCCCATGCTGAGAGAAACCGACTTCAGCATCGGCGAAGACTTCTCCCAGTCTGTCCGAACCGCTCGCCGACACTTAGTTAATTTCGCGAAAGCAAAATCAGCAAAGTTTCAGATACGTTTTAAAACCTTCATATGGACTCAAAACGTTACATATTCGACAAAGCTTCACTAACTGTAAAAGGAATCGCATAGCAAATCCCTCGAACGAAGAAAGCGCCCCGCCGCGGTGGTCTAGTGGCTAAGGAACTCGGCTGCTGACCCGCAGGGCGCGGGTTCGAATCCCGGCTGCGGCGGCTGCATTTCCGATGGAAGCGGAAATGTTGTAGGCCCGTGTGCTCAGATTTGGGTGCACGTTAAAGAACCCCAGGTGGTCAAAATTTCCGGAGCCCTCCACTACGGCGTCTCTCATAATCATATCGTGGTTTTGGGACGTTAAACCCCACAAATCAATCAATCAAACGAAGAAAGTAACGAACCGCCCCCGAAATCTAGCACAAAACAATCTTTCCTTATCTGTAATCTTTACTAACATACGCAGCTTTCTACCGAAACGAGAAAAAGTATCTAGCCTTGTGACGTCATCCAATGCCAATCTTGTTGTATTAACAGAAACGTGGCTTACCGATGACGTGACGGACACTGAAGTTCTTGCAGATCTTCCTAACTTTCACTTATACCGAAAAGATCGCGAATGCACTCGCGGAGGAGGCGTACTGATCGCCGTCGGCCCGGAATTATCATGTTCCGTAATCAACATAGCATCTGACATAGAAATCTTATGGCTACATTGCCGGGCTTCACCCCACACAATACTGCTTGGTGTCTGCTACAGACCACCGAATGCAAATCCAGACTTCGCAAACAAATTTAACGATATACTAAATGCGCTCACCAAAGCCCACCCGAATGCCCATATTTTGCTGTTTGGTGACTTTAACCTTCCTAATAATAACTGGCAAACCGGAACAACCGCACAAGGAAACCGGAAAGACTCGAGAGAATTTCTAGATGCTTGTTTCAACTTTAACTTATCACAACTTGTATCAGAGCCAACACGTGTTGCCGCCAATTGCGCAAACATCCTTGATCTCATTCTAACCACCCATCCTTCTAGCTTATCGTCGATTACCTATCTCGATGAAATTAGCGACCATAAAGTTATCCATGCAGATTTTGCATTTTCCCCAGAGCGCCATGAAATGCTAAACAAAACAATATGTTTATATGATGAAGGTAACTATCAAGAAATTAACAACGAACTCAGTAGCTTCTTCCCAGATTTCGAAGCCAACTTCCGTAGCCGATCCGTCAATGAAAATTGGATAGTTCTTAAACAAAAACTCATTGAACTAAAAAATAAGTTTATTGCGAAGACCACATTTCGTGCCACGCAGCAAAAGCCCTGGTATACTAAAACATTAAATCGACTAAGCAACAAAAAAACGCCTTTTCCGCCAGGCAAAATCTAAAGGAACGCCATGCGCATGGGATAAATACTACTCCGCCGAAAATGACCATCTTACAGCAATTCGCAACGCCAAGCACGCATTGTTTAACACGAATCTACCCAACATGCTAAGTGATAACGTAAAAAAATTTTGGCAGACCGTCAATCCAAAACCATCTCGCACTATCTCCCTTACTAACGAATCCGGTGAAGTGACCACAAATGCCGAGTGTGCTCATATTTTTAACATTGCATTCTCGTCGGTGTTCACCAGAGAACCTAGTATGCCTTCCGTTCCCACAACCACCCTGATAGGTTCCAGCATGCCTGCGCTAGCATTTTCCGCAGACGGCATTTCTTCCCTAATAAAAAACATTAAACTTTCCTCGTCATGTGGCATTGACGAAATTAATTCTAAACTGTTAAAGAACATTACCGATACAATTGTACCATACTTGCCCCTCATACTCTCACAGTCACTCAGCACCAGCGACCTTCCGGATGACTGGAAAATTGGTAAGGTCGTTCCAGTCTACAAAGCAGGTGACAGCAACTCCCCACTCAATTATCGTCCCATTTCATTACAAGCATCCCATGCAAAATCATGGAACACGTCCTATATTCTCATGTTATCAACTTCGTCGATTCCAATAGTTTCTTTCACACCTGTCAGCATGGCTTCCGAAAGGGATTTTCCTGTGAAACACAATTAGCACTCTTTCTTCACGACATACATACAAATCTTGACACCAACCTTCAGACTGACGCCATTTTCCTTGACTACGCAAAAGCATTTGATACAGTCCCACACAACAAACTAATACAGAAGTTATCCGGGCTAAATCTTGACCCTAACGTGTTAAGATGGATTAAATCTTTTTTTAGCTAATCGTTCTCAATTCATGCACGTAAATAATGAATCCTCTGAACCTCTCGAAGTAACGTCAGGAGTACCGCAAGGGTGCGTCCTTGGCCCCTTGCTATTTCTAATCTACATTAATGACCTACCACTAACTGTGTCTTGCAAAATCCGCATGTTCGCCGACGATTGCGTGATCTACCATACAATAACTAATGCTTCTGATCAACTAACCCTACAACACGATCTGAACAACATTCAAGAATGGTGTGACAATTCGCTTCTCAAGCTTAACCCCAACAAGTGTAAGGTTGTCTCATTCACTCGCCGCAAAAATCCTTTCCTATTCCCATACCAAATAACTAACGCCCCTCTAGAAATAGTACAGTGTTTCAAATATCTAGGTGTCACACTGTCCGCCGATCTAACTTGGAATGCGCATGTCACAAACATGATCTCATCTGCAAACAAAATATTGGGATTCGTGAAACGTCATCTGCGTTGCGCACCTCAACACGTAAAACTTCTCGCATACCCATCCCTCATCAGGCCAAAACTGGAATACGCCTCTGCTATATGGAAGCCACCTCAAATTTACCTAATCAATGACCTTGAATCAATTCAAAATCGCTCAGTGCGATTCATACATTCGTCATATTCTTATGACATCAGTGTTTCATCCTTAAAAGCCCAATCTGGATTGCAGCCACTTGCCCTTCGACGCCGCATAGCCACTCTTTCCCTGTTTCATAAGCTGTTTCATTCGCCCCTCAACCATCCTCCATACGTCATCCCTCCGACGTACATTTCGCACCGCACCAGCCACCCCCTCCAAGTCTCCCGTTACCGCACTAGGACTGCTACCTTCTCCGCATCCTTCTTTCCGCGTGCTGTGAAGGACTGGAACGACCTTCCAAACCACGTCGTCACAATAACCTGCCCATCAACTTTCGCTAAAAATGTAACAACTCATCTCTGTCAGTGAAACTTTATGGCAATGTATATACCCACACCTATGTAGCATTATTTTATACTTTGAATGTAGCAAAAGTTTTATATCCTGTATACCAACCCCTTATGTGGCAAATGTTTTTTATATCCTGTACATCCACCCCTTATGTAATACCCCCTTGTGGAGTCTTTAAGGAAATAAAATATGATGATGATGATATGAAGCAAAGCTGTCTCTGCATACCTAGCTCAATAGTCCGTCACAACAATTATCTGCCGCTCACCTAATAACGACGTGAGAAATGAGCCAAGCAAGTCTATTCTCATTTGTGCGAAAGGGGCATCTGGTGGCGCTATAGGTTTGAGGAGACCAGCTGGTTTTCCTGGTGGTGTATTGCGCCTTTGGCAATCCTGGCAAGTTCTTACGTATTGCTGCACAGAATTAGCAACTTTGGCCAGTAGTATTTCGTGCGAAAACGTGACAGCGTCCTGCTCACTCTACTGCTGATGGATCATGGTGTTATGCTCCCAAGATCGCGAATTTTAGCGCTGTAGAAACGACAAGCACAAATCTATCCGTGTTGGGTTCGAAACTTTTTTTGCGCAAGACGTAATTTTGAACGATGACAGACTTCGGTAAAGAACACAAGGAAGGTCAGCGGGTTGGTCCTGTAAGTACTTGATGAGCAGTAGCAACTCAGGATCAGATTTCTACTGATCTTCCATCTCTGATTCAGTGACAACTCACATAAAAGGGGCATCCTGTTTGCCCTCTGTATAGTGGCTTCCGTAGAATGCACCGGTGCACGTGACAAACAGTCAGTATCACTGTGCTTGCGAGCACACTTTAGACGACAACGCCATTATGTCGTATTTCTGCAGTCGGAAGCTCCTTCTCGCAAGACGTCCTGACGGGTGTTTACAAGACTTGCCGGCCAGCACAGTGAATGGTGGTCGCTTATGGCTCGAAGCGGTGTTCTGTAAAAGTATGGCCGAAACAACCGCAGGGCATTCTTTTTTCTGTCGTCGAGTAATTGGCCTCAGCCTTCGAAAGTGTACGACTATCATACGCAATCACCTGCTCTACATCATCCTGCCACTGAATGAGGATGGCCCCGAGACTGAAGTTGCTTGCGTCAGTGTGAATATTAGTCTCGGCTTCCTCGTCGAAATGTCCGAGGACTGGATGGCTCAGAAGGCGCTGCCGCAGCTCATTGAAGGCATCCTCCTGTTCCTTCAGCCAAATGAAAGGTGCATCTTTCTTTGCCAGTCGTGTTAGAAGTTCAGCGATCTTCGATTTTTTTACAAAGCGCCGAAAATAGGCGAAAAATCACAAAAACTGTCTGACCACTTTCTTGCTCTTTGGTTTCGGAAATTTTTGTACTGCCGTGGTCTTCTCCGGGTGATTACCTTCAGCACCGACAACATGCCCAAGAAAACGAAACTCGCCCCGCCACGGGGGTCTAGTGGATAAGGTACTCGGCTGCTGACCCGCAGGTCGCGGGATCAAATCCCGGTAGTGGCGGCTGTATTTCTGATGTAGGCGGAAATGTTGTAGGCCCGTATGCTCAGTTTGGGCGCACGTTAAAGAACCACAGGTGGTCGAAATTTCTGAAGCCCTCCATTACGGCGTCTCTCATAATCACGTGGTGTTTTCGGGACGTTAAACCTCACATATCGGTCAATCAATTACGAAAAAGAAGCTCTTGGAAGGCGAAGTCGCGTTTCTGTGTCTTTATTGTCAGGCGCGCCAAACTAAGAGCTTGAAGCACAGAGCAACAACGTTCGACATGCTGCTGGAAGGTAGCCAAAATAAACACAATATCGTCAAGTTAAACAAGGCAAGAATGTCAATTCAGTCCGGAGAGCACACTGTCCATCATCCGTTGAAAGGTTGCGGGAGCGGGAAAAAGGCCGATTGTAAGTACCTTAAATTCGTATTGTTCATCTGGTGTCACGAATGTGGTTTTCTTGTGATCTCGTTCGTCCACTTCTGTGTGCCAGTACCTACTATTTAGGTTGACGGAAGAAAAACACTACAGATTGCGCATTCTACCGAGCGTGTCGTCAATCCTGGCAAAAGGATAAACCTTTCGCTTAGTGACGGAGTTCAGCTTTCGGTAGTCTATACAGAATCGTAACGACTGGCCTTTATTCTTTACGAATGCTACTGGTGATGCCCGTGGAGTAGCCGATGGTTTAATTACGTCGTGCTTTATTATTTCCTCGACCTGATTTGCGACTGCTTCTTCTTTTTTTTAGTGCCACCCTGTAGGAGTGATGGTACATGGGTCCGACTGATTTGTCGACATTGATGCGGTGTATGTTAGGGGCGTTCTTCAGATTTAGGATGATGTTGAAAAGCATGCGACGATTTTTCTTATGAGGTTTTCTATTTGTCTCTTGTGGCTTGGCAATAGTCGTTGATCTATGCCAATGTGTGCAAGTACACAATGCACGTCTTGGAAATTAGGTATCAGAGGTGTGCAGGTTCGTAATTTGGACGACGTCATGGATACTTGCAATGACGGTCCCCTTCAAAAGGTGCTGTACTTCATTCCCAAAGTTCGTCAGCATATTGTCAGCACAATCGTCACGAAGCTGCGCAAGGCTCCTTGCCTTGCAGATTCCCTTTTCAAGTATCTTTACGACAACATCTTTACGATCGCCAAACGCATTGCTTCTCACCCTTACAGCTACGCTGGACCTCAGAGGTACCGCCACTTCATCGTCCACAATACACATATCATTCAGTTTTTCTTCCGTGTCGAATGTTGCCATCATATGCTTCGTTGAAAATGAGACGCTTGATGCCAGCAAGTAAATTACAGCAACGTTAACCTGAACGAAGTTCATACCAATACTTACGTCTCCAGAGCATTCCGGCAGCACAATGAAACTGGCGATGTATGTGAAACCCCTTATGCCGATTCTCGCCGTACACGTTCCAATCGGGTCGATTAAGTGTCCCCTGCGGTGTGAACTCGAGGTCTACCCCATGAAGTCGGTACCTTTTTTAGAGTTCTAGCAAACTCACTACTGTACAGCCAGTAATCCGCACCTGTATCCACGAGTATGCTTACGTCATAGCTGTCCACAAATACACGCAAGTCAAAAGTGATGCATAATTACTGAATCGGCTTGTTAGTTCGCCGTTATCACGGGGAGTCAGCGACGGAGGCTGTTTCAGCATCGGCAGCGGTCTTACCTCCACGGATCTCTGGCTCTAGTTTTCCTGGCTTGGGCATGGTGAACGCCGCCTTGCAGTGGGAAAGGTTGATGATCGACGGGGACTCGGTACCGGTATCTGAACGGTCCAGAAGGTCATGCGGGCATTGACAAGACGACAGGTACTGCTGAATTTCGAAAGGACGCTCCCCGTCCCGATGCCTAGGTGCATTCACTGCGAATCGCTAAGCTCTGCCTGGCGGTACTGGCACATTCATTAGCCTGCCTTTCCACAAAGGTAGCAGAGAGGTACCCTGTAAGGAGTGCGCAATATATTAGTCTTCATTGTGCCCTGCAAACAAACAAGTCCTAGAGACTTGTCTTCCTTGGTCCGTCTTTCTTGGTCTCCTATCTGGTGGTGCGAGCGTGCTTGGTGGCGCAGGGCTGTACACCAAAGTAGCCTCGATATTTTAACGCATGGGGAGTCCTTACAGTAAGCTTAGCCATATCAGACTTTCTGCGATAGCGATGGTGACACCTCTGGCTGGGCAAACTCCTGACGTTCCCGTATGAGCTGGGGATCCCGAAACGCCAGTCAGACTTCCTCACGCACGACGTCGGCCAGTGACGACACAGCTGAAGCGCTGTGGTAATGTCACTGTCTTAGGAGCTTCTCTCGCACCACAGACCTCACGAGTCCACGTAAGAGCTCTATGTTGTTTCCCGAAGTAGTAGGTGCTGCATTCACGGAGGCAATGCCTATATCCCGGTTGTACATCCTCGCTCGTTGCTTAGGCGTCCTATCTATTTCGGCCGCCTCTGAACGAAACTCCGTGACAGTGAACGGCAGATTCCCAACCGAACCGGCAAAAAGTTCCTGCTTTACGCCTCGCAATAAATGGCGATGCTATTTGTCTTCGCTCATATTAGGATCCACTCGGTGCAAGAGACGGGTCATGTCCTCAACATACACAGCCACATCTTCATTGTTCCGCTGGTTTTGTTCTTTAAAGAGCGGTCTCGGCTCTCTCCTTGCGATCCATACTCGGCTAGGTGATGAGTAGCTACCGTCAAAAGTCATCCGAGGTCGAGATGGCAGCCTCGTAGTTTCCAAACCACGTTCGTGTGCAATCATCCAACACAAAATAAACACGTTGTAGTTTCCAAGCAGTATCCAAGCCATTGACCCTCGCCACGCAACCAAATTGCTCGAGCCAGTCCGCTGTGTCTTCTTGTGCCTAACAGCGAAAAGGTCCAGGCGTCATCGGCGGATCTACTACGATTTATATTGGCGTGAACTGGGAAGTCATCTCGGTAGCGTCTTCACTGGGAACTGCGACTGTGCTTGCACAATCCAAAGGGGAGAGCTGAGGGTCTTCACCTTGTAAGCGGCGGCTGCTGCGCTGGTGAACAAGGATTAGCTCGGTGAGCCTGAGTCTCCTTTCCTCCGAGTTGCCTTCTCCAACTTAAGAAGATTTTGAGTTTATACCAGCTTCTTCACCGGATTTGTCACGCGCAGTTGAAGAAGTTGGCTTTAATTAACAGCTAAAATGGGCGAACGTGTGCCCTGAACACAAACAAGTCAGAAAGAAAAACGTCTATCTGCAGAACACCTTCGCTTCATCTAAGTTCGGCATCCCGTCTCACCTCTTATCCCGTGCAGCTCGCACATGCCTGAGTTTTCAGCATCGATGTTGCCAGCTCCCACTGGGGCTTCGCTTATTCTGTTTCGCACGCACACCAAGGCAACAATGAGGGCGTAGCAAGTGCCTGGCACATGAACTTGAAATGTATTTTGCGTCACTATGAAGCAACACAGTTCAGCCCTTGTCTCATTTAAAGCAATAGTGCAATGGCAGTAAGGATATTTTTCTCAGAGGTGAGGGGAGCTTTGAAAGGGAGATAAAAAAAGGCAAACAGATAGGAAAGAGCGATGTAAGAAAGCGGCATACCCCACATACATGAACCAAGAAAAGAGTGAAGCATCAAACGTTGAAAACCGACAGAGCGCGTTCAGTTGGCACAACAGGTTAATATATATATATATATATATATATATATATATATATATATATATATATATATATATATATATATATATATATATATATATATATATATATATATATATATATATATATATATATATATATATATATATATGTGTTATTAATATTATTACGGAATATCTATAAAGGTATCCAAGCCTGCAAAGGCAAAACGGGAGCTTAGGCAGGGGTGTCCCCTGTCACCCTTATTATTCATGATGTACCTAAAATGATTAGAGGCCAAATTAGAGGCGAGTGGACTGGGCTTCAACCTCTCTTTTGTCAAACAGGAAAAACTCATTTAACAGGCACTACCAGCATTGATGTATGCAGATGATATAGTTCTAATGGCCGACAACAAGGAAGATTTGCTGAGATTGGTGGACATCTGCGGTAATAAAGGAGATAGGTTAAATTTCAGACTAGTAAGGAAAAATCAGCAGTCATGATTTTTAATGACAATGAAGGTAGTAAGCTTAGAACACAGGAGGTCACGCTAAAGATAACAAATACAAATATCTGGGCGTATGGATAAGCAATGGGGCCGAGTACCAAAGGGAACACGAAATATACGTGATGACTAAAGGTAACAGGAATGCAGCGGCAATGAAAAACAGGGCACTGTGGAATTACAATAGGTATGATGTTGTGAGAGGAATACGGAAGGGGCCTTCGTTCCTGGTCTAACGTTTGGCAATGCGGTCTTGTGCATGAGATCAGAAGTTCAAGCAAGATTAGAAATTAAGCAACGTGGAATAGGTAGGCTTGCTTTAGGAGCTCACTGGAATACACCAAATCAGGGAGTTCAAGGTGATATGAGATGAACATCATTTGAGAGCAGGGAAGCTCGCATCAAGATAAAATTTGAGAAGCGAGTGCGAGAAATGGGGGAGAAGCGTTGGGCTAGGAAGGTTTTCAGCTACTTGTACATAAAGCTGGTCGATACTGAATGGAGGAAGCAAACCAGAAAAGTTTACGGGTAAATGCTTAGAAAACAGCAGGGCGCCAAACCAAAAAGAACTATCAGTTAAGAAGAAGGTGAAGGAAACGGAGACTGACATGTGGAGAATTGGCATGATTAAGAAGTCCGCACTAGAGATCTATCGAACTTTTAAGCAGGAAATTGCCAAGGAAAGGATCTATGATAATACTCGGGGTAGTTCTCCAATATTTGAGGCCAGGACGGGAGTATTGCGAACCAAGACATATCGGGCTAATACAAAGGGGTAGACACGGTATGCAGTGCCTGTGGAGAGGAAGAAGAAACTGCCGAAAAGCTTAACCCTATAGTTCAGGATGATGACGCAGAGTTTTTCAAAGCACTGGGGTTTAGGGGCAGGGAGGGCAAAATAGACTTTAAGCGGGTAGAATTAACTAGAAGGAGGTTATCTGATTGGTGGCTAAAGTCAAGGCACGAGTGAAAATTAAACCCTTCACTGCAAAGTACGAATCCTCAACTTCACTATTTCAAAGGGAAAAAAATCTAGCTTCTGGTTCATTAAGTATTACGGCTTGGTGGCCATCGCCACCGCCTGATCTGAAGGGGACAGCCATATCTATCTATCCACCCACCTAAGTTGCCGACGAAGGTGGTGTACGCATATTTTCAAACAGCCGCCAATGAGCGGGAAGTACAAAGCGGAAGCAACTACAAAAATGGGGAGGTGGCGTATTTTTAAATGTATGCTTACGGTAAGCGATACTGGAAGTGGTATTCGAAACACACGTGTTCAATGGGAAAAGTAATTGGAAAAAATAGGCTTTAAGTGTCATTGTAGGTTACCAGCTCAGGAGAATTGATTCATGAGTATGGTGGCATGTAAGCTAAGGCAAACTAAAGTCGTAAAAAAGTCAAAGCAAATGACTAAGGACGATGAAAAATGAAGAAACGGGGAGTGAAAGGAGTACTCTCAGGGGGGGGGGGGAGGTCCCGTAAGAGGAGTACTCTGGGGTAAAAATGGGAAACGAGAATGAGTTGGTAATGACTGACTACGAGGGGTAGCAGTGGTTTTAAAAGAGAAAAATGAAAAGAAGTAGACGTTTGAAAGTTCCCCAAATTAAGAGCTTCACTATAATATTTACACAAATACATACGCAATCTGCATGTAAAACTTGAAAATAAAAGCGGAACTCCCTGCAGCAGTACATTTCCATGGCCTGAATGGCTCCCCTCGTCATATTACTACTGAAACCCAACTGCACCTCATCCCTTGCAGGTTTCGAAGCGTACAGTATATACATAACGAAGCGTACAGTACAGCATATATATACATATATATATACATATATATATACATATATATATACATATTGTAGGCATTCTCACCAACGTGCTGACCCTTACTGTCGCCGCATCATGGACCGTCTTGACGGGACTTGCCGGCCCCCTAACGCCCGTCTTCGCCGACAGCTGACGCAATTCAAGCTCAACAACCACGTCCTGTACCGTGATATCTACCACCCTGATGGTCAACGCTGCGTGCCCGTTCTACCTCGCTCTCTTCGGGCTCAAGTCCTCAAGACATATCACGACGACATGTCTGCTGGACACATGGGCTTCCAGAAAACGTATGACCGCATAAGATGTCACTACTACTGGCCGGGCTTGTCCACCTGTGTCGCGAAGTACGTTGCCTCATGCGCCCTTTGTCAGCGTCGCAAGCTACCTACATCAACTCGAAGTGGACAATTACAACCGCTCCCGTGTCCCCTGCAACCATTCGAGGTAGTTGGCATTAACCTGTATGGTCCGCTTCCTATGACTGTCACGGGCAATCGTTGGATAGTTACAGCTGTCGACCACCTGACCCGCTACGCCGACACAGCTCCCGTACCTTCTGCATCAGCTTCGGAAGTGGCCGACTTCATCCTTCGAGCAATAATCCTTCGACACGGAGCTCCTCGTGTAATCCTGAGCGACCGTGGAAGAGTATTTCTTTCAGCACTCGTCGAAGAAGTGCTCAAGGCAGCCGGCACTGCACACAAAACAAGCTCCAGTTACCATCCTCAGACGAACGGCCTGACTGAGCGCTTCCATCGTACACTGTCAGACATGATTGCGATGTATATCGAACCCGACCACAGAAACTGGGACACCATTTTGCCATTTGTCACTTTTGCTTATAATACCTCTGTACAGCGCACAACCGGTTACTCGCCGTTCTACCTCGTCCACGGTCGCTTCCCCTCTTCTTTCCTCGATGTTTCGTTCTTCTTTGCGCCTGTCAAACCATGTTCATCTTCAAGTGAAGAATACGTGTCTCGTCTACTTCATTGCCGCCAGCTGGCTCGCGTCAACACTGAAGCCAAGCAACAGGATCGCAAGCTTGAATATGATGCCTCCCATCGTGCCGTGTCTTTCAGCCCTGGCGACGAAGTCCTCCTTCTTACACCCATTCGCACTCCCGGACTGTGCGAGAAGTTTCAATTACGTTTTATTGGCCCCTACACTATCTTGGAGCAAACGTCTCCTGTGAATTATCGCGTGGCACCTGTTCTTCTTCCGACGGACCGCCGCTACAGGGCAGCAGATATAGTCCACGTATCCCGCATGAAGCCTTTCATACGGCGTTCATCTTCGCTTTAAAATGCGGCCAAGAACTGCGGTCAGGATGACCGCTTTCACGTGGGGGGGGGGGGGGGGGGAGTTAGTGTAGGCATTCATTAAGCACATCATCTATCTTTACAAATATTCATCATCATGAGTGGTCGTCATCTTCTTCTGCTGTGGGGACTTGGCTTGTCTGAGTTCTGTGCCTTGGGCGTGGTCGCTTCATCGTGTCTTCCGGGCCTAATAAAGGTTGCCTTTACTGTTGCATCACAATATATATATATATATATATATATATACATATATATATATATATATATATATATATATATATATATATATATATATATATATATATATATATATATATATATGTATACATGTATACGAAGCGTACAGTACAGCATAAACGAGATGAGACAAGCGCAGAACTGTGTTTTATGCAAACCGAAAACAACAATGTTCATTTTTATTGCTTGATATTACTACGGGGCGCTGTTTAGGTACCCGCAGTCTTGGTATTTCTCTTGTCTCTAGTGAATTTGACAGCTTCCGGCCCGCGACAAGCTCGTTTTCTCATCGGAGTGAACAGCAATGAAGTGCTTGAATGTGCTGAAGTCTCTCGCACATCGTTTTGCCTATGTGTATGAAGCAAGAATGTATCTTCCCGTTAATTCAAGGATACCCTGTCATGATTTTATTGAAATCTTGAATATTCCAGGATGGCGTGCACCGACTAGGATTAAACTTCGTCGTTGCACTGGCGTAGCTTGCTTATTGGTGTTGAATTCCTGTATTTTCCCCAATAATGTTTGCTACACCATCCACACCACTCCTTCAGTCTTTTTTACTTTACTGAATTTCTTCTGTACTAACTTACTGTTTAGTATCGCTATGGTCTTTCAGCGGACGTTCTTTACCCTTTATGACAGCCATGATGCGACAGCAGGCGCATTTGCTACGCTGTGCGCATGAGTCGACGGCCCATTCTTAAGTTCTGCTTTGACTTCCGCTGTGGTTGTCCCTTGACTTCCGCTGTGGTTGTCTAGATGTCCTGTTTCGACGAGACTGTGTTTCCTACAGCTTTTCTTGTCACAATTGGTAGCACATCAGGCGGAACGTCGTTGTATGTGGTTTACTTCGCATAATTTTGCCTCTTTGTCTTATATAAGGTCGATTGTCTTGAGAACACTTTCTGTAATTGCGAAGCGACATTGTTGTCTTCCCAGAAATTGTTTTATTCTGTATCACATCTTCAGGTGTCGGTCGCTGTTCAGTCGTCATGCTGCCCTTCTCTGTGTTGATGTGAAGCATTATTACTTTTGAAGTCTGCTTCGTTCCCGCCTGCATATTAAATTGATCTTGTACGGTCCACCCGAATATTGTTTCTGTTGCGGTAAACTTTTCTTCTAGTTTTCGGGTGACACCTTTCACCACTTGCCAGTACTAATCTGAGCCAATAATTATGCCGATTTCACTGCACTCTTCTTTTCTAGCTATGCCGCCAGCAAGCTTCAATCCATCCACATCATAATTTTTTTTGCGGTTTGATAGGTACGAATAGTACTATTTCTTTTGAAAAGATGTTCATCTCCACTGCTTCTAATAAGGCTTTTTCACCACTATATGTACTTTTTCGTTTAACTTCAACAGGTCTCATGACGCTGAGTATCACGTCCTCCAAACGAGTCTATTGTGAGTCTTGCTTTCCTCCCATTTATTCACGGTATGGCGAGGCCCTGTACAGCGGAAACACTTATTTGATTCTTTGAGCTTCAATTTTTTTCTCTTTACAGGGTATAGCTGGCCTACAGTCATCAGTGAGATGATTAGTAGTGTCGCAGAATATCCAAAGCTTTGCAACTGTACATTGCAAAGTAACCATACTTCTCATTGGGAACTCTCACTTTTGCTATCGTTTATTTATTTTATTTCTGCCAGCAATTATTGTCTAAATTCAACATAATCTTTTTAATATTGCATCAAAAATTGAAGATTATTTTCTTGAATTCGAGGAACATTCCGACCTTGCGCCGACGATCTACTGGGCCCTTCTCTTTGTTTTAACTGGAATGCAAGGTACATTTTCCCTGGCAACGACATTTTTAGTATTGGTAGCAACATTGATACTTAGTATACGCTCTTCAAGCCCAAGGACTTTAATTCTCGCATGTGTACTTGCACATTTTCTGGCAATCTTCCTAAACCTTCATAGTCACTGCAGCTTGCTACCTTATTGATGCTGATGAGCTCACTCATCTGCATTTCTACCAAAATGCTGTCCTTTCCGTACCACTGTTTGAACGTCTCTACAGCTTTCCCGTAATCGTTGTCTGAAACTTGCTATTCCTTTACGGCAGTTGCCGCTCTCCCGCTTAGTGAGGTCAACAGTTACGTAAACTTTTGGTTATTGTTTAGGCCAGTTCTCGCGTGAACAGCCGACTCAAATTCATGCCAGAATCTCTACCACTAGCTCCCTCCTGTCACCATCAAACTTCCTTAATTCCACCTTTGGTAGCTTTATTTCCGTTCCTTGCGGTGCTTTTCTGGCGTTGTCATTAGATGTGACTTAGTTTCTCACTGGCTCGCACTGTTCTTGTCGACGGAGGTACCCATTGTTGTTATGCAGAACGCTAATTGTCTTTAGCTCGTACTCAGTGGTCCTGACAAACTCGGCTTTGGCTGTTTCCGGCGTTACATGCTGTTCCAACCTGTTTGTCTACTTTTTGCCACAGCGCACGGGCGTACGAATGCATCGTTACGGGAATGTCACGCGTCATACCACTGCATCAATCTGCACTCACAGAAGAGGCACCAGCCAGAGCAACATGCACTCAGGAAACGCTAGTATCCTTGACTTTTTAATGACTTGGGAAAGTGCTCACGTACCCGCGAAAAGGCCCATTGAAATGAAAATTTTTCTCGGCTTTCACGGCGAATCCCCTGTGCTTCGGTGATCGTATTTCCACATAGCGGAAGCTTTTGTCATTTGTTTTATTGCCAATATGACCGTAAAGCTTCATTATTAGTACTTTATATCGGGGACTGTCTCTCTGCCCCACCACGGTGGTCTAGTGGCTAAGGTACTCGGCTGCTGACCCGCAGGTCAAGGGATCAAATACCGGATGTTGCGGCTGCATTTCCGATGGAGGCGAAAATATTCCAGGCCCGCGTGCTCAGACTTGGATGCACGTTAAAGAGTCCCAGTTGGTCGAAATTTCCGTAGCCCTCAACTACGGCGTCTCTCATAATCATATGGTGGCTTTGGGACGTTAAACCCCATAAACCAATCACCAGGGGACTGTCACTCGTGATATGCTTCTGCACAATACGCAGTTCAAGACCATGCACTTTGCGATATGAAAATCTCAAAATTTCACGCTTATAAATGAGGGGGACCCCCACTATGCTGTGTATGTTAGAATACTAATTGCCTGTTTCAAATGCTGCGCGTGAGAAAGTTTGCACTTGGGACGCTGGGAGTGGTAAAAACCAGCTACAGCACGTCAGTAGAGTGGATACTTCGCATGCGGTATTTGCTTTCAAACAGGGCAAAACCTGCTGTCTCTGCGTAGTTCCTGATTCCACGACTGTGAGGTGGAAATTAACTTAAGAATTTTTTACCTGACTGCGCAAAAGGCCATGACTAGTTAACAACTGGAAGAAATGTACAATGTAATGAGCGTAATGTGTATAATTCACCCAGTAATATATTTTACTGTTTCAGCTCCCGTGTTCTCTTGTTTCATTACAGTATGTGATTATGTAATTTAGTAATTTGTCGTTTGTATAGATCTGCCTCTCCAAGCTGCCCAAAACATACAACCGTTCCGGTCACCTTTGCCAAAAGGGCCAAGAACAAAATATCTGAAGAACTTACCTGAGACATATTCAGAGATGAAAACTGTGCACCATGAACATTCTTACGGTGCTAATAAGCACTCACTATCTGGGCACAGATGGTTTAAACGCCAACTCCGGCAATTTTTTGACCATGTGAAGGTTCTGGTGTTTCTATGTTCCTCAGACACTCTTGTCCCGAGCCCAATGGCTGAAATGCTCAGGAAATTTGAAAATAAGTTTTAATAGGTAAAAGTGTGCAACACCGAAACCGAATGATGATGATGATGTTTGATGTTTTGTGGCGCAAGGGCCATTTCACGGCCAAAGAGCGCCAGTTTATCTTACGAAAGATATGGACAATGATTGTGATAAGCGGCTGTATAAGGGCCGTATAATGCCTCGCGGTAAGGTGGCTAAAACATACAAGTAATCAAATTATGACCATGCCGTGAAAGGTGTGTGTGGTGTGAATAGATGACAAAAGTTGGTGATAATAGAAAACGATGGCGGACATGTATGGCATTAGCACAAGTCTCACTCGTTCATACCCTTGCGTCCAAGGGCCATGAGGCAAGTGCTTTGTTGAGTGTAGCCACCGCAACGGAGACCTCTCTGGAGAGGTCGTGCTACAGATTGCCCGGGTATATGATATGAAAAACTATGGATTTCTTTTAAAAAGGCTACCAATGATTTATGACTAAGAAGAGGTTCTCTACCGACGAACATTGCAGGGTGTAAAGGTATATGTTGTCGGTAGGGTAATGGAAAGTGTTGTTTTCTTAGAGTTTCTAACTGTTTGCACTGGATTAAAATGTGAACAACTGTTAGTGCTTCAACACATCTGTCACACAATGGTGGATCGCCACCGGACAAAATATATGTGTGTGCCGTGTATGCGTGTCCTATCCTGAGCCTCGTCAGTATTACCTCTGTATGACGTGATTTTGATACTGGCGCCCAATGGCCAACGTGTGGCTTAATAATGTGTAGTTTGTTTTGTGTGTGTCTATCCCACTTGCTCTGCTAATAGTTCCTGAGCATTCGTTTGAGAGACGGCTTCAGATCAAGGGCCGGATTTGATATGGATGTAGTGGCAGTGCTTTCGTGGACGGATGCAGCAAGCTAATTCGTCATCACGTTGCCCTGGATCTCATGGTGCCCTGGCACCCAGCACCCTACAACATGTTGTTTGAGTGTGTACAGTGTGCATAAAATTAAGTAAAGTGAGAAGAGAGGACCGGGTTTCTTGCTTTTAAGGGTTTGCAAAGCCGTTACAACACTGAGGGAGCCCGTATAAATTACTGCTTTTTGTATTTGTAATTGTTTGATGTGTTTAGCCGCCAAAACTATCGCGTACGCTTCCGCTGTGAAGATACTTGTGCCTGGATGTAGAGGGCCAGCATCCGAAAAGGATGGGCCGACAGCAGCGAAGGACACAGAGGAGTTGGACTTGGACGCATCTGTAAAGAACTCAGGACGTGTGTATTTGTGTTGAAGTTCCAGGAAGTATGTTCGGATACGGGCAATAGGCGCATGTTTTGTTACTTCTAGGAAAGACACATCGCAGTCTATAGTCTGCCCCTGCCACGGTGGCGGGTATGCTACAGGAGCCATTAAACTGTGTTCAAGAGACACTTCAGTTTCCTCAGCTAGACCCCTCAGGCGAACTGAGAAGGGCTGCCTCATCGAAGGCCTCTTTTGAAACAGAATGGAGCTCGACAAATCACTAATAGTAGAGTATGAGGGGTGCTTCTTGTCTGCTTTCACGTTAAAGAAATATACAAAGGACATGTATTTCTCTGCAGATTAAGCGACCCCTCATTTGACTCAACGTAAAGGCTTTCTACGGGGCTGGTCCGAAAAGCACCCGTAAAAAGGCAGATGCCGAAATGGTGCACGGGGTCCAGCATCTTCAAAGCACTTTGAGTCGCAGACTGATAAACAACGGTCCCTTAATCTAAGCGTGTGCGAATGAGGCTTCTATACAGCTTCATGAGGCATTGCCTGTCACTACCCCACGTAGTACGTGACAACACTTTTAAAACATTCATGGCTTTTAAACATTTAGTTTTTAAATACTTGATGTTCGGTATGAAGGTCAACTTGTTGTCCAAGATTAAGCCAAAGAATTTATGTCTCGAGTTAACAGACAGACGTTGACCGTTCAGTTCTATGTCGGTTTCTGAGTGCATACCTCTCTTTCGGGAGAACAAGACACACGTGCTTTTTTGTGGGTTCAGTCGGAATCCGTTTTTTTCTGCCCATTCGGAGACCTTGCTTAAACTTAACTGAACCTGCCGCCAAGACATTGCTAGATTGCAAAATCTAAAGCCAAGCTGGAGGTCATCGACATATGTACAATCAAACATATGGCGAGAGATGGACAAGCGCAAGCAATTCATTTTGATGAGAAAAATTGTGCAGCTAGGTACACCACCTTGCGGCACGCCTGTTTCCTGGACAAATGTTTGGGAAAGAACGCTGCTCACTCGTATACGGAATGTCCGGTTTGACAGGTAACTTTCGATTATGTGAAACATTCTTCCACGCACGCCAAGGTTGGACAGGTCTCTTAGTATTCCAAAGCGCCTTGTTGTATTGTAAACCTTTTAGATATCGAGGAACACAGAGAGAAAATATTGTTTATGGACGAAAGCGTCTCTGATCTGTGCCTCGATACGAACAAGGTGGTCTGTGGTGGATCTACTCTTTCGAAACCCGCACTGAAATGGGTCGAGTAAATTGTTTGTTTCAAGGAAATGTACAAGTCGGCAGTTTATCATTTTTTTCGGAGACTTTGCACAAGCAGCTTTTAAGTGCAATAGGCCTATAACTAGAAGCTGAAGAAGGGTCCTTGCCCTCTTTAAAAATGGGGATACTAATGGCCTCTTTCGCGGAGGTAGGAATAGCGCCAGAAAACCAGATAGCATTGTACAAACAAAGTAAGGTTTTTGTGTTTCGATTGGTAGGTTTTTTAGCTAGCATTTCATACACCACATAGTCAAAACCTAGGGCAGAAGCACTGCAGGAGTTTAGAGATGTTCGGAGCTCAGCTAAACTGAAAGCTTGGTTATATGCCTCGTATTTAGTGCATTTGTGTTCAAGTTTCTGCTTTTCTCTTCTTGTTCTATATTTTTTGAAAGTGTCAGTATAGTGTGACGAGCTGGACACTCGTTCAAAGTGTGCACTGAGGAAGTTTGCCTGATCGTCCAAGGTATCACCCTGAGTGTTTACGTGTGGAAGTGTGTGTACTTGTTTTCCTGCTATCCTACCAACCATGTTCCAGACTTTAGCCTCCTGTGTGTATGAATTGATCCCTGACAAAAACTTTTGCCAGCTTTCTCTTCTGTCCTGCCGACACATTTTCCTGCCTTGAGACTTTATTTTCTTGAAGGTGGGAAGATTTTCGGCTGTCGGTGAGTTCCGAAGCAATCTCCATGCTCTAGTTTGCTGTTTGCGCGCGTTTCGGCATTCAGAGTTCCACCATGACACACGCCGTTTTCCAGCGTGTTCATTTGTTTGTGGGATGCATTTTGTTGCAGCATCAATCAAAAACGCTGTGAAGTAGTTCACAGCAACATCAATGCTCAAAGTGCATATGTCACTCCAACTTAGACGAGCGATGGTATAAAACTGTTCTCAGTGGACTCTGTTTATGAGCCATTTGAGAACACGTGGTGGACACTCAGTTGCTGTGGTTGTGCTGAAATGTACGGGGAAGTGGTCACTTCCGTAGAGATTACTGTCGACTTTCCACTGGAGTAGAGGCACAAGAGATGGAGATACTATGCTTAGGTCGAAGAAGGAGGTGTTATTAGCGAGATTATAATAGGTTGGTTCTTTTCGATTTAGGAGACATGCGCTCGACGAAAGAAGGAACGGTTCAATCAGTCGACCTCGCGCGTCGCAACGAGAGTCACTCCATAACCGGCTATGCGCATTAAAGTCTCCAAGGAAATCATAGGGCTCCGGAAATTCATCAAATAAAGAGTGTAAATCACGTTTTTGCAGCTGATAGCTATATAGGAGGAATGTAGATAGTGCAGATTGTGATCAGTTTACCAAAAAAAACAGCTCGAACAGCCACTGCCTCAAGGGATGTTTGGAGTTGTCTGTGTACCTGCAATCCCTTGATTCACTATAATGGCAACACCTCCGGATTATGTGATGGCATCATCACGGTTCTTTCAGGACATAATGTATTTACGAAGAAAATTTGTGTGTTTTGAATTAAGGTGTGTTTCTTGTACACACAGCACTTTTGGTGAGTGTTCGTGTAAAAGTTCTTGGATGTCGTCAACGTTTCTGAGAAGGCCACTTACGTTCCATTGTATAATTTGAGGGTTCATGGTGAATGTAAAATAGTGCTGTGTGTACGAAAAGCGAGTGGATGTTTAGACAGGGAGCTTGAGCTCACGTAACAGGGCCGTCACCAGGCCCTATTATCTACTTTTTTGTTTTCTTGGCGCGCTCCAAGGAGCCACGCTGCTGTTTCGGCACCAAGGGTATCGACGTATCCGATGCCTCCTCGGAGGCACTGGATGCTCGCACGTGCGGGCTGTTCAAATTTCGAGCCTCGCCTGGTGAGGTCAAGCTTCGAGGCCTGAGGAATCTGTAGTCTCCGGTCTCTGTTTGGGAGTAGGCGGTATAACCTGAACTACAGCCGCTTGGGGACAGGTGCCACAACCGCCAGCTCGCTATGCGCGGGCCGAAGGAGTGGCGAGGGCTGGTGTAACGGTGCCCCCCGACGCGCCGCATCAGCGTATGTAGGTCCATAGAATGGTGCGACTCTTCGCCGTGCTTCCTTAAATGATATGTTCTCCTTCACCTTTAATATAATTATTTCTTTTTCTTTTCTCCAGTATGTGCAGAAGCGTGAATATGCGGCATGGTTTCCTTCGCAGTTTACGCAGTGTGGCGGTTGTTTGCAGTTCTCAGACCCGTGGCCTAGGACTCCACATTGTGCACAAGTCTGGCGACCACAACAGGTTTCAGAGCCATGGCCATACGTCTGGCATTGGAAGCAAAGACAAGTTTTTGGTATGTACGGCCTGATAGATGTCTTCGTGTATCCTGTTTGAATAGATTCTGGTAGTTTACTGGATGCAAACCTGAGTATTAGGTGTTTCATCAGTGTTGCCTTAATATCTCTTCTGAGGATAATTCTATGCACATTAATGACATTTTGGCTCTTCCACCCTTCCAAAAGTTCATTTTCGGTCAGGTCAAGTAAGTCGGCGTCAGACACCACTCCGCGAGTGATGTTCATAGATCTGTGTGGTGTTACGGTAATCGGTACGTCACGAAACGTTGAGAGGCTGTCTAGCTTTACAAATTGTGCTTTGTCCCGAATTTCGAGGAGAAGGTCTCCGCTAGCCCTTTTGGTTACTTTGTATTCAGCCCCGAGAGTTTCAGTAAGACACCTGGCAACTACAAAAGGAGATACGGTCCCGGTTCGCTTTCCGTTTTTTTTTTCACAGGGAATGACGTGGAAGTGGAGAAATGTCTCTATTGGCTTGTTAAAAAAATTTATGTCACCGGTGCGTACCCGCTTTCGGCCGGTACGATCAGACTGTAGGGGGATTGATCCATGCATGCTGGTCGTATTTTTGTTCAGCAGCGTTGGCAGCCACCCACCTCGGAGCCCAACAAGAGGACGCTGCAGACTTGCAGGTGGTGAAAGCTTGCAGACGTCAACTGTACAACACTGCCATAACCCAATGCGCCTATACCAAGGTAGGCTATTTGCACAGGGTTAACACTAGCTGCCAGGAAAATTTGAAGTAAACAGAAGAGATAAGTACACAGGACAGACTAAAAGTGAGAGATAAAGACGAAGTTGTAGGGAAGAGAGATAAGAAAAGGAGACGGCCGATTTCTCCTGGGTTGGTCAGCCCAGGGGTGCCGTCTACGTGAAGCCGGGGCCAAAGGGGTGTGTTGCCTTTGCCCTGGGGCCTTAAAGGTCCGATCACCCAGCGTCAGCTTGACCCCCAGGATCCCCTTTTCCCCGGACACGGCAAAGCCACGCACGGCTAGGCGTGGGAGGAAGCCGAACCCCCCCCCCCCCCCACAACTGTTAGCTCGCGTCCCTGGTGTCGCTACGCACCAAACGCCTACATACGCAGACGCGCCTGCGGGGACCGAAACCGAAACCTAACCGAGCGCCCTGTCTGCGTGTGACGTACTATTTGTTAGAGCCAGAGGCTGTATACTGGTTCCGCCGGCACGGAGTATGAAAAGTGTGAAAGCCGGTCCAGCGAAGCACCGGCCAAACACCAAAGAGGAAGGAAGAAAGCATTCCCTGCCATACCCGTGCCTAACACCACCGCCGTCGCCTTGTCGAAAGCACAATAAACGCTATAGCGGCCAAAGTAGTGATGCCAATGGCTGCGTCACTTCCATTGACATGCCAAACCTGACGTTACGCAAACAGTGTCTCCAATGACTCTGGCAAGTGAGGTGCGCTTTTCGAGGCAATCTTTCAAATTTATTTGCAAGCGATCAGTGCGTCACTCAAACCCGTGATTTGGCGTAAAGGACTAAACTGCGCAATGGAACACACCCAGCGAATTTCATTGAGATTCATTGAACTCGAAAAATCCCCGCAGTTGGCCTTTAAGCTAGAAAACGTTGCCGTGGAAGGCTGTTAATGGTCAAAATGACTTTAAAAGCAATTCACTATGGGAAAAGTATAGATGGCCACAGCAGCGCTTGCCTAAGCTCACTATGTGAAAGAAACTGACGTTGAGTGTAGCTTTTGTATTGATAATCATGAAACTACAGCTAGCGCTCTTTGCCTTGACACAAGAAAAAGATAAGATAGGTGTGGCTTCTAGGTTTATGGTCAATAAAAAGCAGATATGATGGAGCATATCCATGCATTAAACAGCAAAATGAAACTACGTAAGAGTGCTAAAGAAGACCTCGCAATGTTTTTTATGCATTCACCCAAGGCGACCTAAAGGTGACAGGCTGCTCTTTCTTTTTCTTCCGTCAATTTATTTGTCCCCCCCCCCCTGAATTTGCACTGATTTAAGACCGGAGGCATTCCAAACTTTCAGCACCTCACCTGGTTGTGCTCGGCCTCCAAGATTGGTGGGCCGTTCACACGATAACAAAACAGTGCAATGCAACGATGTCGTCTCATGACATGATCATGGGACCGTCATGATGACCTTATACATTCTGGTGATCCGGGATGTCACGTTGACGTCGTGTGATGACGCCATCACGCGATGATTTTTGCATCACTAATGTTGATGCCGACGCCACGGGACGCCAAAGACACCAACAGTAAATTTTTGTTTTTAGGCGAAAACCTTAGATGCCTCATCAAACGTGAAACTCGACTGTTTGCGACACACGTGGACGACGTCGAGTGATAGAAAAAAAAACCAACCCATGATGACAACATATATGACGTCAGACATCCCCGAAAATTGTGACTTCATCAAAACATCATGTGACTTCACGTGATCATTTCATCGTATGACATCCGAGCTGAGTGCAATGTGATCTCATCATGGAGGCAATGCAAAATCAGTTTCGCGCTGCCTCCATTTTTGGAGGCTGTGCAAACCTCGTTAGGTACAGCAAGTTTTCAAAGGATGGTAGGAAAGAGGTGGGCTGGGGCGTTGGCCGGCGGGTGCAGATGGGGCTCTGGCCCTTCGCAAGCCACATCGGCACCTTCCCACGCCCAAGCTACACCAGTGCTCTCCCCTATCACGACGCAACACGGATTCGCACCCACAGCAAAACCCTGCTGACAGTCATAGATCGGTAGGGTAGGATCAGTACATCGGCTGAAAAGAAAAATCAGATGGCCTTCTCCATCAAATCATTTTAGGCGGATGAATATGAGACCCTGTGAGTTTATAACGCGGTATCTAAGCATCTAACCCTAATAAATTAGCGTATGTGAAGAAAAAACGCATCGTTGGCAAGCAGCACCGCCACCATTCGGGTTCTGGACTCCTCTCGCTCGTCTCATGCTGATCGTCGCCGGCATCTGCCTGAACGTTGCTCTGTCCCGATCGTGTTTTAATCGTAGAGCCGCTGTCGCAACACACGCCAATAAACCCCTTTTCAATTGGTAAAGGGTGCTTACATTCCCCATCGCGTGAATCTGGGTGCTGCCATTTGCCGTCGCCCAAACCTGGAGCTGCACAACCGAATGCTACCTTCCATCATGGTCACCAGCAACGCGCAATTTGGCTTTTTTCACTCCATCCTCCAGCACCCCCGGCGTTCTTCGCTTGAAAGAGCCCATGGTCTTCAGCGGGGCTGATAAGACCAACGTGGAAGACTGGTCCACCCATTATGAACTGGTGAGGGGAAACAACAAGCAGGATGACGCGGACAAGTTGACTAACATGCTTTTTTACCTCTCTGACGTTGCCAAAATGTGGTATAACAACCACAAAAACGACATTGCAACGTGGTCCATCTTCAAAATGTCGTTTGCTGACGTTTTCGGCCTAACCGCTGTCTGCAAGTCCAGGGCCGAACAACGCTTGCGGACTCGCGCACAGAAGCCATCGAAATCGTTCACCGGTTACATCGAAGACATTGTTGATCTTTGCAACCATGCGAACACCGCCATGTCCGAGTCTGAGAAGTTTCAGCATATCCTCAAAGGGATAAATGATGGTGCAATTCAGATGCTCCTGGCCCGTAATCCTGCCACTGATGCGGATCTCGTCATTCTATGTCAAAATTTCAACGAGTTGATGAAGCAGCGGCCATTTCCTCACACGCCGACTCACTCTCGAGTCTTACTTTTGTTCCCGATCACTCACCAATTTTGCAAGAGAATGAAGACTTTCTGCGTGAAGAAGTAGCTCGGCAACTGCCTTTGATTCTGTCCACGCAGTTGCCGCCGTCCTCTCGTCTGCCCTTACCGCTCCATGACGTTATTGCCAAAGAGGTAGCTCAGGCTGCTCCCATAGCTGCCCACCAGCAGCCTGTGGCCCCGCCTGTTCCCCATGAGCTGGCTATGCAGCCTGTAGCCTCGCCTCGTACGTATACCAAGGTTGTACGCAGCAGACCCCGCCAGCAGCATTTGCCACCCATGTGTTCACTTGCTCCCCACTCCACCCCTTTTTAGACACCTTGGGCCGCACCGCGAGTCTAGCAATTCCTGGCGCACTCCTGACAATTGACCGATTTGCTACATCTGCGGTACTCCAGGACACGTGGCACGATATTGTCGCCATTGCGTCCAACCACTCCACGACGCTACTCGGTCATTCCCGTATGACCCACAGCCTGTAGTGACGCCGTCAGTCGGGTGAACAACAAATTTATTGCAGTTGGGTTAGTGTTATATAAAGAGATGCGTGACGTAACATGTCACGTGATTACGGGTGTTATCTGATGGCTGCACATCCAGCCGGGTTACATCTTCCTTTTATTGTGGCGCAAATTAATTATGCCTTTCAGGATGTGGGTATCGACAGGGCTGGCGGCGATCTCTTGTGCTTCGGCGAAGCTCTCGAGGGGAGTTGTCCTCTTTGGGGCCTTCGTCGCTGTGGGTTGTCCTGTCCCGCAGGTGCTCTCTTGTACGCCTGAATTCTCGACCCTCTTCTGTTTTAAGGATCGCTGACCGGGGCGTGCTGGCTGGCCTCAGAAAAACTGCCGGTGACCATGTTCGCTGGATGGTGTCGTATGCGGACACTGGCTTGCCTGGAGACAGGGCCAGCAGATCCATCGTTCCGCAGTTGTAATAGACCTTCTTGCGTTGACGGATCTCTCTGAGCCTTTTGTGAACAGCTTTGCTAGGTACTGCTTCTGGTTCCAGCTGGCTGTTAGACACAGGCAGGAGGGTCGTGGTTTGCCGTCTCATGAGTCTCTGCACACGGGACTTTTGCACATCATCTCTGGGGGTATTGCGCCATTCTACCAATGCCATATAAAAATCAATGCGGTTGCACCCAAATCTCTTTTGGTGCTTTTTATCTTCCTGTATGGCTCTTTCCATAATACCATTGACGCGGGGGAGATAAGGGCTTGTCGTAATATGGGTAACGCCTAGTTGTCGCAAGAACTCTTTGAAAAGGTGGCTGTTAAACTGCGGGCCATTATCACTGCAAAGCTGCGACGGTAAGCCATCAGTGGCGAACAATTTTGTGCGCCATACTGTCAGAGCACTAGCAGTGCTCTGCCGGAGTTCACGGATTTCGCAAAAGAAAGAATAGAAGTCCACTATTATGGCTAATTCACGGCCTTCATGAAAAAAAGGTCCATGCCAACAAATTCTCTTGGCAGTCTTGCGATGTCGTGGCTGTGAAGAGGCATTTTGGCATTCCGCGGTTGATACTTTTGACAGACCTTGCAGTTTTTGCCAAATTGCTCTATTTCACGCGACATATTTGGCCAGTACATTATGTTGCTTGCCCGCGCCTTCATCTTTTCAACTCCCGGGTGCGCAGCGTGAAGCAGCCACATAATTTCTTGTTTCTGTGAGGTTGGTATAATTACCTTGTTGCTGTGAAAAACAAGACCGTCCTGTAGCGTCTCAATGCGCCGCTCGTCAAGGCAGAAGAAGTTGGCATTTGGGCCGCGATAATAAAAAAATCAGTTCGAAAACTGATCGCTGTCAGGGCTGGATCTTTACCGTGTTAGCTCCGACAGTTAATGGTGACCCGATAAAGATTCCACAGCCCCGATCATCCCACACGGATCCCGCCGGCTCTGTCACCAATCCTACCGGTCCTGATGCCCAAGAAGACGCCAAACCTAGCGGTGCTGCAGTCCCTGCGATTCACCATGTCAACCTGCCACCATTTTGGCCCAACAGCCCCAGCGCATGGTTTCTGCAGGTTGAGGCGCACTTCCATCTACGCCAAATCACCAGCCAACAGACCAGGCACAAACGTCTGGTATCCTGCCTACCTTCGGACGTAGCCGAAGACTTAGCTGATATTTTAGCGTCCCCAAACTCGAGCCATCCCTACGACACGTTGAAGGCAGCTATCATTTCCCGCAAGTCTGAGTCCGAACACAACAGACTCCAACAGCTCATCAGGGCTACAGAGCTTGGTGACCATCGCCCATCACAGCTCCTGCGACGCATGCGCCAGCTCCTTGGCGGCCCCTCCGCCCCTCAAGAGGAGAAGCTGTTATGTGAGTTGTTCCTCCAGCGCTTTCCGCAGAGCATGGTCCCGGTTTTCGTAGCTGCAGGAGATGTCCCACTAGACACACTCGCTGAAATGGCGGACCGAGTAGCCACATAGCCTCAACGCCGTTACCACACCGCCACCGGCCAGCGCTGCAGACCCGGCGCTCGCGAGCATCGAGAACCGTTTGGACACCCTTGTCAGGCGCCTCGATGACTTTGTACCTGCGCATCGTCGACCGTCATCCAGGTTCCAGATACACAGTCGCTCCTCGACGCCACCACGTTCTCCGGAACTTCAGCCACCCGACGCGCCGCGGGACGTTTCATCCTCAACCGTGTGCTGGTACCACCGCCGATTCGGTGCCTCTGCTCGCAAATGCACTCGCCCATGCTCCTGATCGGGAAATGCGACGACCGGCCACTGACGCCGGCAAGTGGCACTGGTCGAAAGTCATGCCGCCTTTTCTATGTTTCTGATAAGATCACTGGCGCTTGCTTTCTAGTCGACACAGGAGCTCAGGTTAGCGTCATCCCGGCCTCGTGTGCAGATCGCTGTCGCAACGAACAGACCTGCCCTCTTCAAGCGACCAACAATTCCGCCATTCGCACATACGGCCAACGCTCTCTTACACTTGACCTTGGACTACGCCGTACGTTCCGCTGGATTTTCATCCTCGCTGACGTCTCGCAAGCTGTTCTTGGAGCTGACTTCCTCAGTTTTTTCAACCTTGCTGTGGACATGCATGCTCATCGCCTAATTGATCTCAACACCCGCCTCTCCATCAATGGTGTACTCTGTACTTCCTCGCCAACGGGACTGCGAGCTCTCACACCTGCTTCGCCGTATGCAAAAATACTCGACGACTTTCCCAGCATCACGAAGCCGCACACCAGAGAGTCACCGGTGAAGCATTTCATCACTCACCACATTGTGACCACTAGAACTGCCGTTTTTACACGACCCCGTCGACTATCTGGAGAACGCCTCGCCATTGCCCGCCGTGAGTTTAAGCACATGCTTGAACTCGGCATTGTGCGGCCTTCCTCCAGCAACTGGGCGTCGCCACTCCACATGGTGCCGAAGAAAGATCCTGGCGACTGGAGACCATGTTAGGGATTACCACGCTCTCAATGCCCACATCTTACCAGACCGCTATCCACTTCCTCACATACATGATTTCACATCAAATTTGGCTGGGTGCACAATCTTCTCTAAGATTGACTTAGTGAAGGCTTACCGTCAGATTCCTGTAGAACCCGCCGATATTCTGAAGACGGCCATCACCACCCCATTCGGTCTGTTTGAATATGTGAGGATGCCTTTTGGATTGCGCAACTCTGTACAGACCTTTCAGCGCACTATCAACGAGGTCACGCGAGGCCTTGATTTCGTATTTGCCTACCTTGATGACCTTCTTGTAGCAAGCTCATCCGGCCCTGAGCATGAAGCCCACCTGCGCACCCTGTTCCACCGCCTGGATGATTACGGCTTCGTAATTAATCCCAATAAGTGCCTCTTCGGCGTCGCTACAATAGAGTTCCTAGGCCACCTTGTCACTCCAAAGGGTATCCAACCACTCGCCAGCAAAGTGAAGGCTATCCAAGACTTTCCACCCCCGATTTCACTGAAGAGACTCTGAGAATTTCTTGGCCTACTAAACTTCCATCGCCACTTTCTTCCAAAGTGCGCCACATTCCTAAAGCCCTTGACCAACCTATTGGCTAAAAAGAAAGACCCGGCTGCGCCACTGGAGTGCCCCAAGGACGCTGCATCTGCCTTCGACACTGCCAAGAAGGCTCTGGCAGACGCTACCATGCTCATACATCCCGTCCCTGATGCCCCAATTCGTCTCATCACCGATGCATCAAGCGTGGCAGTTGGCGCTGTTCTCGAGCAGCACGTATTTGGTTGGCAGCCCCTTGGGTTTTTCTCGCAAAAACTGAAGCCACCAGAGACCAACTACAGTACATTTGCCCGAGAACTCCTCGCGGTATACCTCGCCATCAAACATTTTCTTCAATTATTGGAGGGTGTCACAGAACGAGCGCTCACAAAGAGCGCACCGCCAACTCCTCGCGACGAAACGCCAGAGTGACGCCGCGAGGTCAACGATAAAAGAAAAAGAACATAGAAAACAAGCTCCCCGGGCACGCTCCTTCTCCCCGCGGAAGCGTGGCTTCGCCGACGAACCTCCTCACTCCACAACGGCGGCCGAGCAAGCACTCGATTTTTCTAGATGGAAAGGGGCGTGGTCATGCCGAGTTGAGTCATCCGCCGCGGAGGGCATTCCAACCGTCTCGCCCTCTCCCCAGCCTTCGCTGCGTATCGCGCCAACGAAATGACGAGAACCTTCTGGAATCTCGCGCGGAAGGTATTTAATCGAGCAGCCGAGACGAGAGAGCAGGAGAAGACGGAAGTTAGCGCCAGAGCGCGTAGGGAATCCCGCCGTGTAGTCGGCGAAGGTTTTGTCCGTAGGGACAAAGGAGGAGAAGACGTGAGGTTTCCTGGAAGAGAAACTTCGAAGGAGAAGACGGAAGTTAGCGCCAGAGCGCGTAGGGATTCCGCCGTGTAGTCGGCGAAGGTTTTGTCCGTAGGGACAAAGCAGGAGAAGAAGAGGATTTGCACCTGAGGGGTGAAGGCTCGAGCTACAGGCAAGAGCGTGGGTCTACCACTATCGAGCGAAGACGCGTGGCACAGCTGCATGTGTGAAGCCGACGTGTTTCCGGCAAAGAAGTTGGAAGCTTGGAGAGAGGTCAACTGAAGACGCGAGGTTTGCTGGAAGAGAAACTTCAGGGGCAGCGGAACGACAACAACGCTGGACTTTGAGTGAGTGATTCTCGGAAGACTATCACCTAGACTTTTGTTCCAAGAACTTTGGACTGAATAGGTTTTCTATCTCTTTAGTCTTTAAGTGTCTTGGTTGTTCAATGCATGCGACTGCATTGTAGTGCGTATTGTTGTCTGTGTCCGTTGTTTCGAGTGTGGCTGATTGTACTGTGTAGTACGTTGTTTGATTGGTGACATATTGTGTGCAACTATTGTGGAGTATGCATTCTTGTGTATTGTTTTCGATCTGCCATTATTGAAAATATAATTTTGTTTGTTTATCAACTCTCGGCTCTGCCTTGTTCTTTAGGCCACAGCCGGCGTCCGCTGGCGCGCCAAAAAGAACCACTTCTAAATTGTCCACGCTTTCGTGGTGCGGTTCGGAGGGCCGACACTTCAGCCTTTGGAATTAGCCCGGCGATGGCCTCCCTAATTAACGAGACCTGTGTTACAGAGGGCCGGGACTTTTACGTCGTTACAGACCACAAGCCCCTGACGTTTGCCTTTCATCGCAATCACAGCAATTATACTGCACGGGAGATCCGTCAACTATGCTTTATTTCCGAGTTCACTGTGGATCTCAGACACGTACATGGGCCGAAAAATGCTGCTGCTGATGCACTATCGCACATCGATGCCTTGTCCACCCAGCCACCACTAGACATAGAAGAGCTAGCAGCTGCCCAAAGCAACGATCCTGAGCTGCATCGTCTTCACTCTTCATCCACGTCTCTATCATTCACGGAGTGCCCACTTCCATTTTCTACCTCATTAATAACGTGCGAAACGTCTACTGGTATCGCTCGGCCCTTCGTGCCTTCAGCTTTTCGTCGTGCAATTTTTGATCAATGGCACAACATGAGCCACCCTGGTATTCGTGTGACCCAAAAGCTAGTCACATCTCGTTTCCCTTGGCCAAGCATCAATGCTGATGTCCGACGCTGGGCGTGAACCTGCCTTGAGTGCCAGCGCGCTAAAGTTCACCGTCACACTGTAACGGCAACATCCCCGTTTCGGCCTCCAGACGCAACGATTTCTTACGTTCATCTCGATATCGTCGGTCCTCTTCCGTCATCGCAAGGAGCCTGTTACTTGCTGCTATGTGTGGATCGCTTCACCCGATGGCCGGAAGCGTTTCCCATTTCCGACATTACAGCACCAACAGTTGCCAAGACTTTCACATACGGCTGGGTGTCGCGCTTTGGATGCCCTTCTGTCGTCACCACTGATCGCGGTCGTCAGTTTCAATCGGCCCTTTTCACCGCACTTGCCAATATCTTGGGCATTCGACACATCCACACAACTGCCTACCATCCTTCCACCAATAACATGGTCGAACGGCTTCACCAACAACTAAAAGCTGCCCTCACTGCTCATCAGCCAAGGGAACGTTGGCTCGACCACCTCCCCTTCGTACTTCTGGGCTTCCAATCAGCATTAAAAGTTGATCTCGGCTGCTCATCAGCCGAACTAGTCTATGGCGTTTCCCTGCGTCTTCCAGGAGAAATCTTCGAGCCATCATCGCCACCTTCCACTCACGATGCCTCCACGTACATTCGAGAGCTACGACCAACGTTTCGGGACCTTGCTCCTGTAATTCCTGCCGACCGCCACCCCCAGTCTGTCTTCGTCAGTCAGGATCTGCATGATTGCAGTCACGTCTTCGTTCGGCGTGACCAAATACGGCCACCACTAACACCAGCCTATGATGGCCCATTCCGCGTACTCCATCGTACACCTAAGACGTTCACGCTGGACATCAATGGCCGTGAAGAGGTCGTGGCTGCTGATCGACTGAAACCTGCGTATATCGCAGCTCTCGCGGCCGCGGGGTTTCAATCTAAAGTCCAAATGCCAACATCCAAGCATGTCCACTGGGCGACTCCTCTGGTGATTCCTATGGCTCTCGCTTTACAGGGGGGGGGGGGGGGAGCCCTGTAGCGTCTCAATGCGCTGCTCATCAAGGAAGAAGAAGTTGGTATTTCGGCCACGCGACGGGTGCAACGCGATAATAAAAAAATCAGTTCAAAAACTGAACGCTGTCAGGGCTGCATCTTTCCCGTGTACCGGTACTGGCGAACACTTTCGGTACTGGCGAACACTTTCGGGCATCTCGCTCTTCTCAGGCCAGCTTGTTTTGGCGTAATTTCGAAGTTTGACCAGGGCCGGATCTTCATTCGTTGCAGCACGAAGATCCCTCAGGCGTTGCTGCGAAGCTGAAATGTACTCAAACACATTCACTTGAAATTGCTCTGTTTTTTTGCATGAGCTGCTCGCTGGAAAACGTACATAAGACGTCAGCTAGGAAGAAATCTTTCCCTGGCTTGTAGATCAATGTAATAGGATATCGTTGCAAAGTCAAATGCTTGCGCTGTAAGCGAAGCAGACATTGATAAAGCGGTTTGCTGAATATCGGCACCAAGGGGCGGTGATCGATCTCAACGATCACAGTTTCTTGGCCGAAGTTGTAATCGCGAAACTTGACGCAACCAGGTACAATTGGCAATGTTTTTTTTCAATTTGAGCGTAGCGTTGCTGCGCCTCTGTTAGTGAACGTGACGAGAATGCGACAGGACGGCCGTCTTGAATAAGCACAGCGCCAACTCCCTTTTGGCTGGCGTCAACCGAGAGGGTTACTGGCTTATTTGCGTTGAAGAAAGCAAGAACTGGTGCAATTGCTAAGCTTTCACGCAACATTTCATAACTTCACTGCTGAGAGTCAGTGCAAACTCATGCAATGTCTTTGTGCAGCAATGTTCTTAGCAGGGCTGCCACGTCAGACATGTTAGGAATGAAGCGCTGTACATAATTCATCATGCCTAAAAAGACTTGAAGTTCCTTACAATTCTTTGGCTTTTCCATTTTTAGTATGTCTTGCACTCAACCTGGGTCCAGACGGAGGCCTTCAGTGCTAAGAATGTGCCCGAGGTTGCGGACTTCAGGCTGCAAAAAAGTGCATTTCTTTAGGTTAAGCTTGAGGTTGTTTTCACGACAGCGTAACAACAAAAGTGACAGGTTGTTGTGCTCCTCTTTTGTGCGGCCCCAAAGCAATATGTCATCCATTATCAAGGCTACGCACGGAAAACCTTCCAGCATGCGATGCATAGCTGCTTGGAATATTTCTAGGGCAGACGCATTGCCGAAGGGCATTCGAAGAAACCGATAACGCCCATACGGCGTGCTCATCGTACATAATTTTGAGCTTGATTCGGTTAGCTTAATTTGCCAGAACCCTGACGCCGCATCAAGCGTTGAGAAATACTTGGAACCGGATAGTTGCGAGGCTGCGTCTTCTAAGGTTGGCATTGGATAATGCTCCCGCAGCAGCACTTTGTTAAGCGCTGTAGGATCCAGGCAAATTCTAACCTTGTCCTTCTTTGCAACTGTTACCATATGGCTAGACCACTCGGTTGGCTCGGTTACCTTTGCGATGACGCCCTGGGCTTCCATGCGCTGCAGCTCAGCCTTGACTTTGTCCTGAAGAGCTACGGGAACTCTTCTCGCCGGAACGACGACTCCCACTGCGTCTGGCTTGAGCTTCATGTCATACTCGAAGTCTTTTAGCTGCCCGAATCTTTCAAATACGTCTGCGAAAGATTGTACTGGCGAGTACAGTTCATGCTGTAGGTCTCGCATACGGTAGATGAAGCCAAAACTTTCAGCTGCTGCACCACTCAGAGTGGCAGGAATGTCTTGATCGATAATGAAAAATGTTTGTTCTTTGGTTCTGTCATTTGCTGAAAGCATCGACTGAACTTGTGCGTGCGCGGCTGTTGTGTGCCCAAAAAATGCTGTGAGCTTGACGTTGCAAGCTTGCTGAGCTTTATACGGCAATTTGGAAACATCGCTTTTTGAAATTGCACAACAGTTTGCAGTGGTATCTAGCTTGCATGTGATGGGATAGCCCTCGATGTACACAGTTGCGCTTCAGTCATCACTGGCGATCGCGCCGACAGTCAACGTTTGTAGAAAAAAATTGTCTGCTCGCAGATCTCGTATTTGTTGGCTGAAGCTTTGCGGGTACTTGGATGACCTGCATACTCTAGCGAAATGGTTTAACCTTCCGCACTTTCGGCATGTTTTCCCTCTCGCTGGACACATGTCACTGTGGTGCATGTGACTCCCACATTTGTAGCAACGATTTTTTCCTATTGCGACTGCATTTACTAAAGTGTGTTCACCTGATCCTGTGACTCCACTTATTTCTCTGAAGTGCTCTTTGCTTTGTTCCTGCACTCGGCATATGTTGACGGTCTTTTTGTACGTCGGATTTTCCGCTATCAATCTTTGCTGGAGGCTCCTATCTGTTGTGCCCAGAATGATTCGGCTGCGCAACATGCGGTCTTCGAGACTCCCGAAATCACAGCTCTTCGCTAACACACGCAGTTCTGTTAGCCACTCGTTAAATGGTTCACCTGTCTTTTGGTTTCTTGAGCCCCGCCGCGGTGGTCTTGTGGCTAAGGTACTCGGCTGCTGACCCGCAGGTCGCGCGTTCGAATCCCGGCAGCGGCGGCTGCATTTCGATGAAGGCAGAAATGTTGTAGGCCCGTGTGCTCAAATTTGGGTGCACGTTAAAGAACCCCAGGTGGTCGAAATTTCCGGAGCCCTCCACTATGGCGTCTCTCATAACCATATGGGGGTTTTGGGACGTTAAACCCCACATATCAATCAATCAATTAGTATATACCATAAACACGAGGTGGTTAAAGAAAAAGAAATTCTTGAATTGTCAAGTTGGTCGCGGGCCTAGAGTGCTCTTCAAATTTCTTAATCAGGACTTCCACATCATTTCGGTCTTCCGCTTCCTTGAACTTGAAGGTACTGTATGCCTTTTGAGCTTCTTCGCCTATGGTAACTAGCAAAGTGGCTGCTTTAACATCTTTTGGCTGTGTGTTCAACTTCGTAGCAGTGAAAAACAGCAGAAACTCACTTTTCCAAGTTTTTCAGGCACTCCAAGGGTCCTGTGACGCCTCCATAGGCTTCGGTGGTGGTAATAATGCTGACGCCATTGATGCATTAGGTGGGTTCCGCTGCCACCATGTAGCGACGCCGTCAGTCGGGTGAACAACAACTTTATTGCAGTTGGGTTAGTGCTATATAAATAGATGCGTGACGTAACATGTCACGTGATTACGGGTGTTATCTGATGGCTGAACATCCAGCCGGGTTACACAGCTCAAGCACCTACCTGCTTCCTATACCTCACCGCAGTATGGCTACACTAACCTTCCCGAGTCTCAGTCACCCCAGCCCCAATTTCAGATTCCCTCTCTTCGCTCCCCGTCTCTTCGCAGGCGATCACTGTCCCCAGTACGCCCCCGACCCACTTTCTTCAACCAGGAAAACTGAACGCCAGAGTTCCAGAGGCAAGAACTGTGCCGTCGTCAAAGTGTCTAAGTCCTCGCACTGCACCTGATAACGTCGTCGCCATATTTGTCGATGGTGTTTCTACATTTGCCCTAGTCGACCTAATGCTGCCGTTTTTGTTATATCCGCCCAGCTCTGACACTCCCTACGCAATGTGACCACGCGTTGTCTGGACTATTGCTTCGTATGGCGGGCACACAACCAGTTCGCCCTATCGGGAGCGATGCGAGCGCACAACCGTATAGGTCGTGCAGCACACTGGTTTCGACGATTTTCGATTGGAATTTCGGGCTACCTCTTCGAACCTCCGAGAAAATCTCAGCACCATCCCAGAATGTGATTCGGTTCTTCTGGATACCTTGTTTGGGCAGGTGGGCCCTTCTACGTCTTTCATGGGTGACTTACGTCTCGACGATGCCGGCGGCGTCGCTCGGCCTAACGAACAAGGCGCCTCCCGGTAGAATGGGTGGCTGGCCCCGCAACGCAGCTGCAACCATGGCAGACACCCAAACTGAATATGATCCTGACAGCATGATGTGGACCACCATCCCGCCTTCGGACAGCCGACCGGAGCTGTCCCAACCCTTCAAGAGCACCGCGCTTGTTGCCGCGGTCGCTCGCCGAGAGAAAGCGAACAACGCACAGATGGTGGCCTCCGCCAACGCAGCGTCCCTGGCCGCAGCTTTCGAAGATGATGCTGGAGCCTGCTGCTCAACAATTTCACCGCCTGCGACGCGCTCCACGGGATTACAGCAGAGATACAAGAGACCTGTGTGGCAGCCTCAACCCCTGCCTAAGCCGAAAGCAATGGACTTCGTCATTGTGCTCAAGCCCAGGACTCAGTTGTTCCTAACAGCCGTCTTCCTAAAAAACGGGACCGGTAGCTTGTTTATCGCCCACCTCGGAGTGACCGCGAAGCGACTGGTCACCGTTGTGATAGTGCGGGACCAAAATCTCATCTTGGTGTACAGCTCGAACCCGCATTTAGCAGACAAACTCATCAGTGAGTTTGCGGTTCCCTGACCTGTCGGACCAGTGCCCATATTGGGGTACTTGTGTGCGGACACTCAAAACACATGCTATGCAGTAGTGACGGTGCGCAGCTCCGACACCGAAGCCACTCTTCGTGAAAGCCTTTACTGGCCCGACGGCGAGATCCTCCTCGTCCGGCGACTGGGCACCTCTAATAAGGTGCGTCTCACCTTTTCCGGCAAGGTGAAGCCCTAGTACGTCTCCTATGACGCCCTGCTTATCCCGGTGCAGTCTTACAAGAAACATCTGCCAGCCTGCAGTCGGTGCGGCTCCGTTGGGCATCGACCCGACCCTACGCCTGTCCCGGCCCTAAACCAGACGTTTGCGGCGTCTGCGGAAAGCCGGTGCCACTCGCGGATGGCGCTCACGCTCCTCACGAATGCACGCCCAGGTGCGCTCTGTGTGGTGGACCTCATGTCGCCGGGGACCGGTGCTATAAGGAACGCTACTGGGCGCCGCCACCCAAGCCCCACATTGCTCCACCGGAAGGTCAAGCCGGTCCCGAGAAGAAAAATGTCGGCACCCATGGAAGCCACCGCAGCCGTGCTCTAGGCTGACCCACAAGGGGCTCAGCCCTCTACCACTAACCCTGTTTCGTCCAGCAGGCCAAACTCCGGACGGATCTCAAGCCAAGGGGCCTACTCCGGGGCAGGGTTCGCCCGATCCGCCCAAACCGAACCCGCCATCTCCAGGACACAAATCTCTTGGCCAGGGAGATTCCTCATGGGCCACCCGCGTTCAGCAGGGAGCCCAGGCGAGCGGCTCGGGCGGGGCAGCCTCGCCGTCCCCACCTTCCATGATTCCCGCTCCAAACTGGGTATCCCTTCCGCTCCCACTTGGGAATAAATTGAATTCCGCCAGTTACAGGCCCAAGTTGCCTCGTTAACGCAGGCAGTGGAGGTGCTTGCGAATCGCTCGTCCTTACCTACTCCAACACCCTCCGGCCACGCGCTGGAGGTGATGGATAGTGCCCCCTCTCTACATGGAGACAACGCAGTCCTCCTCGCACCGATGGAGGCACGTCTTGGCAGCTTAGAGGCTCAGAGGCGCCCATAGTGACCACCATTGAAGATAGACTGGCACTCCTTTAAACCGTTTTCGACCGCATCCCGGGCATGATAGTTGCCCAGTTGCCCAACTTGCTCCAACACCCGCTTGTCTAACCTTAAGCGGGTGTCTAACTGTCAAGCATCCTGACCCTTTTTCCAGGTGGCTGCGGTAGACGAGCAGTGTAACACTTCGAGTGCGACCTCTGAAGTGAGCACCGAATTGAGCAGCAGAGCCCCAGTGAGCACTTTTGCTCTCGTGGAGCCCCCCCCCCTACAGCCCACTCCAACGATGACGAGCAACTGCCCTAGATCGCACAGCGGCCGTGCTAATTGGGATATTTTTACAATCCTACAGTGCAATTGCCAGTGATTTAAGGCACGCACAAAGCGGGCTGCTCTGCGGCTCCATTTAGAAACCTATCCACATTTTCCCGTGGTAGTGGCCCATCAGGAGCCGGGCGAGCACGCTACCCTCACAAATTATACCGTGTATCAAAGGGTGCGGAAACCGCCCTCTGCGTGCATTGAAATTACACCGTCAACCAGGTACGTCTCGACTGCGTTCTGCTTTACCCGTATGTTATGGTAACTATTCTCCAACTTAGGAAGCAGAACGTATCCCTACACGTCCTCAACATCTACAGTTCGCCCAAACTCCATAACGTAACTTGATTGATTGATATGTGGGGTTTAACGTCCCGAAACCACTATATGATTATGAGAGATGCAGTAGTGGAGGGCTCCGGAAATTTAGACCACCTGGGGTTCTTTACGTGCACCCAAATCTGAGCACACGGGCCTACAACATTTCCGCCTCCATCGGAAATGCAGCCGCCGCAGCCGGGATTTGAACCCGCGCCTTGCGGGTTAGCAGCCGAGTACCTTAGCCACTAAACCACCGCGGCGGGGCTCCGTTACGTAACTTATATTGCTGTTTTTAGCGAAGCCCTTGCAGTGGCAGGCAGAGAACCACTAGTCATTGTAGGTGACTTTAACGCCCCTAGTCCCCACGGGGGTTACCCTAAGGAAGAATGGCATGGTAGAAAGTTGGAAGAGCTTATTTCTACCCTGGGTCTCACCATCCAAACCGACCCTGCACATCCAACCCGCATTGATAACTCTGTCAGTCGAAACACAAGTCCTGACCTTACACTTACCAAGCATATCAGGCATGCAGACTGGCTCAACACTGCGGAAACTCTCAGCAGTGCCCACTGTATTCGCCTCACCCCCATTCGAACGAATCCACCCATCCCCACCAACTTGTGAAACTTCCGGATTAGATGAAGTTGCGTTCAGAGTTCACGACTGCGGCTTCGATAGCTCAACAAGGCTACGCCACTTGGGCTCAGCCCCTTGTGACGTCGCTTTGCCAAACTGAGCAGACGGTTAGTCTCTCAGAGGCCACGCCAGTGGTAGATAACCATTGCCTCCGTCTCTGGGAGGCCTCGTCCGCCGATGGCGTCAACAGAAGCATAATCGTCAGCTCGAAATCCGAATCGCATCCCACAGCCAAGAAGCAGCCGAGTACGTGGCCCAGCTCGCTGACTCTGATTGGGTAGAGCGCTGTAACAATGCTGCAAAGCATATGTCAAACTCGAACAAGTGGCGTTTTTTCAAGGCCCTCATCGACCCCACCAAAACCCGCACAGAAACGCAAAAGCATCTTCAACACGTGCTCCATGCCTACGCGGGTGACACGGATAAATATATGCAGGCTCTTAGGAATAAATATCTCTGTAGCCGACAGGACCTCATCGGAGTGGCGTACTCATATACAGGCTCAGAGAACGCAGACTTGGATCGCTGCTTTCAACTCCACCATCTGAAGAAGGCCCTGTCCAAAATGAAGCGAGGAACAGCGCCGGGTCGGGATTGAGTGACGGTCAAGCTTTCAGCCAACCTCCCAGACCTGCCATACCTTCACCTCCTCGACTACTTCAATTAAATTTGGAAGGGGTGCAAAATTCTCTCGATTGATTGGAAAACGGCCCTGGTAACTTTTATTCCCGAGCCAGGCAAGTCAATCAATATCGAAAATGTCTGACCCATTTCTTTAACCTCGTGTGTGTGGAAGCTTGTGGAAACAATGGTCAGGGATAGGCTTTCCGATTACATTCAGGCCCTTAGAACCTTTGCCGACACTATGTACGGCTTCCGTTCACATCGCTCTGCTCATGAAATTCTCCTGCAACTCCACCGTGACGTTATTGAGCCGGTAGAACATCCTCTTGACGACAAGGTAGTCCTCGCCTTGAATCTTAGGGGAGCTTTTGATAACGTTACCCACGAAACAATTCTTACCCATCTGTCCCAAACAGACAGTGGCCGTAATGCTTTCAGGTACATCCGTCAGTTCTTGATGGAACGGCAGACGTACCTCCGCATTCAAGACAAGGAGCATTGTTCGTATCTTCTAGGTACTCGAGGAACACCACAGGGAGCGGTCTTCGCTCCCCTTCTGATCAATATCGCCATGGCTCATCTCCCCCCACTGCTGAAAGATATGCCCGGTGTACGGCACGCTCTGTATGCCCACGATATCAGCTGTGGGCAACACACGGTTCTCTTGGCAGCATTGAGGCCAGCCTTCAGCAAGCAGCATCGGTCATGGATGACTACGCCCATCGCTGTGGCCTCGAATGCTCCCCCACGAAATCGGAGTACATGCATCTTCGCCCTAAACCAAATGACACGACTGAAATTGTTCTTTCTCTGTGCACCGGGCCTATCCCGGAACGCAAAGAAATTCGCGTCTTAGGGCTCTTTATACACAAGAGTCAGAAAGTCGATACCACCCTGCGCAAGTTCCGTACGGTCGGGGATCAGGCGGGCCGCATAGTCCGCTGAGCCTCGAACGAGCGAGGCAGAGAGCCGCGATGCTCTATGCCTCGCCAACGCTTTTGTGACCAGTCGAATTATTTATTCGACACCCTACCTACGTTAGCACAAATGCGATGAGAACACGCTGGACAGCATTCTCCGAAAAATATACAAGCGCGCTCTAGACCTCCTAATCACGACGTCTAACCAACGTCTTGCGGAGCTGGGCATGACAACACGTACGGGGAACTCAAAGAGGCTCATCTCACCAACCAGTACCTGCGGCTTACCAAGTCGCACGCTGGGAGATGTCTCTTACGCCACCGCCATATCTCTTACACCTACAATGCAGAAGAGCAGACTACGATCCCAGAGAACTGGCGTGGAGCGTTGGTTTCCAGCCTCTGCCCCAAAACATGGCTAGGGGGACTAACGAAGGCAGGCGAACTGCGCGGGTTACAGCTTTGCAGGGACGCTATAGGTCCCGTCTTTGAGTCTTGTATACGGACGCGTCCGGCTGTCACCATGGGGGGTGGTACACGACGGCCGTAGTCCATCAAAACGTGCTTGTCCAAGGGCTCACATTTTGAGTTACAGACATCACTCATGCGGAGGAAGTCGCCACAGCTCTCGCGGCAGCGGACCCCGCACCTCAGTTTATTATTACCGATTCGTGGAGCGCGTGTCAGAATCTTGTTATAGGTCGTATCACCGTTCGCGCTGCTCGACTCCGTAAGCGCTGTGAATACATGGGCGGCCCGAATATACGTTTCGTCATCTGGACTCAAGCTCACGCAGGACTAGGTGGTAACTAGGCTGCCAATGCCTCGGCCTGCGCGCTTGATTTTCGGGACCCGCCTCGCCCTTTATCACCTGATGATCCAGAACCTAATCTGGTAACCTCCTTTCGCGAAATTGCAGTGATGTACAAATCGAACAGGCTCCCATTTTCACCCCCAGCGCCAGCCCTGACTAAGTCTTACGAGCGCTGGCTCTTGCGCCTTTACGCCAACACAGTATTGTACCCGGCTGTACCTAAGCACTTCAATCCGGCCTTCTCAGGGGATTGCCCGCACTGTGCCCATCCACTTGCGGATACTTTTCACATGGTGTGGGCATGTCCTTCTAACCCGGTGGTCCCCCCAATCACTTCCCTTACAGCCCCTACCCGAGTGAGCTGGGAGGCTGTCCTGCTCGGCTGCTCGGCCTTGGCGGGCCAAAGAACCCTCGTGGCCAGGGCGCGAGCCACCGCAGAATCCACAGGGGTCCCGGACTAGGGACTCCTTCTAGAACTTGCAAAGGGTTGGCCCTTAAGGTCGTCCCTCTCTCTCACATGTAAATAGTTTCAGAAAATGCTTTTCACCACCACTACTCACCTCTTTGCACCTATACGGCCCGCACATTCATCTAAGCCTCTATTGATTGATTGATATGTGGGGTTTAACGTCCCAAAACCACCATATGATTATGAGAGGATTATGAGAGACGCCGTAGTGGAGGGCTCCGGAAATTTCGACCACCTGGGGTTCTTTAACGTGCACCCAAATCTGAGCACACAGGCCTACAACATTTCGCCTCCATCGGAAATGCAGCCGCCGCAGCCGGGATCGAACCCGTGACCTGCGGATCAGCAGCCGAGTACCTTAGCCACTAGACCACCACGGCGGGGCATCTAAGCCTCTATGTACGTGTCGAGTTCATCGTCCTTTCGGCATGCTCGCATGACGTTATCTTCGGGTTGTACTTTTTCTCACATCATCATGCCGTCATCGACTGCGCACGCGCTGATGTTCAATTTTCGCACCTGTGTGACGAACCTTTGCACAAAACTCTTGATCAGTCACCAAAACTCGTCGTGCGTGAGGACACTGAAATTCCGCCAGCCTTTCTTGCCGTTGTCCCTGTTTGCTGCGATGACCATAACGATGCTACGGTAATGTTTACCCCTTCGGACATTTTCATGAGTCGTAAAGCCATTTCCTTGCCTTTCGCTATACTTGACATCACTGCTGGCCAAAGCAATATTTTCGTCCACAACCCCTTTTCTGCACTGTTTACGCTACTTGCCAGCGAATGTCTCGGTCAAGTGGAGTACCTTGATTCTTCTGTCTTCCTTAACATGCCAGACAAATCGTGCAGTAGCGCCTCGGCCGAACTTACTGCCCTTTCGCCACTGTAATGCTTCTCGATTTTCATCGCCGACACTTTAGGTGCTCAAGAACGCGCCGATCTTCTTAATCTCCTCCAGCTCTTCACCAATTCATTCGACGTTTCTAAGCCGCAATTGGGTCGCACTTACGCATTGAACCACTGGATTTACGCCAGTTCGCACCAGCCATTGCGTCAAAGACTATACTGTGTTTCTGCTGCAGAATCTCACGTCATCAACGACCAGGTCAAAGAGTTGCTACGCCGTCGCGTTATTCAACCATCGCACAGTCCTTAGGCATCTACTGTCGTTCTAGTCCGAAAGAAGAATGGATCGATTCGATTTTGCGTCGACTACCAGCGATTAAACAAAAATGACGCGGAAAGACGTCTATCTATTACGGTGCATCGATGACGCCCTTGACAGTCCTCAAGGAGCTGAATTATTGTACTCCTTAGACTTACGATCTGGATACTGGCAGGTTCTTATGGCAGAAGCCGATCGCCAGAAAACTGCGTTCATTACACCAGATGACCTGTACGAATTTATCGTAATGCATTTTGGGCTTTGTAAAGCTCCTGCCACGTTTGAATGACTCATGGCCAACACACTGCGTGGACGGAAGTAATCTGTGTGTCTAAGCTACCTCGACGAATTCGTTTTCTCTCCTGATTTTCCTAGAAACCTGGTTCAGCTCCAACTGGTTCTGACGTGTTTAACCAACTCTGGGCTCCAACTGAACCTTAAGATGTGATGCCTCGCCGTGTGAGGGCTGTATATTTTAGGGCACATTATGTCCAAGCATGGTGTTCTACCCGACCTTGCAAAACTTCATGCAGTCGCTGAGTTTCTGAAACTTATGCCGTAGAAAGAATTATGCAGTTTTGACGGACTATGCTCGTAATTCCGGCGCTTCGTTCAAAATTTCGCGTCTATCATGTCACCACTGACCTACCTCCTATGCGGTGACTCATATTTTCCATCCTGGTCTCTTGACTGTGACATCGCATTTGCCACGCTCCATAGTCTGCTAACTTCTACTCCGATTCTTCGGCATTTCGACCCAAGAGCTGCAGCGGAAGTTCACACAGACGCTAGCGGGGTTGGTCTTGGCGCTGTCTTCGCCCATCGCAAGCCGGGCTACTCCGAATACGTCGTCGCTTATGCGAGCTTATGCACGCTCTATAAAGCTGAGGCTAATTGCAGCGTCACTGAAAAGGAGTGCTTAGCGTTAGTGTGGGTGCTTCGCAAGTTCCGCTCTTATTTGCATGGTTGCCCATTCGACTTGGTAACGGACCACCATGCACTCTGTTGGCTCACCACATTGAAAGATCCTTCTGGCCGCCAAGCTCGGTGGGCACTGCAAATTCAGGAGCACAACATTCGCGTCATCTAACGCAGCGGACGCAAGCACTCTGACACCGACGTCCTGTCTAGTTCGCATTTACCATCCCGACTCGGCCTGCGGAACCACTGGTACCAACGCCGTCGCATCTCTCCACCTTGACTCCTTTGCCAGTGAACAACACAAGGACTCATGGATCGCTTCCTTTTTTGACTGTCTCTCTGGATCTTCAACCACTGCGGCGTCACGATCTCTCCGACGTCAAGCTGCTCATTTCGCCATTCGTGATCGGCTTCGACACCAACGCAACTACGCCCCTGAAGGTTGCAAGTGGCTCTTCGTTGTTCCGCGCAGTTTGCGATCACAAATATGCGCCTTCTTACACAACGATCCCCAATGTGGCGATGCCGGAGCTTTCAAAACTTACTAACATATTCGCCATCGCTTCTACTGGCGCGGAATGTATAATTTTTGTTCTAAAATTTGTTATGGGCTGCCCAGACTGTCAGCACCGTTAATCACCACCTTTCTATTCGTCCGGTGCACTTCAGCCACTTCAGTGCCCTGCCAAACCTTTAGATCGGCTTGGAATTGGTCTCTATGGCCCTCTACAGAAAACATCAGATAAAAATTGATGGACCATAGTCGCTGTGAACCCTTTAACATGATACGCTTAGACCACCGCCCTTCCAAGTGCCACTGCGCGAGACGTAGTGTCCTTCGTCCTCCATCCGGGTGGGCTCTGTGGCTGTGTTATCGCACAGTCCACTAACCCTTTCGTCTTCGCAATGCAGGCGCTCACCCCTATCATCGCCCAGTTGCTGGTTCCTGCTCTGCTGGCTGCCTCATCGAATGTTCCAACGTGCCGAGAGCGACTCGGCACCGAGTATGACACCGTCCTTCTCATGCGTGCCGCAAACGCATCCGGCTGTTCTGCTGCACCGCCAGCAAATCACGGGACCACCGACGTCATCATCGTATCACCGCCGTCATCAACTAGTTCCACGACAACAGCTATAAATTGTCAGCAACCACCCATCAAGCTTTGTGGGCTCTGTGGCTGTGCCATCGCACGGTCCACTAAATCTTTCGTCTTCGCAATGCAGGCTCTCGCCCCTATCATCGCCCAGTTGCTGGTTCCTGCTCTGCTGGCTGCCTCATCGAATGTTCCAACGTGCCGAGGGCGACTCGGCACCGGGTATGACACCGTCCTTCTCATGCGTGCCGCAAACGCATCCGGCTGTCCTGCTGCGCTGCCAATAAATCACGGGACCACCGACGTCATCATCGTATCACCGCCGTCATCAACCAGTTCAGCGACAACAGCTATAAATTGTCAGCAACCGCCCGTCAAGCTTTGTGGGCTCTGTGGCTGGGCCATCGCAAGGTCCACTAACCCTTTCGTCCTGGCAATGCAGGTTAGTGTACCATATGACCTGTTCACTAAACGAAATAGCAATTATTTTTTGGTACAGCTACCGAGCCCACATTACTGTTGTGCCCTTGCCATTCAATGCATGAATGTCGCTCCTGCTCTCTTACTTCTGTCGGGGGACGTGGAATCCAATCCTGGCCCAAACTCTCTCCCTAAGGACCGTTCACCCAAAGACCCCCTCCCAGCAAGCCTTATTCTTTCCGAGTTGCAAACGTTATCTACGGGTCAGTCTACACTGCTCGAGGAAGTGCAGGGACCTAAATATGCGCTATTGACAACAAGCAAAGCCATGGCTGATCTAACTAAACGTATTACGGAGCTTGAAGTTCACTACCAAGGTCTTGTGACAGTTAAGAAGGATGTCGAAACAATTAATGGTAACACCCCAATAATGGCCCGTCAAATCTGCGACATGGAGGCGCGGGTTGCTGACGCCAAAAATCGTTCCAGAGAAATAACCTAATCTTTTATGGTCTCCCTGATCCGAACCCGTCCGAAAAATTTTCACACTCCGAAGAAACACTTATTAACCACTGTCGCGACCACCTAAACTTAACTCTTGACCTTAAACTTATTGAACGTGCTCACCGCCTTGGTCGGCACCGGCATGATCACAAGCGGCCTATAATAGCCAAATTCACTTTTTTTAAAACCAAAGAGAAAATTCTCTCGAATGAACGCAGACTAAAAGGTATTAATTACAGTATTGGGGAAGATTTCTCCGAATCCGTTTGAAAAGCCCGAAAGCATCTTGTTGAGTTTGCCCGTACGAAATCTGAGCCCTTTTCCGTGCGGTACAAGACTTTGTTTCTTGGTAAAAAAAGATATGTTTTCAACGAAAATTCCCAAACTGTAAACGAAATTTCCTAGCAATCACCCCGTCGTCCAAAAAAACAAACAAAACGTGTTAATGTTACAACACCTAAAACAAGTCTTTCCTTCTCTTTGATCTTCACTAATTTACGTAGCTTCCTTTCAAAACGCAACGCAGTATCAAACCTTGTATCAACATCGGACAGCAACATACTGGTTCTCACAGAAACATGGTTGAAGGATGACGTCATAGATAGTGAGGTTTTTGCCGAACTGCCAGAGTTTGTTGTTTTCCGGAAAGACAGGAAACAAACACGTGGCGGTGACGTACTTATCGCTGTCAATAAGCAGTTATCCTGTTCACTGATAAATGTCCCTTGCAAGCTGGAAATTCTGTGGTTAATCTGCCACGCTGTACCGGAGACAGTTCTGCTAGGTGTGTGCTATCGGCCACCAGACAATGACCCATATTTCGCACAAGATTTAAACGATATACTCAACCAGCTAACTACTAAATATCCTACCGCGCATATCCTACTTTTTGGTGACTTTAATTTTCCTGACATCGATTGGCAAGACGCCAACCAATTAATAACAGGCCACTCCAGAACAAAACAATTCATTAACGTTTGCTTAAATTTTAACCTAACACAGCTAATAACAGAACCTACACGTATTGCTGGTGAAACTTCTAATATTCTGGATCTAATATTGACAACTCAACCCGAAAGCTTGTCACATATTACACATCTTCCTGAGATTAGCGACCACAAAGTTATTTATTCTGTTTTTGAATTCGTCCTTAAACTACACAAACCATGCAGCAAAACTATACGTCTGTACGACAAGGGAGATTACATCGCAATAAACGCTGAACTCGAAGCCTCCCTACCTCATTTTGAAACAACATTAAGTGAACGATCAGTGAATGATAACTGGTTAATTTTCAAAGATAAAATTAAGGTGCTACAAACAAGTTTATTCCCAGTACCACCTTCAGTTCTAATCAACAAATTTCATGGTTTTCTAAACAGTTAAAGTGACTTCATAATAAGAAAAACGACTTTTTCGTGCAGCTAAACAAGCAGCTACCGCCAGCGCATGGGATAGGTATAAAGAAGCTGAAACCTTTTATTATAATGCCATTCGAACCGCAAAAAAGAAATTTTTTCTTACTGATCTGCCGAAGATCTTAGTAAATAACCCTAGAAAATTTTGGGAGGTAATTAACCCTAAGAGAATTCCAGGTATTATTTTGAATAATTCTTCAGGCGAAGAAGTTAGTGATTCTGAATGCGCAGAAGTATTTAACTCAGCATTCACTTGCGTGTTAACAAACGAAACTAACAGTTCCCTTCCAATTTTCCGTCTAGCATCGTCTCTGTAATGCCTAGTATTGATTTCGTCGTTTCCGGAATATTATCGTTAATAGACAAACTCAATATCTCTTCTTCAGCGGGATCAGACGATATCACTTCAAAATTTCTGAAAAATACCAAGCACATGTCTGCCATATACTTATCACTATTGTTCTGTCAGTCATTATCCACAGGTAACCTACCAATAAACTGGAAAATAGGAAAGGTCATTCCAGTCTTCAAATCAGGCGATAGATCAAGTCCTCTCAATTATCACCCCATTTCCTTAACAAGCGTGCCTTGCAAGCTCATGGAGCACGTCATTTACACCGAAATCATGCACTTCTTGGACTCTAATAAATTTTTCATTCCGCACAGCATGGATTTCGATAAAATTTTTCCTGTGAAACTCAACTTGCCCTTTTCGTTCATGATCTGCACACTAACCTGGACAATAACATACAGACTGACGCTATCTTTCTTGGCTTTGCAAAGGCATTTGACAAAGTACCCCACAACTGCCTGATTTTAAAACTTTTGAAATGAAACTTAGACCCTAAAACTTTAACTTGGATTCGAGAATTTGTGACTAATCGTTACCAATTCGTTACTGTTAATGAACATAACTCTTACCCTCTGGCAGTAACATCAGGCGTCCCGCAAAGATCTGTTCTTGGACCCCTATTATTCCTAATATACATTAACGATCTACCTTTTCATGTATCCAGCATTATTCGAATGTTTGCAGACGATTGCGTTATATACCGTACTATTACTAACACATCAGTCCAAGTTGCTTACAAGATTACATTAACCATGTGCTTAACTGGTGCAATCATTGGCTAATGACACTAAACCCTAATAAATGCAAGTCCCTCTCGTGTCACCGTCGGCGCAGCCCCCTCACCTATTCTTATAAAATCGGTAAAGTTGCATTGGAAAATGTCATTACATACAAGTACTTGGGAATCACTTTGAGCAACGATTCATCATGGCGCATCCACATTACCAATATCATATCATCAGCTAACAGATCGCTTGGGTTCTTGAAGCGGCACTTACGTCATGCTCCCCCTCCTGTAGAACTACAAGCTTATAAATCTTTGATTCGCACCCAACTTGAATACGCGTCACCTATCTGGAGCCCTCATCAAGCATACTTAACAGACACACTAGAATCACTCCTGAATAGAGCAGCTAGATTCATTCATTCCTCGTATTCATATAACGTGAGTGTTTCATCTCTTAAACAAGAATCCAATCTTTCAAACCTTAACATTCGTCGCCGAGTTTCCAGCCTCATTTTGTTCCACAAGGTCTATCACAGTCAACTCGGCCACCCGCCCTATATCTTACCTCCTGCCCGCACATCTCACCGCCCCACTCATTCCTTTCCTGTCGGCCGGCCACACGCCCACACCACGACATTTTCCGCCTCCTTTTTTTGTGCAGCTTTCGACTGGAATGGCCTTTCCACTGATCTCGCCACCATAATGTGCCACTCAACATTTACACAAAATGTCACTCGTTTCTTTTCAATTTGAATACATTATATTGTTTTTTTTGAGCCACTGTATCTCACTTTGTCTTCTTTTTTTGGCAAGGTGTTACGCCTGTTAATATGTATACTGATCCTACCCATGTATTATTTTATTTCTGTATTAGTTACCCCTGTTCATACTTGTACCCATCCTGCATATGTATTACATTTGTTGTATGTTTCCCACCCCTTATGTAATACCCCCTCTAGGGGTCTTCAAGGTAATAAAGGGAAGTGAAGTGAAGTGATCACTTTATACTACGACATGGCGCATCTCGAAAAATACTAAGCCATCCGAACCGAAGCCATCACGGCTCTGCTTTCTGAATGCCATGTTGTTCATCGCAAGACCACGGCATACCACCTGCAGTATAACGGGCTCACGGAAAGATTTAACCACATACTCAGCGATATGCTCGCGATGTATGTGACATCTGATCATACCAACTAGGATCGCATTCTTCCATTCATCATGCTCGCATACAACACCGCGGCACAGTCTACCACTTGATTTTCACAACTCTTTCTTCTTTACGGACGCGAACTTTCCCACACCATCGACACTCTCCTTCCGTACCATCCTGACGCATCCGAATGCCCATCTGTGTCCGAAGCTGCCCGAAAAGGGGAAGAGTGCCGTGAACTCTCACGCGCCTTTACGTCACAAAAACAGCCGCGCCAGAAAGAAAACAACGCCGACTCTTCGCGAAGCAACAGCTATTCCCCAGGACCACTTCTATGGCTCGATGTTCCTCACCAAACTCCCGCCCTTTCCACAAGACTCGTCCGAAAGTACGAGGGACCTTACCGCGTTTTGGAGCAAACCTCGCCGGCAAATTTTCTCATTGAGCCACTTTCCTCATCTGACGACATGCGCTGGCGTGGACGTGACATTGTCCACGTCGCGCGCCTTAAGCCATACCATAGCCCCCTGCCTCCAGACTCTTAGGTCGCCAGGCTGGCTCTTTTTTGGCGGGGGCAAATTGTGAAGAAGAGAACGCCTCGTTGACAAGCAGCATCGCCACCGCTCGGTACTGGGTTCTGGGCTCCTCTCGCTCGTCTAGAGCGGGTCGTCGCCGGCATCTGCCTGAACATTGCTCTGTCCCGATCATGTTTTAATCGTAGAGTCATCATCGCAACCCACGCCAATAAACCCCTTTTCACGTAGGTAAATACGGGGTTAGCTGCAAGTGTGAAATTCCGGCCCCGTAATCACAGTGAGGACACAGATAACGATGGTCCAACTTAGCTGCATCACCACAAACATCGAAGCCATGAAGTAGCACCAAGCAATGAACTAACTATATGAGTGTTGGGGTTTACCGTTCCAAACCTACCATGCGATTATGAGAGACGCCGTAGTGAAGAGGTCCAGAAATTTGAACACACGGGCCTAAAGCATTTTCACCGCAATTGAAAATGCAGCCGCCGCGGCCGAGATTCAACACCATGACGTGCGGGCTAGCAGCCGAGTGCCTTAGTCACTAGACCACCATGCCGGGTAAGCAATGAATGAAACGTCCAGTGACTTTCACGTATTATCAGATTTCAGAACCGAGCAAGTGTGTCCCCCACTTTTTTTATTTGGCATGTTCAGTGACGATTAGGGTTATTTGCAACGAAACACCCAGTCTAGTATGCGTGAATGAAAGTCGAAGTGATGAGAAGAAGCGTTTCTTCACAATAGCAGCTCCTTAACCAGCCAAAGCCACTCAGGGCGTGCGATGAAAGCGGGTGAAAGCGGGAAAACGTCGTCTGCTCGGACCACTGGCGCTTTACTCTCCCATCATGCCCCAGCACCGTTCCACTAGGGGAAGGCGCAGCGCTGCGACTTCTGGAAAGGTAGGGAGCCTTTAAGAGCGCGCGTCTCCGTGTTTTAGGGTGGTGACAACTTCGATCATGGTTTATTTATTTTATTTATTAGAATACCCTCAGGGCCCGTAGGGCATTACAGAGGGGGTGGGTACAACATTTTATAACACACAAGAAAAAAAGACAAAAAAAGAAACATGTGTCAGATGCGCAAATCACGAAGGCAACATAAATCAACTAAAAATGTATAAGTAAGAATTCAAGCACATACAAGACAAAGATAGATAATGGAAACTGCGTATAGTTACAAACATTGCTGAGAAATTGCAGTCTTGAATAACAAAGGGTCTGTTATTGTTACAACGGAAGAGGGAAGGTGGTTCCAATCGGCGGCTGTTTTCGGTAAGAAGGCTGCTGAAAAAAATTTGGTGCGGCAAAACGGAATGGCAACCTTATGCTGGGGATCAATGCGCGATGAGTGGTATGACGGTTGTGAAATGAGGTCTCGCTTCATTGATGGATTGTGGAAAAAAATATCTTATGAAAAAAATGCAGTCGCATCAGTTTCCTCCGGACAATTAAATTGGGCAGGTCCAGGTTAGAGTTCATTTCTGATATGCTAGCAGTACGAGAATAATTAGAACAAATGAACCGAGCTGAGCGGTTCTGAACAGATTCTAACGCGTTGATTAAATTTTGCTGCACGGGATCCCATATAGCGGACGCGTACTCAAGCTTTGGGCGAATTAGTGATCGGTATAGTAGAATTTTGAGGGACAGCGGAGCGCGAGAAAAGTTGCGGCGTAAGTATCCTAGCGTTCGGTTAGCGTTATTACAGATGTAGGTAACATGCGTGTGCCAAGATAGGTTGTTGGTAATGTAAACGCCGAGGTACTTATATGAAGAGACATGCTGGAGGGGAACTGCGTTAATTCTGTAGGTACAGGGGGGAGAAATGGATCGCCGGGTTATTGACATGCATTTAGATTTATTAGAGTTGAGAGTCGTAAGCCATTTATTGCACCAGGTTGAGACAGTGTCAAGGTCTGACTGTAGAAATTGGTTATCTGATTCATTGTTTATTTCGCGGTAAATTACACAATCGTCTGCAGATAGCCTTATAGTGGAGTTAATGCGGTCGGGGAGATCATTAATATATATAAGGAAAAGTAAAGGGCCTAATACGGAACCTTGGGGTACGCCGGATGTTACTTTAGAAAGAGGTGAGTTATAGTCATTAGTTGTTACAAACTGAGTGCGATTAGGCAGAAAGCATTCAATCCATTTAAGAATGTTCGGGTCAATGTTTAAGGCACTAATTTTCAGGAGGAGTAATTGGTGAGGTACTTTATCGAAAGCTTTTTGAAAGTCAAGAAAAATGCAATGCACAAGTGAGCCGCGATCTAAAGCCGATGCTATGTCATTAGTAAAATAAAGAAGTTGGGTTTCACATGAGTAACTTTTTCGGAATCCGTGCTGGTAGGGAGTAAAAAAAGAGTTTGATTCTAGGAATGAGACAAGGTTGGAGTAAATTATATGTTCTAACATTTTACAAAGAACACTGGTTAGGGAAATTGGTCTGTAATTGAGAGGAGACTGTGTGTTACCAAACTTGTGCAGAGGGACCACCTTCCCCACTTTCCAGTCAAGCGGCAAAGTGGAGGTCTGAATAGATGGCGAAAAGATTAGGGACAAGTAAATTGATGAATACAATGCAGTGTTTTTAGAAACTTTGAGTTGATTTCATCTACGCCACAAGAAGAGGATAACTTAAGCTTGTGAATTAAATTTTGCACTCCAACGGCATCAACGGTAACAGGATACATGGGTACAAAATCCCGACTAGGCATTTGTGGCAACGCAGAAGCAGAACAACTTGAAAAAGAAGTAACAAAAAATCATTTAATGCAATGCAACACTCTTCACAGCGAACTGGCTGCCCGTCTGAGTTCGTAAGCGAAATGTTTTTCTTTTTCCTAGGTTTAACAGTTTTCCAAAACTTAAAAGGGTTGGTTACAAGAATTGAGGGAAGGGTCTTATTAAGAAAAACGCGCTTGGCTTCTTTGACAGCTGCTCTGTATTCGGAAAGGACAGATTTGTACACGTGCCGACGGGCGAACGAATTAGTCTGCTTTGCCTGACGGAACAACCGTTTCTTTTTATTCCGCAATTTTTTTATGTCAGTTGAGAACCAAGGGGGGCGTTGGCGACCCTTGATAACGTATGTGGGAATGTATCGCGTGATTAAAGATTCAACTTTCATTTTGAACAAGTTCCAGTTTTGTTGAACACTGCGATCAAAGAAGCCATTAGCAAAGCTCTCAAAATTCGATTCGAGTTCACTGTTGATTGAGTCATAATCGCCGCGTGAGTAGTCTCTTATTGTTTTCCGATTGTTTGACCGACGCCTTAAAGAACCTGTTAGATTGAAGTGCACGAAACAATGGTCACTTATGCCTGGGATATATGAAATAGAATGGACAAGGTCTGGTGCAGTGGTGAGAATCAGATCAAGAACATTTGATGAAGTGGGGCCCATTCTTGTTGGCTGCGTTACTAGTTGGGTAAGGTTAAAGTCTTCGCACAGTTCCACGAAATGTAAACTGTCGGCTAAAAGTGAGCTTAATGAACAAGAAGGAAGTGACCAGTTAATTTCGAGTAGTTAAAATCGCCTAGAAGAAAAACAGGTGTATGCGGGTGCCTTTTGACAATATCATTCAAAGCATCATGCAGCTGCTCGCAAAACACTGGCGTCGCACTCGGAGGGCGGTAACAGCCACAAATTATAATATTTTGATAGTTGACATGGAGGGAAACACAGACAAATTCTAAAGGTGATGCTATTACTACTTGGCTAGAAACTATACAATCAGCTACGGCTATAAGTACACCACCTCCTGGCGATTCTTCTCTATCACATCTGTAAATGGTATAATTATTTTCACAATCGAACAGCTTACAACTATGGTTGCCTACAACTGGCGAAAATGGCCGCCATGCTTGACGGGCCGCCATGTTGGTTTGGAACGGTGGCTCATTTACATAGAATGTTAGCGTTCCCTTTAGTAGTGTGGGTTTGAGGGTGTTTTTTTCAACAAGTTCTGAAAGCTGGAGGGTTGTCTCTTGAAGTTTAATTGATATGTGGGGTTTAACGTCCCAAAACCACCGTATGAATATGAGAGACGCCGTAGTGGAAGGCTCCGGAAATTTTGACCACCTAGGGTTCTATAACGTGCACCCAAATCTGAGCACACGGGTTTACAACATTTCCGCCTCCATCGGCATTCCAGCCGCCGCAGCCGGAATTTGATCCCGCGTCCTGCGGGTCAGCAGCCGAGTACCTTAACCACTAGACCACCGCGGCAGGGTTTCCCGAAATTAGCCGCCGCTTTTTACAACAAGAAAAATGTGCACGTGACTCGAGTTTCATAATACACTCTATGAACAGTTCGTTTCTCCCACCTAGTAGACCCACCGCATTGGCGCAGAGAGGATAATTAGGGAGCGTATATTTGCGAGCGGGAGAACCTCGATGTCACTGTAAACAGAGTTTAATGTGTGCACGGCATTCCTGAAGCAAATTTACTCTATTACTGCAGACACCTCAAAGGCCTTTCAGTGCAAGGCTCGAGACCGTGCTACATTTTATGACGGTACCCATAACGACAGGGAAGGCAAATCGAACGACCAGGTAGCTCGCGATGCTTTCTGTAGATCGTACAACTCCGTTAGCCTCTTTTTTGTACCCTAAATATTGATTTTGTCCATATTATAATTTTATGCGGCAAGTGTAGTTCCTGCGAACGAATCTGTAGAATGGAGTGCCTAAAAAGTTGGCAAGCAATAAGCATTGCCAGAAAATTGTAGGGCACTCAATCATATATTACACCAATTCCCCCCTCTCCCATAAGCCTGTATATTAGGCTAGAAGAAAAGCAAAGGGGAGCAACAAGGGACAAATCAAGTTTTTCCACGTCAGAGTTTATTGCGAATAGCATCCAAACAGCATCTAGCTTTAATTTCTTCAAATCGCCTTGCCTCCTTTGCTGGAAGCTTGTTTCCTCGCACTGGGCCTACAATAAAGCAATACGGTGAAAAGTCATACACGGCACCGACCACATATACGGAGTCCATACAGATTTTCTCTACAAGCAATATATGAAAACTGAGTTCACTATATCAAATCCTCGTTGTAGCTGGCTATGAAACAAAGTACGATGCAAATAACGACGCAGTAACAATTTCCCGTAGAAGATATTTGACTTATGGTTTAACGACCGACTTGCTTAGTGCAAATATACTTCACCGTTCAGGACCGCCAGATACACAGTAGAAATGGAGACGAACAGTAAATCTGTCGCAATGATATCATTAACGCTGAATCTTTTTTTTTTGCCATTGTTGAGCGAGTTGCAGTGTCGTTCCGCGTGTCATTGAAGAAAAGAACGAATACCCCATGGGAAGCTACACAAAATTTAGTTGTGTTGCAACTGCGCAAGGCTACAACAGTCTATAGGGAACGCGTTCATCTGCTCGTCTGTGTACCTCTCCAAATGCCCTTCCTCAGTGACCGAGGTGAAAGTGCACGACCGAGGTGAAAGTGCAGCAAAGGAAGACGCGAACGCGGGTGTCTGCCGGTGGTTTACGGATCTGGCGTTTCCTGGACTAAGAACCAATGAAACGTAGACAGTGAATGCATGCAGGACCACACGTTGGACTAGTCATATTATTCGATTGGTGAACTGCACTTTGACTACAAAGATAAACATACTCAAGTTAACCAGCTTTCGCTCGCATAACCCGGCATATTCGAGCTAAGCCTGATTCATTTTTTACTGTACAAGTTTTCATGTTTACTTTGCTCAAAATGCTTTTCGGCGCATGACCGAGTCAATAATTTCACAAAACATTCGGCGATATGCTCAATCCACTTGCAACGGGTACTCACCTCACAAACACGGGAAGAAGTAGTCCGCTCCAAGCAATCATGCTTCATTCCTGTAATCCAGCATTTCCGTCGGCTAGAGCAAGTCGGGAAGCGGAACACTCTCCAGATGGTTTCGCGTCGTGGCACTAAGCACCGTGGCATTTATATTCCATAATTTTTTCAGGTGCGCTTAGCGCGAGGATGGTGTCGTAGGGGAAGCTAGGTCTACGGTGTATATAGCCAAACGCAACTCATACCGCAGCTTGCACACCCGCGCCAACATGCAGCTGGTGCAGCGCGACTGAGCAGGAATGCCTGGCTGCGAGAACCAACATGACGCTTCTTGCCATGAAAACCCGTACTGGCAACCTTGTGTTTTAGTGGGTGGCGGCAAATATTAATGAATGAATTGATATAGCTGTACCCTTTAAATCGGGTGGTGGCTAGCGCTACTTAGCCGTAATTTTTAGTGAACCAAAAGCTAGATTTATCTTTTTTTTTCCTTTAAATAGTAAAGTGCAGGACTGGTACTTTGCAGTGAAGGGTTTAATTTTCACTCGTGCCTTGACTTTAGCCACCAATCAGATAACCTCCTTCTAGTCAATTCTACCCGCTTAAAGCCTATTTTGCCCTCCCTGTCCCTCAACCCCAGTGCATTGAAAAACTCTGCGCCATCAACCAGAACTATAGGGTGAAGCGCTTTACAGAACATTATCAAGTGTTCGGCAGTGTCCTCCTCCTCTCCACATGTACTGCATACCGTGTATACCCCTTCGTATTTGGCACGATATGTCTTGATTCGCAATACTCCCGTCCTGGCCTCAAACAGTAGAGAACTACCCTGAGTATTATCGTAGATCTTTTCCTTAGCGATTTCCTACGTTCAATAGATCTCTAGGGCGGACTTCCTAATTATGCCAATTCTTCACATGTCAGTCTACGTTTCCTTCACCTTCTTCTTAACCAATAGTTCTTTGTGGTTTGGCCACCTGGTGTGTTCTAAGTATTTACCAGTCAATTTCCTGGTTCGCTTCCGCCATTTTGTATCGACATTCTTCATGTACAAATAGCTGAAAACCTTCCTAGCCCAACGCTCCTCCCCAATTTTTCTCAATCGCCTCTCAAACTTTATCTTCCTGCTAGCTTCCCTGCCCTCAAATGATGTCCATCCCATATCACCTTGTACTCCCTGATTTGGTGTATTCCCGTGAGCTCCCAAAGCATGCCTACTTAGTCTACGTTGCTTAAGCTCTAATATGGCTTGAACTTCAGATCTTATGCACAAAACCACATTGCCGAACTTTCGACCAGAAACCATGACCTTTTTCGATATTCCTCTCACATGTCTATTGTAATTACACAGTGCCCTATTTTTCATCACTGCTGCATTCCTGGTACCTGAAGTCATTACGTGTATTTCGTGTTTCCTTAGGTACTCGATTGCATTGCTTATCTATACGCCGTATATTTGTATTTATCTGTTATCCCTAGTATGACATCCTGTATCATCAGCTCACTACCTTCATTTTCTTAAAAAATCGTGACTGCAGATTTTTCTTACTAAATCTGAAATCTAACCTATCTCCCTCACCACCGCAGATGTCCATAAATCTCTGAAAATCTTCCTTGATGTCGGCCATTAGCAGTATGTCATCTGCGTACATCAATGCTGGTAGCGCCTGTTCAATGAGGTTTGCTTATTTGACCAAAGAGAGGTTGAAGCCAAGCCTACTTCCCTCTAAATTGGCATCTAATTTTTGGAGGTACACCATGCATAACAAGGGTGACAGAGGACACCCCTGCCTAAGCCCCCCTTTTACCTCTGTGGGCTTAGATGCCTGTTTTTCCCACTTTATAATTACCTTGTTACTTCTATAGATATCCTTTAAAAGATTAGTGACTCTATCTTCCACACATAGTGTGTTCAGTATCCCCCACAATTCTTCTTGAACCACGCTATCATACGCTTCCTTGGTATCTCAAAATGCTAGCCACAGGGCCTATGTTCCTTTTCTGCTATTTAGATGCACTGCATCAGTGAGAACAGATTATCTTCCAACCTCCTGTGTTTCCAAAACCCATTCTGCAGTTCCCCCAGCAGCCCCTTATCCTCTATTCATGCCTCCAGTCTTTCCTTTATAATCTGCATCGCCAGCCTGTAGACCACTGATGTCACTGTTATAGGACGGTAGTTTTCGATGTCAGCTTTGTCTCTCTTTTCTTTATAGATCATGCTCATCCCGCTAAGTTTCCATCCATCGGTGACTTCACCATCAATTACTGTTTTCCTCATTGCCTCTCTCAAAGAGTGCTTAGACTTCGGACACAATGTCTTTATCAGCATAATTGGAATGTCATCTGGCCCTGTTTATGTACTAATAGGAACCCCCTTCTCAGCCTTTTCCCACTCTCGTTGTGAAAATGAAGCCATTGCGCCACTTGATCTATCATTGTCCATTGTGATGCATAAGGCACTTTGTCGAAACTTTTCTGTCACCCTTGTTCTTATATATTCAATAGCTTCGTCCCCTTCTAGCCTAGCGCTTTGAGCTGTAGTTATAAACTTCTGCTCTAGGCTTGTCTCATTTCTTAGTGTGCTTGGATGGCTCCAAAACTTCGCAGCTGCCTTTGTATTCTTTTTGTCTACTTCTTCCAACCACTGAGCCACCTTTCTTCTAATCTTTTCATTGATCAGAAGGAATGCTTCTCTTCTACAGCTTAGAAAGATGTCTCATTTTCTTTCAACATCATCTGTCGGTTCACTCCGCTGCATAGCATGTCTATGTTCCCTACGAGCTTCTTTACGTTTTGCTATGGCTATTTTAACTTCCTCATCCCACCAACTCTTGGGTTTTTGTGTTCTTTTTGGGCTGACTTGGCACGCGCTTTAGCAAGCTCTAGCTCAAACAGTCTAATTAGATTCGTGTATGTCCACATTGTTTTATTATTGTCAGTGATTACTCTCTCAAATTGTTTAGCAGCTATTTCTATTTGACTTTCTGAATAAAAATTTTCCTGTAGTTGCTCATCGTGTCTATTTCCCACTTTCACTACTCTTCTAAAACTTAGCTTGATGTGTTTGTGATTACTACACAGACTTCTGGAGCCTGATTCATCTATTTACATTCCCCTGAGCCTATCATACACCCTATGTGACATCAGTGTATAATCTATCGTCTACTGCAGCATTCCTGCCTCCTAAGTTATTGCCCTTCACACTTCTCAGTACTGTTCCAAATGATCAAATCATGCCTTCCACACATAACCATAATCATTTTGCCTGTTTGGTTGGTATACCCATCTATATCTTCCATCTGCGCATTCATATCTTCCAGTATAATAACCTCGCGCTCTCCTCCTAATTCCTCAATGTCCTTTGATATACTCTTCACCATTGCCTGGTTTTTCTCTATTGCCTTTGCTCCCGTCCACAAGTGTCATCTGCCCAACTAAGGAGTGTCTTCTGCCAGCTGCTTTCCTTCTTATCCATAAATGTTCTGTGCATGCATGCTTCACTTTTTCCCAACACATACTTTTATGTATAAATGCGCTCATTCAGAACCCCCCCTCCCTCTTTTTTGCTGCCTTCGGTTCCATTGTAATATTCCCATAAATAGTACGGATTGCAAGGTGGTTGCTCCATGTCTCGAAGATGTCTCCACAACCCCATATACCAACAGCTCCTCTTGCCTTATTTGCTCTTCGATCTCTCCCCACTTTAACCTATTCCTACCTCCCTGCATGTTAATATAGCCTATGTCTGACTTAGCTCGGCCCTTGTGCTCACGCGAATTTCTTCTCTCACGCACCCTGTGTGACTTGAATATTTCTGCCCCTTTAGAACCGTCTCTGGCTACACTGTTGGCCTCTGAACTCTGGGTCCCCCTGAAAAAGCTGTGGCTTGACAACCCATCCTATTACCAACCCTCCTGCTCGTCGCACCACTGTAATGAATGCCATCCTGTGCAAAGGGTCGAGCGCCAGGCTCGTACACAACTTGGTTCACCTTCATTACGCTGTATCCAAGTTGCCGACACATACCCCTGATCACACAGTTGGCCTCCACTACTCTCCTTTCAGTGGTGGGTCAAAGTAGCGCCTGCTATATTTTCTCGTGCCAGTCGCGTGAGCGCCGCCACACCTGCCATGCCCTTTTTCTTTACTCTCTTGATTCTGCACCTTGACGCCACTTGGCAGCTCTGCGCTATTACCCTATACCAGGCGACCCTTGACGCCGGTCGCGCGCCAGTTTTCTGCGCTTTTTCAAATGCGAAGAATTTTTTTGGCGAACTTCGGCCATCTTGCGCGTATCTATCTATCTCTCTCTCCCTCTCTCTCTCTCTCTCTCTCTCTCTCTATATATATATATATATATATATATATATATATATATATATAATTTATTTACAATACTGCTACTCTCCTTCGAGAGCGTGGCAGAGTTGGGCAATACAGTAATTTTTCACACACACAAAAAAAGGATGTAGACGTCAAAACATACAAGTATAATAACAGGACATGAGAATCATATAACCATTGAGCAGTACAGAAGTTAGACGTTAATTATGTTATTAATACACAATGTATGCAATAATCGCAAGTTACAAAGCAAGTTAAAGCCATTACACAGAGCTGAAACCATGCCGAAAGGCGATAGAAATAAAATACATGATTGAAGAAAGGAACTTATGTTAGCATTGGTATTGTGAGGGAAAACATAAATGGAACAAATGTGATAGGAATAGCATAGGAATAGCAAGCACTGAAACCATACTTCAAAAATACCTATACTACTGTGAAAGGAACAATCAAAAAGGTGTTGCTTTAATTAACGAACAGCAGATCTGGACTGATGCGCCTGCATCCGTATAAACTGTTATGCGCGCCCAGTTTTTTCTATCTGTGCAATAAATTCTGATAGTGATTGGGAGTTTGTGATAGCTGCATCAAGTTGGTTCCATTCCGCTATCGCGCGCGGAAAGAATGAGTACTTAAACGTGTCGTTCCTACATGCGTATTCTGACAACGTGCGCGCATGTTTATTGCGAGTTTGCCGAGCCTGTGAAAATGAAAAGTATTTGGATGAATCTATCTTGTAGTTATTTTTTACTAGCTGGAAAAGGAATTTTAAGCGAGCGTATTTCGCTCTTGTGGACAGCGTTTGTAAACCTGACTGAGTTAAAAGATGTGTTGGGGAATCTGTGCGTCTATATTTGTTGTAAATAAATCTTACAGCTTTCCTTTGTATTGCTTCTAGTTTGGTTATAATACTCAGCGAATACAGAAACCAGACAGTGTTTGCGGTGGCACCGTCGACAGGCGGCTCACAAATTGGCCGTTCGTCTACATTTTTCAGTTCGTCTTCGGCCTGCTGCACAGCGCAGGCGATATGGGCCTCGGAAAAACCGGGGCGACTGCGACTGCGCTGGACCAGCTTGCAAAAAGCGACCACGTGCCGACGCTGCCGACACGGATCTTCTTCGACTATCGACTGCATCAGCTTACCTGGCACATGCATCCACCCATCTGCCCTGTAGCGCCACCTGGCGTCTGCGCTGTCCGGGACTATATATGCGTTCCTCAGGTAACCCCCTGTCACTGGGCACGGTGGCACCGTCGACATGCGGCTCACAAATTGCCCGTTCGTCTACATTTTTCAGTTCGTCTTCGGCCTGCTGCACCGCGCAGGCGATGTGGGCCTCGGAACAACCGGGGCGACTGCGACTGCGCTGGACCAACGTGCAAAGAGCGACCACGTGCCGACGCTGCCGACACGGATCTTCTTCGACTATCGACTGCATCAGCTTACCTGGCACATGCATCCACCCATCTGCCCTGTAGCGCCACCTGGCGTCTGCGCTGTCCGGGACTATATATGCGTTCCTCAGGTAACCCCCTGTCACTGGGCACGGTGGCACCGTCGACATGCGGCTCACAAATTGCCCGTTCGTCTACATTTTTCAGTTCGTCTTCGGCCTGCTGCACCGCGCAGGCGATGTGGGCCTCGGAACAACTGGGGCGACTGCGACTGCGCTGGACCAGCGTGCAAAGAGCGACCACGTGCCGACGCTGCCGACACGGATCTTCTTCGACTATCGACTGCATCAGCTTACCTGGCACATGCATCCACCCATCTGCCCTGTAGCGCCACGTGGCGTCTGCGCTGTCCGGGACTATATATGCGTTCCTCAGGTAACCCCCTGTCACTGGGCACGGTGGCACCATCGACATGCGGCTCACAAATTGCCCGTTCGTCTACATTTTTCAGTTCGTCTTCGGCCTGCTGCACCGCGCAGGCGATGTGGGCCTCGGAAAAACCGGGGCGACTGCGACTGCGCTGGACCAACGTGCAAAGAGCGACCACGTGCCGACGCTGCCGACACGGATCTTCTTCGACTATCGACTGCATCAGCTTACCTGGCACATGCATTCACCCATCTGCCCTGTAGCGCCACCTGGCGTCTGCGCTGTCCGGGACTATATATGTGTTCCTCAGGTAACCCCCTGTCACTGGGCACGGTGGCACCGTCGACATGCGGCTCACAAATTGCCCGTTCGTCTACATTTTTCAGTTCGTCTTCGGCCTGCTGCACCGCGCAGGCGATGTGGGCCTCGGAACAACTGGGGCGACTGCGACTGCGCTGGACCAGCGTGCAAAGAACGACCACGTGCCGACGCTGCCGACACGGATCTTCTTCGACTATCGACTGCATCAGCTTACCTGGCACATGCATCCACCCATCTGCCCTGTAGCGCCACCTGGCGTCTGCGCTGTCCGGGACTATATATGCGTTCCTCAGGTAACCCCCTGTCACTGGGCACGGTGGCACCGTCGACATGCGGCTCACAAATTGCCCGTTCGTCTACATTTTTCAGTTCGTCTTCGGCCTGCTGCACCGCGCAGGCGATGTGGGCCTCGGAACAACCGGGGCGACTGCGACTGCGCTGGACCAACGTGCAAAGAGCGACCACGTGCCGACGCTGCCGACACGGATCTTCTTCGACTATCGACTGCATCAGCTTACCTGGCACATGCATCCACCCATCTGCCCTGTAGCGCCACCTGGCGTCTGCGCTGTCCGGGACTATATATGCGTTCCTCAGGTAACCCCCTGTCACTGGGCACGGTGGCACCGTCGACATGCGGCTCACAAATTGCCCGTTCGTCTACATTTTTCAGTTCGTCTTCGGCCTGCTGCACCGCGCAGGCGATGTGGGCCTCGGAACAACTGGGGCGACTGCGCTGGACCAGCGTGCAAAGAACGACCACGTGCCGACGCTGCCGACACGGATCTTCTTCGACTATCGACTGCATCAGCTTACCTGGCACATGCATCCACCCATCTGCCCTGTAGCGCCACCTGGCGTCTGCGCTGTCCGGGACTATATATGCGTTCCTCAGGTAACCCCCTGTCACTGGGCACGGTGGCACCGTCGACATGCGGCTCACAAATTGCCCGTTCGTCTACATTTTTCAGTTCGTCTTCGGCCTGCTGCACCGCGCAGGCGATGTGGGCCTCGGAACAACCGGGGCGACTGCGACTGCGCTGGACCAACGTGCAAAGAGCGACCACGTGCCGACGCTGCCGACACGGATCTTCTTCGACTATCGACTGCATCAGCTTACCTGGCACATGCATCCACCCATCTGCCCTGTAGCGCCACCTGGCGTCTGCGCTGTCCGGGACTATATATGCGTTCCTCAGGTAACCCCCTGTCACTGGGCACGGTGGCACCGTCGACATGCGGCTCACAAATTGCCCGTTCGTCAAAATTTTTAAGTGAGGAAGCAATATGGAAAATGCATCAGCTCAAGTGACCGTTTCTTGCTGGTGTTGCCGTGCCCATGGCAGTATTGCGCTGTGCGTGAATCATGCATGACATATTTCAGAAACTACTGTTGATGGGTGGAGATATCGAAAGCAATCCCGGCCGCGAGCTCGAAAAGATTGCTAAATAACTGACTGAAATCGCTGCAGACATTAAGGATATCAAAGAAAAGCGACTCTCGGATATTGATAACAAGCTTGACGTAATTACAAAACTTGAGGCTGAAGTCGCGGCATGCCACAAAAAAATGGCTTCTATGAAGGGGGTAATCAGGGGCCTTGAAGCAAGAATAGACGACTTGAAAAACCGCAGCAGGAGGTCAAACCTAATCGTTTATGGCATACCGGATCCGGAAGGAAAAACAATTGAAACCCTAGAACAGGCAGTCAATGACGGCATAATTACAAAAATTCTTCAACTTGAACCTGTGGCCATTGAGCGCATTCATCGCTTAGGAAGAGTTGGACCAAACAAGACAAGGCCAGTTATACTTAAATTACTTGATGCCAGAGAAAAAACTGCGGTACTAAAAAACGGCTTTAAACTGAAGGGCACAGATTTCTCTATAGGAGAGGATTATTGCCAAAAACTCAGAGAAACCAGAAAAAAACTCTGGGACAGTGCTAAGCGAAACCGCGAAAATAAAGATAAAGTGTCGTTAGCATATATTAAGCTGTTCATTAACAGCCGTGTGTTCACCTGGGATGACGAAAAGAACAAAAGGGAAGAAATAGAGAAGTACGACAAAGTGGAACAAAGAAGAAACGAAGCGAGCCGGCCCGCAACGCGCCAAAGCCAGCGCAAGAAAAAATAACGTTATTGAACATAAACGCCCGCAGTATCTTGAATAAGGTACAGCCATTTTAAAGCCTACTACTCGATCGAGAACCCGATATAGTGGCAGTTACCGAAACGTGGTTATCGGCATCCATATCGAGTCATGAAGTTGCTCCCCCAAATTATGTACTTGTTAGAAAAGACCGCCAGTCACGTGGTGGAGGCGTGGCGTTAGTAATAAAGAAATCAATTTCACTAATTATCCTTCCAGAAGTAGCAGATGCTGAGGCAGTTTTTTGTAAAGTTATTACCAAAAGCACAAGTATAGTTGTTGGCTGCATCTGTCGAAGCCCCGGATGTGGGCACGAATGGATAACCACTATACAAGAGTATTTGCACCAACATACTGGAAAGTGCCGGGTTATTCTTATGGGGGATTTCAACCTTGCCGACTTTAACTGGGCTACCATGCAGTACACGACAAAGGCTTCAGAAGCACTTGTCGATATGATGCTAAGTTTTAACCTGCGCCAGATTGTGGAATGCCCCACAAGGGTACAAGGCGAGTGTCACAGTGTACTTGACTCAATCTTGTTGAGTATTAACTTCCTTTTAGAACAAACACAAGTTGAGATAATTGAAAGGATATCAGATCACAGAATACCGATGTGAGTATTACCGCTAGATTGATCAATACCGATGCAAACGGCAGCGCAAACCATAAGAAATTTTGACAAAGCAAATGACGCTTCCATACAAACCTACTTGGCTCATAAATTCCCAGTGTTTTTGGAATTGGCCTCAGATCCCTTGTCTGATGTAAACGATGTCTGGTTGTGTTTCAAAGATATAGTGTCACACTGTGTAGCACATTTTATTCCTGTGCGGTTAAAAAAACCGTTAAATAATAACCCATGGATTACACGTGAAGTAATACATGCAAAACGCCATCTCAAAAGGATTCGGAAGGCAAACAAGGTACCAGGCACCAACCCATCTAACGCTTCCAGGCTAGCGCTTGCAGTAAAAACTTTTAAACAGCAATCCAGAGAAGCGAAAAGTCATTATTTCAACACTGTACTCCCCAGCTTCTTAAAAAACAACCCACATAGATTTTGGAACCACTTCCGCCAAAAAAACACACTCACAACTAAGCTTTCGTTCATTGAAAAAAAAAGATAAAACCAACAGATACAACCAATTCTTCCGTTCTGTCTTCACTAAAGATAATGGTGTCATGCCGGACTTACATCCGCGGCCTGGTCCCACTATCCAGCCACTCGTTATCACAGACGCCGGTGTTCTTAATCTTCTGCTTGGCCTAGACACAAAAAAAGCCTGTGGTCCGGACAATATACCAAATCAATTTTTTAAACGATACGCACAGTGGTGCAGCAGATACCTGGGGATTATTTTTCGGTAATCCCTCTCAACATCCAAACTACCAGAAGATTGGAAAATAGCAAAAATTATTCCGATACAGAAATCAGAAGATAAATCCACTGAAACAAATTTTAGACCAATATCGCTAACCAGCACGGCATGTAAACTACTCGAGCATATCATTCTAAAACATTTAACCGTTTTTCTTGAACAAGAAGGCATTCTGTCCAATAACCAGCATGGTTTTCGCCAAGGTTTATCCACCATAACACAGTTAACCGAAGTAATACACGACCTCGCGCTATGCATTAACAATCACCGCCAAACCGACATAATCCTACTCGACCTATCCAAGGCGTTGATTGCGTTTTTCATACAAAGCTAATAGCTAAATTAAGAAGCCTTATCGGAGATGGAGATATTATCGCTTGGGTTCAAGATTTCTTGTTTAATAGATCCCAGTTTCTTATTTTTGAACATTCTGCATCAGGCACAGTACCAGTGACGTCAGGAGTGCCCCAGGGCTCCGTGCTTGGACCCTTGTTATTTCTCGTTTATATAAATGATATAACTATAATATAGATAGTAAAATAAAGTTATTCGCAGACGACTGTATCATTTATTGAGAAATTAACAATCAACAAGATCACCTCTCTCTCAACACGTCTCCTAATACCGTTGCAGAATGGTGCTCTCATTGGCAGATGACAATCAACGTAAAAAAATCTGCATGCATGACGATAACACGGAAAAAAGAACCCTCTAACGTTCGTTATAACATAAATGGTGCTGCTCTCACGAATGTACACAGACCTAAATATCTAGGCTTAACAATAACATCAGATCTAAGGTGGGACGCTCACATTGACAATGTTACTTCTGCTATGCAAAAACTATTTTTTATTCGCAGATCGCTCCATCTGGCACCCACCTCGACGAAACTACTAGCCTACAAAACATTCATTAGGCGAATCCTTGAATATGGAAATACTGCGTGGTTTCCTCATACCGTGACTAACATAAAAAAATAGAAAAGGTACAAAGGAAGGCCATAAGATTCATACATAACAAATTTAAACTGGCTGATTCACCCACTACCCTTCTAGCTGTTTCTGGGCTTCCCACGCTCGAAACATGGGCGAAGCAGGCACGTTTGAAATTTCTTTAATAACTCCTACATAATTATTTCAAAATAGATGTCTCAAACTACGTTGAATATTCGCAAACACGAGCTACCCGGCACCAACATACAAATACTCTATTAGAATATAAATGTAACAATGATGCGTTTAAATACTCTTTTTTACAGTTGCCATCCACGAATGGAATTCGTTAACCCCTTTCACCACTAATGCCCAGTCATTGTGCGATTTCTTATCAAGAATTGAAAATAACGTCTTTTAGCGTCCTCGATATGTCTGCTTTTCTGTGACATCCAAATCAGCATTCACTTGTATTTGGTGTGTATGGTGTGCATAAGTGCTGAATGTATGCTTCAAGGTTGCTTATTTGTATTTTTACACATTATTTACCAATTTACGATCCTGAAAGTGAAAAGTGCTCTTTGTAACTGTATACTGTAGTGCCCACCTGCTATGGTCTCTTTGGAGACTGGCAGTATTGTGAATAAATAAATATTCCAAAACTCGTCTTACGAATGATGTGTAAGCTAGCAGCTTCGTTGGCGTTGTTGAGAGCGCTAGAGTTCGTTTTAAGAATAGTTTGCGTAGCGCCTTCGAAGTTATATTAGCGATGTGTTTGTCCCATTTGAGATCAGAAGTCAGTGTAACTCCTAGATATTTATGTTCCTCAATTTTATTAAGAAGTGTGTTATTAATGGTGTATGGGAAGTTGGATGGTTTTGTTTTTCTGCTTACGGTCATTATCCCTGATTTTTGTGTGTTTATTTTCATCTGCCATTTAGAGCACCAATTAGCCATGACAGCTAGAGAATCATTAAGCATAATGTGATAGTTGTAATAATTAATTTCTCTATAGATCACACAGTCGTCCGCAAATAGCTTGATGTTGGAAGTAATGTTAGCAGTGTGATATCAATAATATAGAGCAAGAAAAGCAATAGCCCAAGTACCGAGCCTTGGGGAACGCCGGATGTTACTGCTACTGTGTTAGAAGACATCTGTTCATAGAGTACAAATTGTGACCTGTTAAATAGGAAAGCTTTTATTCAAGCGGCAAGTTCTCCTATTCCGAAAACATTTTCTACTTTAGCTATTAGTTTGCTGTGGCATACACAGTCAAAAGCCTTAGATAGGTCAAGTAGAATTAAGTCAGTTTGACCACGGTTATTAACTGTAAAGGCAAAGTCGTGAACTAGTTCAGTAAGTTGAGTTACCGTCGATAAACCACTTCGAAAACCATGTTGGTTAGGGGAGAAAAAATTTATGTGCTCTAGAAATACTGTCATGTGTTTTAAGATGATGTGTTCGAGTAGTTTACATGATGTGCTGGTCAATGAAATAGGTCTGAAATTTGAAAATTGTGCTGCGTCTCCTCCTTTATGGATAGGTATCACCTTTGCAATCTTCCAATCGTTAGGTAGTTGTGAAGTCGTGAGTGATTTTCGGAAAATGAGACCAAGATATTTGCTACACCATTCTGCATATCTTTTCAGGAAACTTTTCGGTATATCGTCTGGTCCACTACTTTTTTTGGTGTGAGCTTAAGTAGCAGGTTGAAAATCGCTGCATCAGCGATGTCTAATTGGTCGACTTTCGTACGATTTTGCTCTTCTATTGGCGGAATAACGTTATCATCAACGTAAACACCGATCGAAAAAAATCGTTACATGCGTTGGCCTTAACAGTTTTTTTCTTCTGGAAGGAGATGCAATGCTGCTGTTTTAGTGGCGCGAAAGTGATTCCAGAACCTGCAGGGAATATTTAGAAGGAACGTAGGTAGTGTCTCGTCAAAATAGCGTTGTTTAGCAAGTTTAGCTTTGTGCTTAAATTCCGCGAAGGCATCCGGTAGCTTTCGAATTCCGGATTCTCCTCCGCCTTTTGTTTTTATTGCTCTACGTAACCTTTTCAAGCGTCGCTTCGCCTGAATAACTTCGCGCGTGATCCATGGAATATTTTTTGGCGGGCGTTTGACTTTTGTAGGTATGTGGTGAGCGATACAAAAACGTACGACAGATTTGAAGTGAAGCCAAAGGGAATCGACATCTACTGATGTATTCAACCCTATTTCTGAGAAATACATGAATTCATGAGCGAGATGAGCTAGTATGCTATCGTCATAGCGTTTTCGAAGTTTGTTACAACGGATACAGAAGAATGAGTGGTCATGGTGCCACCAAGAGGAACTATGCACACTGGTACGTCGTGGTCAGATATTCCGCGGGTTACATCAATTCTTATGCGGTTTATGTCGAAATGGTCGCTGAAAAATATTAGATCAAGTATGTTCTCAGTTACTCCCTGCGAGCGAGTAGGCTGCGAAACGACCTGATGAAGACTGAAGGTTAGCATGAGGTCAAATAACAGATCCGAAGCTGATGACGTATAGCACATACTATCCCAATTAATGTCTGGAAGATTAAAATCACCCATGAGTACAACATGTGAACCGTAAGCATGACGTTGCATGTTCATGAATCGCACTGATAGAATCGTCACCCGAGTTTGGGCTTCGATAAACACAACCTAACAATATGCTGGTACCGTCACAAAGTAGTTTACAAAAAACCGCTTCAGCATTTTGTACCTCTGGAAGAGCCACGAAAGAGAGGCCTTTTCTTATCAATATTGCCACTCCACCACCACGTGTGGGGCGATCTTTTCGGATCACGGAATAGTTGGGTGGTGTAACTTCGTGATCTAAAACGTCAGGTGTGAGCCACGTTTCTGTGACGGCTGCTAAGTGAGGCTCATAATCGATGATCGAATTTTCAAGAGGTTCAGGCTTATTAATTACGCTTCTAGCATTCACTGTGAGAAGTGTTAGTTCGCCTATTTTGCAGCACGATGAGTAGTGGCTCCCTTTTTGGTTTGGTCGCCGGGTACGTTCGTCGTTCTCGTTACACGGGCTGTTTCTGAGGCAGCTTCCGCGTGTTTTTTCTTAAGCGGAACCTTGTCATTATTTTCGTTGCTCCAGACATAGGCATGATTATTAATATACAGCTCGTCAAAAACTAAGGAAACCTTTTCATTATTTTCTCGATTTGTCTTCGCACTGTTCCAAAGTTTTCTCCGAATTTCACGTACTCGTTTCGAAAAGTCTTCTCCGATAGATAGGCTTGTGCCACGAAGTTTATGTCCCCGCTTTAATATTGAAAATTTCTCTCTTGAGTCTAGCAGCTTGAGAAATACGGGCCTAGTTTTGTTTGGTTGGGCTCTACCGATGCGATGTATGCGTTCAATTGCTGCATGTTTTAATTCTAGGGTGTCTTCAATTATGTTTTTGTTCACTGCACAGTCAAGTGTCAAGGGAGTCTCGCCTTCTACCTCGGGAAAGCCATATATTATCAGGTTAGCTCGCCTGCTGCGATTCTCTAGATCGTCAATTTTTTCTTGCATAGATTGTATTACCATTTTCATATTTGCTGTTTGTTTTTGACATGAATCCACTTTTTCTACTAGCCTCGCGAGCGAGTAGTCTAGTTTCTTGTCGATTTTAGGTAGGCGGCTTTCCTTTATCTCTTTGATATCTGCCGCGATTTCTTTTAATTGCTGGCTGATGTCAGGGCCTGGGTTCGTCTCAATGTCTCCGCCGAGCAGTAAAAGTTTAAGAGTCGGTACAGCATGGTCAATCACAACAGCACATAGCCTATATATATATATATATATATATATATATATATATATATATATATATATATATATATATATATATATATATTATATGCAGAAGAATAACTTCGGTTGCCGCAAGGTTATAAATATGAAAGTAGATGCGCTTTCACATAACAACTGTTTATTGTGCCGACGTTTCGACGGGAACCCCGTCTTTTTCAAGGCATAATACTATTTACACATGTTCCGTGTCCTCTTATAGCCAGTCGAGACAGGAGGGAAGGGGTCAAAAGAGAGAGAGAGAGAGGGAAAAAAGAAAAAAAAGAAACAGCGAAACGGGAGGACAAACATTAAATAAAATATAGAAAATCTAGGAGAAGAAGCAAGACCGACACGGCGTAATTAGAAAGGGGCAGCATTTCAACAGAGTAGGGCAGAGGTAGATGAGGATTGTCATCATTGTCAACAATACCTCCCCCGCACCCACTCTTCGCTAACTGGGCAGGGAGCCGCCGTTCTTATATTTCACCTTTCCGTGTAGTCCGCTGGCGGCTCGTTCCTCTTTGAAGTGTATGACAAGTTAATGGGGAGGGCTTAAGCGCTTTGAGTGCGTGCTGGTGGCGTCGGGAGGAACGAAAAAGCCGGTGATTGAGGCACCGCCATCGATATTCGTTATATGCATTGGCTCCTTGTCAGTGAAGGAACAGAATGTGCGTTAAAGAATTAAAGAAGGAGAAAGAAAAAAAAGAAGAACACGGGGGAGGGGAGGAGACTGTACGACATCCGAGGCAGTCACCACACAGTTGCGGCTCACTGGGAAGATATGTGCGCATGTATGAAAAAGTTAACAAAACCACCTAGCTGTCAGCTCCTTGTCAGTGAAGGAACAGAATGTGCGTTGAAACTTGAAGAAGAGAAAAAAAAAAGGGGGGGACCGTACGACATCCGGGACCGCTTATCTGTGCGTTCCGGCTGTGCCTGATGAGGCAAATCATTTCTATGTTGTCAGATGCATGGGCCAAAAGCTTTGTTAGCGGGTAATATTATTGTCGTAATGAAACCGGAATGATTAGAGAGAAGCGTTTGCGTCTTTTAGCGGTCGTAACGCAGACAGAGTGCCTGGGTGTTCATTTATTCCGTATTTTATCGTGTTAAATTTGTAGATAAAATATGATTCCCGTTGTTCCCGTTCTCTGATTGTTCGAAAGTTGTTTTCTAGTAGTGTAACCCTGATGTCAACAAAGCTGTGGTCTTTTAATGTGCAGTGTTTTGAAAGTGGAAGGCCTTGCAGAGATCGTACATGTGCCCGATGGTTGTTGAATCTAATTCTAAACGGAGTGTCTGTCTGGCCCACGTATTGCTTGTTACATACCCCACATTCCAGGAGGTATATGACGTTGTCTGAGTCACAGTCTAGTGCACCTCTTATCCTGTGCTTAAAATCCGAGTGGGTGCTTTTCGCCACTGTCGTTGTCTGCATGTGTTTGCATACCTTGCATCTGCTTTTTCCGCAAGGGTGGCACCCAATTTGAGGTTTCACACCTGTCTTTGAATTTATTAAATGATCCTTTATATTTTTTGGCCTTCTGTATACAACACAAGGAGGATAAGTGAAAATTTTGAATAGTCGCACGCTCTGTTCCAATATGTTAAAGTGTTTTCTTAGGACCTTGTTTATGTTCGGTGGGTTGCTCGTGAAAGTTAATAGCAAGTTTTTGTTGCGGTGTTGGTCGGCGTTTCTCTGGTGGTTGAGAAGAATCTGGCGGTCCAGATTTTCAGCTTTTTTGATGGCGTCAACGATGATAGCTGGCGGGTATTCTTGATTAAGGAGTACTTCGCGCATATGGGTGCTGTTTTTTGTGGAAGTCCTCGGTGCGGGAACAGATTCGTCGGAATCTGTGTGCTTGGGAATAGGGAATGCTGGTCTTGCAATGTCGCGGGTGGCAGCTTTTGAAGTGCAGGTATTGTTGCCTGTCCGTAGGTTTTCTGTATACGTTAGTTACCAACGCACCATCGTCAACTCGAATGAGTACATCAAGAAAGTTTATTTCAGTGTTAGAGTAGGTGTGTGTAAAATAAATGCTGGGGTGTACCTGGTTGAATGCCTGTATGAATTTGAGGAGCTCGTTTTCCGAATGTATCCAAATTATGAATATATCATCTAGGTACCGTTTATAGAGTAATGGTTTGATATTACACGATGAAAGAAAATTGGACTCTATGTGGTGCATGAATATGTTAGCGTAGTTTGGGGCCATTCTTGTACCCATTGCCGTACCGCTGATTTGAAGATAGTACTGGTTGTTAAATTCAAAGCTGTTCAAATCGAGTACAAGTCTTGTGAAGATTTCAATTACTTTTTTGCTTGGATAAGCGGCAGGGTTGTGTGTGCCATACGATTCAACAAGCGCCTTTACACCATCGTCATGTGGGATATTTGTGTAGAGTGAGCTAACATCCAATGTTACAAGAAATGCACCGTCTGGAATTTTCACGTCTGCTATTTCCCGAAAGAAGTGGTTTGTGTCACGCAAGAAGGACTCATGTGTGGGTGGTATGTCTTTGATTAAAGAATCAATATAACTGGAAATGGGTTCCGTTAACGTTCCCGTGCCTGATATAATGGGTCTGCCAGGGTTATTCTCTTTATGAATCTTCGGCAGATTGTAAAAACGACCAGGCGCCGAATGTATCGTAACAAGTGCCTTTTTAAGCTTTGAATTAAAGGCGCCTTCACGTGTGAGATCCTCTAGGGTTGTTACAATGATCTTTTTGTGCTCCGTGGTAGGGTCAAAGTCGAGGTGTTTGTAGAATTGTTTGTTATTTAGTTGTCGCTTGCCTTCCTCAGTGTAGTCCGATCAATTCAGCACAACAATCGCACCTCCTTTGTCTGCTGGTTTAATGACGAGATCTTCGCAGTTGCTCAACGTGAGTAGTGCCTCTTTTTCTCTTTTTGATATGTTATTCATGCTTGGTTTGTGCCCCTTGTACGCATAGATAACATCTTTTTGAACCGCGTCTATATAGAGATCCAGATGTCGATCTCTGTTGGCGTCTGGGGTCCATTGCCGTCCGATTACCCCACGAAAAAGTGCGTTACCTTTTTCGGGTTTATCAAAGAAATATTCCTCCAATCGTAAATTTCGTGCGAAGTTGTCTAGGTCTTTTAGGAGCGTGAATTCATCATACCTTCCGTTGCCAGGGCAGAATGTAAGTCCACGTGATAGTATACTCAATTCTTCTTTGCTAAGTTCTTTGTCGGAAAGGTTAATAACGTTTGGCTCTTTGGGGTGTGGTGGCAAATTTTTTTCAACGTGAGATGATTTGGTATTTTTACTGTAAGCAGCAGTGGGTATAGCTTGTGACACATTGTCCCGCGCAAATTTCTTCCTCTTAAGTTTTTCAATTTCCTCCGTTTTTTTGTGCTCAAATACGTCTAGTTCTTTAGCTTCCCACTCCGGAAGAGAAAAGTTATTTCTTAAATACCGCTCCTCGTCTGTCAGTGCGTTTAGAGTCTTTCTACAGTGTTTGATGGTGACCTTCGCTAACTCCTGTGTGGCGTGATCGAGAATTTCGTTCCACCGTTTCATTTCCCCTTCGGCAAAGTTATGTATCGATGGTGTTAGTGACAAGCGCCGCCCCTTCGGAGCCGTACCCGCCAATACATATTGTTCGAGGCTTTGCACGTGAATTTCGTGCCGTATTCTTTTGTCAACCACTTTTCTAAGTTTAAGAAAATTTGGACCCGTTGTATGGCCTAGTTCATCTGAAACGGACGGTGTTTTCCCACTCACACAGCCAGTATGTCACTTTGCACAAACGCGGCGAATAGAGCCGCAAGGTGCCCGGAGGTCGTACCTGGTTTGGGTTGGAGCTCCATCCCGTTGTGCCTCCCGTGACGAGCTGGCCTGTAGACGCCTGCTGTTGGCTGCTGGTGGTTGCTGCTTGTTCGTTGATGATGTTGGCTGCTGATTTTTCCTTGCGGGTGGTTTATTCTGGCGGGTGCGGGGGAGGTATTCTTGACAATGATGACAATGCTCATCTACCTCTGCCCTACTCTGTTGAAATGCTGCCCCTTTCTAATTACGCCGTGTCGGTCTTGCTTCTTCTCCTGGATTTTCTATATTTTATTTAATGTTTGTCCTCCCGTTTCGCTGTTTCTTTTTTTTCTTTTTTCCCCTCTCTCTCTCTTTTGACCCCTTCCCTCCTGTCTCGACTGGCTATAAGAAGACACGGAACATGTGTAAATAGTATTATGCCTTGAAAAAGACGGGGTTCCCGTCGAAACGTCGGCACAATAAACAGTTGTTATGTGAAAGCACATCTACTTTCAAATTTATATATATTTATATATATATATATATATATATATATCTGTCCATCGATCTATCTGGGTGCCTACGACTGTTAGTTTTCCTGGCCATTAGGATAATGGTATCAATACAAACTTTGTATGATATAACCCGATTGTATGGCTAACATAAGTGACTAGTCGTAGCATGAAACTCAAGACATCCATGCCATATTTGCCTTGATTTATATGTCATGGTCCTGCTGCTTTTGCGGTGGTTTCATTCGCATGATATGTTTCAAAACTAGTATGGTATGACATGACTGCCCCCTTTTCGGTGATGGCTAAAGCTATGGCCACTTCGTCAGCGTGTACAGTCTCTACACCACGGACTCTGCAGCACGCCATCAGGCCACCGTCGTTTCTGACTGCCACTGCCGTATGTGCCACTCTGCTTTCATATCCGCAGCGTCTATATACGCGACATCCTGTCGAATGGTGTACTTAGATTGTATGTATTGCCTCTGCCCTTGCTTTACGTCTGCCTTCGTGAAAAGTAGAGTTTATATTTCTGGGTAGCGGAGGTATCTTTATCTTGTCCCTGATCTGTACCGGTGTGTATTTTGAATGCGCTTTCCAACGCGTGAATCATAGCCCAATGTCTTTAATATCTCTCTCCCGGTTTTAGATCCGAGTAGCTTTTGATGTTGAGCTGTCAAGGTAGCCTTAATAAGCTCATCGAGTGTGTTAGATACCCCTAACTTATAAGTCTGTCAGTGTACGTGTTCGGGGGAAGTCCGAGCGTGACTTTCACACTTTTACTGATAATGGTGTCAAGCTTGCCCTGTTCCGCTTGGCTAATTTTAGATATAGTGCCGCGTACGCTATCCTACCTATTATGAAGGTTTGCACTAAACTAAGAAGATTCGCCTCATTCATCCTAGCATGCCTGTTCGCTATTCGTCTGATGAGGCGACATGTCTGATTAGAACTGGCTTCTAACCTGCCAAGCGTTTAAGAATTCTCGCGGTTCACCGGAATCCTCAGTCCAAGGACAGCGATACTGTCAACCGCGAAATATCTGCGCCATTAACATACAAGTGGATGTCCACTTCAGGCTTTTTGTGGAGCCGCCGTTTTCCGGTAGGTAAGAGAATGAGTGCTTCCGCCTTTTCGGCAAAGCATTTAAGTCCTTTGGGTTCCAGGTACTCCATGATTTTATCATTGGGCGATTTGAAGAGAGCCTTCAATTTGACCGTGACTACCTTTGTTCACCCATATTGTTAAGTCATCCACGTAAATGGTGTGAACAAATTTTCGATATCTTTTAACTGTTGAGGCAGTTTCAACATCACAATGTTGAAAAGGGTGTTTGATAACACCGAGCCCTGAAGTATCCCCCTTGCCTAATTTGATGTCCTCGATGTATTCTTCTCCGATTTTTAAAGTTGCTGTCCTGTTTGAAAGTTAGTCTTTGGCGTAGTCATAAACCCTCTTTACGACGTTCAGAGAGCTCATATTCTCCAAAATCGACACGTGCCCCACGTTGTCGAATGTCTTTGTCACATCTAACACCACAATAACGTTTGAGTCTCGCGTTGGCTTGTTTATAATTTGGTCTGAGCTGTAGCATCATGACGCACGCCACTAGAAGGGGTCGAAAACCGACCAGGGTGTCCGGATACATACCATTGTCTTCAATGTACATATTGAGCCTCGTCTGAACGACATGCTTCATGAGCTAACCTACCCAAGACGTTAAGGATATCGGCCTAAGATTCTCGAAACCGAATTTTGTACCCGGCTTGCGAATGAAAATTACATTTACGAGTTTCCACTCTTGCAGTATCGTCCGTTTTGCCCAACACTCCTGCATGTACGTTGCGAGGTTAGCAATGGATCTATTGTCTAAATTACGGATCATATTGTTGGTCACTCTGTCCGGCCCTTCCGCTGATGTAGTTCATAGCCGATTAATCTCCGCTCGCACCTCAGTCAGGAAGATATGGGCGTCTAAGGCTGCGTTTTCCCGTCCTGCCTAATCTGGGAGAGGTTCAGATCCGGCGAAATTATTGTATCTGCTCCGAACTTCTTCTAAAAGTTGCTTCGTACTGTCATCAAATTGCTGCGCCATCTGCTCCAACTGCTGCTTAGACACTGTCTTCGTGCTCTCCGGATCTAAGAGGTGACAAAGAAGTCGCCACATCCCGGCCGTACTTATATTCCTATCCATCTCCTGACAGATGTTCCCTCACCTTTGCTTCGTGAGCGTGATGGCGTGCTCTTATATTTGCCTGTTTAAAGCCGCTATCGGTTTTCTGATGCTCCGATCCCATCTTCTCTGTTGCAGTCAGTTTTCTAACGCTTTCTTTTTCTTCCAAAGACTTACGAATCTCCTGTCTGCCAGTTCGTTGTCCTCCTCGGTTTCTACCACGTCAGTGGCTTCCTCAACAGTACATAACACCCAATCGCACCACTCGGCACTGTCATAAATGGTAGTAGGGTTGCCTCTGAGGTCCCTGAAAGAGTCCTAATTTACGGCCTCTACCCTCGCTTTCTGAGGTGTTGCCGGGCGTCCCTCTACCACCACTTCTATGATCATGTCATCACTGCCTAGGTCCCCATCTATGTTGCACCACGTGGAACTAGTGCCGCTCCCCGTCACAGTAAGGTCGGATGTCGTGTCAACCGCGACACTATTTTCCTTCCTCGTTGACTGCAAGGGTTTGGTTATGAGATCCAGATTATGAGTTTCCATGTCATCCCCCTATTTCCTGACCTTAATTGAAGCCAGCTTATATCCCCATGCCGTGTGGTGAGCGCCAATGTCCCCGACGATCAGCAGTAGGTTTTTCCTACTATTACGTCGCGTTGAAATGAAGAGATCTTCGAAGTCGCACCGTATTTGTTTGGGAGAGCTGCATATATTTATTATGAACAAGCTTATTACGAACTGGACCAGGCATTGGTGGCAGCTCTCCTTCTTTCTTTTTCGGTTGCCTTGGGAAGGAACCCACTCTTCCTCTTGACCCACATCGATGTTTTGACCTGCTCCTGGACCATTCTTTGATCTCTTCCATTCTGTACGTTTGTGGATCGGCGTCTCTCCTCTTTTGCTCTTCTTCTTCAATGCCCCACCAGACATGCCGCTGCCTTTTCTTTACTGTATAAGGGGTCCTGAAAGCTTCCTTGCATTTCCGATCTGCTGTCAGATGACCTTTGCCACACAGCTTGCACTTGGGCTCACAAGCAACGTCCTCGGGTGGAGCTGTCATTCCGCACCCTCGGCAGCGAATATCGTAGCTGATACACACGTTCGATCTGTGTCCTAGCTCACCACATCGGTAACACACCTCGTATCGTTTCTTGTAAAGCACGCACTTCAGAGGTACACTGTAACAGTACATCCACCTGGGCACTGTCTCATTTTTGAAGATGATGACCACTGAACATGAGTTCCCAGCTTCCTAACGCCAAGTATGGGCGTGTTCTTCGAGTTACCAAAAGCCTCTGTCAGTTCCTCTACTGACAATCTCGAGTCGATGCCGTGCACCACACTCCGCCCGATATCCTAGTGCGGCGCGACAGTACACCGTGACATCGTAGTTTTTATCCTCGATCTGGATAAACCTCATTCTGGTCACCTTCCAGACAGTGTTTGTGTCTGGAGTGCTCAAAATCAGGATGCCTTGCTTTTCGTTAACAAATGCTCGAGCACTTCTTTTTCTTGTCTCTTAACCCACGGAATTTGTGCTGATATGCGCACCGCCGCATTGAGCCTCGTGTTCGGAACTTTTGTAAGCGCCAGCCCGCTATTCGGACGAATGATTATCTTGTAGTCGTTTGCCGGCAGCCATGGTAGGTGGAACACAATCGAGCGCTCCACGATCTTGTGCACCTGCTTTTTGTATGTAACGTTCGCAGCTGTGGTCTTTTTGTCTTCGTCGGGCTTGGTTCCACTTTCTGCCTGGGCGTTGCCATATTGGCGGCCACGTCTGTCACCTGTAGCGGAGTCCCGCAGCTCTTTGACATGCTTTCCCACTTTTGTGATCCAGTCCGTGGTTCAGCGGTGATTTCATTACCCTCGATGGTCACCTTCATTGCTGTTGCATCTCCACAACGGGGCTCTGAATAATCCCTAGAACTTCAGGTCTATATGATCCATAGAATTTCAGGCAGGTAATTGTACGAGTTGTTTGCTGTAACTGCGTGATTTCCACCCGACAAAACAACTTTTTGCGGACCTCATGCGAGGCACATTTATACTTTCTGGCCCCCTGGCAGCCTCCCTCATGGTTTACCGATGAGAACCTTGCAAGCTTCGCCCCACTCATCATCATTCACTCCGTTGTGTTACGAGCTTGCTGCGTCCCTTACAGAGGCACTGAGTGCGTCCATCCCGAACTCTGGGTGCATCCTTCGCAAGTAGGAGACACAGCGCGTGTTCCACAGAGGCACTATATGTGTCTATTTTCACACGGGGCGCGTCCCACAGAGGCACTCAATGCATCACGTTTCAATTGCGTTCAATTGGTATTCAAGCCGACGAGAAAATTGTGACACAGGGCTGCAGGGCTCTGTTTCCCACATTGGCTGTTCGTTTCCCCTCGTCCTCGCGACTGATGCAGACCCCCCCCCCTTCATGACGTAACGAACGGAACGCCTCCGTCCAGATTCGGAAAACGTATAAAATTGCACCACTGCTTATGTTATGGTCATTAGTAACTTCATAGTTACCGCTCAATGCTTCTTACGCGGGCGATGGCTCGTCTGTTCATTTACTCAAAGCGATCGAGCTAACCAGCTCGGCTGGCTATGACATCAAAATGGTGGACAACCCAGAATGTACGGCGCTGCCACTCTTTATAAAAGCTCCCTCTCAGTGGCAGAAAACCAGAGAGAAAAGACAAAAAACACATAGCGGGAAAATTAAGGAAACTTTCTTGTAAACAGAACAGAACTGGTGTATAAATATGCGTTTTTGTGTACTGAAATTTATTAAACGAACGAAGCACTTAGTGAAAATTTTGGCCAACCTGAAAAAGAATGTTTTTCTCCCGCTCAGCGAGCATATAACAGCCGAGGCCATGGTTAAGGTTGTGTCATTGGCTCACCCTTGGCGGTAGTGGTAGTCGTGGCTGACCTGCCCTGCTGTTGGCTACGTACTGGAAAAGCTCGCCTGAGTAGTGGTTAGGCGATTGATGATGTCTTGAAAGATTTGACTCGCCGACGGGCGGGTGATGCACCATCAGGTCTTGAAGGACAGCCTCAGAGACCCGGGCGAATAGAGTGTAGTATCCTCCCGACTTGTTCGCCGGCTTGGGGTTGATCGAGAATGCGTTAAGCGCGTAGCGGGTGCTGCGCTTAGCCCTGGCCTTACCACGGCAGGGCAACTTAACATTTGCCCTGCGGCGCTTGTCCACGCGACTACGGATGTTCTTCGCCGTGAGCAGGTGCTTCGCGGCAGCAGTGCGCTTGACCCTGAATGGCCTATTGGTGCCCCCGGTTTCGTGAAGATAGTGATCCAGGATGCGCAGGCTGTCGCGTATTACCGGCTCCAACTCCTCACGTGAGTGACCCTGGGGCAGCAGCAGCCCGTGGTGAACGTCCACGATTATTGCGCCCGGCAGTATGCCACATCCTGCGCAGAGGGTGCTGCAGACAAACATCGCGGGGCCGCGCAACTGCTTATCTGCCTCTTGAGGCCCCATGGCTTGCGCGGTAAGCGCCACCAGGACGCACAGCAGCAGGGTCAGGATCATCCTGTAATTTTATGAAGGTAGCAAGTTTTAACATTACCACTAAGTGAGCACTTTATCAATTTGGTTCTTTCAAAGTAGTGGAGGTGGATCAAGCTCCCGACGTCTTCCAACGTTCATTTCGCAACTGGAGGTCCGATCCGGTCGCCGCTTGCACCCGGTTAATCCCACAAGTATGCAGACATTGGACGTAGCACTTAGCCCTAACGCTAAAGTCCCTATGCCGGCGGCTGCCTGCTTTTCATCTTCTGCCACCAGCCATGAGCGCTTACAACACTTTTACGCAGGTCTCCGCTGTGACGACGTCGAGAAATGGCTGAATTTTCACCACCGTGTGGGCTCAGCCATTCGACGGACCAAAGTGGACGAATTGAGCTACCTCCCTTTCTGCTTGACCAGAGAAGCCGAAATCTGGTATTTGAATCACGAAGCTCACTTAGTCAATTGGTTGACCTTCGCCAACAAACTGGGACAAATCTTTGAATGGTCATCGGGTCATTTAAAAACCGCGAAGCAGAAGCTAGCTGTGCGTCTTCAACTTGCACATGAGTTATACACATCGTATATCGAGGATGTTCTGGCCCTCTGTCGTCATGCGAATAACAATATGATGGAAGACGAGCACGTTACTTGGCTGTTGCCGATTCCGCTATGGTTGAAGACATCATTTCAACATGTCAACGCCTTGGCCATTTGCTGTTCTTCAGACTTCAACAAGACAGCAATCCAGGCCTTATGTCTTTCTTTGAAAAAAACCCCCTTATCACCACACTTATCCGGAAAGAACTTCGGAAGATTAGCGGTTCACTGTCGCCCCTACTCTGTTCTCACCGTTAGACCTGCGGAATATTGTTAAGCAGAAATTAGTGGCAATGGCGACACCGACCCCCCCCCCCCCTTGTCACTCCGCCAGCACTCCCGATGTCCACATACACTGATGCGACGCCCAGGACGACACCGGCAGCATCTGTAGCTAAAACTGTGATGTCCACATATGCAGAGGTTGCTACGATTCCACCTGCTCCCGTGACATCTGGCTCAACTGACATTTCTTGTGGCCATTTTGCTGCTGTGTGCGGTGGAATGACTGCTGCACCCTTGTATCCTAAGTAGCGTCAATATCGTCCCGTCTGCTTTCACTTCGGTATCCCAGGCCACATTTCCATTACTACCGTCACTGCCAGCAAGAGGAACAACGAGGTTATGCTGAGTTCAAGCGAGACTGGTTCGAAAGACCACATCTTTGTGCTCCAGACACTTACCCATTCACGCAGTACCGGTCTCCGTTTTCTCCAGTGTCCCCTCAACACATCAGGACTACTGTTCCTCCAGACGACGCTTTCCATCGTTCTACCGCCGCTCTGCATCACCGCTTCGTCCCTCATTCCCCGTACTGTTCAAAAAAATTTTCGGAAAACTAAGGATTGCAGTTTTTTGAGAACAGCTTCGTCCCATCGATTGACAAAAATACCTAATGTTCGGCCAGCCACTACGTTGTCAGCGACTCTTCAAGGTGTTCCTGTGCAAGCTATTGTTCACACCGGTGCAACCACTTCTGTTTTGCGTTGCGACATGTGCTCGCGGCTCCGTAAAGTCAGAGCGCCCTACGCCGAACCTGTGTTGCATCGCGCAAATAGCGTGCCGATTCAACCTGGCGGCTTCTGTTTACATCAATAGCACACTTCACCATATTGAGATCGTTGTGTTGCCCACGTGCATTCATGAGCTTATCTTTGGTTGCAACTTTCTACATTCTGGTTCCGCTGTTAAATCCTTTGAAGAGAACGCCATTCACATCACAGATACAATGGATGCGGCCATTCAAGTTTAGTTGCCCTTGATCTCCAGCTTGGTCATTGTCGAAGACTGTGTCCAGCGCCCTGGTCCCGACCATGTGATAGCTGTCACATCTACCCAAGTAGCCGACAGTGATGCTCTAGTGGCTCCTTCTTTTTGCTGCGTTTCCCGTGTAATTCTCGTCACCACTTGCCTGCTCCGGTTTTTCTGTGGCCACGCTTTTCTGCCCGTTTGTACCACAACTGTAAAATCTATGCTGCTGCGCAAAGGAATGATGGTGCCAACGATCGAAACCTCTCCACTGGCCTACATCGTGGCACTCTGCTGGTCTTCGTCACAAGTACCAGCTCCAGGTTCACGTTCTTACTTTTTTGGACTTGTCATTTGTTCAGACCTCACACCTCAACAGTTCGAAGCACTATTGGCCCTTTTAGCTAAGCACAAAGCCTGCTTTGATAGCTGTGCCACAACACTGAGTCAGATTTTGCGGCTGTACAGGGCATTGAAACCGATGGCTACCGTGTAATACGCTGTCGGTCATATCAAGCTTTGCAGTCAGTGAGAGAAATCGTAGAAAAAAAAGGGAACGACATGCTGTCGTGAAATATAATACGGCCTTCTTGGAGTTACTGGGCATCTCCAGTCGTTTAGGTTAAAAAGAAGGATGGCTTTGTTTGTTTCTGCATTGACTACCACGCGTTAGATAAGATCACACGCAAGGACGTACATGCTATGCCTCGAACTGACATATAGGCACACTGCAAAGGGTGAAATATTTTTCAAGCCTCGACTTATGATTAGGCTGCTGGAAAATTCCCATTAACCAAGCTGACAAAGAACAAACTGCATTTGCTACGCCAGATGGTCTTTATGAATTTAATGTAGTGTGATTTGGTTTGTGCAACGCTCCAGCCACCACGTTTGAGCACATAATTGATATTGCTCTTCGTGGCCTAAAATAAAAGGCCTGCCTCTGTTACTTAGATGATATCGTTCTTTTTTCATCTACCTTTGTCCAACATCTTCGATGAATAGACAAGGTAATTCAATGTCTTTCCATGGGTGGCCTTCCGATAAATACACAAAGCACACATTTGCCAGCCAAAGTGCCTAAGTTCTTGGTCACGTCGTATTCAAAGACGAAATCGAACTAGATCCCGAGAAGATCACGGTTCTTCTACAGTTCCCTCGACCATCTAACCAAAAGACGTTGCGAAGCTTTTTTAGTCTCGCGTCCTATTTTCGTCGCTTTATACGCAACTTTGCTATCCTAGCGGCTCCACTAATTAAGTTATTGGCCACTGGTGCTCCTTTCTCGTGGTACAACAACTGTGATTCTGCATTTCAAATTTTGAAAAAACGCCTGACTGCCCAGTCAGTGCTGCGCCACTTCGACGAGAGAGGGTCCACCATACTCCACACTGACACAGGCAGAAGGCGTTGCAGCTGTCCTCCTTCAGCGTAATTCCACCTTTAAAGTGCAGGTTGTGGCCCACGCTAGCCAGACTCTGTCAACAGCTGAGCGGAACTACACTATCATGGAGCAGGAGTGCCTCGCTGTCATCTGGTCGATGCAGAAATTCCGCTCGTACATCTACGGTCAGCACTTCACTATCGTTACCAACCACCACGCACTCTGCTGGCTCTCATCATTGATGAATATGTCAGGACACCTAGGGTGTTGCATACAGCGCTTACAAGAGCACAACGTTGTCATCACGTACAGGTCTGGCAATTGTCATCATGTTGCCAATGCGCTGTGCCAATGACCACTTTTGCTCTCTCTTGACAGTTAGTCCACTGCACGGCCTTCAAATGACCTTGACACGCAGCTTGCCTCACGACACGCATCGCTCGCCTCGCTGAACGCAACGCAAGTATGTTCGAGCTCCGACTTACGTTCACTCCTACTGTCGGGCTTTCATTGATCGCATTCGCGGCGTCAATAAGCAACCCAACAGCCACTTGCAACGCCAGTTTAGAGAATTTCGCCTTGAGGACAGTGTGCTCCAGCTCTAAGTTTACCATCCCACCGGTAACAAGTGAGTACCAGTTCTTTCCCGCTGCCCCCGTTTTTGTGTTTCGGAAGCATTCCACAATGATATTGTTACGTAAATTAGTAGTCAACATATTGCAAATATATTTAGAAAATATATTAGCAAGACTGTTTGTAGCACCGGCCAGTCTGGCTCCGAGCTCGAGCTGCAAGCGACCTTCATCTTCTTCGTCGGGCACACACGCACATTGACAATATGCATTGCGGCAGCCTACATGTAGCAATATTGCTGCCGGTCGTCGAGGCTTCTACAAGACCAACAATTGCATCAAGACATGCTGCTTTTGGCCTGGCTTGTTCAAAACAGTAGCTAAATACATAGGCTCGTGCACGTCGTGTGAGCACCGCAAGAGACCCACATCCCCGCCCACTAGTTTACTTCAGCCTCTATCCTGTCCGACTACGCCATATGAATTTGTCGAAATAGACTTGTGGGTTCTTTGCCGCTGACGTCTTACGTGAACCATTAAATTTTCACTGCAGTCCATCGTCTAACAAGATACGCCAAGACTTCAGCTCTTCGTTCTGCTACCGCCACAGAAATCACCATTTTTTTTCGCACTCCATTGTCTGGTGCCACAAAGCCCCTCGCGTTTTTTTTTGAGTGACCATGGCAAAGACTTGATTTCTAAGGTCATCGAGGAAGTCCTGCCAGCATATGGTAACGCATAAAATCACTTCTACATACTATCCGCAGACGAATAGCCTTACCGAGCGCTTTCACCGAACACTCTCTTGCATGATATCCATGTACTTACGTCTTGAAAACAAAAACTGGTATAACATTTAGCCGTTTGTCCCCTTCGCCTACAATACTGCAATTCAACGATCAAATGGCTAAAGCTGTTTTTTTCCTTGTATATGGCTGATCTGCCTCCTCGGTCTCCAACATGACATTTTTCTTGGCACCTGCTCTGATCTGTACCTCACTACCAGAAGAGTTCGTAGCCCGAGTCACACACTGCCATTAAATCGCTCGCAAAAACGCAGTAGCAACCCAGAAGGATAAAAAACGTTACTGTGATAGCAAACGACGCGACGTAGCCTTTAATCCTGGCGATTAGAATTTGCTATGCACCCCGGTTAGAGCATCAGGGTTTTGCCAGAAATTTCTTCACTGGTATGTTGGCCCATACACCGTTGTTCGGAAGACATCCCCAGTTAACTATCTCATCACCCCGATTCAGCCCGTCACTTACCGCCGTCTGCACAGCACAGAAATTGTTCACCTTTCGCGCATAAAACCTTTTATTACTCGTTCGGCCAATCTGTGAGTGGCTTCCAGATTGGCCACTTCCAAGGGGTAGGGGATAATAAGCAAATTTCAAGCCCTTCATCGCTCTCACTTGTACATACCCATCGTCATCGTTCCTTCTCGTTGGTGTTCTGAGCCGACGAAGACATCGCAGAATAAACGCTTTTGCTCGCCCTGCCTGTGTCTCATTTTTTCTGTTCATTTATTATTACTGTCGGCTCTGTTTAGGGCTATTACAGGAGTAGAAGATAAAACGTAAACATACTGGTAATGTACTTACAGAAAAAAAACTTGAAAGAATATGGTATAATCGGGTATATCACACTTTTGACAATATAAAACATACCTTTATAACATCAGAACACCAGCAGTAGAATACAACAAATATATGAGACACTTGCGAACAGTTACAGTTACAAAAGGGCGGAAACAGTTGTTTAGAATAAAAAAAAAACTTTAGAGATGCGAAAAGCACACAAAAGAAAAATCGGGTTTGATTAATGGGGTCATGCTTTAAGGTAGTCATTATTTCTATTCAAAAAATGTCAAAGGTAGACAAAGTTACAATGTCATCGGGTAACAAGTTCCGTTGAGCAATGGTTTTAGCAAATTTGTTGCAAAGCAAATTTGTTGGGCAAACGACGGGGTAAGGTACATGCCATGACGTTGTCTGGAAGCTTCATTGTATTAATTTCAAAGTACCCGTCCTGCTTTATTTTCATCTTGTGGTGTATAATTTCATAGAGATATTTCATAGAGAAGGTGAATGGCATCGCTTGTATTTGTTGAATATGAACCTCGAAGCAAGCCTTTGTACTCTGTCTAGTTTGATTTTTTTTTATTTTGTATAAAGATCTCATACAATTAGCATACTGAAGAATGGGGCGTATCAACATTTTGTATGCTGAGCTTTTATTATCAGTAGATGCATATCTTGGGTTTCGCCTAAGCGCGAGAGCCTTATTGGCTTAAGAAGATAGATTGTCGATGTGGGTATCCCTGCAGAGGTCATGCGTAATTGTTAAACCAAGATATTTAAGCTATTTGACGTTCATTAGAATATGGTTGCGAATAGAATACTGAAAGTGGAAGACCTTTTTTTGCGAGAGGCACACATGTAGACTGTATTATACAAATTTAATTCCATTTGCCAGCTTTCACACCGATGTGTGATTTTTTGTAGGTTTGCGCTGAGCTCAACTTAGTCTGACGGTGTACGTATTTCTTTATACAATATACAGTCATCAGCATATAGCCTGACCGGAAATGTGAGATCGCTGGGTAGGTTGTTTATCAAAATTAGAAACAATACAGGCCCTAGGAAGCTCCCCTGAGGGACTCCTGAGAGGACAGGGTACATGGTGGATTGTGAACTTCCTAAAGAAACAAATTCATGGCGCCCATGAAGGTATGAATTAAGCGACTGGGTTATGGGAGCATTGTTGAATATTACAGCAATCTTCTTTTGTAATTTAGGATGTGACACCTTGTCGAAAGCTTTAGAAAAATTGAATCTTATGATATCTGTTTGACTACGAGAGTTTATGGTTTGGACGAAGTTGTGCACTAGTTCGATTAGTTAACTAATAGTTGATGGACCTTTGCGGAAACCATGTGAGTGTGGGTGTAGCAGATTGTGAACGTTATGGTATGTCATCATATGAATAGAAACAATGTGTTCGAGCACTTTCGAGCAATTAGAAATCAAGTAAATTGGTCTGTAGTTTTGAACATCGGTTTTAAGGCCAGTCTTGCGTATAGGTATGATCTGCGCAAGCTTCGACTTACGCGGACAGCATCCGGTGTTGAGCGATGTCTGAAAAATGAGCTTCAGGTATTTCGCAACTCAACTTGCGTATCTTTACAAAAACTTGTTAGGGATCTTATCAGGCCCGGGACTTTTCTTCATGACGATGGGCAACAAAATATTCAGGATTCCCTCTTCGGCAATTTTTAAGTTCTCGAGCGGAGTATGCACTGACTCATCAGCAAAAGGGACCGCCATATTATTATCTCGGGTGAAAACGGACGCGAAAAGAAATAAATTCTTCGGTGTTATTCTGTAAGGCCAGTGACGCTTTTGACCTTGTTGGCGGGTTGACATAGCGCCAAAACTTTGCAGGAGCATCTTTTAGAAATTTGGCGAGTTTAACATTACAAAATCTGAATTTAGATTGATTTACGAAGTTTCGGAGTTGTTTGCTTGAGCTTTGAATAGTGCGTTTGTTTTCAGGCGAAAGATAGGTTGAACGGGCTTTTTTTCTCGCTTAAGCTTCCGCTTTACGTGGATTATTTCTCTCGTGATCCAAGGGGTTTTTTTTTGATAACTTTTGTATGGGAATGAATTTTTTCAAGAAATGTGAGACCACGTTCGAACAATATGCCCATAAATTGTCCACAGTTTCCCCGGACTCATGAAGTGAGCAAATAAAGTCGTAAGAGTTTTCGAGATGTTCTAAAACAGCCACATCATCGGCCACCTGAAAGTTGGGAACCTTTCATTCGGTCTTCAACGCATGACTTCCAGAGGTTTCTGTGGATTTCTGCAACCCTTTTTGAGAAATATTCACTGACACTGAGTTTAGTACCTTTAAGGTTATAGCAATTCTTGAGGACTTTAGTTTTATCTCTTTAGTCGATTACCTTGAGAATGATAGATTGATCTCTACCAAGTGTTTTTAAAGACGATAGTCTTTCTTGAGGACCTTCAATGCAAAAACTTTGGTCTGTCTGTCTGTCTGTCTCTCTGTCTGTCTGTCTGTCTGTCTGTACATTTGTCTGTTTGTCCACCATTACCGCAAACCAGGTACTCGAAACAGCACCAGCCGATTCCCCGAACGGCTGACCCCATCCGCAGCACCCACCAATGTTGCTCAAGAATCAGCGTTCATACGTGTGCGATTGTGAATTAAAAAGCAATTATTGCGCATATCTGAGGCACCATAACAGCACGCATATATTCTGCATGTTCGTCTTATGCTAGAAGAGGCATACATAAGTGATTCTAAGGACCGAAGCGAGTATCATGCTGCACTGACCATGCAACGCTTGCACGAAGAAACGAGTGTTTCCAACGCTTTGCTAAGACGACACGGTGGTGGCACGTACCTGTCGTCTTGCGTTCTACAACTTATCACCTCTGAGAAGGGCATGCACTCCCGTCTCAGGGCCACGCGCGTCGTTTTCCAAAAAAAAAACTGTAAGATGGGGCATATGTTTCACGTGTGACGTGACTTCATGCGCTCGTTCGTCTCCGCTGCACGCTCGACGCACTCTAACGCAGCGCCTCCGGAATACCATTCACTGATTTTTTGCGCAGAACATCAAATAAATGTTTTGTTCACTCTCTCCGCACGCAAGAATATCGTGTTTTGACGATATTTGCAGAATACATGCAGATACGCGGTCCATTTTTTACCGAGCCTGCGCACTCTTTTGATAGACGTAAGATTTTGGTTTAGAATCTTAAAAACACAGTTTCGTTCAGTTTTCTGAACAGCACTTCTTCGGATTCCTGCTCCTCTTCTTTTATACCTCGGACGATAAGATTCTTTCTCCTAGATCGATTCTCCAAGTTGTCAATCTGTAATCCGAGGTACTGGATGTCATGATGATTACGGCTGACAAGTTCTCCAAGTTTGCCGATCCTGTCTTGAGTTTCATCTAGGCTTACTAGTTTGTTCTCTATTGCGGTAATTTGGGTTTGAACTTGTTTGATAATAGTCTCAGAAGAAGCTGGTTTGTTTTGAATTTTTGTTAGTTTGGCAAGGATAATTTTTTGTGTTTCAAGCACTCCTTCATTATTTGTTCACTACCAGGTCCTGGATTTGATTCAACGTCACCAGAGAGAGACAATAGAAAGTCAGCTAGGGCGAAACAATCATCAACCAACCCTAATACTAATTGTGGACACGCAACACAATAATAAATTGGTTATCACTGCGGAAACAACGTATCTTGCCACTAACCTGCACGAACGGAGGAACAGTCGGTGACATAGTCACGACAGTGTTGCCGTGTCCACTGTGTCCACTGGGATCAACGAAAGATGCTCGGTGTTTTATACCCATAGGGAAGGCGTTATTGCAGTGAGGCGTCAGCGTTGAGGTGCCCAGAAAGGGTGTGCAGACGTGTAGAAGCACGTGTCCATGATGCGGCGATAGCTGATCATCGAAGGGTGCATAACATTCTTCCGCTCGAGCTGAAGGCTGCACTATAGTGGCTAGAAGGAGAGGTGTCAGCATCGCCCCGTCCACACCTTGACATGAGGGGTGCTGGTATTTCATCCCGCCGTGAAGTGGCACGCAAGTCGCCACCGTGATCGGTCGAGAGCGCTTGCCAGCCGCTAGCGTGGCACTTTTAGTCGCTTGATCGTGTGCTCGCAAGTCGCAACGTCTGCTCTTTGCCTATTTGGACTTGTTCGGGGTCAATACGTGCCAATGTGACCACGCAACAGTGCTGACTAAACAGCAAAGACACTGCTTTGCACCTGGATGCAATGCGAGATATGCTTTGGCTCGCAAACAAAGGCAGAAAGCATCTCTCTTCTCTGCTCCCGCCGATGATGTGCAGCTCAAGGCCTGGGAGCGTACAATTCCTCGCGCTGACAAACCACTGGAAAAGAACTTCGTTGTGTGCGAAACTCATTTCTCCCAGGTATCAATGTTATTACGTCCAAATTTGGCAGGCTACTGCCCAATATAGCTTCATTAAAATAAAGCTTTTTTCTACACTGTTAACAAAACCGCTATTACAGCATATGACCGGTTCATGTATGACATGACGTTAGTGACATGCATGAAATCTTTTCTTATGATCAGTCATTTTTTATCTTACGCTGTTAATTCTGGCATACATAAAGTTAACAAACAGTCGTTAAAACATTATGACTGTTTTGTGCGTGTCATGGCACACATGACATGCATGACATGATTTCCGTGTTAGGACGAGACAGTCATGTTAGCCATACGCTCATATTGTTATTTCTGGTACACATCAAGAGCTCCATGGTCGCGTCATGTATTTCATGGCCTATGCACTCTGGTTGGGGCTAAACGGGGGCAATTTCAAAGCCGCGCGCAGCGCCACTTGTTGTGCGGTGGGTGCGCAAAATTGAGAATCTCAAAGCAAACAATGCAGCTCCTCATTTCTTTGACCGCTATGGTGGCAAAAGCGCTCTTGACCGGTTCATCGGTTTTTTAAGCAGGATTTTAAGATATCGTAGGGAGACGTTTTTCTTCAATGCCACTATAAATAAATGGGAAAGCCTGCACAACAGGGGCCTCGTTTTTCCCGTTCGTGAGCGCCTTGCTGCCCGACGTCAGCACCGATGGCACATGCGTGCGTTAGGTGTGTGCAATGCAAGATGCTTGATTCATACCTATCGTGGTAAGCGGTACATTTTTTCACACTTGGGAAAAATATTGGTGCGTGTTCACTACTCGCGTATTTGCAAGATACTCAGAGCATTTGAAAATAACGATGGCTCCACGGTCATTCGCCGTGGAAATTATGGTGAGTGGCTGGTGGTGTGCTGATTTATACCGGCTTCGTGCCACGGTGATTTTCAGCCACCCGGTCTCACGAATGGTTTGCTTGAAATTGTCACGGCATCATCCTCGCTCATCATGATCCTAATTTTTACCTCACCACTCGCGCCGCTATGTTGAAAGTTTGAGGCCTGGGTGAGAAATAAACCGCGCTATGATTTTGGCCAGTGAAAACTCCGCAGCCCGTTTCGTCTTTTCTTCACCTTGTAAAGTGCCAATCACTTCAGCCACAGTCACTTCAGTCACCATGACGTCTCTATCATTCACTACAATCTATTGCGTTGTTTATCCCAACAAGCAAATAAACTTCCTCGGACATTCGCATAAAATCCGAACATCCACGTCCCGAGCAGCCAACCGTTACGATGAACCAAGAATTATCAAGAATAATGATGTTCATACACGAGAACCATGAGGACACATTATCAACACATGATCATCATAATGTACACATGAATAAGATGCGCTTATTAAATGCTCACACTAATTTCTTCCTCGTCAAAGCGGCGGCCTGGCCGCAGCAGATTAAGGCGACAAGGAGCGCCACATGAATGGCTTTATGCGGAAAGTGTGTAGAACTTCTGTACTTCGAAAACGGCGTTTTGCTGGAGCTACAAGAGGCGTGACGCCATCATTCACTGCTGAACTCTCCTCCAGCACGGTGTTCGGTCCGATGAAACGTGGCTGAAAATTGTCACACGAGCCATGTGTGTGAACATGTGTCAGCAGCAGCACCTCCTCACCAGGGCGGAAGGATACAGCAGGATGCCATTCATTGTAAAGGGTCTTCCTATCTTGCTGTTTGGCTTCGGTATTGATGCGAGCCCGTTGGCGACACTGGACGAGTCATGAAACGTATACCTTGGAAGTGTATGCAGATGAATTTACCTTGTCGGTAAATAAAAAAACATCGAAAAAAAAGTAAGAAAACGTGCGCGTAAACCAGGTAAAACGGTGAGTAGCCTGTTGTCCGCTTAATAGCCTTGTTTCAAGCAAAAATAATGAATGGTAGAACATCATCCCAGTTTTTGTGATCTGGTTGAATACAGGCAGCGATCATGTCGGCAAGAGTGCGGTGGAATTTCTCGGTTAGACCGTTGGTGTTGGGTGATAACTTGACGTGGTCTTGTGAGTTGTGACACTGGTTTGGAGAAGTTTGTTGACTAGTTGAGAGAGAAAGACTTTTCCACGCTCACACATCAGAACACGTGGACCACCATGGTGCAGTTTAATGGCTTGGAGAATGGAGCAAGCAATTTCAGAAGCTGAGCCAGTAGTAACGAATGTCGTATAGACGTAGCGCGTTAAATGATGAATGGCTGTCACTATCCTTCAGTTGCCGGTGACACTGACTGCGAGGGGGCCGTAAAGGTCGACACCTACAGCATCAAAGAGTGCAGCCGGGAAAGCGAGAAGCTCTAGTGCACCGGCAAGAGCAGATGTTAAGGGTTAAGGGTACCTGGCAACGCTCGTATAAATTCCAGGCCAATAAAAACGACTTCCAATGCGGTCGTAAGTTTTATAACCAAGGTGACCACCATTCGGATAATCATCAAACGCTTTGAGGACGTCGCAGCAAAGAGAACGAGGTAGAACGGCAACCCAGCGCTGGTCATCAGGATGGTAAATTCGGCGGTACAGAACTGAGTTGTCCAGCTTAAACTGCGAGAGCTGGCGACGGAGCCTCGCGTTAGGTGGACGGGAATTGCCAGCGAGGTAGCGTAGATACGCCGAAAGCACAGGCCAGCCAGCTGGCGATTAGGAAACCTTTGCTCGTTGTCCAAAGAAGTGTGTCTACAGCAGCCAGAGAGCTAACCAGTGTAGAAGTAGAGCCTGAGTGTTTGCCCTGCATGGTGGTTGCGGAAATGCCTACCGGGGCAGTAGGTAGTCGGCAGCGAGAAAGAGCCTCGGCGTCCCGCTGTTTTTTCCACACTTGTAAGTGATGTCGGCCTTATAGTCTTGAAGGCGTAGACTCCATCAGCCGAGGTGTTCAGAGAATTTCTTGAGTGTAGAAAGCCAGCATAGCGCGTAGTGGTCGGTTACAATGCTAAAGTGGTGACCATGAAGGTAGGGACTGTTACGACAGAGACGAGACCGACATCCGCGTTGCCCTGGTCAAACACTTCGTTCTTCTATCTTTATTGCGTGCTCACGTGCCTCCCGCCCCTGCGCTCGCTTCTTCGCGTGCCTGGTGCGCAGCATAGCATTTCCCGCCAACGTTTTTCTGCGGCAAACGTAACAACCTCCCGGGGCCGCGACGTGGTCGCGTTTTCCAAAAAGGACAACCATTGAGCGGCGCGACGAACTTGTTGGCCGTTGGGGAAGGCGATCTTGAAGTACCTCTTGAGGCCATCCCTGTCTGGAAACGATTCGAATTCTCTTCCGAGCTTCCATTGCAACGCTGGCACGTTGTCATCCCTAAAAACTGCCAAGTCACCGATGCGCAGCTGCGACGACGGCGATAGCTGACAGTGATGGGCGGAACGCAGGAAAAGTCCATGTTCCTTCTTCCACCGTGTCCATAATTGGTGCAGAAGCTTGTCTTTGTATCTCACTCTCCTTCTCAATTCATGTGCGGTGGAACCAGGGAAAGTGCCGCTTGTGCTTGCAGGTAATCCCACAACACGCTTGCCGGTTATGAAATGCGATGGCGTCAGCGCCTCTGCATTCTCGGCGTCCTCGCAGAGTTGGGTCAGAGGGTGGCAGTTGACGATTACTTCAACCTCCGCCAGCAAAGTGAGCAGCTCTTCGTAACTAAGGCTGCTTCGTCCAAGGAACCGCATGAGCACATCCTTAATTGTCCGCATGACTCGCTCCCAGAAACTTCGCCACCACGGGGCTACTTTGGCGATTAACTTCTAGTAGATTCGGTGGGTACTTGTGTGGTTTTGCACGGTCTCGCTGAGCAAGAATCGCTGTTTCTAGGAACAGCTGCGGAAGTATTTGGCGTTATCCAAATAGACGGTAGGTTGGGCGACCCTCCTAGACGTAAATCGGTGCAACGCAAGAATAAATTACTGGACTGTCATTTCCGAGGTTAAATATAAGTTCACTGCGCATGTCACCGCACAGGAGAAAACGGCAATATAAAATTAGAACTGTAGCAATTTCTGCTAGTTGGCATGACATAACAATAGTTATAGCGCGAGAGCAGAACGACTGCTGAGTTAAGCGGTAGTACAGTGGGCCACAAAACTCGACTCCCACGACGCCGAAAGTTGATGCCTCCATTATGCGGTCTTTCGATAAAGGTGTGACTAGGGCCAACGCTGGACGCAAACGTCGGCGATGACAAGGCAAGCACGACGATGACAAGGCAAGCACGAATTCATGGTCTTGTGGTAACAGGATTGGGTACTTAAGCTCCTCTGGTTCATCGAGTAAGCGGCCTCCTACTCTGAGCAACCCATCCTGGTCAATATCCGACCTTAGTGTCAGAATACTAGAACCTGATGGCAAAGCACAAAAAAGAAGTTAACTTCTTTGGCGCAAACAATACGGAAAAAGGAAAAAAGAAGGCGAGGAAAGAAACAGATTGACGCCAAACTAACTTCTTTTTTCCTTTTTCCGTATTGTTTGCGCCAAAGAAGTTAACTTCTTTTTTGTGCTATGTACCAACTAGACCCAACGCAAGTTTTACTGATGGCAAAGGCTCGCTCACGCGACGTGCGGCGACCTTTGCTGGGAAGGCGGTTTTCTGGACAAATTTGAGCCAGTACCGATCTGCATTATCTATTTCCGGGGTACGTCAGCGGCCCAGAGAAGGACGGCTAGTTTCTGGAGGCGATGCAAATGAACCTCGAAATCCAGGTGATTACCCTGAGGAGCCTCGAGAGTGAGCTGTACTTCTGTAGGTGCAGTAGTGGTGTCGGTGGATGTACGGCTTGAGCTGAAACTGCGGTTGGGCACACGCCCGGCAGGCAGCTGTTGAGGTCGTGCACCGTCAGCGCAGGGTGAGGATTCAGAAGCCAGGTGCCTTCTGGTGGTTCGACCAACCAAAGTCGTCCATTTTACTACTTGGTTTCTTGTATTAGAACCGCTGCGGATGTTCCGTGCATCTAAACGTCTGCAGGTTTGTCTGCGCTGGCGCGGTGCTGCCGATTGTAGCCTCGAGTCAAAGTCTGAATCTCTTGCACACGGTTCCTTATGAAGTTCTTAAATCAGTGAGCATCTCCAGAGACCAAATGTAGTGCAATCATTAAAACCGTCTAAAAGGAGGCAAACCAGGATGAGACCTGGGGCATTTTCTAGATGCAATGCCATAATCTCACCGCTACAAGACGCGCAAGAAGCTCTAAACGCGATAGAGTAATTCTCTTCAGTGGTGCAAGGCAATACGTGCTCATGAGCAGTCGCACTGCAAAACGGCCCGCTTCGAGTGGTTGGCGCACAAACACGGCGACTCCATACGCATGAGGTCGGGCGTCACCAAACAAGTGTACCGTAGCGCGTCCACGCATGCTCCTGCGATGCAACTGAGAGACAACGTGGAATGCGAATGGTAGACAGAACATGCAGTTTGCACACCCGCGTCTTTCATATTTCGTCAATGTTAAGTGGAAGAGGCTCATCCCAGTCGAAGTCTTCTTGCCATAACCACTGGAACAGGATTCGTGCTGTCACGTGAAATGGAGTGATCAAGCCTAGCGGGCCGAAGAGTCTGGTTAATGCTTGCAAAACGGTTCGCTTCGTCGACGGTTGGGTTGCAATGAATGCGAATACGGCTTGTGAAGTGATGAAGATGTGATCGGATGAGCGATCCCATAGTAGACCAAGAACCTTGGACTTGAAGCTCTGCTTGGTAACATTCTCGAGATAATGGCGGTCCTTCAAGAACTGGATGCATAGAAGGCTTGAGGTGGAGCACCACTTGCGCAATCCCATTCAGGCATCGGCAACGATAGCACTCGCTTCCCTGTTAATCTTCGACGCGGAAGACGCACCTACGACTAAGTCGTGAACGCAGAATGACTGCTGCAGATGGGTGGTGGTGTTTGGGTAATTCGTTTTTTTTATTGAAATAGAAACTAAACGAAAAAGTTTTGTCACCACCTCTTTGTGACATCTACTCCTTTCTACTTGATTGGTACAAAGAAAGAAAAAACAATATCATATATACATATTTTCGCAGTACAACGCGAACAAAGCACAAGTACGCCTTGAGGCAGCGAAAGCAGCGTGTTCTCAACAGCTGAGCCACAAGATCTTCTTCGTTCTCGCGTCAAGCCAGAGGCCCTGTACCTGGTGTCCGCTAAATCCCCCCATCATCGTTTTTGTCCACATGTAGACACGGGTCATTTGCCTCCCTCTCAAAGAGCATCGACCCGATGCGAAGTCAATAATGCAGTTTTTGTTAAAAGGTAAATCTCACGCAGTCACTCGCTGACGTAAGGCTTCATGCGCACTACGTGAACGAGTTCAGGATGGTGCTGGCGATGCTTGGTACTACACAAATTGTCGGGAACAACTTCGTAAGTGACGTCACTCAGTTGTCGCAGCACTCGGTATGGCCCAAAGTATCTTCTTAAGAGCTTTTCTGATAGTCCTCGTTTCCGTACGGGTGTCCAAATCCATACTTTGTCGCCAGTTTGATAGACAACTGCTCTGTGGTGAGCATTGTAACGGCCGGCATCGTACTCTTGTTGCTGGCGGATTCGTAAACGTGCCAGTTGTCTAGCTTCTTCCGCGCGTTCCGTAAACGTGTTGGCATCTGGGTCGATGTCGTCACTTTCGTGCAGCAGCATCGCATCTAACATAGTTCGTACTTCTCGTCCATGAACGAGGCTGAACGGGGTCATGCGGGTCGTTTCTTGCTTGGCCGTGTTGTACGCAAACGTTATGTATGGCAAGATTTCATCCCAATTTTTGTGTTCAATGTCTACATACAACGAAAGCATGTCTTCAATGGTTTTGTTCAGACGCTCCGTCAGCCCGTTTGTTTGTGGGTGGTAGGCAGTGGTCTTACGATGCGTTGTTCCACTCAGCATCAGGACGTGATCCAAAAGAGCTGCCGTAAATGCGGTTCCTCTGTCTGTGATCACGACGGTTGGTGCATCATGCCTCAGTACAATATTTTCGATGAAAAATCTTGCCACCTCCGCTGCTGTACCTCTCTGAATAGCTTTTGTCTTGGCATAACGGGTCAGATAATCCGTCGCGATGATAACCCAGCGGTTTCCTGCAGTGGAAATAGGAAGTGGGCCCAAAATGTCCATGCCTATCTGGTAGAATGGAGCTGTTGGGACCTGCACGGGTTGCAGTAGGCCAGCTGGTTTAGTCGGTGGTGACTTGCGTCGCTGGCAGTCGAGACAGGTACGAACGTGGTGCTTCACGGCTGTGGTTAGTCTCGGCCAGTAATACCTTTGCTGTACTCTTGCCAACGTTCTCATGTAACCCAAATGGCCAGAGGTCACCTCGTTGTGGCATGCTTTGAGTATTTCGGTACGAAGGGCCGCTTGTATGACGAGCAGATAGGCGGATCCTGTCGACGAAAAGTTTCTTTTGTTAAGTACTTCGCCCCGTAAACAAAACGATGACAATACTTTTGCGAAAACTCTTGGCGCCTTCTGAGATCTGCCTTCCAAGTAGTTAATTAAGCCAAGCAACTCAGTGTCGTCACGTTGTTGCTGCGCAATGGCGGTCGTGTCGAGGACACCGGGAAATGCCGTTTCCTCCTCCTCGGGTAGGGTTGCCGACTCAATGGGTGAACGGGACAGACAGTCAGCGTCCATATGTCGCTTGCCTGACTTGTGCACGACCGTCATGTCAAACTATTGCACTTTCAGGCTCCAACGCGCTAATCGGCCGGTGGGATCTTTTAGATTAGTTAGCCAGCAAAGGGAGTGATGGTCACTAATAACTTTGAAGTGTCGGCCATACAAGTACGGGCGAAATTTCATTACTGCCCATACTACGGCGAGGCATTCTTTCTCTGTTGTTGAATAGTTAGCCTCTGCGCGTGTTAGCGTTCGGCTTGCGTAGGCGATCACTCTTTCTGTGTCCTCTTGCCGTTGCACAAGCACAGCCCCAAGACCTACATTGCTAACGTCTGTGTGAAGCATCGTCGGGGCTTCTTCGTCAAAGTGGGCGAGCACAGGGGGCGTTTGGAGACGTTGACGCGGGTCATTAAAGGCAGCTTCCTGTTCTTCTTTCCACTCAAAGGCAACATCATCTCTTGTGAGATGAGTTAGTGGCGACGCGATGCGGGCGAAGTCTGCAATAAACCGGCGATAATAGGCACAAAGGCCTAGGAAGCGTCTGACAGCCTTCTTATTGGAGGGTACTGGAAACTGTGCGACGGCGGCAATTTTTCCAAGATCGGGCCGGACGCCTGCGTTGCTGACGACGTGACCGAGAAACTGAAGTTCGTGAAAACAGAAATGGCACTTTTCTAGTTTCAATGTTAGGCCCGCGAACCGTATGGCACGTAAAACAACTTCCAGCCTTTTGAGATGCTCGTCTAAAGTGGTCTAAAACACTATAACGTCGTCCAGATAGACTAGGCACGTCTTCCACTTTAATCCCGAAAGTACCGTGTCCATAAGCCTTTGAAACGTTGTTGGCGCGGAGCACAAACCGAAAGGCAAGACTTTAAATTCGTATAAACCATCTGGGGTCACAAAAGCGGTTTTCTCTCGGTCTCTTGGGTCTACCTCGATCTGCCAGTATCCACTCCTCAAGTCCATGGAAGAAAAGTAGCGAGCGTGCCGAAGTCTGTCAAGGGAGTCATCAATACGTGGGAGTGGGTACACATCTTTCTTGGTCACCCGATTCAGCTTCCTGTAGTCCACGCAAAAACGCAGGGTGCCGTCCTTTTTCTTTACTAGCACTACAGGCGATGCCCAGGGGCTCTGTGACGGTTGAATGACGTCATCTGCAAGCATTTTTGCGACTTGTTGTTGTATGGCTTCGCGTTCCTTTGAAGCTACACGATAAGGGTTCTGGTGCATAGGTCTCACCGTGTACTCGGTGATTACTTGGTGTTTTGTCAAAGGTGTTCGACCAACTCGTGATGTCGTTGAAAAGCAGTCGCGGAATTCGGCTAGCAGCTGAAGAAGTCTCTGTCGCTCGTACTTTGACAGAGTGGTGCCAACATCGAGAATGGGTTCTGGTTCTTGATTAGGCTCTTTGTCCAATACCGATAAAAATAAACTGCCTCGCATTTCTACAATATTGTCGTACGAAGCGATAGCTGTGCCTTTCGGAAGGTGCCGGCGCTCAGCACTAAATTTCGTCAGAAGTAAATTCGTGCGTCCACCAGTGAGACGGACGATACCTCGTGCGACCAAAATGCCATGACTAAATAGCAGCGAGCCAATTTGGTCAGCAATGCCTTCGCCATCAAACGCTTCGTCGCCTTCTACCGAAACAAGAGTGCATGACCGGGGCGGGACGACCACATCATCATCAATTATACGTAAAGTGTTGCGTATTGCGTCTGAACAGTCAACTAAACCAGGGCTGTTGCGGAATGTAATTGAACGGTGCGGGATGTTGATGACGGCACCATATTCTCTTAAGAAGTCCATCCCTATGATCAAGTCCTTGCAACACGAGGTGAGGATGATGAACGTCACCACGAAAGAAGAGCCACCGATGTCGAGTCTTGCTGTACACCTTCCGACAGGCATCAACAGCTGGCCACCTGCTGTCCTCAGGTGAGGTCCCGTCCACGTAGTCTTCACTTTTTTGAGGCGTACGGCAAGGTTTTCACTTATGATAGAAAAGTCGGCGCCGGTGTCAACTAAGGCTGTTACTTGCTGTCCGTCTACCGAAACGGTAAGATCTGTGGTCACAGTTTCGTCGGTGTTATAACTTCTCGGCTTTACGGCATCCTGTGGTACAAGTAACGGGGGCTTTTTTTTGTCGCCTTGACGGCCTGCAACCTCACCCCCGGAGGTCGCCGCCTTCAGTTTCCCCGGCGTGGACTTGGTGACCTCCTTCCGCTGACGTCGGCTGTAGTTCGGTGGCGCGACGAAGGCGAATATGCCAGAGACGGAGAGCGTGGTCGACGTCCCAAACCTGGCTGGTAATCAGGCACACTGTCGTCATTATTGGCACGGCGGTTGTCAAATTGGGACTGAGACAAGGGGAGTCCTTGAGAATGAGTGTCCCGACGTGGTGCGTAGCCGTCGTTGGCGCGTCGATCGTCAGACCATTGCCGAAGAGGTCGAAACATATCTACGCGGTGCCAGCAATGGCGGGAAATGTGGCCGACACCTCCGCAGGTAAAACAAAGCGGGCGCCTATCTACAGTGCGCCAGGCGTCTGTTTTACGAAGCTGTGGACGCCGCAACGGCTCGTAATGTCGCAAATGCCGTGTCTCGTTGGGAGACAGCTCTTGGTACGGCAGCATTTCGTACGGTGGTACGACGGCAGGGCGCCGCGGTGTCTGTTCTTGCAGTGGCGACCAAGGAACGGCTGCCGATGGCTGGCGGTATGACGGCGCAACGGGCGGCGGGCGGCGAAGCGCGGCTGCGTAGCTCATAGGTCGCTGATCGTCAGTAGGATCAGCTGTTGAAAATGCTTGGCGTATTTCTTCGCGGACGACTTCAGCGACAGACGCCGTGGGTGGTTCCGTGACCAGATTCCGGAACTTCAGCAGCTCTTCACGAACAATCTCTTTTATTAAATCGCGCAACGAGCTTTGATTGTCAGATGTCGTAGCGGCGACTTGAATGTGGGCGCTGCTGGACAAGCGATCGTATTGTCGGCATCGTAGGTGAAGCGCCCGTTCGATAGCCGTAGCTTCTTTGATGAAGTCTGTCACGGTGCTTGGCGGGTTCCGCAAAAGTGCGGCGAACAATTGCTCTTTAACGCCGCGCATGAGGTAGCGCAGCTTTTTGTCGTCGGTCATGTGCGGGTCAGCTTTACGGAAGAGACGGGCCATGTCTTCAGCGAACATTGCGACCGTTTCATTGGGTTTCTGAACCCGTAGCTCGAGTAAATGCTGCGCACGTTCGCGCCGGTCGACATCGGCAAATGTGTCAATCATCCCTCTTTTAAAGTCACTCCATGATGACAAACTGCCTTCTCTGTTCTCGTACCAAGTTCTAGCGCTGTCGTCGAGATAAAAATAGGCGCGGGAAAGCCTTTGTTCAAGGGACCACTGGTTGGTGTTAGCGACACATTCATAGTGATCAAGCCATTCTTTGACGTCTTCATGTGCTCCACCACCAAAGCGATCAGGCACCAGCGGTGAAAAAAAGGTTACCTGAGATGGGGTTGGCAAACTACTGTCTCGTATAACTCGTATAACTGTTGTGGATTGGCGGTGGCCATTGGTAGATCTGAGCGGTGCTTTGTAGTGTGTTCCTGTGAGAGAGTGAACTCTGGAAGGAGGCCTCGCAAGCGACGACTGAAGCGATGCACGGGAGTGTCGACAAGTGCTTCTGGGCTGGATGAACAGCTCCCCGTGGAAGTGTGGAGCATCAGGCGGGATCACGGGCCAGCACCTCCACCAGTGTCGCAGTACAACGCGAACAAAGCACAAGTACGCCTTGAGGCAGCGAAAGCAGCGTGTTCTCAACAGCTGAGCCACAAGATCTTCTTCGTTCTCGCGTCAAGCCAGAGGCCCACTACCCGGTGTCCGCTAAATCCCCCATCATCGTTTTTGTCCACATGTAGACACGGGTCAATATATACAGTCCTACATGGGTGAGGGCAAAAGTTCACCTGTGGGCAGAGCAAACACGTAGACGCCACGCTCACTTTTAACTTTTGTCCACTCAGTAGTCATCACAAATCTTTGTTTCTTCAAAAAAGCATTGCAGCGCCATCATTGCTTTGCCATTTGTTTTAGATGGCCACTGACCTTATATTGTATTCAACGCAAATGGCCGATCAGTATCTGACTTATGGAGTTCGTGTTCTAGTCGCCTTCAGTGTGTAACGTGTTTCGCACAGTCGAGCAAGAGGTGACAGATATTCTCATCGTCGTGGCCGCATGAACATGCTGACGATGTAGGAAGTGCTTTGTGTAAGCAATTTAGAGTCGTAGGCGATGTATGAGTGTGTCGATACGTCTTGGGAGGTCACGGCCTGATTGGTACTCAAGATAAGGATCAACAGCATGTAGGATCGATTCCTTTGTTTGTCGGTGAACTAGGTAGACAGGCATAATTCACGATTTTTTGTTCTTAAAATTCTATTTAAACCATACTTGTGGTGCTTGGCCGAGCGCGGCATTTGATGAAGCCGATAATGCGCACGTGCATGAAACGAATAAAAAGCATGCGTTGCACCTCACCCGGGGTTTATCTGGACCAGGCCACGGAACGATGAACTTGTGGCACTAAACGTCACTCGCTGCCAGGAAACTTGTCGGCTCCTCTTTCGCATGAACCGACGCCCACACAGCAACGGCGACGAAGATGGGATATTGAAGCCGTAGTTCTTCAATTTGGAAGGCAAGTGTTTCCAAATTTGGCTCAGTGAAAAAGGCCGTCTTTTTTGCACTGTGCAGAGCCGGTGACTTTCATTATGACGGAGGCCGAGGCAGCGGGAACGCACTTCGTCTGGAGACTAGGGCAGCTGGAACCTTTCGACGAGCCTGCCAGGCTTCGTACGAAGAGCACCTTACGTCGTTCCTGATTTCAACCGTGTACCCGACAGCGACAACGTGCGCGCGTTTTTGAGTATTATTGGTCCCAAGGCTTACGGGCTGTTGAAGTCATTAACAGCTCCAGAACTGCCTTCTACGAAGAGTTCCGAAGTTCCCAAGAAAGTTTTGAGCAGCCACCTGTCCCCAAAGTCATCGGTTATTGGAGAGCGGGCCAAGTTTCACCGGAAGTGTAAAAAGGAATGCCAGTTCTTGTCTAAGTGTGTCGCTGATCTTTGTAAACTGTAGCAAACGTAGCGCAATGGTAGCACAACCATTTTTCTTGTTGCTGCGTAAAAACGCCCCGTGGTGCTCGGATGAGCGCTGCCAGGAAGCGTTCACAAAGATTAAGAGCTTGCTAGCTTCTCCGCCGAATTTGGCGCACTATGACTTGGGCAAATCGTTGCACCTATCATGCGATGCATCGTAATATGGTTTAGGCGCGGTTCTTTCTCTTATTTTGGATAATGGCAGCACGAAGCCAATCGCTTTCGCATCGCGGACATTGACCGATGCCAAAAAAATACAGCCAGCTTGAGAAAAAGGCCCTTGCACTAATATTTCGGTTAATAAGTTTATTTATTGCTGCTCGTTTACATTAGTGACCGACCATAAACCACTTCAGACAATCTTCGGCCCGACAACCGGACTTCCTACCATCGCGGCAGCACGTTTGCCGCGCTGGGTTGTCACACTATCAGCTTATCGGTATTCTTTCATCTTCAGGCGTTCAAGCGAGAACGCTGAAGCCGATTTCTGCTCACGCCTCCCTCTATTAATTGTGGAAGATGAAACAGAATAAGGACAGGAAACCTTCTTTTCATTGCGGTTGCAATCGATGCCAGTTTTGAGCCAAGACGTTGCTCGAACAACAGCTTCGGACCCCTTGCTTTTTGAAGTGATGGATTTATTTTTTGTGGGGTCGCCGTCGTCTGAGACTGAAAAAGTTTTGAAGCCTTTTTTGACAGACGCAACGACCTCTCACTTCACCAAGGCAGCATCTTTTTAGGGATGCGAATGACCGTGCCGGCAAAGTTGCGCAGCTTGCTGCTGGACGAACTCCACGAAGAGCAGCCAGGCATCTTGCGCAGCAAGCAACTAGCGCGGAGCTTCGTGTAGTGGCCGTCCATCGAGGCGGAGCTCGAGCATCGTGTCAAGAGTTGCGTAAGTTGTCAAAATCAACGTGATGAACCGTGCAAAGTGCCCCTTCACCCATGGTCTTGGCCAACAGCGCCGTGGCAGCGCGTTGATATAGATTTCGCTGGCCCCTTTTCGCATTCGACATTTCTTGTAGTCATGGAGGCGCACTCCAAGTGGTCGGAAGTGCTGGTTATGCGTTGGTCTGCAGCAGACGTTACCGTTGACAGACTGAGGGAACTGTTTGCGCGATTTTGTTTCTCTGAAACGATTGTCACTAATAACGGCCCACAGTTCATCGCAAAAGAGTTTAAGCTTTTTGTCAAACAAAAGGTCTGTCGTAACATATTTACAGCACCGTATCATTCCAGCTCAAATGGGTTTGCAGAGCGTTTTGTTCAGACACCTAAGAACGCTCTTCGTAAACTTACTGGAAAAGACACGTTACATCACAGACTACAAAAGTTTTTGCTTGCTTATCGCAGCGCGCCTCAAGCGACAACCAATGAGTCACCAGCAAACTTGTTGCTACATCGTCGGCTGCGAAGTAGACTCGACGTTGTCAAGCCAGAGGTGAGAGGAAGGGTTGCATATAATCAGTTCAAGCAAACCATGGCTCACCCACGTCGTGATCATGACATAGCAGTCGGGGACCGAGTGATAGCTCAAAAGTACCTTGGCAGACCCAAATGGGTCCCTGGCGCTGTAGTGGGGCAGTCAGGCCCCTTGTCTTTCACCGTTTGTGTTACCACTCCCAGGGGCAGTTTCACCTGGCGTCATCACAAGGCCCAGCTGCTCGGGCGGACCACAGACCCAGGCTGCAAGGCATCAGACCAGGAGGAATCGGAGCTCCTGATGGTTCAGCCGATCGTCACCCCAGGGACATCCTGCACTCCTACCGCCAGTAGTCCTGACATTTCGCAATGCATTCAGACAGCGGGTGCGAGACGCTACCCGTTGAGAGACCGTCGACCACCTGAGAGATACCAAGCTGGAGCTTAGCTTGGCAGAGTGTAGCCATTATAAAAGGGGAAGGATTTGGTGTCCAGTCGAGCGCCGCATTTGACCAGGCCGATAATGCGCACGCGCATGAAATGATTAAAAAGCATGTGCCGCGTTTCGCCCAAGGCTTATCTGGACCGGGCCATGGAACGATGAACATGTGGCAATAAACGTCACTTGCTCCCAAGAAACTTGTCTGCTCCTCTTTTGCATAAGCCGACGCCCACACAACAACATTGATATACCTGAATAACGCACGTTTTTGTAGATTTATTAGCGGTTTTCGCGAACTCATCTGCCATTTCACTTCCCTTTATTCCGCAGTGACTGGGAACCCACTGAAATGCTACTCGATGATTCGACTTTGTAGCTTCTGAAAGCTATTTTTGTATAGTGTATACCACGCGCACATCAATATATTCTGAAGTGACGCTTTCCACACATGCGAGTGTTGCCAGAGAGTCCGTAATTACCACCCAATGTTTTGGTGTCGTTGACCGTTTAATGAAGCTTGTGGTTCGCAAAATCGCTACGAGCTTCGACGTTGTTGAAAAGGAGAGGAGGTTCAACAGACATGCATATTCTTCGTGCAATTCTGGGATTATAATGCTGATGTCGCTGTCTCTTTGGTGACGGAGCCGTCAGTGTACACGTGAGTGTATCTTTGGTACCTGCCAAACCAATGATGTGATGCCAACAGCTGTGCGGCAAAGATCGGCACTTCATGTTTGCTGCGAAGTCCGTCTACTGACGTTTCAATAGTTGGCAGCTCCAGCAGCCATGGTGAGTATTTTCGGTCCAGTAGCCAATGTATCGCTACAAAAAGTCGGGAAATGTACTGTTGGTACACATAGTGAATTTGCGCTCCAGAACCGTTCACGATGTTGTATTTGAACGGATGTGAAGGGTGTTGCGTGACTAGTCAAAAGAAGTGCCGACAAGTCTCCACATTTTTAATTACCATTAAGTTGGGTTCTATTGCCTCTGCCAGCGTCAAAGAACTTGCTGTTGCCTGTGCAATCCCCAGACATATGCATAAGCTTCGTGTATGTAACAGCTGAAGTCGGTGTAGAGACGTCTGAGAGATGTTGTGGAAAACTGGTGCAGAGTAGGCAATTTCCTAACGAATTAGTGCACAACGAACGTGGAGACGCTGATGTACCGCTCCATTTTGTTCCCGCGATGCGACGTAAAACAATTATGGTGCAGTTCACTTGATTTTCTAGATCAGCAATATTCATACTCCATCTGAGTTGGCTATCTAAGGTCACACCAAGAAAGCGATGTTTTCGCGCGATTTCAATTCACAAAAAGCTTATTTTTTTCACCGTTTTTCTCGTGAACGGCATATCTACCGAATTGGCGCTAGAAAAGTGGATGCCTCGCTATTTTAGGTAATCAATTATTGCATTTAGTCCTTGTTGAAGCCAATGTTCGATCACTACCAGTAATTTGGAGACGACCATACGCATATGTCATCTGCATACATGGATATGTTCAATGATTCGGGCAGCACTTCAGGAAGACCTGTCGTTGCAGCATTGAAAAAAAGCGGACTTTGAACACTTCACTGGAGTACGCCAAGGAATGTTGCTCATGTTAAAGCGATCGCTGTCTCAGTTATTGTTTGATATGTATACTCGTCTGTTACGCAGGAGGTTGACGATCCATTGAAGGATACTACCACGAACCCTTTGTGAGGTAAGTTCGTAAAGCACAGAAAGGTGGCTCAAAGAGTCGAATGCCTCCTTAATATCTATGAATACCCCACTAGCCATGTTACCACAGCTCGTCTCATGCTCTACAAATGTGACGAGGTTGAAGACGCAGTCCGTGGTGCATTGCCGTTGTCTGAAGCTAGTCATCTGTTCTGCAAGAGAGTTGTTAGCTTCAATCCACCACTGTAATCTTCTGTCAACCATTTTTCTATGACTTTAGATACACAGCTAGTGAGGCTGACTGGTCAGAATCAGTCAAGCGAAAGCGGTGATTTTCACACTGCGGTCTTCAGCAATGAGACGATTTTCACAACCTTCCAACACATTGGAAAGTTCGCCTTCTTCGACATGTCGTTATATATCCGTAGAAGAACTGGCATGCCGTTGGGTCGTAGATTTTTCAGAACTCTGTACGATATGTTGTCGGGACCGGGTGCCATTTTTACGCGGATTAGTGATAGGGCAGTACGCAACTCTAGTAGAGAATACGTGTTATCCAGTTGAGCATGTGATAAAGCGTCTTCATCTTGGATTTGCTGCTCTACAGAATTAGGCAGTGCAGTAGTGTTCTGAACAAATTGCCCAGTTCCAGCCAGCATTATGCAAAACTTATTTGAAACATCACGTTCACATAGTCCAAGAAATGTGGTCAATGATCTGAATTGGTTTTGCTGGGATACTGGATGACTTGAAGCAGTGATTGGCAGATTTTCTGAAGTGCAGTAAATGGGGACAATGAATTGCAGAAATCGTGCCACTTTTTCCGACTTAACTTTTGGATGTGTCGGTTAGTTTGAATTCGTTTGGCCTAATTCTCTTGGTAATCCTATAGTCTCCCAGTGCGGCGATAGCGACGTTCTGCTCGTCTTCTAATTGCTCGTAGGTGCTCATTGTCTGCATCTACACTGGAGTGGCTTGCTGGAATGGCTGTAAACCTTGTCACACAAGAGTAACTGCTTTTAATGCAGGACATAAATGTAACCAGTTCATTACTTCCCACCAAGTCACGTCCAGTATGTTTAGGAAATGGTTTCCAGTCAGTTAGTTTTCAAATAAATGTTGTCGTTTGCAATTGCATTCTTGGGTGTTGCACGAGAACTGGGTAATGGTCACTTCCTCGTGTTTCAAGGTCTGTACACCAATTAATATCTCGTGCAATGTCAGGGGAGGCTATAGCTAAATATAGACAGTGGGCATAATTAAAACCTCTTAAAAACATTACTGAACCAACATTTAGTACAAGATCACAATGATCAATTGCTTCTTCAAGTGTTCTCCCACGTGAATCGGTATGAGTACCTCCCCACGTTGTATTGTGCGCATTAAAATCTCCACAGAAGAGGGCAGGTCCCTAAGTTTTACCCAATAAATGAACCAGGAATTACTCAGAGATGTGTGTCGATGGTTGCAAATAAACACAAATTACGGCGATGGTAAGCTTCTGGAATTGAATTTTGCACCCTACAAATTCTGGCACGTCCGAGTCCAACGAGTATAAAAGAAAAGAGGGCATGTTGCGCTTTACACATAGCAGTGCCCTGCTCAAGCCTGGATTTCTTCTTGATGCATATGTGACATAATCAGAAATTCTAAAGTGCGGGCCAACGTTGGTTTCATTCAGACAGCGAACGGGGAAGCTGTACTGAGCAACTAGCTTTCTAAAGTCTGCGGTTTTTGACCTAAGGCCATTGGCATTCCACTGAAACACAGCTGTGTTGCGGAAACAGTTGTTCAATTGTAGAGCCATTTTGCTATACGTAAATTTTTGTTGTAGTGCCAGAGGCCCCAATGAAAGGACTGCGCTCACCTTTGGAAGATCATTGGCCTGTGGAAATACACGCCGGAGTTCCTTCAAAGCAAGGAAGAGCATTGACATAACCATAACGACATCACTTGTTTTCGAGGCACGTTGCTCTTGTGCCTTTGGCTTTGACGAGGTGAAAGCTGTAGATGCTTGCCTGAGTTGCTGATGGTTTCGATGTCCTGCTGTCTTTTTTCTGCATTTGAACACATGGTGAGTGTCTTCTATGGTCCGTTTTGGTTGTACTTTTGTTTTTCTGAGCTGAAGCACGCTTGGCTACCGTCGCATACGATAGCGGTGATGTACTCGTCTATGATTTTGAAGTTATAGGGAGTGGATGTACAGTTTCAAAATTCGGACAAGGCAATTTCTTTTTCGGAGCTCTTCCAAGCAAAATGTCTTGTCGTTTTAGTCGAGTAGCCGCCTGATGTTTCGGACAACCAGCATACAATGTTACGTGGTCTCGATTGCAATTGGCACATTTCGGATGATTCTTCAATGTACATTCTTTGCAATCATGTGCTCCGGCACAGATTTTGCAGCGAAGTTGTCCGTGGCACGATTGGGCAACATGTGTATATCGTTGACAGCTGTAACATCGTATAGTGGACTGTAGGTGCTCTTCCACCGGATGACTTGTGAAGCCTAGGAGAGTATAAAGCGGCAGTGGCTTGTCGGGGAGAACTCAAAAAATACAATGCCGAGTAAATGTCGCTCTGCTGAACCATCCTCATGACAGAGCCATTTTGCCTGCCTCTTGACTGAGATTACACTGCTGTCTCCTAAATATTCAAGTAGTTGATCTTCACTGTATTGTACTGGTACTTGGCTAATCTTTCCTAGGTTCCCCACATACGACCTGCGGTATATATGGTGCCATTTCAAGAAATACCAGCAACACGTGTCAACTCAAGAAGTCTGCAGGATGCAGTAACTGTTGAGACACTTACGGAGGGAGAAGTTGCCCTCTGTTGAAACAGAACGACTGCACATTCTCCCTAGCAGCAGATACCACTTCATTGGCCAGTTTGTTCAGATTGACATTCCAGAATGAAGCGCTAGGGTGCGTCAGTTAAAATTACGGGAATCCCCGCTGGTCAGGCTTTCTTGTACGTGACTGTTGTGAAAGGCATGTGTTCTGCTTCCATATCACAGTTCATTTCCGAGGAGTCGATGATCGTTGCATCAGTGTAATCCTTTTGATTATCAGTCATTGCCAACTTCAGAGAAACACACTCATCGTTGGCGTTGGGTGTCGTCGAGGGGCCGTCACAGTTCTTCTCGGATCCATGAAACACGAAATTATCTTGCTCTTCGGACGCATTCATCACTTCGTCTTCATCTGATGGGCGCTGGGAAAAATGGCTGCCACCAGTAGCCGAAGCTCTCGGACGTCGTGGCAGTCTAAGATAAGGCTCCGGCGCCTTGAAGACGTGGCGCATGGTGCACCGTGAAGGTGGTGGCCAACTCTTGGCAGTATGATACAGAATACGAGTAAAAAACTTACAAAATGGGCGAAAAACAGCAGCGCTAGGAAGCTCACGCCCACTTATTTTCCTATTTGTCTTTGTCTCCCATTTTTTGAGGTGTTTCTGCAGGGTTGCTGACAACAAGAACAGGTTAGAAGAAGCTCCGAACGGAACCCTAGTCATGCGCAACTCGAAGATTGTCGGAACAGGATGGTCAGAGGGTGGGCGTTGGTCAATCTATAGGAAATGAAGCGCGTCTCTGTCTTCTGGTCGGATGTATATTTGGAGAAATACCTTTCGGATGTCTGCATTAAGAACAAATTTTGCTACTTTTAAACAGCCCGAGCAACTGCAGGAGTTCATGACCCAACTTAATGCCTTTATCAAGCATGTCATTCAAAGATGGTTCACCGTATTTATTCGACAAGGCGTCGGAAACGACATGGACCTTTGTACTCACGACCTCTCCTCACACTACCGCATGATGAGGCACGTAGTAGATAAGGTGTCCTAGAGGCACTAACGATGCTACTCTCTCCGCATGCCCTTCCTTGACGTACTCGCTGATGGTGTTATGTTATTCCTGCAGAGACTCTGGGTGGTGCTTGAACCACTGAAGCTCACGCTTGAGCCTTGTTTCAGCCACGCTTCAGTTGGTACACGGCGTGAGACCATGAGCGGTACTTCGTAGCATCCTGCACTGTTGTGTACTGTGCTACGAAAGTGGATGAGTGCTGGGTGCTTGCTCACGTCGTCTTCTCCGTCAGTGATACCGATGGCGTGCAAGCGCCAGATGTCTGATGGGTCTTGAGGTGGAATTGCAGTGCACCACTTGTCGGAACAAGCCAGAAACAAGGCACTGATGTTATGCGAGGACAACCGATGCTTGACGTTGCGTCCCCTGCTCCAATGACCCAGCCAAATATGGCCTCAACTGCGCACAGAGTGTCAGTGAAACGCTCGACGCGCCTGGTCGCTACCCTCAAGTAGTGGTCTGAGCCGATCAAAACGCTTATCGTGAATTGATGGGCATGGTCCCCTTGAGGTGCATCAGCAAATGCAAGATTGTGGTCACGCATCATAGCGATAACGCTCGGCTCTAACGTCGGACCATTTACAGTGCCGACCTCTGGCACCTCCAGAGCTCTAAGACCGACGTCGATAGGCTCCATACGTCCACAGAGCGTGACGTTTACCCTTCGGCACTGGTAATGTCGTGAATGATTTGACCCGCCAAACGTAAAGACGTCCACCTCTTCGGTTCAAGTGCAAGATAGGTCAAGCTGCTGTGATTCGTCGTTACGGGTGAACGTTCGTTGGCAGCCGGTGTCAAGCAGCACTCCCACTGGTACACGCCCTCCAGTTCCGGCTACCCAAACGGTGGCTCTTTCGAGCAACACAGACGACGCGCGCGTGCTGCTTGCAGGAGCCGTTGTCACGCGCTTTTCTCGTTGTGCGGTCACCTCTGGGGGTTCGGTTGCAGTCAACTGTGCACTGTCAGTTCCTCGTTGGCCCCAGATCTCGAACAGAGCAGAGATATGGCCTCTGAAACATTGTTTGCACTTAAACCAGGGTGCGGTTTGACAACGGCGAGCAATGTGTCCTTGCTTCCCGCATCTGAAGCAGCTGATTTTGTTGAAAAGACGTTGACGCTTTTCCTCTGCAGATAGCGTCACCCGACAATCACGCGTAATGTGCCCACGATGCCACACAGAGGACATATAGACTGTCCAGGTTTTGAATACGAACCTACCTATGATGAACGAGCTTTCAGTGCTAATGCGGATGGCTGATAAGGTGGCGTCACCGTGTACGCAGTATTATTACGGTTCAGTGACGGGCTCACTGAAGCGGGTTTCTCGCCCAACTCTCCTATCTGATTTCGAATTCAACTTGAAGGAACTTCAGGTTTGCCTTCGATTGCTCGTTCTCGATTGGACTACGGAGTCCACGGCATCTGTCTCGATTTTCATGTGCCTTCAGTACAGGATCACCAGGTCCTCTGGCAATGAGCACTTCAGGACCCATTGCAGAACAACCGTGTATTATCGGAAGACGGCATACCAAGGCTCTCTGAACAGCTGGTCCGGAACTGTATCGGCTCGTACAGGTCCCACAGCCTTGATACGAGCGATGATTTCTCGATTGGCTCGATAGCTGGAAGGCTGTCAATGTGGTCGTCGATGAAGACATCTTTTAGGCCAAGCCTTTCGGTTAGCATCTTGGCGATGCTGTAGTTCGCTTCTGTAAGGCGTATTGCTTCAATGTCCCGCTTCCCAGCGCCGGATAAGTACGTATTCAAGTACTTGAACTTCTCGATGCCGGTGAGACCGGATGCGTGTGCATGGTCACCTCATAATGCTTGCAGAACCCTTGCCACTCACGGTTCTCGCCATTGAAGACGGCTCTGGAAGCTTCTGCAGCGCAACTTGCAAGCTTGGTGCGCGTGGCCTTCGGTGGTTGACGAAGGTTTGGTCGGTAGTGTCCGAGCGGGCAGCTCCCACGGAGTGGCTGGATCGGTCGCTCGTACCCGCACGTTCCAACTGGTTGGCTTTGCGGACGATAGAGCCAACCGTTGCACGTGCACTCATCGGAGGTCGAAGCCTGCTGATGGTTTTCACGAGGTTCTCGTGGTATTCGAGAGCGCCCTCAACTTCTTCATCAAACACTTTTTGACGAGAACGTCGGCAATCCGTTTATCCAGTTCCGCGAGAGCTGAATCTTTGTTACGGAGCCCGTCAAATATTTTCTGCAAGTCGGTGGTAGACGGCATAGTGTCTCGCAGGAGGACCTCGGTGTCTTCGGACAGAAGTCGGGTCGTGGCACCACGAATGATGGATCGATGTCTGCGTAGTTTTTTCATCCTGGGAACGTCTCGAATCATAGTATGTCTGCCTTCTCCTGGGTTTAACACAAATATATTACGACAGAGACGAGACCAACATCCGCGTTGCCCTGATTGAACACTTCCTTCTTTTGTCTTTATTGCTTGCTCACGTGCCCCTCGCCCCTGTGTTCGCTTTTTCACGTGTCTGATGCGCAGCATAGCGTTTCCCGCAAACGCTTTCCCGCGCTAAACTTAACAGGGACGAAACTTCTGCACTGTCCAAATGACGGTGAAGCACTCTTTTTTGGTGATAATGCAGTTCTTTTCGGCTGCGGAGAGTACGCGGCTGGCATTAGCAATGATACGTTTTCGCGACAAGTTGTCACGTTGGGGAAGAACGACGCCTAAATCGCTTCCGCTGGCGTCTGTGAGTAGATGTGTGGGCGCGTCCTCATCAAAATGGGCGAGTATAGGGTTGGTGGTCAGGGCACTCTTCCAGATGTCAAATGCCGATTCACATTGCTGATATCACTCAAAGGGCTTATTGGAAGCAAGAAGCCTGTGCAGTGATGCCCCTATATAGACAAAGTTTCGTATAAATCGCCTAAAGTAACAGGCAAAACCGAAGAAACTTCGCTAGTCTTTACGTTTTGCAGGGCGAGGGAACCAAAGTACGGCAGCCGTTTTGTCAGAGTCAGGGCGAATTCCATTTTTGCTCACAACGTGACCAAGGGCCTTAGTAGCTTCGCTAGTTAAATGACACTTTTTGGTGTTGAGCTGAAGACCCGCACCTGGAAGAAAAGTCAGAACCTCATCCAACCGTTGCAGCTGTTGAGGAAACGTCGATGAAAAGACAACAATGGCATATAGGTAGCATAGGCAAGTCTTCCGCTTCAGGCCATGCAGCACGGTATCAATCATGCACTCGAATATCACGGGCGCATTGAATAGGCTGAGAGGCATAACGTCGAATTCGTATAGGCTATTCGGGGTCTCAAAAGCTGTTTTTCTTTGTCCTCTTTGTGCGTTGAGAACTGCCATTAACCAGAACGGAAGTCGAGACTTGAAAATAATTCCACATGTTGTAAAGAATTAATGGCGTCGTCAATGCGTGGCATAGAATATACTTTCTTTCTAATGATCCTACTGAGCGCCCGGTAATCGACGAAAAACCGTACAGAACCATGTTTCTTTCGGACGATAACAACGGCAAATGACCAAGGACTCGCTGAGGGGCGATTATCTCTCTTTGCAGCATGCAGACTACTTTCTTTTCTATGATTTTCCGCTCTGCTAGAGACACGCTGTACGGATGGCGGTGCACAATAGACGTTCTGTCGGTATGATGACGATGTGCTATGGCGGTAGTTTGGTTCAACGTTGACGAATAGGCATCGAAAGATTTTGCACGCTTTTCCGGCAAAGTGAGCAGCTGCTACTTTTGTGAATTTGTCAGGTCACTGCTGACGGCTGCTGTGAGGGCGGACGTAGAAACAGAATACGCTGAATGGCCTTTAGAGGAGATAGATGTAGGAGGCACGATGCATACTGGCTACAGGCTGGCAACACTGAACACAGTAGGGCCTCGCAGAAGTAAAACTTCATCTGATGTTGCGTTCGTAGTGGTGATGACGGCTGCTTTATTGTGAAAGCGAACGACATCGTAAGCAAGAGTTATGCCTTTACTAAGGCAGCGGGATGAACAGACAATCAAAAGGTCACCCGAGTCGATATCACTAGACAGAACTCTTAGAAACTGCTGTTCACGCCTGGATAGCTCTGTGTCTGCAGCCGCGATGAGCAGAAGTTGCTTGTAGGTGTCATTGCCCAGCAAGTGGCCTTTGTCGGTAAGGTGACGAGACGTTGTCCACAAATGATAGCCGCGGGCGCAGACAAAAGAAAATTCCACCCCAAAATGAATTGCTGAGAGCATGAAGACATTACAGTGAACTCTATGTGGTGAAGAATATCCTCAACTATCACGTGTACAGTGCGGAGAGCGGAAGGGCCAAATTGGATTTCGCTTGCCTGTAACCAGCATAGGTTCATTGTAAGGCGTCCGAACTTTTCTGAGACGGGCACACAAATCAGCACGAAGAATCTAACATGTAGCCCCAGTGTCCACCAAAGCATTGATGTGCACTCTTTCAACTATTACAGAAATCATATCGCAAGGGCACGCTGGAGAAATTTTCTCCGCGTGTATGAATGCAGTTTCCCTGCAAAAATATTGGCTCCGTATCTGCATGTTACACTGCAAATGTCGTCGAAAAACGATAATCTTGCGTCTGAATAGAGTGAATAAAACGTTTACTTGATGTTCTGCTCAAGAAAATTGGTGAATGGTATTCTGGAGGCACTGCGATAGAGTGCCTCGAGCATACAGCTGAGGCGAACGAGCTCATCAGGTCTCGTCACAAGTGAGGCATGAGCACTATCTGGCAGTTATCTTGGAAAACAAAGCGCGTGGCGTGCCCGCCCATCTTGGAGGCGATAAGTTGTAGATAGCAAGCTGATGGGTAGGGGCCACCACCGCGTCGTCTTAGAAAAGCATTAGAAACACTTGCCTTTTCGTGCAAGCGTTGCGTTGCCAGTGCAGCGTGATAAGCGCTACGGTCCTTGAAATTACTTATGTATACCTTTTCTAGTAAAAATACATACATACTAAATAATAACGTAATCTTATGACGCCTCAGATATGCGCAATAATTGTTTTTATTGGACAATCGCACAAGTATGAACACTGAATCTTGAGCAATATTGGTGGGTGCTGCGGGTCGGGTCAGCCATTTGGGGTATCGTTTGGTGCCGTTTGGGGTATTGTTAAGGGCAGACAAACATACCAACAGACTTCTCCATGAGGGGACTCGATCAGCAATACAAAGGGAGTGGTGGATAACTCTTCTGTGCAAGTATGAGACGAGACGCACTAACCTGAGGGCCTGGCGGCCCATCACTCTTCTAAACTGTGACGACAAGTTCATAGCTAAGTGCCTGTTGTTGCGACTCGGGTGCGGTGGGTATCGTCGTTGGTAGCTGGCCACCCCATCAGACTCGTCTCTTACAACGAGGAGCAATGCTTGTACGGGAAAACAGATAACAGACATTTATTTACATTAGTAAGAGGTCAATAAGAAAGCTTAGTGACTTAGTGGCGTTCATCGTACATGGCGAGCTCTCCACTTGAAAAAGCACTTCGAATGAGCCGGGGGGCTCAATAAATAGGGTATGTTGTCCCCAGATCCCTAGATAGGGGAATGCGTACAGATTGCACTGCCCAATCACGGAACACACATAACCGGCGAGGGTGACGGGCATGCACGGCCCACGTGAACGTCCCATAATGAAGCGTGGTCTCTGCACGGCCATGTGGCCCAAACGTGGCTCTTCCTCGTCGATGTGTGTCGCTGGGCGAGGGGTCTGAAGGTCATGACGGCATCCATCAAAGGGCTGCCGCAAACAAGCTCAAAGTGGTCTGTCGAACTGCCCGCTTAATTAGCGGGGTGATATGCGGCCGCCACCACCGTCATCTTCTAAAGAATATGCTGCACTTGTAGTCATCTCCCGAACGGCTTACGGCGTTCGGGTGGTGAGACGCCTCACCCTCCGGCTAGGGGGAAAAATACCTGGCGGACGTAGGCCACCAACCAGTCGGCGACTTGTTTGAACATCAAAAGGAACGCCAGTCCCTTGTCAGCTCCGACACCGGTGACAACAGCTTCTCCACCGGGGAAACAAGATCCCGAGGTGCAGTGGTCGGCAGGTACTGTGCAGCGGGATGTGTATAGCAGCTTGTCGGCTCTTCCTCTATTACACTTGTCCCGAACACTGGATCCTATGATCATGGACCAAGAGAGCGTTGCTCGCAGGGATGAGGTGGCCCCCTCCATCATATTCTCCGCATACACCAAATGAGGCTGCGGAAACTGCGCCTAAAGCACACCCCCAAACAAGCAAGCACACGGCCATTCCCTACCAAGAATCACCAGACTTAGCTCTACATGGGGAAGTCATTTCCCTCTACCTTAACTTTAATCTTGTTACCCCCGCCATGTAGAAACACCAATGCAGCCACTCTAGCAGGCATAAAATTAAAGAAAACGCTCCACACAATATTGAATAAATACAGAAAGTTAGTAGGCCTCAAACCAAAAACAGGAAGCAGAAAATCGTTTTGAAGACTTCGGGGCAGTAGGGGTAACGACTCAGACCATCTGCGTTGCCGTTGACTTTACCCTTCTTGTAATGAATATCAAAAGTGTATTGTTGAAGAGCTAGGCTCCAGCGCAAGACACGGCCGTTTTTCGATGACATGGACTGTAGCCATGTGAGGGGACAGTGGTCAGTTTCTATTGTGAACCTGGAACCGGCGATGTAGCAGGCTAGCTTCTGCACAGCCCAAACAACGCAGGCACAATCCTTTTCTGACGCACTGTAGGCTTTTTCACGAACCGAAAGCTTTCTACTGGCATACAGTACAGGGTGTTCCTGGTCGTTCTCTCTCCTTTGACAAAGCACGACACCCATACCCCGGTCGCTGGCGTCACACTGAAGAATGAATGGCTTCGAGTAGTCAGGCGTGCTCAACACTGGCTGACTCATCATTGCCTTCTTCAGAGTAGAAAACACATGTTCCTTGGCCCCATACAATTGTACGATCTGGGGTTCAGTCTTCCTAAAAGCGTCAGTCAAGGAACTTGCAATGTCAGAGTAACGCGGGATATACCTTTGTTAATAACCAGCCAAACCAAGAAACGACCGAATGTCCTTCTCGGTTCGTGGTTGGCGGTAGTTATCTGTTGCGGCCAGCTTCACCTCTGATGGCCGGCGGTAGCCTCGACCTATTGCATGCCCTAGATAAGCTACCTCCACGCGCCCCAATCGGCACTTCGCAGCCTTCACAGTCAAGCCGGTCTCACGCAGACGACCTAGCACAGCTCGCAAGTGTTTGCTGTGGTCTACCCAGGATGAAGAAAAAATAGCAATATCATCTAGGTACGGGAGAGCAAAGTCCTCCATACCCTGTAGCACTTTCTTCCTTAGTCCAGGAAAGCAATAGGGAGCATTCTTTAATTCAAAACTAAGGACCTTCGGCCAGAAGGTTCCCTTCTGGGAAATAAACGCCGCAAGCCTACTAGCCCTCTCAGTTAGATGCACCTGCCAGAACCCCCTGACTAAATTCAAGATCGAGTTCGTGCTTGTGGTGTAATGGTAATCATCAAATTCAAAGTCGAGATGAAATTGGCACTGCTGACTTGCTGAAGCCTTTCTTCGATATGCGGAATCAGATATGTTTAGTCTTTTGTAATCAAGTTGAGCCTCTGGTAGTCAATACACGGCCGCGGCTTATTCCCTGGGACCTCAACCAAAATCAGAGGCGAAGTGTAATCACTCTCATTGGTTCAATCATTCCTAGCTAGAGCATTCGGTTTATCTACGCGGCCATAATTTCCCGTTGTCTAGGGGAAACACGGTAAGCTTTATAACGTGTTGGATCTAATGATGTCAGCTCAATATCATGAACTAGGGCTGTGGTTCTGCCGGGTGTGTCTGAAAATGTTTCTTTAAATTCAACCAATAGTGCTTTCGGTTCTACCTTCTGCTTTTGCTCCAACTCCGCCTGCTCTACCAGGTTACTAATAGTATTGCCAATGTCTTTGCTCTCTGTTGGTAACTCCGGGAAATCAATAGGCATTTTTTCCGGTTGATTGAGCGACATGTTTACAACGGCTTGCCTCTGCTGGTACGCTTTGAGCAGATTAGTGTGGTACACCTGTTGCGTTTTACGCTTTCCCGGTCCAGTAACCAAGTAATTGGTGTTTGATAATTTCTGAACTACTTCAGCAGGTCTCTCCCACTGGACCTGAAGTTTATTTTTCAGTGAGGGCTTCGCTATCATCACTTCTTCCCCTACTCAAAAGCTTCGAGTCTGGGCTGTCTTGTCATAATAGCATTTAGCGTTGCTTTGAGCTCTGCGCATTTCCTGCTCTGCTATTTCTTAAAATGCATAGTGTCGGTCCAAAAGCTCAAGCACATAGGCTACAACCGAAGGATCGTCCATGCGGCCCTCCCAAAATTCTCGAATAGTGCGAAGTGCGGACCGAAGAGTACGTCCGTAAACAAGCTCCGCAGGTGGAAACCCTGTTGATTCGTGAGGAGCGATCCGAAGCGCGAACATAGCTGCGGGCAAACAGGCCTCCCAATCCTCCTTGCACTCATGACAAAGGGCTCGCAGCTGCCGTTTCGTGACTGAATATACCTTCTCTACAGCATTTTACTGAGGGTGGTACACTGAACTGTGGATAATTTTAACACCACATTTTTCTAGAAATTTCGAGGTCAGCGAACTTGTAAAAATAAATCCCTGGTCTGACTGAATTTCTGCGGGGAAGCCAACACGTGCAAAGATAGATAAAGGCACTTTAACTATCTCCTCCGAGCTGAGCTCCCTTACTGGCACTGCCTCCGGGAATTTCGTGGCTGGGCAGAGCACTGTGATTATATGCCAGTACCCGGACTGCGTTACAGGAAGTGGACCCACTGTATCTATAACTAGCCTGCGAAACAGTTCTGTGATAATGGGGATCAGCTTCACAGGTGCTTTAGCCTTATCCCCTGGCTTGCCAACGCGTTGGCACGTGTCGCAGCTTCTTACGAATGCATCCAACTCTCGAAAGCATCTAGGCCAGTAAAACTCCTGTAGCAAACATTCTTTTGTTTTTTTATGTCAAGGTGCCCTGACCACAAACCTCCGTGGACCAGGTGCAGTAGCTCCTTGCAGAAAGGATACGGTACGACTAGTTGATTAAACAAACTCCTTTTCGACTCGTGTACTTCCTGTACCGGGTGCCTCCCTTCTTGGTGAACTGAATGTTCTGCTTAGCCACCTTTCCTTCGCGTCAGGCGTTATGTTACGGAGAGCGGAGTCATTTTCCTGTTCCGCAATCAGTTCTGTAGGACTTACGTTTAACTGCGTTATAGTGCATTCTACATCTCGAAATAGCTCAGGCTCATCCGGTTTCCTACATCTTTCTTTAGATAGTGTGTTTTCAGATTCCCTTATAGGGCTGTTCGGTTTGGTGCCAGTTAAAGAAGGCTCCGCTGAAGCTGTTTTCTCTGACGCCAGATCTTTACAAACTGTCTGAGCTGCAAGCTCCCTTGCTTTGGAGTGAGTTAGGGCCTGTACGATACCCTCACTGAACCCAATCCCTCTTTGTCGCAGCAAACACTCTGACTTATTAGAAAACAAATACGGGTACTGCACTTGTAGATGTGCCGAAACGGCATCTTCAGTGTCCAGGACTCCGAAAGGGCCTTCGATGCGGACTCTTGCTATTGGAATACATGCACTGTTATTCTCTACTGCTTGTCTTATCCACGCACATTCTCCTGTAAACTGACTTTTCTTGACATAAACGAGTGCCCTACATCCATAGTGGTGGCCGAATCGCGGAGCGCGTGGCACGGTTGGCCATTCACGACTAGGTCTCGAATGTATGGTTCTAGAAATTTCATGTTTTCATCGTTACTACATAGCGACATTAACACAACCTTCGGGTTCTTGCAACCTAGAGCAATATGCCCCGTCAGCAGGCATTTGTATCAAACTATCGGCTTCTTGGCCTCGAACGCCTTTCTTCATCGGCTTCTACCAACCATCGCTTCATACGTCATATATATATATATATATATATATATATATATATATATATATATATATATATATATATATATATATATATATATATATATATATATATATATATATATATATATATATATATAGTGATTGGCCGTAGCGTTGCATATAGTCCAGTAGATCCTCCGTGAGCGGTCACAACGTGGTTTATTTCGACGTTTCGGCCTAGAGTCTGGCCTTCATCTGGCCTTCATCAGGATCGTGATGAAGGCCAGATTCTAGGCCGAAACGTCGAAATAAACCACGTTGTGACCGCTCACGGAGGATCTACTGGACTATATATATATATAGTTTCTCACATTCATCCCTATAGGGAACTCTGGCGCTAGTGTCTATGGGAGCTGCAACCCACGGAGCTTCAGCGAGCATGGAAATGATGGGTAGTACACACATGTCTAATATATATATATAGACAGGCATGGTGGTTGAGTGGCCATATCGTTGCATATAGTCCAGTAGATCCTCCGTGAGCGGTAACAACGTGGTTTATTTAGACGTTTCGGCCTAGAGTCTGGCCTTCATCAGGATTAAAGGTACAGCTTGTTGGTACTCAGCTTTATGCCATCTCAAATCAGAGGGAAAGGAAAGAGGAAAAGACAGAAAAAAAGAAAAAAAAGAGTAAAAGAATATAAGGTGGACTCCCCTCGGGCGCTCCCCTTCCACTCTTCCTTCCACTTCCCCCTTCATCTCTCTCCCCTTTCTCCCCTTCACCTTTCTGATGTCAGCGGTCTGTGTATGCTTCCTTTCACTAATGCATTCTTCCCGACCAGAAGGCGCCTCCTGGCACTGGCGATTCGGTGTGGGGCAAAAAAGAGCTTTTTTAGTAAGTTCTAAGCCTTCAACTACTCGGAGCCCCGTCAATATTTCTTCGTAGAAAGAGGGGTGCGGCGTATTGCGGCAGAGGCTGGTAAGCGGGCATTTTAGGAAGTTTTAAGCGTTTAACTACCCGGCGCCCCATCAACATTTCGTAGTAGAAAGAGAGGAGTAAAGTTTTTTCATTAAAAATAAAGTTTTTTCATTCCATTCCAGGGGGGTGCCGCGTATTGCGGCAGAGGCTGGTAAGCGGGCGCAATGCGAATTCCTTGCCCGCTTCTGGATTACGCATGCAGTAGGGGCCTCCTTGCTGTGCACAGGGTTGCTGTTGGGCATGTCATGCATGGCACAATTGACTGGGTAGTAAATTAAACAGAAAACAGACGACAGCTGCACTTAGGAAGAGTAGTTACACTTGGAATTGTTTTGAGTTGTCCAGTGCCCTTCGCAGCTGCAGTGCCGTGAACTCAGTTACTATTTTCCTTATTGCCGTTATTGTTTTCTAATGCTTTAATTGCTGCAAGTGTACCAGGATTCTCATTTATTCCTCTATCAAGGGTGTTAAATCGGTGGATAAGGTATGACTCTCGTTGTTCACGTTCTCGGTTTGATTTAAATTCCGTCTCTAAGAGCGTTACTGATAGTTTGTCGAATGCATGGTCGGGAAGATTGAGATGTTTTGATAGAGGTAGACTTGGGGCTGATTTCGCATGGGCTTTGTGATTATTGAAGCGAATCCTAAATGGTGCTTCTGTTTGTCCGATGTACTGCATACCACACACGTTGCATTCGAGTAGGTATACCACATTAGAGGAATCGCATGTTAGGTTTCCTCGTATGTTAATTGAAAACTTGGATTGTGTGCTGGTTGCTTTGTGTGTTTCTCCCATCGCCTTACATACAAGACATCGTCTCTTTAAACGATTTCGGCATGAATTATTGGGGGGTGAGGTATTGATTGAGCGTGGAAAAGTGTGTCTTTGAGGTTGCGTGGTCTTCGGTAAACGACGCCTGGAGCGGATGGGAATGCGCGTTTCAGACGTTCACTTTGTTCCAGAATGTTCTAATGTCGTTTAAGGATTTTGTTTACATTGGGGAAGTTTGTGCTGTAAGTCAAGCAGAGGTTTCGGTGGTCGCTTCATAAGTATGTCTTCACGCTTTAGTTTTCTCGCTTTTTGAACAGCATCATTAATTACATGTGGGGGGTATTTTTGTGTTTCGAGCATAAGTTTTAGCCTGTGTGAGCTCATGTCAAAGTCAGCGTCTCTAGAGCAGATTCGCTTAAAGCGGTGAGCCTGGCTGTAGGAATACTGTTTTTACAGTGGCATGGGTGATCACTTTGGCGTGGGTGATACCTCTATTACCAGCCTCTGCCGCAATACGCGGCACCCCTCTTTCTACGACGAATTGTTGACGGGCGCCGAGTAGTCAAAGGCTTAAAACTTCCTAAAATGCCCGCTTACCAGTCTCTGCCGCAATACGTGGCACCCCTCTTTCTACGACGACATGTTGACGGGGCTCCGAGTAGTTAAAGGCTTAGAACTTCCTAAAAAAGCTCTTTTTTGCCCCACACCGAATCGCCAGTGCCAGGAGGCGCCTTCTGGTCGGGAAGAATGCATTAGTGAAAGGAAGCATACACAGACCGCTGACATCAGAAAGGTGAAGGGGAGAAAGGGGAGAGAGATGAAGGGGGAAGTGGAAGGAAGAGTGGAAGGGGGGCGCCCGAGGGGAGTCCACCTTATATTCTTTTGCTCTTTTTTTTCTTTTTTTCTGTATTTTCCTCTTTTCTTTCCCTCTTACTTGAGATTGTACAAACCTGAGTACCAACAAACTGTACCTTTAATCCTGATGAAGGCCAGACTCTAGGCCGAAACGTTGAAATAAACCACGTTGTGACCACTCACGGAGGATCTACTAGACAATAAACATATATATATATATATATATTTATATATATATATATATATATATATGTAAATATATATATATATATATATATATATATATATATATATATATATATATATATATATATATATATATATATATATATATATATATATATATATATATATATATATACGTGTGCATAGAGCATCAAACGCCGCGTTATTCGAAGGTCGTAGGTTCGATTCCTGCTCACGGCAGGTTATTTTTTCATCCACTTTTCTTTCTTTTTTCTTCTTATTTACATTCCATTGGTTCTAATAACTTCCCCTGTACATTCCTTGGCATTACTGTCTGTTAGATCTCATTCTCATTAATATTGTGTTAAAACACGGAAAAACGAGCCCTTAGGTATACACTTCTTTCTCTTATATATATAAATATATATATATATATATATATATATATATATATATATATATATATATATATATATATATATCGAGGGAGAGAACTTCATCGTCGTGCTCGCACTTTGATATAAATTTGCATAAAGAGCGGTTACACGGCATGGTTTCTTAGATACCACGAAGTTCAATCCCACGTTTCCAGTCCAAGGAATGGCCCCCTTGCTCAAACTTCCGCCCCAGATGTGACGCCCATCTTGCTAGCACGCATTCTTATCTGATTATTCTTTGGCGATTAACATCTACAGATAGCACTACAGTTTGTATATTAAATTTATCATGGATGTTAGTCGTCGGGATAGAGACGTACCAAATTTCAACGAGGATACATTAACGTTTAACAGGGCTATGGCGGCCAAACACCGAAACATACATTTGGCAAACCCACCATTATCAATGTACAGTAAACATTTATATACTCCCAGGTTACGAGATTGAATCCCGGCTGCGTCGGCTGCATTTCTGATGAGGGCGGAGATGTTGTAGGCCCGTGTGCTCAGATTTGGGGACGCGTTAAACAACCGCGGGTGACCTAAATTTCCGGAGCCCTCCTTTACGGCGTCTCTAATACTCATATGGTGATTCTGGGGTGTTAAACCCCACATATGAATCAATCATTTATATAGTTCTGTAAAGGTACGTTTTACTTTCGTGTTGTATGGTGATTTCCATGGTGGGGAGAACAACCATAATTTTTAGACGAATAATTTCCGGTAGATTTCTTAATATTAAGTATTACACTTTCTTGCATATATTCAGCATTGTGTGTATTATACTTTGCCTTGTTTACTAATGGTTTGAACACTGCTACTGAAGCTTGAAATTTTTATTAACTTTGCTATTGGTATAATACTACTATTACCTTTTTTTTCTTTCAACTTCTCAACGCTTTTATTTAAAAGGTATAATTGGTGGTGTTAGGGGAGTACTACAATGATTACACTCATTGTATTTGTATATTTAGGAGGTCCCGAGGCACCTGCTGAAGTATGCCCGCGGACGCTATTGCGCGACTCTATCATGCCCGTCAGCTCGCCCGTCAGCTCGCCCGTCAGCTCGTTCGCACTCGGCTGATGGCATCGCAGACCAATGAATGGCGTCGCTACGATGCAGAACATCGAGACGTACATTTTGCTCCGGGAAACCGCGTCACACTCTTGTCCCCCCCTCGTCGGATGGTCCTATCAGAAAAACTTTTGATTCACTACAAGGGACCTTACAACGTATTGCGTCAAGTAACACTTGTCACCTATGAGATTAGCCCTATCTATTAACCATCCTGTGCAGTGCGGTCCCGTCTTTTGGACCATGTCTCGCGGATCAAGCCCTACAAGAGTAAGTTAGATAACCTATAAAGCACCAGGACGGTGCCTCCACCACTGGAAGTCTTGCTACGTACCAGTGCAATGGAGATGAAGAGGACAAGTTAGACTAGCGCAAGTTAATCTGTGTTGCTGGTGCTCCTCGCTTAACCAGCTGTAAATATATCTGTGTCTACTCTTTCGAGCCAGTCTCTCGTCGTGGAAACATTACACACGGCCACTTATATGGTCGGCGATGAGGGGCTCACAGAGCTCTCCCCTCTCTAAATTATTTTCGCTACAATTACCTTAGCCCACATGCTCCATCTATTCCCACACGTATAGCGTACCTTGTAAGTGGATGATGTAACGCATGGCCCCGTGTGCGCTCGGCGGCGAAGTTGGAACTACTCGAGGTTCGGTATTCTCCCCCTTCCTCTTTTATAGTGCTCTAATTCTAATTGCCCACAACTCAATCTCATCGCACACATGAAGCATATTGTGAACGCGGATAATATGTAATTCACGACCTATTATACGCTCGGCGGCGAGGTTGAAACTACTCGAGGTGCGGTGTTGTCCCCCTTCCTCTTTTATAGTGCTCTCATTCCAATTGCCCACAACTCGATCTCATCGCACACATGAAGCATATCGTGAACGCGGATAATATGTAATTCACGACATCTTATACGCTCGGCGGCGAGGTTGTAACTACTCGAGGTGCAGTATTCTCCCCCTTCCTATCTTATTGTGCTCTCATTCCAATTGCCCACAACTCAATCTCATCGCACACATGAAGCATATCGTGAACGCGGATAATATGTAATTCACGACATCTTATACGCTCGGCGGCGAGGTTGCAACTACTCGAGTTGCGGTGTTCTCCCCCTTCCTCTTTTATAGTGCTCTCATTCCAATTGCCCACAACTCAATCTCATCGCACACATGAAGCATATCGTGAACGCGGATAATATATAATTCACGACCTCTTGTACGCTCGGTGGCGAGGTTGGAACTACTCGAGGTGCGGTGTTCTCCCCCTTCCTCTTTTATAGTGATCTCATTCCAATTGCCCACAACTCAATCTCATCGCACACATGAAGCATATCGTGAACGCGGATAATATGTATTTCACGACCTCTTATACGCTCGGTGGCGAGGTTGAAACTACTCGAGGTGCGGTATTCTCCTCCTTCCTATCTTATAGTGCTCTCATTCCAATTGCCCACAACTCAATCTCATCGCACACATGAAGCATATCGTGAACGCGGATAATATGTAATTCACGACATCTTATACGCTCGGCGGCGAGGTTGCAACTACTCGAGTTGCGGTGTTCTCCCCCTTCCTCTTTTATAGTGCTCTCATTCCAATTGCCCACAACTCAATCTCATCGCACACATGAAGCATATCGTGAACGCGGATAATATGTATTTCACGACCTCTTATACGCTCGGTGGCGAGGTTGAAACTACTCGAGGTGCGGTATTCTCCCCCTTCCTATCTTATAGTGCTCTCATTCCAATTGCCCACAACTCAATCTCATCGCTCACATGAAGCATATCGTGAACGCGGATAATATGTAATTCACGACATCTTATACGCTCGGCGTTGAGGTTGCAACTACTCGAGTTGCGGTGTTCTCCCCCTTCCTCTTTTATAGTGCTCTCATTCCAATTGCCCACAACTCAATCTCACCGCACACATGAAGCATATCGTGAACGCGGATAATATATAATTCACGACCTCTTGACGCTCGGTGGCGAGGTTGGAACTACTCAAGGTGCGGTGTTCTCCCCCTTCCTCTTTTATAGTGCTCTCATTCCAATTGCCCACAACTCAATCTCATCGCACACATGAAGCATATCGTGAACGCGGATAATATGTAAATCACGACCTCTTATACGCTCGGTGGCAAGGTTGGAACTACTCGAGGTGCGGTGTTCTCCCGCTTCCTCTTTTATAGTGCTCTCATTCCAATTGCCCACAACTCAATCTCATCGCACACATGAAGCATATCGTGAACGCGGATAATATGCAATTCACGACCTCTTATACGCTCGGTGGCGAGGTTGGAACTACTCGAGGTGCGGTATTCTCCCCCTTCCTATCTTATAGTGCTCTCAATCCAATTGCCCACAACTCAATCTCATCGCTCTCATGAAGCATATCGTGAACGCGGATAATATGTAATTCACGACATCTTATACGCTCGGCGGCGAGGTTGCAACTACTCGAGTTGCGGTGTTCTCCCCCTTCCTCTTTTATAGTGCTCTCATTCCGATTGCCCACAACTCAATCTGATCGCACACATGAAGCATATCGTGAAGGCGGATAATATGTATTTCACGACCTCTTATACGCTCGGTGGCGAGGTTGAAACTACTCGAGGTGCGGTATTCTCCTCCTTCCTATCTTATAGTGCTCTCATTCCAATTGCCCACAACTCAATCTCATCGCACACAAGAAGCAAATCGTGAACGCGGATAATTTGTAATTCACGACATCTTATACGCTCGGCGGCGAGGTTGCAACTACTCGAGTTGCGGTGTTCTCCCCCTACCTCTTTTATAGTGCTCTCATTCCAATTGCCCACAACTCAATCTCATCGCACACATGAAGCATATCGTGAACGCGGATATATATAATTCACGACCTCTTGTACGCTCGGTGGCGAGGTTGGAACTACTCGAGGTGCGGTGTTCTCCCCCTTCCTCTTTTATAGTGCTCTTATTCCAATTGCCCACAACTCAATCTCATCGCACACATGAAGCATATCGTGAACGCGGATAATATGTAAATCACGACCTCTTATACGCTCGGTGGCGAGGTTGGAACTACTCGAGGTGCGGTGTTCTCCCCCTTCCTCTTTTATAGTGCTCTCATTCCAATTGCCCACAACTCAATCTCATCGCACACATGAAGCATATCGTGAACGCGGATAATATGTAATTCACGACCTCTTATACGCTCGGTGGCGAGGTTGAAACTACACGAGGTGCGGTATTCTCCTCCTTCCTATCTTATAGTGCTCTCATTCCAATTGCCCACAACTCAATCTCATCGCACACAAGAAGCAAATCGTGAACGCGGATAATATATAATTCACGACCCATTGTACGCTCGGTGGCGAGGTTGGAACTACTCGAGGTGCGGTGTTCTCCCCCTTCCTCTTTTATAGTGCTCTCATTCCAATTTCCCACAACTCAATCTCATCGCACACATGAAGCATATCGTGAACGCGGATAATATGTAATTCACGACCTCTTATACGCTCGGTGGCGAGGTTAAAACTACTCGAGGTGCGGTATTCTCCCCCTTCCTCTTTTATAGTGCTCTCATTCCAATTGCCCAGAACTCAATCTTATCGCACACATGAAGCATATCGTGAACGCGGATAATATGTAATTCACGACATCTTATACACTCGGTGGCGAGGTTGTAACTACTCGAGGTGCGGTATTCTCCCCCTTCCTATCTTATAGTGCTCTCAATCCAATTGCCCACAACTCAATCTCATCGCTCTCATGAAGCATATCATGAACGCGGATAATATATAATTCACGACCTCTTGTACGCTCGGTGGCGAGGTCGGAACTACTCGAGGTGCGGTGTTCTTCCCCTTCCTCTTTTATAGTGCTCTCATTCCAATTGCCCACAACTCAATCTCATCGCTCACATGAAGCATAACGTGAACGCGGATAATATGTAATTCACGACATCTTATACGCTCGGCGGCGAGGTTGCAACTACTCGAGTTGCGGTGTTTTCCCCCTACCTCTTTTATAGTGCTCTCATTCCAATTGCCCACAACTCAATCTCATCGCACACATGAAGCATATCGTGAACGCGGATAATATATAATTCACGACCTCTTGTACGCTCGGTGGCGAGGTTGGAACTACTCGAGGTGCGGTGTTCTCCCCCTTCCTCTTTTATAGTGCTCTCATTCCAATTGCCCACAACTCAATCTCATCGCACACATGAAGCATATCGTGAACGCGGATAATATGTAATTCACGACCTCCTATACGCTCGGTGGCGAGGTTGGAACTACTCGAGGTGCGGTATTCTCCCCTTTCCTATCTTATAGTGCTCTCATTCCAATTGCCCACAACTCAATCTCATCGCTCACATGAAGCATATCGTGAACGCGGATAATATGTAATTCACGACATCTTATACGCTCGGCGGCGAGGTTGCAACTACTCAAGTTGCGGTGTTCTCCCCCTTCCTCTTTTATAGTGCTCTCATTCCAATTGCCCACAACTCATTCTCATCGCACACATGAAGCATATCGTGAACGCGGATATTATATAATTCACGACCTCTTGTACGCTCGGTGGCGAGGTTGGAACTACTCGAGGTGCGGTGTTCTCCCCCTTCCTCTTTTATAGTGCTCTCATGCCAATTGCCCACAACTCAATCTCATCGCACACATAAAGCATATCGTGAACGCGGATAATAATAATTCGCGACCTCTTGTACGCTCGGTGGCAAGGTTGGAACTACTCGAGGTTCGGTATTCTCCCCCTTCCTCTTTTATAGTGCTCTAATTCTAATTGCCCACAACTCAATCTCGTCACACACATGAAGCATATTGTGAACGCGGATAATATCTAATTCACGACCTATTATACGCTCGGCGGCGAGGTTGAAACTACTCGAGGTGCGGTGTTGTCCCCCTTCCTCTTTTATAGTGCTCTCATTCCAATTGCCCACAACTTGATCTCATCGCACAAATGAAGCATATCGTGAACGCGGATAATATGTAATTCACGACATCTTATACGCTCGGCGGCGAGGTTGTAACTACTCGAGGTGCAGTATTCTCCCCCTTCCTATCTTATAGTGCTCTCATTCCAATTGCCCACAACTCAATCTCATCGCACACATGAAGCATATCGTGAACGCGGATAATATGTAATTCACGACATCTTATACGCTCGGCGGCGAGGTTGCAACTACTCGAGTTGCGGTGTTCTCCCCCTTCCTCTTTTATAGTGCTCTCATTCCAATTGCCCACAACTCAATCTCATCGCACACATGAAGCATATCGTGAACGCGGATAATATGTATTTCACGACCTCTTATACGCTCGGTGGCGAGGTTGAAACTACTCGAGGTGCGGTATTCTCCCCCTTCCTATCTTATAGTGCTCTCATTCCAATTGCCCACAACTCAATCTCATCGCTCACATGAAGCATATCGTGAACGCGGATAATATGTAATTCACGACATCTTATACGCTCGGCGTTGAGGTTGCAACTACTCGAGTTGCGGTGTTCTCCCCCTTCCTCTTTTATAGTGCTCTCATTCCAATTGCCCACAACTCAATCTCACCGCACACATGAAGCATATCGTGAACGCGGATAATATATAATTCACGACCTCTTGACGCTCGGTGGCGAGGTTGGAACTACTCAAGGTGCGGTGTTCTCCCCCTTCCTCTTTTATAGTGCTCTCATTCCAATTGCCCACAACTCAATCTCATCGCACACATGAAGCATATCGTGAACGCGGATAATATGTAAATCACGACCTCTTATACGCTCGGTGGCGAGGTTGGAACTACTCGAGGTGCGCTATTCTCCCCCTTCCTATCTTATAGTGCTCTCAATCCAATTGCCCACAACTCAATCTCATCGCTCTCATGAAGCATATCGTGAACGCGGATAATATGTAATTCACGACATCTTATACGCTCGGTGGCGAGGTTGCAACTACTCGAGTTGCGGTGTTCTCCCCCTTCCTCTTTTATAGTGCTCTCATTCCAATTGCCCACAACTCAATCTCACCGCACACATGAAGCATATCGTGAACGCGGATAATATATAATTCACGACCTCTTGACGCTCGGTGGCGAGGTTGGAACTACTCAAGGTGCGGTGTTCTCCCCCTTCCTCTTTTATAGTGCTCTCATTCCAATTGCCCACAACTCAATCTCATCGCACACATGAAGCATATCGTGAACGCGGATAATATGTAAATCACGACCTCTTATACGCTCGGTGGCGAGGTTGGAACTACTCGAGGTGCGCTATTCTCCCCCTTCCTATCTTATAGTGCTCTCAATCCAATTGCCCACAACTCAATCTCACCGCACACATGAAGCATATCGTGAACGCGGATAATATATAATTCACGACCTCTTGACGCTCGGTGGCGAGGTTGCAACTACTCGAGTTGCGGTGTTCTCCCCCTTCCTCTTTTATAGTGCTCTCATTCCAATTGCCCACAACTCAATCTCACCGCACACATGAAGCATATCGTGAACGCGGATAATATATAATTCACGACCTCTTGACGCTCGGTGGCGAGGTTGGAACTACTCAAGGTGCGGTGTTCTCCCCCTTCCTCTTTTATAGTGCTCTCATTCCAATTGCCCACAACTCAATCTCATCGCACACATGAAGCATATCGTGAACGCGGATAATATGCAATTCACGACCTCTTATACGCTCGGTGGCGAGGTTGGAACTACTCGAGGTGCGCTATTCTCCCCCTTCCTATCTTATAGTGCTCTCAATCCAATTGCCCACAACTCAATCTCATCGCTCTCATGAAGCATATCGTGAACGCGGATAATATGTAATTCACGACATCTTATACGCTCGGCGGCGAGGTTGCAACTACTCGAGTTGCGGTGTTCTCCCCCTTCCTCTTTTATAGTGCTCTCATTCCAATTGCCCACAACTCAATCTGATCGCACACATGAAGCATATCGTGAAGGCGGATAATATGTATTTCACGACCTCTTATACGCTCGGTGGCGAGGTTGAAACTACTCGAGGTGCGGTATTCTCCTCCTTCCTATCTTATAGTGCTCTCATTCCAATTGCCCACAACTCAATCTCATCGCACACAAGAAGCAAATCGTGAACGCGGATAATTTGTAATTCACGACATCTTATACGCTCGGCGGCGAGGTTGCAACTACTCGAGTTGCGGTGTTCTCCCCCTACCTCTTTTATAGTGCTCTCATTCCAATTGCCCACAACTCAATCTCATCGCACACATGAAGCATATCGTGAACGCGGATATATATAATTCACGACCTCTTGTACTCTCGGTGGCGAGGTTGGAACTACTCGAGGTGCGGTGTTCTCCCCCTTTCTCTTTTATAGTGCTCTTATTCCAATTGCCCACAACTCAATCTCATCGCACACATGAAGCATATCGTGAACGCGGATAATATGTAAATCACGACCTCTTATACGCTCGATGGCGAGGTTGGAACTACTCGAGGTGCGGTGTTCTCCCCCTTCCTCTTTTATAGTGCTCTCATTCCAATTGCCCACAACTCAATCTCATCGCACACATGAAGCATATCGTGAACGCGGATAGTATATAATTCACGACCTCTTGTACGCTCGGTGGTGAGGTTGGAACTACTCGACGTGCGGTGTTCTCCCCCTTCCTCTTTTATAGTGCTCTCATTCCAATTGCCCACAACTCAATCTCATCGCACACATGAAGCATATCGTGAACGCGGATATGTAATTCACGACCTCTTATACGCTCGGTGGCGAGGTTGAAACTACACGAGGTGCGGTATTCTCCTCCTTCCTATCTTATAGTGCTCTCATTCCAATTGCCCACAACTCAATCTCATCGCACACAAGAAGCAAATCGTGAACGCGGATAATATGTAATTCGCGACATCTTATACGCTCGGTGGCGAGGTTGTAACTACTCGAGGTGCGGTATTCTCCCCCTTCCTATCTTATAGTGCTCTCATTCAAATTGCCCACAACTCAATCTCATCGCTCACATGAAGCATATCGTGAACGCGGATAATATGTAATTCACGACATCTTATACGCTCGGCGGCGAGGTTGCAACTACTCGAGTTGCGGTGTTCTCCCCCTTCCTCTTTTATAGTGCTCTCATTCCAATTGCCCACAACTCAATCTCATCGCACACATGAAGCATATCGTGAACGCGGATAATATGTAATTCACGACATCTTATACGCTCGGCGGCGAGGTCGGAACTACTCGAGGTGCGGTATTCTCCCCCTTCCTATCTTATAGTGCTCTCATTCCAATTGCCCACAACTCAATCTCATCGCACACATGAAGCAGATCGTGAACGCGGATAATATGTAATTCACGACATCTTATACGCTCGGTGGCGAGGTTGTAACTACTCAAGGTGCGGTATTCTCCCCCTTCCTATCTTATAGTGCTCTCATTCCGATTGCCCACAACTCAATCTCATCGCACACATGAAGCATATCGTTAACGCGGATAATATGTAATTCCTGACCACTTGTACGCTCGGTGGCGAGGTTGGAACTACTCGAGGTGCGGTATTCTCCCCCTTCCTATCTTATAGTGCTCTCATTCCAATTGCCCACAACTCAATCTCATCGCTCACATGAAGCATATCGTGAACGCGGATAATATGTAATTCACGACATCTTATACGCTCGGCGTTGAGGTTGCAACTACTCGAGTTGCGGTGTTCTCCCCCTTCCTATCTTATAGTGCTCTCATTCCAATTGCCCACAACTCAATCTCATCGCACACATGAAGCATATCGTGAACGCGGATAATATGTAATTCACGACATCTTATACGCTCGGCGGCGAGGTTGCAACTACTCGAGTTGCGGTGTTCTCCCCCTTCCTCTTTTATAGTGCTCTCATTCCAATTGCCCACAACTCAATCTCATCGCATACATGAAGCATATCGTGAACGCGGATAATATGTAATTCACGACATCTTATACGCTCGGCGGCGAGGTCGGAACTACTCGAGGTGCGGTATTCTCCCCCTTCCTATCTTATAGTGCTCTCATTCCAATTGCCCACAACTCAATCTCATCGTACACATGAAGCAGATCGTGAACGCGGATAATATGTAATTCACGACATCTTATACGCTCGGTGGCGAGGTTGTAACTACTCAAGGTGCGGTATTCTCCCCCTTCCTATCTTATAGTGCTCTCATTCCAATTGCCCACAACTCAATCTCATCGCACACATGAAGCATAACGTTAACGCGGATAATATGTAATTCACGACCTCTTGTACGCTCGGTGGCGAGGTTGGAACTACTCGAGGTGCGGTATTCTGCCCCTTCCTATCTTATAGTGCTCTCATTCCAATTGCCCACAACTCAATCTCATCGCACACATGAAGCATATCGTGAACGCGGATAATATGTAATTCACGACCTCTTGTACGCTCGGTGGCGAGTTTGGAACTACTCGAGGTGCGGTATTCTCCCCCTTCCTATCTTATAGTGCTCTCATTCCAATTGCCCACAACTCAATCTCATCGCACACATGAAGCATATCGTGAACGCGGATAATATGTAATCCACGACATCTTATACGCTCGGCGGCGAGGTTGCAACTACTCGAGTTGCGGTGTTCTCCCCCTTCCTCTTTTATAGTGCTCTCATTCCAATTGCCCACAACTCAATCTCATCGCACACATGAAGCATATCGTGAACGCGGATAATATATAATTCACGACCCCTTGTACGCTCGGTGGCGAGGTTGGAACTACTCGAGGTGCGGTGTTCTCCCCCTTCCTCTTTTATAGTGCTCTCATTCCAATTTCCCACAACTCAATCTCATCGCACACATGAAGCATATCGTGAACGCGGATAATATGTAATTCACGACCTCTTATACGCTCGGTGGCGAGGTTAAAACTACTCGAGGTGCGGTATTCTCCCCCTTCCTCTTTTATAGTGCTCTCATTCCAATTGCCCAGAACTCAATCTTATCGCACACATGAAGCATATCGTGAACGCGGATAGTATGTAATTCACGACATCTTATACGCTCGGTGGCGAGGTTGTAACTACTCGAGGTACAGTATTCTCCCCCTTCCTATCTTATAGTGCTCTCATTCCAATTGCCCACAACTCAATCTCATCGCACACATGAAGCATATCATGAACGCGGATAATATATAATTCACGACCTCTTGTACGCTCGGTGGCGAGGTCGGAACGACTCGAGGTGCGGTGTTCCTCCCCTTCCTCTTTTATAGTGCTCTCATTCCAATTGCCCACAACTCAATCTCATCGCACACTAAAGCATATCGTGAACGCGGATAATATGTATTTCACGACCTCTTATACGCTCGGTGGCGAGGTTGAAACTACTCGAGGTGCGGTGTTCTCCCCCTTCCTATCTTATAGTGCTCTCATTCCAATTGCCCACAACTCAATCTCATCGCTCACATGAAGCAAAACGTGAACGCGGATAATATGTAATTCACGACATCTTATACGCTCGGCGGCGAGGTTGCAACTACTCGAGTTGCGGTGTTCTCCCCCTACCTCTTTTATAGTGCTCTCATTCCAATTGCACACAACTCAATCTCATCGCACACATGAAGCATATCGTGAACGCGGATAATATATAATTCACGACCTCTTGTACGCTCGGTGGCGAGGTTGGAACTACTCGAGGTGCGGTGTTCTCCCCCTTCCTCTTTTATAGTGCTCTCATTCCAATTGCCCACAACTCAATCTCATCGCACACATGAAGCATATCGTGAACGCGGATAATATGTAAATCACGACCTCTTATACGCTCGGTGGCGAGGTTGGAACTACTCGAGGTGCGGTGTTCTCCCCCTTCCTCTTTTATAGTGCTCTCATTCCAATTGCCCTTAACTCAATCTCATCGCACACATGAAGCATATCGTGAACGCGGTTAATATGTAATTCACGACCTCTTATACGCTCGGTGGCGAGGTTGGAACTACTCGAGGTGCGGTATTCTCCCCCTTCCTATCTTATAGTGCTCTCATTCCAATTGCCCACAACTCAATCTCATCGCTCACATGAAGCATATCGTGAACGCGGATAATATGTAATTCACGACATCTTATACGCTCGGCGGCGAGGTTGCAACTACTCGAGTTGCGGTGTTCTCCCCCTTCCTCTTTTATAGTGCTCTCATTCCAATTGCCCACAACTCAATCTCATCGCACACATGAAGCATATCGTGAACGCGGATAATATATAATTCACGACCTCTTGTACGCTCGGTGGCGAGGTTGGAACTACTCGAGGTGCGGTGTTCTCCCCCTTCCTCTTTTATAGTGCTCTCATGCCAATTGCCCACAACTCAATCTCATCGCACACATAAAGCATATCGTGAACGCGGATAATATATAATTCGCGACCTCTTGTACGCTCGGTGGCAAGGTTGGAACTACTCGAGGTGCGGTGTTCTCCCCCTTCCTCTTTTATAGTGCTCTCATTCCAATTGCCCACAACTCAATCTCATCGCACACATGAAGCATATCGTGCATGCGGATAATATATAATTCACGACCTCTTATACGCTCGGTGGCGAGGTTGAAACTACTCGAGGTGCGGTATTCTCCCCCTTCCTCTTTTATATTGCTCTCATTCCAATTGCCCACAACTCAATCTCATCGCACACATGAAGCATATCGTGAACGCGGATAGTATATAATTCACGACCTCTTGTACGCTCGGTGGCGAGGTCGGAACTACTCGAGGTGCGGTGTTCTTCCCCTTCCTCTTTTATAGTGCTCTCATTCCAATTGCCCACAACTCAATCTCATCGCACACATGAAGCATATCGTGCATGCGGATAATATGTAATTCACGACCTCTTATACGCTCGGTGGCGAGGTTGAAACTACTCGAGGTGCGGTATTCTCCCCCTTCCTCTTTTATATTGCTCTCATTCCAATTGCCCACCACTCAATCTCATCGCACACATGAAGCATATCGTGAACGCGGATAGTATATAATTCACGACCTCTTGTACGCTCGGTGGCGAGGTCGGAACTACTCGAGGTGCGGTGTTCTTCCCCTTCCTCTTTTATAGTGCTCTCATTCCAATTGCCCACAACTCAATCTGATTGCACACATGAAGCATATCGTGAAGGCGCATAATATGTATTTCACGACCTCTTATACGCTCGGTGGCGAGGTTGAAACTACTCGAGGTGCGGTGTTCTCCCCCTTCCTATCTTATAGTGCTCTTATTCCAATTGCCCACAACTCAATCTCATCGCACACATGAAGCATATCGTGAACGCGGATAATATGTAAATCACGACCTCTTATACGCTCGGTGGCGAGGTTGGAACTACTCGAGGTGCGGTGTTCTCCCCCTTCCTCTTTTATAGTGCTCTCATTCCAATTGCCCACAACTCAATCTCATCGCACACATGAAGCATATCGTGAACGCGGATAGTATATAATTCACGACCTCTTGTACGCTCGGCGGCGAGGTTGCAACTACTCGAGTTGCGGTGTTCTCCCCCTTCCTCTTTTATAGTTCTCTCATTCCAATTGCCCACAACTCAATCTCACCGCACACATGAAGCATATCGTGAACGCGGATAATATGCAATTCACGACATCTTATACGCTCGGCGTTGAGGTTGCAACTACTCGAGTTGCGGTGTTCTCCCCCTTCCTCTTTTATAGTGCTCTCATTCCAATTGCCCACAACTCAATCTCATCGCACACATGAAGCATATCGTGAACGCGGATAATATGTAAATCACGACCTCTTATACGCTCGGTGGCGAGGTTGGAACTACTCGAGGTGCGGTGTTCTCCCCCTTCCTCTTTTATAGTGCTCTCATTCCAATTGCCCACAACTCAATCTCATCGCACACATGAAGCATATCGTGAACGCGGATAATATGTAAATCACGACCTCTTATACGCTCGGTGGCGAGGTTGGAACTACTCGAGTTGCGGTGTTCTCCCCCTTCCTCTTTTATAGTGCTCTCATTCCAATTGCCCACAACTCAATCTCATCGCACACATGAAGCATATCGTGAACGCGGATAATATGTAAATCACGACCTCTTATACGCTCGGTGGCGAGGTTGGAACGACTCGAGGTGCGGTGTTCTCCCCCTTCCTCTTTTATAGTGCTCTCATTCCAATTGCCCACAACTCAATCTCATCGCACACATCAAGCATATCGTGAACGCGGATAATATGTAAATCACGACCTCTTATACGCTCGGTGGCGAGGTTTGAACTACTCGAGGTGCGGTGTTCTCCCGCTTCCTCTTTTATAGTGCTCTCATTCCAATTGCCCACAACTCAATCTCACCGCACACATGAAGCATATCGTGAACGCGGATAATATGTAATTCACGACATCTTATACGCTCGGCGTTGAGGTTGCAACTACTCGAGGTGCGGTATTCTCCCCCTTCCTATCTTATAGTGCTCTCATTCCAATTGCCCACAACTCAATCTCACCGCACACATGAAGCATATCGTGAACGCGGATAATATGTAAATCACGACCTCTTATACGCTCGGTGGCGAGGTTGGAACTACTCGAGGTGCGGTGTTCTCCCCCTTCCTCTTTTATAGTGCTCTCATTCCAATTGCCCACAACTCAATCTCATCGCACACATGAAGCATATCGTGAACGCGGATAATATGTAAATCACGACCTCTTATACGCTCGGTGGCGAGGTTGGAACTACTCGAGGTGCGGTGTTCTCCCCCTTCCTCTTTTATAGTGCTCTCATTCCAATTGCCCACAACTCAATCTCATCGCACACATGAAGCATATCGTGAACGCGGATAATATGTAAATCACGACCTCATATACGCTCGGTGGCGAGGTTGGAACTACTCGAGGTGCGGTGTTCTCCCCCTTCCTCTTTTATAGTGCTCTCGTTCCAATTGCCCACAACTCAATCTCACCGCACACATGAAGCATATCGTGAACGCGGATAATATGCAATTTTCGACATCTTATACGCTCGGCGTTGAGGTTGCAACTACTCGAGTTGCGGTGTTCTCCCCCTTCCTATCTTATAGTGCTCTCATTCCAATTGCCCACAACTCAATCTCATCGCACACATGAAGCATATCGTGAACGCGGATAGTATATAATTCACGACCTCTTGTACGCTCGGTGGTGAGGTTGGAACTACTCGACGTGCGGTGTTCTCCCCCTTCCTCTTTTATAGTGCTCTCATTCCAATTGCCCACAACTCAATCTCATCGCACACATGAAGCATATCGTGAACGCGGATAATATGTAATTCACGACCTGTTATACGCTCGGTGGCGAGGTTGAAACTACACGAGGTGCGGTATTCTCCTCCTTCCTATCTTATAGTGCTCTCATTCCAATTGCCCACAACTCAATCTCATCGCACACAAGAAGCAAATCGTGAACGCGGATAATATGTAATTCACGACATCTTATACGCTCGGTGGCGAGGTTGTAACTACTCGAGGTGCGGTATTCTCCCCCTTCCTATCTTATAGTGCTCTCATTCAAATTGCCCACAACTCAATCTCATCGCTCACATGAAGCATATCGTGAACGCGGATAATATGTAATTCACGACATCTTATACGCTCGGCGGCGAGGTTGCAACTACTCGAGTTGCGGTGTTCTCCCCCTTCCTCTTTTATAGTGCTCTCATTCCAATTGCCCACAACTCAATCTCATCGCACACATGAAGCATATCGTGAACGCGGATAATATGTAATTCACGACATCTTATACGCTCGGCGGCGAGGTCGGAACTACTCGAGGTGCGGTATTCTCCCCCTTCCTATCTTATAGTGCTCTCATTCCAATTGCCCACAACTCAATCTCATCGCACACATGAAGCAGATCGTGAACGCGGATAATATGTAATTCACGACATCTTATACGCTCGGTGGCGAGGTTGTAACTACTCAAGGTGCGGTATTCTCCCCCTTCCTATCTTATAGTGCTCTCATTCCGATTGCCCACAACTCAATCTCATCGCACACATGAAGCATATCGTTAATGCGGATAATATGTAATTCCTGACCACTTGTACGCTCGGTGGCGAGGTTGGAACTACTCGAGGTGCGGTATTCTCCCCCTTCCTATCTTATAGTGCTCTCATTCCAATTGCCCACAACTCAATCTCATCGCTCACATTAAGCATATCGTGAACGCGGATAATATGTAATTCACGACATCTTATACGCTCGGCGTTGAGGTTGCAACTACTCGAGTTGCGGTGTTCTCCCCCTTCCTATCTTATAGTGCTCTCATTCCAATTGCCCACAACTCAATCTCATCGCACACATGAAGCATATCGTGAACGCGGATAATATGTAATTCACGACATCTTATACGCTCGGCGGCGAGGTTGCAACTACTCGAGTTGCGGTGTTCTCCCCCTTCCTCTTTTATATTGCTCTCATTCCAATTGCCCACAACTCAATCTCATCGCATACATGAAGCATATCGTGAACGCGGATAATATGTAATTCACGACATCTTATACGCTCGGCGGCGAGGTCGGAACTACTCGAGGTGCGGTATTCTCCCCCTTCCTATCTTATAGTGCTCTCATTCCAATTGCCCACAACTCAATCTCATCGCACACATGAAGCAGATCGTGAACGCGGATAATATGTAATTCACGACATCTTATACGCTCGGTGGCGAGGTTGTAACTACTCAAGGTGCGGTATTCTCCCCCTTCCTATCTTATAGTGCTCTCATTCCAATTGCCCACAACTCAATCTCATCGCACACATGAAGCATAACGTTAACGCGGATAATATGTAATTCACGACCTCTTGTACGCTCGGTGGCGAGGTTGGAACTACTCGAGGTGCGGTATTCTCCCCCTTCCTATCTTATAGTGCTCTCATTCCAATTGCCCACAACTCAATCTCATCGCACACATGAAGCATATCGTGAACGCGGATAATATGTAATTCACGACCTCTTGTACGCTCGGTGGCGAGTTTGGAACTACTCGAGGTGCGGTATTCTCCCCCTTCCTATCTTATAGTGCTCTCATTCCAATTGCCCACAACTCAATCTCATCGCACACATGAAGCATATCGTGAACGCGGATAATATGTAATCCACGACATCTTATACGCTCGGCGGCGAGGTTGCAACTACTCGAGTTGCGGTGTTCTCCCCCTTCCTCTTTTATAGTGCTCTCATTCCAATTGCCCACAACTCAATCTCATCGCACACATGAAGCATATCGTGAACGCGGATAATATATAATTCACGACCCCTTGTACGCTCGGTGGCGAGGTTGGAACTACTCGAGGTGCGGTGTTCTCCCCCTTCCTCTTTTATAGTGCTCTCATTCCAATTTCCCACAACTCAATCTCATCGCACACATGAAGCATATCGTGAACGCGGATAATATGTAATTCACGACCTCTTATACGCTCGGTGGCGAGGTTAAAACTACTCGAGGTGCGGTATTCTCCCCCTTCCTCTTTTATAGTGCTCTCATTCCAATTGCCCAGAACTCAATCTTATCGCACACATGAAGCATATCGTGAACGCGGATAGTATGTAATTCACGACATCTTATACGCTCGGTGGCGAGGTTGTAACTACTCGAGGTACAGTATTCTCCCCCTTCCTATCTTATAGTGCTCTCATTCCAATTGCCCACAACTCAATCTCATCGCACACATGAAGCATATCATGAACGCGGATAATATATAATTCACGACCTCTTGTACGCTCGGTGGCGAGGTCGGAACTACTCGAGGTGCGGTGTTCCTCCCCTTCCTCTTTTATAGTGCTCTCATTCCAATTGCCCACAACTCAATCTCATCGCACACTAAAGCATATCGTGAACGCGGATAATATGTATTTCACGACCTCTTATACGCTCGGTGGCGAGGTTGAAACTACTCGAGGTGCGGTGTTCTCCCCCTTCCTATCTTATAGTGCTCTCATTCCAATTGCCCACAACTCAATCTCATCGCTCACATAAAGCAAAACGTGAACGCGGATAATATGTAATTCACGACATCTTATACGCTCGGCGGCGAGGTTGCAACTACTCGAGTTGCGGTGTTCTCCCCCTACCTCTTTTATAGTGCTCTCATTCCAATTGCCCACAACTTAATCTCATCGCACACATGAAGCATATCGTGAACGCGGATAATATATAATTCACGACCTCTTGTACGCTCGGTGGCGAGGTTGGAACTACTCGAGGTGCGGTGTTCTCCCCCTTCCTCTTTTATAGTGCTCTCATTCCAATTGCCCACAACTCAATCTCATCGCACACATGAAGCATATCGTGAACGCGGATAATATGTAAATCACGACCTCTTATACGCTCGGTGGCGAGGTTGGAACTACTCGAGGTGCGGTGTTCTCCCCCTTCCTCTTTTATAGTGCTCTCATTCCAATTGCCCTTAACTCAATCTCATCGCACACATGAAGCATATCGTGAACGCGGTTAATATGTAATTCACGACCTCTTATACGCTCGGTGGCGAGGTTGGAACTACTCGAGGTGCGGTATTCTCCCCCTTCCTATCTTATAGTGCTCTCATTCCAATTGCCCACAACTCAATCTCATCGCTCACATGAAGCATATCGTGAACGCGGATAATATGTAATTCACGACATCTTATACGCTCGGCGGCGAGGTTGCAACTACTCGAGTTGCGGTGTTCTCCCCCTTCCTCTTTTATAGTGCTCTCATTCCAATTGCCCACAACTCAATCTCATCGCACACATGAAGCATATCGTGAACGCGGATAATATATAATTCACGACCTCTTGTACGCTCGGTGGCGAGGTTGGAACTACTCGAGGTGCGGTGTTCTCCCCCTTCCTCTTTTATAGTGCTCTCATGCCAATTGCCCACAACTCAATCTCATCGCACACATAAAGCATATCGTGAACGCGGATAATATATAATTCGCGACCTCTTGTACGCTCGGTGGCAAGGTTGGAACTACTCGAGGTGCGGTGTTCTCCCCCTTCCTCTTTTATAGTGCTCTCATTCCCATTGCCCACAACTCAATCTCATCGCACACATGAAGCATATCGTGCATGCGGATAATATATAATTCACGACCTCTTATACGCTCGGTGGCGAGGTTGAAACTACTCGAGGTGCGGTATTCTCCCCCTTCCTCTTTTATATTGCTCTCATTCCAATTGCCCACAACTCAATCTCATCGCACACATGAAGCATATCGTGAACGCGGATAGTATATAATTCACGACCTCTTGTACGCTCGGTGGCGAGGTCGGAACTACTCGAGGTGCGGTGTTCTTCCCCTTCCTCTTTTATAGTGCTCTCATTCCAATTGCCCACAACTCAATCTCATCGCACACATGAAGCATATCGTGCATGCGGATAATATGTAATTCACGACCTCTTATACGCTCGGTGGCGAGGTTGAAACTACTCGAGGTGCGTTATTCTCCCCCTTCCTCTTTTATATTGCTCTCATTCCAATTGCCCACCACTCAATCTCATCGCACACATGAAGCATATCGTGAACGCGGATAGTATATAATTCACGACCTCTTGTACGCTCGGTGGCGAGGTCGGAACTACTCGAGGTGCGGTGTTCTTCCCCTTCCTCTTTTATAGTGCTCTCATTCCAATTGCCCACAACTCAATCTGATTGCACACATGAAGCATATCGTGAAGGCGGATAATATGTATTTCACGACCTCTTATACGCTCGGTGGCGAGGTTGAAACTACTCGAGGTGCGGTGTTCTCCCCCTTCCTATCTTATAGTGCTCTCATTCCAATTACCCACAACTCAATCTCATCGCTCACATGAAGCATAACGTGAACGCGGATAATTTGTAATTCACGACATCTTATACGCTCGGCGGCGAGGTTGCAACTACTCGAGTTGCAGTGTTCTCCCCCTACCTCTTTTATAGTGCTCTCATTCCAATTGCCCACAACTCAATCTCATCGCACACATGAAGCATATCGTGAACGCGGATATATATAATTCACGACCTCTTGTACGCTCGGTGGCGAGGTTGGAACTACTCGAGGTGCGGTGTTCTCCCCCTTCCTCTTTTATAGTGCTCTTATTCCAATTGCCCACAACTCAATCTCATCGCACACATGAAGCATATCGTGAACGCGGATAATATGTAAATCACGACCTCTTATACGCTCGGTGGCGAGGTTGGAACTACTCGAGGTGCGGTGTTCTCCCCCTTCCTCTTTTTATAGTGCTCTCATTCCAATTGCCCACAACTCAATCTCATCGCACACATGAAGCATATCGTGAACGCGGATAGTATATAATTCACGACCTCTTGTACGCTCGGTGGTGAGGTTTGAACTACTCGAGGTGCGGTGTTCTCCCCCTTCCTCTTTTATAGTGCTCTCATTCCAATTTCCCACAACTCAATCTCATCGCACACATGAAGCATATCGTGAACGCGGATAATATGTAATTCACGACCTCTTATACGCTCGGTGGCGAGGTTAAAACTACTCGAGGTGCGGTATTCTCCCCCTTCCTCTTTTATAGTGCTCTCATTCCAATTGCCCACAACTCAATCTCATCGCACACATGAAACATATCGTGAACGCGGATAATATGTAAATCACGACCTCTTATACGCTCGGTGGCGAGGTTGGAACTACTCGAGTTGCGGTGTTCTCCCCCTTCCTCTTTTATAGTGCTCTCATTCCAATTGCCCACAACTCAATCTCATCGCACACATGAAGCATATCGTGAACGCGGATAATATATAATTCACGACCCCTTGTACGCTCGGTGGCGAGGTTGGAACTACTCGAGGTGCGGTGTTCTCCCCCTTCCTCTTTTATAGTGCTCTCATTCCAATTTCCCACAACTCAATCTCATCGCACACATGAAGCATATCGTGAACGCGGATAATATGTAATTCACGACCTCTTATACGCTCGGTGGCGAGGTTAAAACTACTCGAGGTGCGGTATTCTCCCCCTTCCTCTTTTATAGTGCTCTCATTCCAATTGCCCAGAACTCAATCTTATCGCACACATGAAGCATATCGTGAACGCGGATAGTATGTAATTCACGACATCTTATACGCTCGGTGGCGAGGTTGTAACTACTCGAGGTACAGTATTCTCCCCCTTCCTATCTTATAGTGCTCTCATTCCAATTGCCCACAACTCAATCTCATCGCACACATGAAGCATCTCATGAACGCGGATAATATATAATTCACGAACTCTTGTACGCTCGGTGGCGAGGTCGGAACTACTCGAGGTGCGGTGTTCCTCCCCTTCCTCTTTTATAGTGCTCTCATTCCAATTGCCCACAACTCAATCTCATCGCACACTAAAGCATATCGTGAACGCGGATAATATGTATTTCACGACCTCTTATACGCTCGGTGGCGAGGTTGAAACTACTCGAGGTGCGGTGTTCTCCCCCTTCCTATCTTATAGTGCTCTCATTCCAATTGCCCACAACTCAATCTCATCGCTCACATGAAGCAAAACGTGAACGCGGATAATATGTAATTCACGACATCTTATACGCTCGGCGGCGAGGTTGCAACTACTCGAGTTGCGGTGTTCTCCCCCTACCTCTTTTATAGTGCTCTCATTCCAATTGCCCACAACTCAATCTCATCGCACACATGAAGCATAGCGTGAACGCGGATAATATATAATTCACGACCTCTTGTACGCTCGGTGGCGAGGTTGGAACTACTCGAGGTGCGGTGTTCTCCCCCTTCCTCTTTTATAGTGCTCTCATTCCAATTGCCCACAACTCAATCTCATCGCACACATGAAGCATATCGTGAACGCGGATAATATGTAAATCACGACCTCTTATACGCTCGGTGGCGAGGTTGGAAGTACTCGAGGTGCGGTGTTCTCCCCCTTCCTCTTTTATAGTGCTCTCATTCCAATTGCCCTTAACTCAATCTCATCGCACACATGAAGCATATCGTGAACGCGGTTAATATGTAATTCACGACCTCTTATACGCTCGGTGGCGAGGTTGGAACTACTCGAGGTGCGGTATTCTCCCCCTTCCTATCTTATAGTGCTCTCATTCCAATTGCCCACAACTCAATCTCATCGCTCACATGAAGCATATTGTGAACGCGGATAATATGTAATTCACGACATCTTATACGCTCGGCGGCGAGGTTGCAACTACTCGAGTTGCGGTGTTCTCCCCCTTCCTCTTTTATAGTGCTCTCATTCCAATTGCCCACAACTCAATCTCATCGCACACATGAAGCATATCGTGAACGCGGATAATATATAATTCACGACCTCTTGTACGCTCGGTGGCGAGGTTGGAACTACTCGAGGTGCGGTGTTCTCCCCCTTCCTCTTTTATAGTGCTCTCATGCCAATTGCCCACAACTCAATCTCATCGCACACATAAAGCATATCGTGAACGCGGATAATATATAATTCGCGACCTCTTGTACGCTCGGTGGCAAGGTTGGAACTACTCGAGGTGCGGTGTTCTCCCCCTTCCTCTTTTATAGTGCTCTCATTCCAATTGCCCACAACTCAATCTCATCGCACACATGAAGCATATCGTGCATGCGGATAATATATAATTCACGACCTCTTATACGCTCGGTGGCGAGGTTGAAACTACTCGAGGTGCGGTATTCTCCCCCTTCCTCTTTTATATTGCTCTCATTCCAATTGCCCACAACTCAATCTCATCGCACACATGAAGCATATCGTGAACGCGGATAGTATATAATTCACGACCTCTTGTACGCTCGGTGGCGAAGTCGGAACTACTCGAGGTGCGGTGTTCTTCCCCTTCCTCTTTTATAGTGCTCTCATTCCAATTGCCCACAACTCAATCTCATCGCACACATGAAGCATATCGTGCATGCGGATAATATGTAATTCACGACCTCTTATACGCTCGGTGGCGAGGTTGAAACTACTCGAGGTGCGGTATTCTCCCCCTTCCTCTTTTATATTGCTCTCATTCCAATTGCCCACCACTCAATCTCATCGCACACATGAAGCATATCGTGAACGCGGATAGTATATAATTCACGACCTCTTGTACGCTCGGTGGCGAGGTCGGAACTACTCGAGGTGCGGTGTTCTTCCCCTTCCTCTTTTATAGTGCTCTCATTCCAATTGCCCACAACTCAATCTGATTGCACACATGAAGCATATCGTGAAGGCGGATAATATGTATTTCACGACCTCTTATACGCTCGGTGGCGAGGTTGAAACTACTCGAGGTGCGGTGTTCTCCCCCTTCCTATCTTATAGTGCTCTCATTCCAATTACCCACAACTCAATCTCATCGCTCACATGAAGCATAACGTGAACGCGGATAATTTGTAATTCACGACATCTTATACGCTCGGCGGCGAGGTTGCAACTACTCGAGTTGCAGTGTTCTCCCCCTACCTCTTTTATAGTGCTCTCATTCCAATTGCCCACAACTCAATCTCATCGCACACATGAAGCATATCGTGAACGCGGATATATATAATTCACGACCTCTTGTACGCTCGGTGGCGAGGTTGGAACTACTCGAGGTGCGGTGTTCTCCCCCTTCCTCTTTTATAGTGCTCTTATTCCAATTGCCCACAACTCAATCTCATCGCACACATGAAGCATATCGTGAACGCGGATAATATGTAAATCACGACCTCTTATACGCTCGGTGGCGAGGTTGGAACTACTCGAGGTGCGGTGTTCTCCCCCTTCCTCTTTTATAGTGCTCTCATTCCAATTGCCCACAACTCAATCTCATCGCACACATGAAGCATATCGTGAACGCGGATAGTATATAATTCACGACCTCTTGTACGCTCGGTGGTGAGGTTGGAACTACTCGAAGTGCGGTGTTCTCCCCCTTCCTCTTTTATAGTGCTCTCATTCCAATTGCCCACAACTCAATCTCATCGCACACATGAAGCATATCGTGAACGCGGATAATATGTAATTCACGACCTCTTATACGCTCGGTGGCGAGGTTGAAACTACTCGAGGTGCGGTATTCTCCTCCTTCCTATCTTATAGTGCTCTCATTCCAATTGCCCACAACTCAATCTCATCGCACACAAGAAGCAAATCTTGAACGCGGATAATATGTAATTCACGACATCTTATACGCTCGGTGGCGAGGTTGTAACTACTCGAGGTGCGGTATTCTCCCCCTTCCTATCTTATAGTGCTCTCATTCAAATTGCCCACAACTCAATCTCATCGCTCACATGAAGCATATCGTGAACGCGGATAATATGTAATTCACGACATCTTATACGCTCGGCGGCGAGGTTGCAACTACTCGAGTTGCGGTGTTCTCCCCCTTCCTCTTTTATAGTGCTCTCATTCCAATTGCCCACAACTCAATCTCATCGCACACATGAAGCATATCGTGAACGCGGATAATATGCAATTCACGACATCTTATACGCTCGGCGTTGAGGTTGCAACTACTCGAGTTGCGGTGTTCTCCCCCTTCCTCTTTTATAGTGCTCTCATTCCAATTGCCCACAACTCAATCTCATCGCACACATGAAGCATATCGTGAACGCGGATAATATGTAAATCACGACCTCTTATACGCTCGGTGGCGAGGTTGGAACTACTCGAGGTGCGGTGTTCTCCCCCTTCCTCTTTTATAGTTCTCTCATTCCAATTGCCCACAACTCAATCTCACCGCACACATGAAGCATATCGTGAACGCGGATAATATGCAATTCACGACATCTTATACGCTCGGCGTTGAGGTTGCAACTACTCGAGTTGCGGTGTTCTCCCCCTTCCTCTTTTATAGTGCTCTCATTCCAATTGCCCACAACTCAATCTCATCGCACACATGAAGCATATCGTGAACGCGGATAATATGTAAATCACGACCTCTTATACGCTCGGTCGCGAGGTTGGAACTACTCGAGGTGCGGTGTTCTCCCCCTTCCTCTTTTATAGTGCTCTCATTCCAATTGCCCACAACTCAATCTCATCGCACACATGAAGCATATCGTGAACGCGGATAATATGTAAATCACGACCTCTTATACGCTCGGTGGCGAGGTTGGAACTACTCGAGTTGCGGTGTTCTCCCCCTTCCTCTTTTATAGTGCTCTCATTCCAATTGCCCACAACTCAATCTCATCGCACACATGAAGCATATCGTGAACGCGGATAATATGTAAATCACGACCTCTTATACGCTCGGTGGCGAGGTTGGAACGACTCGAGGTGCGGTGTTCTCCCCCTTCCTCTTTTATAGTGCTCTCATTCCAATTGCCCACAACTCAATCTCATCGCACACATCAAGCATATCGTGAACGCGGATAATATGTAAATCACGACCTCTTATACGCTCGGTGGCGAGGTTTGAACTACTCGAGGTGCGGTGTTCTCCCGCTTCCTCTTTTATAGTGCTCTCATTCCAATTGCCCACAACTCAATCTCACCGCACACATGAAGCATATCGTGAACGCGGATAATATGTAATTCACGACATCTTATACGCTCGGCGTTGAGGTTGCAACTACTCGAGGTGCGGTATTCTCCCCCTTCCTATCTTATAGTGCTCTCATTCCAATTGCCCACAACTCAATCTCACCGCACACATGAAGCATATCGTGAACGCGGATAATATGTAAATCACGACCTCTTATACGCTCGGTGGCGAGGTTGGAACTACCCGAGGTGCGGTGTTCTCCCCCTTCCTCTTTTATAGTGCTCTCATTCCAATTGCCCACAACTCAATCTCATCGCACACATGAAGCATATCGTGAACGCGGATAATATGTAAATCACGACCTCTTATACGCTCGGTGGCGAGGTTGGAACTACTCGAGGTGCGGTGTTCTCCCGCTTCCTGTTTTATAGTGCTCTCATTCCAATTGCCCACAACTCAATCTCATCGCACACATGAAGCATATCGTGAACGCGGATAATATGCAATTCACGACCTCTTATACGCTCGGTGGCGAGGTTGGAACTACTCGAGGTGCGGTGTTCTCCCCCTTCCTCTTTTATAGTGCTCTCATTCCAATTGCCCACAACTCAATCTCATCGCACACATGAAGCATATCGTGAACGCGGATAATATGTAAATCACGACCTCTTATACGCTCGGTGGCGAGGTTGGAACTACTCGAGGTGCGGTGTTCTCCCGCTTCCTCTTTTATAGTGCTCTCATTCCAATTGCCCACAACTCAATCTCATCGCACACATGAAGCATATCGTGAACGCGGATAATATGCAATTCACGACCTCTTATACGCTCGGTGGCGAGGTTGGAACTACTCGAGGTGCGGTGTTCTCCCCCTTCCTCTTTTATAGTGCTCTCATTCCAATTGCCCACAACTCAATCTCATCGCACACATGAAGCATATCGTGAACGCGGATAATATGCAATTCACGACCTCTTATACGCTCGGTGGCGAGGTTGGAACTACTCGAGGTGCGGTGTTCTCCCCCTTCCTCTTTTATAGTGCTCTCATTCCAATTGCCCACAACTCAATCTCATCGCACACATGAAGCATATCGTGAACGCGGATACTATGTAAATCACGACCTCTTATACGCTCGGTGGCGAGGTTGGAACTACTCGAGGTGCGGCGTTCTCCCGCTTCCTCTTTTATAGTGCTCTCATTCCAATTGCCCACAACTCAATCTCATCGCACACATGAAGCATATCGTGAACGCGGATAATATGCAATTCACGACCTCTTATACGCTCGGTGGCGAGGTTGGAACTACTCGAGGTGCGGTGTTCTCCCCCTTCCTCTTTTATAGTGCTCTCATTCCAATTGCCCACAACTCAATCTCATCGCACACATGAAGCATATCGTGAACGCGGATAATATGCAATTCACGACCTCTTATACGCTCGGTGGCGAGGTTGGAACTACTCGAGGTGCGGTGTTCTCCCCCTTCCTCTTTTATAGTGCTCTCATTCCAATTGCCCACAACTCAATCTCATCGCACACATGAAGCATATCGTGAACGCGGATAATATGTAAATCACGACCTCTTATACGCTCGGTGGCGAGGTCGGAACTACTCGAGGTGCGGTGTTCTTCCCCTTCCTCTTTTATAGTGCTCTCATTCCAATTGCCCACAACTCAATCTGATTGCACACATGAAGCATATCGTGAAGGCGGATAATATGTATTTCACGACCTCTTATACGCTAGGTGGCGAGGTTGAAACTACTCGAGGTGCGGTGTTCTCCCCCTTCCTATCTTATAGTGCTCTCATTCCAATTACCCACAACTCAATCTCATCGCTCACATGAAGCATAACGTGAACGCGGATAATTTGTAATTCACGACATCTTATACGCTCGGCGGCGAGGTTGCAACTACTCGAGTTGCAGTGTTCTCCCCCTACCTCTTTTATAGTGCTCTCATTCCAATTGCCCACAACTCAATCTCATCGCACACATGAAGCATATCGTGAACGCGGATATATATAATTCACGACCTCTTGTACGCTCGGTGGCGAGGTTGGAACTACTCGAGGTGCGGTGTTCTCCCCCTTCCTCTTTTATAGTGCTCTTATTCCAATTGCCCACAACTCAATCTCATCGCACACATGAAGCATATCGTGAACGCGGATAATATGTAAATCACGACCTCTTATACGCTCGGTGGCGAGGTTGGAACTACTCGAGGTGCGGTGTTCTCCCCCTTCCTCTTTTATAGTGCTCTCATTCCAATTGCCCACAACTCAATCTCATCGCACACATGAAGCATATCGTGAACGCGGATAGTATATAATTCACGACCTCTTGTACGCTCGGTGGTGAGGTTGGAACTACTCGAAGTGCGGTGTTCTCCCCCTTCCTCTTTTATAGTGCTCTCATTCCAATTGCCCACAACTCAATCTCATCGCACACATGAAGCATATCGTGAACGCGGATAATATGTAATTCACGACCTCTTATACGCTCGGTGGCGAGGTTGAAACTACTCGAGGTGCGGTATTCTCCTCCTTCCTATCTTATAGTGCTCTCATTCCAATTGCCCACAACTCAATCTCATCGCACACAAGAAGCAAATCGTGAACGCGGATAATATGTAATTCACGACATCTTATACGCTCGGTGGCGAGGTTGTAACTACTCGAGGTGCGGTATTCTCCCCCTTCCTATCTTATAGTGCTCTCATTCAAATTGCCCACAACTCAATCTCATCGCTCACATGAAGCATATCGTGAACGCGGATAATATGTAATTCACGACATCTTATACGCTCGGCGGCGAGGTTGCAACTACTCGAGTTGCGGTCAGTGATGCCAACTTAGCGGATTCCCCGCTAAGTCTGGCGGATTTTATTTTATATTGACGGGGAAAAAATCAGTCTAGCGGCTAGTGGATTTTCTGACGGGTCATTTTTGTACATAGCGGGTTTCTGGTGGATACCTCACGCAGCGGACCAATTCAAAATCGCCCTGCAAGAAACCATTTCCGTGTTCTCTAAAAATGCGGAAATTGTTTAACTTCAGAGGCTCCTGTTCACTTGCTCCGCCTATCTCAGACAAACAAATCCGTGAGGTCTCAAAGCGGCGATCGCTTTCTAAGAAATAAATAACGGACGAGCTGCGATGCACCAATCTTTGGGCTCTGCGCGCCCTCTGGTGTGAAGTTCACTCCTACAAGGACGCCTGCAGCGAAAACCCATTCGTTGAGCTGGCCGGATTTGCCATGTTGATGCTCGTGTTGCCGCATTCAAATGCCGAAGTAGAGAGGACATTTAGTCAGCTCAACATAGTAAAATCCAAGCTAAGGAACAAGCTGAAGCCGGAAACAAATGCCATCCTCGTCGTAAGAGCGGTATTGAAGTGACACCAGAAAAGTTGTTTTGATTACGAACTTCCCGCGGCAGTTGTTAGTGCAATCGGGACATCTACCGCGTATGTGCAATCAAGTCACCTGTCTGCTTCCTCAACAAGTACCAGTGGTCCTGTAGAGATGGTGCCAGACGACAACAGCGGCGACAAAGACCTCGATGTGTTTTTCGTTGACCTGTGAGTTGTTTTTTCATCAGTGCGAACATGAATAACGTTTAGCCTCATCTGTGATGAGGTTCACCCATGACGACCACCGCAGCACTGAAGCCTCAAGTGTTCTAGTTAGACTCCTTGAAAGACTATTTTGTATGTTATTTCAGCTCTCGTAGTTTTGGGAAGCTTTTAGAAATGATAAAGGTATTTATCATACGAAATTGCAGTATTTTTGAATAAAATAGGCCATAGTGGGAAATTTAGCGGATATGTTTTAGAATCTAGCGGGATCTGGCGGATTTCTCATTGCTTTTTAGCGGATGTCTGACGCTCAGCGATGGCAACACTGGTTGCGGTGTTCTCCCCCTTCCTCTTTTATAGTGCTCTCATTCCAATTGCCCACAACTCAATCTCATCGCACACATGAAGCATATCGTGAACGCGGATAATATGCAATTCACGACATCTTATACGCTCGGCGTTGAGGTTGCAACTACTCGAGTTGCGGTGTTCTCCCCCTTCCTCTTTTATAGTGCTCTCATTCCAATTGCCCACAACTCAATCTCATCGCACACATGAAGCATATCGTGAACGCGGATAATATGTAAATCACGACCTCTTATACGCTCGGTGGCGAGGTTGGAACTACTCGAGGTGCGGTGTTCTCCCCCTTCCTCTTTTATAGTTCTCTCATTCCAATTGCCCACAACTCAATCTCACCGCACACATGAAGCATATCGTGAACGCGGATAATATGCAATTCACGACATCTTATACGCTCGGCGTTGAGGTTGCAACTACTCGAGTTGCGGTGTTCTCCCCCTTCCTCTTTTATAGTGCTCTCATTCCAATTGCCCACAACTCAATCTCATCGCACACATGAAGCATATCGTGAACGCGGATAATATGTAAATCACGACCTCTTATACGCTCGGTGGCGAGGTTGGAACTACTCGAGGTGCGGTGTTCTCCCCCTTCCTCTTTTATAGTGCTCTCATTCCAATTGCCCACAACTCAATCTCATCGCACACATGAAGCATATCGTGAACGCGGATAATATGTAAATCACGACCTCTTATACGCTCGGTGGCGAGGTTGGAACTACTCGAGTTGCGGTGTTCTCCCCCTTCCTCTTTTATAGTGCTCTCATTCCAATTGCCCACAACTCAATCTCATCGCACACATGAAGCATATCGTGAACGTGGATAATATGTAAATCACGACCTCTTATACGCTCGGTGGCGAGGTTGGAACGACTCGAGGTGCGGTGTTCTCCCCCTTCCTCTTTTATAGTGCTCTCATTCCAATTGCCCACAACTCAATCTCATCGCACACATCAAGCATATCGTGAACGCGGATAATATGTAAATCACGACCTCTTATACGCTCGGTGGCGAGGTTTGAACTACTCGAGGTGCGGTGTTCTCCCGCTTCCTCTTTTATAGTGCTCTCATTCCAATTGCCCACAACTCAATCTCACCGCACACATGAAGCATATCGTGAACGCGGATAATATGTAATTCACGACATCTTATACGCTCGGCGTTGATGTTGCAACTACTCGAGGTGCGGTATTCTCCCCCTTCCTATCTTATAGTGCTCTCATTCCAATTGCCCACAACTCAATCTCACCGCACACATGAAGCATATCGTGAACGCGGATAATATGTAAATCACGACCTCTTATACGCTCGGTGGCGAGGTTGGAACTACTCGAGGTGCGGTGTTCTCCCCCTTCCTCTTTTATAGTGCTCTCATTCCAATTGCCCACAACTCAATCTCATCGCACACATGAAGCATATCGTGAACGCGGATAATATGTAAATCACGACCTCTTATACGCTCGGTGGCGAGGTTGGAACTACTCGAGGTGCGGTGTTCTCCCGCTTCCTGTTTTATAGTGCTCTCATTCCAATTGCCCACAACTCAATCTCATCGCACACATGAAGCATATCGTGAACGCGGATAATATGTAATTCACGACCTCTTATACGCTCGGTGGCGAGGTTGAAACTACTCGAGGTGCGGTATTCTCCTCCTTCCTATCTTATAGTGCTCTCATTCCAATTGCCCACAACTCAATCTCATCGCACACAAGAAGCAAATCGTGAACGCGGATAATATGTAATTCACGACATCTTATACGCTCGGTGGCGAGGTTGTAACTACTCGAGGTGCGGTATTCTCCCCCTTCCTATCTTATAGTGCTCTCATTCAAATTGCCCACAACTCAATCTCATCGCTCACATGAAGCATATCGTGAACGCGGATAATATGTAATTCACGACATCTTATACGCTCGGCGGCGAGGTTGCAACTACTCGAGTTGCGGTGTTCTCCCCCTTCCTCTTTTATAGTGCTCTCATTCCAATTGCCCACAACTCAATCTCATCGCACACATGAAGCATATCGTGAACGCGGATAATATGCAATTCACGACATCTTATACGCTCGGCGTTGAGGTTGCAACTACTCGAGTTGCGGTGTTCTCCCCCTTCCTCTTTTATAGTGCTCTCATTCCAATTGCCCACAACTCAATCTCATCGCACACATGAAGCATATCGTGAACGCGGATAATATGTAAATCACGACCTCTTATACGCTCGGTGGCGAGGTTGGAACTACTCGAGGTGCGGTGTTCTCCCCCTTCCTCTTTTATAGTTCTCTCATTCCAATTGCCCACAACTCAATCTCACCGCACACATGAAGCATATCGTGAACGCGGATAATATGCAATTCACGACATCTTATACGCTCGGCGTTGAGGTTGCAACTACTCGAGTTGCGGTGTTCTCCCCCTTCCTCTTTTATAGTGCTCTCATTCCAATTGCCCACAACTCAATCTCATCGCACACATGAAGCATATCGTGAACGCGGATAATATGTAAATCACGACCTCTTATACGCTCGGTGGCGAGGTTGGAACTACTCGAGGTGCGGTGTTCTCCCCCTTCCTCTTTTATAGTGCTCTCATTCCAATTGCCCACAACTCAATCTCATCGCACACATGAAGCATATCGTGAACGCGGATAATATGTAAATCACGACCTCTTATACGCTCGGTGGCGAGGTTGGAACTACTCGAGTTGCGGTGTTCTCCCCCTTCCTCTTTTATAGTGCTCTCATTCCAATTGCCCACAACTCAATCTCATCGCACACATGAAGCATATCGTGAACGCGGATAATATGTAAATCACGACCTCTTATACGCTCGGTGGCGAGGTTGGAACGACTCGAGGTGCGGTGTTCTCCCCCTTCCTCTTTTATAGTGCTCTCATTCCAATTGCCCACAACTCAATCTCATCGCACACATCAAGCATATCGTGAACGCGGATAATATGTAAATCACGACCTCTTATACGCTCGGTGGCGAGGTTTGAACTACTCGAGGTGCGGTGTTCTCCCGCTTCCTCTTTTATAGTGCTCTCATTCCAATTGCCCACAACTCAATCTCACCGCACACATGAAGCATATCGTGAACGCGGATAATATGTAATTCACGACATCTTATACGCTCGGCGTTGAGGTTGCAACTACTCGAGGTGCGGTATTCTCCCCCTTCCTATCTTATAGTGCCCTCATTCCAATTGCCCACAACTCAATCTCACCGCACACATGAAGCATATCGTGAACGCGGATAATATGTAAATCACGACCTCTTATACGCTCGGTGGCGAGGTTGGAACTACTCGAGGTGCGGTGTTCTCCCCCTTCCTCTTTTATAGTGCTCTCATTCCAATTGCCCACAACTCAATCTCATCGCACACATGAAGCATATCGTGAACGCGGATAATATGTAAATCACGACCTCTTATACGCTCGGTGGCGAGGTTGGAACTACTCGAGATGCGGTGTTCTCCCGCTTCCTGTTTTATAGTGCTCTCATTCCAATTGCCCACAACTCAATCTCATCGCACACATGAAGCATATCGTGAACGCGGATAATATGCAATTCACGACCTCTTATACGCTCGGTGGCGAGGTTGGAACTACTCGAGGTGCGGTGTTCTCCCCCTTCCTCTTTTATAGTGCTCTCATTCCAATTGCCCACAACTCAATCTCATCGCACACATGAAGCATATCGTGAACGCGGATAATATGTAAATCACGACCTCTTATACGCTCGGTGGCGAGGTTGGAACTACTCGAGGTGCGGTGTTCTCCCGCTTCCTCTTTTATAGTGCTCTCATTCCAATTGCCCACAACTCAATCTCATCGCACACATGAAGCATATCGTGAACGCGGATAATATGCAATTCACGACCTCTTATACGCTCGGTGGCGAGGTTGGAACTACTCGAGGTGCGGTGTTCTCCCCCTTCCTCTTTTATAGTGCTCTCATTCCAATTGCCCACAACTCAATCTCATCGCACACATGAAGCATATCGTGAACGCGGATAATATGCAATTCACGACCTCTTATACGCTCGGTGGCGAGGTTGGAACTACTCGAGGTGCGGTGTTCTCCCCCTTCCTCTTTTATAGTGCTCTCATTCCAATTGCCCACAACTCAATCTCATCGCACACATGAAGCATATCGTGAACGCGGATAATATGTAAATCACGACCTCTTATACGCTCGGTGGCGAGGTTGGAACTACTCGAGGTGCGGTGTTCTCCCGCTTCCTCTTTTATAGTGCTCTCATTCCAATTGCCCACAACTCAATCTCATCGCACACATGAAGCATATCGTGAACGCGGATAATATGCAATTCACGACCTCTTATACGCTCGGTGGCGAGGTTGGAACTACTCGAGGTGCGGTGTTCTCCCCCTTCCTCTTTTATAGTGCTCTCATTCCAATTGCCCACAACTCAATCTCATCGCACACATGAAGCATATCGTGAACGCGGATAATATGCAATTCACGACCTCTTATACGCTCGGTGGCGAGGTTGGAACTACTCGAGGTGCGGTGTTCTCCCCCTTCCTCTTTTATAGTGCTCTCATTCCAATTGCCCACAACTCAATCTCATCGCACACATGAAGCATATCGTGAACGCGGATAATATGTAAATCACGACCTCTTATACGCTCGGTGGCGAGGTCGGAACTACTCGAGGTGCGGTGTTCTTCCCCTTCCTCTTTTATAGTGCTCTCATTCCAATTGCCCACAACTCAATCTGATTGCACACATGAAGCATATCGTGAAGGCGGATAATATGTATTTCACGACCTCTTATACGCTCGGTGGCGAGGTTGAAACTACTCGAGGTGCGGTGTTCTCCCCCTTCCTATCTTATAGTGCTCTCATTCCAATTACCCACAACTCAATCTCATCGCTCACATGAAGCATAACGTGAACGCGGATAATTTGTAATTCACGACATCTTATACGCTCGGCGGCGAGGTTGCAACTACTCGAGTTGCAGTGTTCTCCCCCTACCTCTTTTATAGTGCTCTCATTCCAATTGCCCACAACTCAATCTCATCGCACACATGAAGCATATCGTGAACGCGGATATATATAATTCACGACCTCTTGTACGCTCGGTGGCGAGGTTGGAACTACTCGAGGTGCGGTGTTCTCCCCCTTCCTCCTTTATAGTGCTCTTATTCCAATTGCCCACAACTCAATCTCATCGCACACATGAAGCATATCGTGAACGCGGATAATATGTAAATCACGACCTCTTATACGCTCGGTGGCGAGGTTGGAACTACTCGAGGTGCGGTGTTCTCCCCCTTCCTCTTTTATAGTGCTCTCATTCCAATTGCCCACAACTCAATCTCATCGCACACATGAAGCATATCGTGAACGCGGATAGTATATAATTCACGACCTCTTGTACGCTCGGTGGTGAGGTTGGAACTACTCGAAGTGCGGTGTTCTCCCCCTTCCTCTTTTATAGTGCTCTCATTCCAATTGCCCACAACTCAATCTCATCGCACACATGAAGCATATCGTGAACGCGGATAATATGTAATTCACGACCTCTTATACGCTCGGTGGCGAGGTTGAAACTACTCGAGGTGCGGTATTCTCCTCCTTCCTATCTTATAGTGCTCTCATTCCAATTGCCCACAACTCAATCTCATCGCACACAAGAAGCAAATCGTGAACGCGGATAATATGTAATTCACGACATCTTATACGCTCGGTGGCGAGGTTGTAACTACTCGAGGTGCGGTATTCTCCCCCTTCCTATCTTATAGTGCTCTCATTCAAATTGCCCACAACTCAATCTCATCGCTCACATGAAGCATATCGTGAACGCGGATAATATGTAATTCACGACATCTTATACGCTCGGCGGCGAGGTTGCAACTACTCGAGTTGCGGTGTTCTCCCCCTTCCTCTTTTATAGTGCTCTCATTCCAATTGCCCACAACTCAATCTCATCGCACACATGAAGCATATCGTGAACGCGGATAATATGCAATTCACGACATCTTATACGCTCGGCGTTGAGGTTGCAACTACTCGAGTTGCGGTGTTCTCCCCCTTCCTCTTTTATAGTGCTCTCATTCCAATTGCCCACAACTCAATCTCATCGCACACATGAAGCATATCGTGAACGCGGATAATATGTAAATCACGACCTCTTATACGCTCGGTGGCGAGGTTGGAACTACTCGAGGTGCGGTGTTCTCCCCCTTCCTCTTTTATAGTTCTCTCATTCCAATTGCCCACAACTCAATCTCACCGCACACATGAAGCATATCGTGAACGCGGATAATATGCAATTCACGACATCTTATACGCTCGGCGTTGAGGTTGCAACTACTCGAGTTGCGGTGTTCTCCCCCTTCCTCTTTTATAGTGCTCTCATTCCAATTGCCCACAACTCAATCTCATCGCACACATGAAGCATATCGTGAACGCGGATAATATGTAAATCACGACCTCTTATACGCTCGGTGGCGAGGTTGGAACTACTCGAGGTGCGGTGTTCTCCCCCTTCCTCTTTTATAGTGCTCTCATTCCAATTGCCCACAACTCAATCTCATCGCACACATGAAGCATATCGTGAACGCGGATAATATGTAAATCACGACCTCTTATACGCTCGGTGGCGAGGTTGGAACTACTCGAGTTGCGGTGTTCTCCCCCTTCCTCTTTTATAGTGCTCTCATTCCAATTGCCCACAACTCAATCTCATCGCACACATGAAGCATATCGTGAACGCGGATAATATGTAAATCACGACCTCTTATACGCTCGGTGGCGAGGTTGGAACGACTCGAGGTGCGGTGTTCTCCCCCTTCCTCTTTTATAGTGCTCTCATTCCAATTGCCCACAACTCAATCTCATCGCACACATCAAGCATATCGTGAACGCGGATAATATGTAAATCACGACCTCTTATACGCTCGGTGGCGAGGTTTGAACTACTCGAGGTGCGGTGTTCTCCCGCTTCCTCTTTTATAGTGCTCTCATTCCAATTGCCCACAACTCAATCTCACCGCACACATGAAGCATATCGTGAACGCGGATAATATGTAATTCACGACATCTTATACGCTCGGCGTTGATGTTGCAACTACTCGAGGTGCGGTATTCTCCCCCTTCCTATCTTATAGTGCTCTCATTCCAATTGCCCACAACTCAATCTCACCGCACACATGAAGCATATCGTGAACGCGGATAATATGTAAATCACGACCTCTTATACGCTCGGTGGCGAGGTTGGAACTACTCGAGGTGCGGTGTTCTCCCCCTTCCTCTTTTATAGTGCTCTCATTCCAATTGCCCACAACTCAATCTCATCGCACACATGAAGCATATCGTGAACGCGGATAATATGTAAATCACGACCTCTTATACGCTCGGTGGCGAGGTTGGAACTACTCGAGGTGCGGTGTTCTCCCGCTTCCTGTTTTATAGTGCTCTCATTCCAATTGCCCACAACTCAATCTCATCGCACACATGAAGCATATCGTGAACGCGGATAATATGCAATTCACGACCTCTTATACGCTCGGTGGCGAGGTTGGAACTACTCGAGGTGCGGTGTTCTCCCCCTTCCTCTTTTATAGTGCTCTCATTCCAATTGCCCACAACTCAATCTCATCGCACACATGAAGCATATCGTGAACGCGGATAATATGTAAATCACGACCTCTTATACGCTCGGTGGCGAGGTTGGAACTACTCGAGGTGCGGTGTTCTCCCGCTTCCTCTTTTATAGTGCTCTCATTCCAATTGCCCACAACTCAATCTCATCGCACACATGAAGCATATCGTGAACGCGGATAATATGCAATTCACGACCTCTTATACGCTCGGTGGCGAGGTTGGAACTACTCGAGGTGCGGTGTTCTCCCCCTTCCTCTTTTATAGTGCTCTCATTCCAATTGCCCACAACTCAATCTCATCGCACACATGAAGCATATCGTGAACGCGGATAATATGTAAATCACGACCTCTTATACGCTCAGTGGCGAGGTTGGAACTACTCGAGGTGCGGTGTTCTCCCCCTTCCTCTTTTATAGTGCTCTCATTCCAATTGCCCACAACTCAATCTCACCGCACACATGAAGCATATCGTGAACGCGGATAATATGCAATTTTCGACATCTTATACGCTCGGCGTTGAGGTTGCAACTACTCGAGTTGCGGTGTTCTCCCCCTTCCTATCTTATAGTGCTCTCATTCCAATTGCCCACAACTCAATCTCATCGCACACATGAAGCATATCGTGAACGCGGATAATATATAATTCACGACCTCTTGTACGCTCGGTGGCGAGGTCGGAACTACTCGAGGTGCGGTGTTCTCCCCTTTCCTCTTTTATAGTGCTCTCATTCCAATTGCCCACAACTCAATCTTATCGCACAGATGAAGCTTATCGTGAACGCGGATAATATGTAATTCACGACCTCTTGTACGCTCGGTGGCGAGGTCGGTACTACTCGAGGTGCGGTATTCTCCCCCTTCCTATCTAATAGTGCTCTCATTCCAATTGCCCACAACTCAATCTCATCGCACACATGAAGCATATCGTGAACGCGGATAATCTGTAATTCACGACATCTTATACGCTAGGTGGCGAGGTTGCAACTACTCGAGGTGCGGTGTTCTCCCCCTTCCTCTTTTATAGTGCTCTCATTCCAATTGCCCACAACTCAATCTCATCGCACACATGAAGCATATCGTGAACGCGGATAATATGTAATTCACGACCTCTTATACGCTCGGTGGCGAGGTTAAAACTACTCGAGGTGCGGTATTCTCCCCCTTCCTCTTTTATAGTGCTCTCATTCCAATTGCCCACAACTCAATCTCATCCCACACATGAAGCATATCGTGAACGCGGATAATATATAATTCACGACCTCTTGTACGCTCGGTAGCGAGGTTGGAACTACTCGAGGTGCGGTGTTCTCCCCCTTCCTCTTTTATAGTGCTCTCCTTCCAATTGCCCACAACTCAATCTCATCGCACACAAGAAGCAAATCGTGAACGCGGATAATATGTAATTCACGACATCTTATACGCTCGGTGGTGAGGTTGAAACTACTCAAGGTGCGGTATTCTCCTCCTTCCTATCTTATAGTGCTCTCATTCCAATTGCCCACAACTCAATCTCATCGCACACATGAAGCATATCGTGAACGCGGATAATATATAATTCACGACCTCTTGTACGCTCGGTGGCGAGGTCGGAACTACTCGAGGTGCGGTGTTCTCCCCTTTCCTCTTTCATAGTGCTCTCATTCCAATTGCCCACAACTCAATCTCATCGCACACAAGAAGCAAATCGTGAACGCGGATAATATGTAATTCACGACATCTTATACGCTCGGTGGCGAGGTTGTAACTACTCGAGGTGCGGTATTCTCCCCCTTCCTATCTTATAGTGCTCTCATTCCAATTGCCCACAACTCAATCTCATCGCACACATGAAGCATATCGTGAACGCGGATAATATGTAATTCACGACATCTTATACGCTCGGTGGCGAGGTTGTAACTACTCGAGTTGCGGTGTTCTCCCCCTTCCTGTTTTATAGTGCTCTCATTCCAATTGCCCACAACTCAATCTCATCGCACACAGGAAGCATATCGTGAACGCGGATAATATATAATTCACGACCTCTTGTACGCTCGGTGGCGAGGTCGGAACTACTCGAGGTGCGGTGTTCTCCCCTTTCCTCTTTTATAGTGCTCTCATTCCAATTGCCCAACACTCAATCTCATCGCACACAAGAAGCAAATCGTGAACGCGGATAATATGTAATTCACGACATCTTATACGCTCGGTGGCGAGGTTGTAACTACTCGAGGTGCGGTATTCTCCCCCTTCCTATCTTATAGTGCTCTCATTCCAATTGCCCACAACTCAATCTCATCGCACACAAGAAGCAAATCGTGAACGCGGATAATATGTAATTCACGACATCTTATACGCTCGGTGGCGAGGTTGTAACTACTCGAGGTGGGGTATTCTCCCCCTTCCTATCTTATAGTGCTCTCATTCCAATTGCCCACAACTCAATCTCATCGCACACATGAAGCATATCGTGAACGCGGATAATATATAATTCACGACCTCTTGTACGCTCGGTGGCGAGGTCGGAACTACTCGAGGTGCGGTGTTCTCCCCTTTCCTCTTTTATAGTGCTCTCATTCCAATTGCCCAACACTCAATCTCATCGCACACAAGAAGCAAATCGTGAACGCGGATAATATGTAATTCACGACATCTTATACGCTCGGTGGCGAGGTTGTAACTACTCGAGGTGCGGTATTCTCCCCCTTCCTATCTTATAGTGCTCTCATTCCAATTGCCCACAACTCAATCTCATCGCACACAAGAAGCAAATCGTGAACGCGGATAATATGTAATTCACGACATCTTATACGCTCGGTGGCGAGGTTGTAACTACTCGAGGTGCGGTATTCTCCCCCTTCCTATCTTATAGTGCTCTCATTCCAATTGCCCACAACTCAATCTTATCGCACAGATGAAGCTTATCGTGAACGCGGATATTATGTAATTCACGACCTCTTGTACGCTCGGTGGCGAGGTCGGAACTACTCGAGGTGCGGTATTCTCCCCCTTCCTATCTTATAGTGCTCTCATTCCAATTGCCCACAACTCAATCTCATCGCACACATGAAGCATATCGTGAACGCGGATAATCTGTAATTCACGACATCTTATACGCTCGGCGGCGAGGTTGCAACTACTCGAGGTGCGGTGTTCTCCCCCTTCCTCTTTTATAGTGCTCTCATTCCAATTGCCCACAACTCAATCTCATCGCACACATGAAGCATATCGTGAACGCGGATAATATGTAATTCACGACCTCTTATACGCTCGGTGGCGAGGTTAAAACTACTCGAGGTGCGGTATTCTCCCCCTTCCTCTTTTATAGTGCTCTCATTCCAATTGCCCACAACTCAATCTCATCGCACACATGAAGCATATCGTGAACGCGGATAATATGTAATTCACGACATCTTATACGCTCGGCGGCGAGGTCGGAACTACTCGAGGTGCGGTATTCTCCCCCTTCCTATCTTATAGTGCTCTCATTCCAATTGCCCACAACTCAATCTCATCGCACACATGAAGCAGATCGAGAACGCGGATAATATGTAATTCACGACATCTTATGCGCTCGGTGGCGAGGTTGCAACTACTCGAGTTGCGGTGTTCTCCCCCTTCCTCTTTTATAGTGCTCTCATTCCAATTGCCCACAACTCAATCTCATCGCACAGATGAAGCGTATCGTGAACGCGGATAATATGTAATTCACGACATCTTATACGCTCGGCGGCGAGGTCGGAACTACTCGAGGTGCGGTATTCTCCCCCTTCCTATCTTATAGTGCTCTCAATCCAATTGCCCACAACTCAATCTCATCGCACACATGAAGCATATCGTGAACGCGGATAATATGTAAATCACGACCTCTTATACGCTCGGTGGCGAGGTTGGAACTACTCGAGGTGCGGTGTTCTCCTGCTTCCTCTTTTATAGTGCTCTCATTCCAATTGCCCACAACTCAATCTCATCGCACACATGAAGCATATCGTGAACGCGGATAATATGCAATTCACGACCTCTTATACGCTCGGTGGCGAGGTTGGAACTACTCGAGGTGCGGTATTCTCCCCCTTCCTATCTTATAGTGCTCTCAATCCAATTGCTCACAACTCAATCTCATCGCTCTCATGAAGCATATCGCGAACGCGGATAATATGTAATTCACGACATCTTATACGCTCGGCGGCGAGGTTGCAACTACTCGAGTTGCGGTGTTCTCCCCCTTCCTCTTTTATAGTGCTCTCATTCCAATTGCCCACAGCTCAATCTCATCGCACACAAGAAGCAAATCGTGAACGCGGATAATATGTAATTCACGACATCTTATACGCTCGGTGGCGAGGTTGTAACTACTCGAGGTGCGGTATTCTCCCCCTTCCTATCTTATAGTGCTCTCATTCCAATTGCCCACAACTCAATCTCATCGCACACATGAAGCATATCGTGAACGCGGATAATATATAATTCACGACCTCTTGTACGCTCGGTGGCGAGGTCGGAACTACTCGAGGTGCGGTGTTCTCCCCTTTCCTCTTTTATAGTGCTCTCATTCCAATTGCCCACAACTCAATCTCATCGCACACAAGAAGCAAATCGTGAACGCGGATAATATGTAATTCACGACATCTTATACGCTCGGTGGCGAGGTTGAAACTACTCAAGGTGCGGTATTCTCCTCCTTCCTATCTTATAGTGCTCTCATTTCAATTGCCCACAACTCAATCTCATCGCACACATGAAGCATATCGTGAACGCGGATAATATATAATTCACGACCTCTTGTACGCTCGGTGGCGAGGTCGGAACTACTCGAGGTGCGGTGTTCTCCCCTTTCCTCTTTTATAGTGCTTTCATTCCAATTGCCCACAACTCAATCTCATCGCACACAAGAAGCAAATCATGAACGCGGATAATATGTAATTCACGACCTCTTATACGTTCGGTGGCGAGGTTGAAACTACTCAAGGTGCGGTATTCTCCTCCTTCCTATCTTATAGTGCTCTCATTCCAATTGCCCACAACTCAATCTCATCGCACACATGAAGCATATCGTGAACGCGGATAATATATAATTCACGACCTCTTGTACGCTCGGTGGCGAGGTCGGAACTACTCGAGGTGCGGTGTTCTCCCCTTTCCTCTTTTATAGTGCTCTCATTCCAATTGCCCACAACTCAATCTCATCGCACACAAGAAGCAAATCGTGAACGCGGATAATATGTAATTCACGACATCTTATACGCTCGGTGGCGAGGTTGTAACTACTCGAGGTGCGGTATTCTCCCCCTTCCTATCTTATAGTGCTCTCATTCCAATTGCCCACAACTCAATCTCATCGCACACATGAAGCATATCGTGAACGCGGATAATATGTAATTCACGACATCTTATACGCTCGGTGGCGAGGTTGTAACTACTCGAGTTGCGGTGTTCTCCCCCTTCCTGTTTTATAGTGCTCTCATTCCAATTGCCCACAACTCAATCTCATCGCACACAGGAAGCATATCGTGAACGCGGATAATATATAATTCACGACCTCTTGTACGCTCGGTGGCGAGGTCGGAACTACTCGAGGTGCGGTGTTCTCCCCTTTCCTCTTTTATAGTGCTCTCATTCCAATTGCCCACAACTCAATCTCATCGCACACAAGAAGCAAATCGTGAACGCGGATAATATGTAATTCACGACATCTTATACGCTCGGTGGCGAGGTTGTAACTACTCGAGGTGCGGTATTCTCCCCCTTCCTATCTTATAGTGCTCTCATTCCAATTGCCCACAACTCAATCTCATCGCACACAAGAAGCAAATCGTGAACGCGGATAATATGTAATTCACGACATCTTATACGCTCGGTGGCGAGGTTGTAACTACTCGAGGTGCGGTATTCTCCCCCTTCCTATCTTATAGTGCTCTCATTCCAATTGCCCACAACTCAATCTCATCGCACACATGAAGCATATTGTGAACGCGGATAATATATAATTCACGACCTCTTGTACGCTCGGTGGCGAGGTCGGAACTACTCGAGGTGCGGTGTTCTCCCCTTTCCTCTTTTATAGTGCTCTCATTCCAATTGCCCACAACTCAATCTTATCGCACAGATGAAGCTTATCGTGAACGCGAATATTATGTAATTCACGACCTCTTGTACGCTCGGTGGCGAGGTCGGAACTACTCGAGGTGCGGTATTCTCCCCCTTCCTATCTTATAGTGCTCTCATTCCAATTGCCCACAACTCAATCTCATCGCACACATGAAGCATATCGTGAACGCGGATAATCTGTAATTCACGACATCTTATACGCTCGGCGGCGAGGTTGCAACTACTCGAGGTGCGGTGTTCTCCCCCTTCCTCTTTTATAGTGCTCTCATTCCAATTGCCCACAACTCAATCTCATCGCACACATGAAGCATATCGTGAACGCGGATAATATGTAATTCACGACCTCTTATACGCTCGGTGGCGAGGTTAAAACTACTCGAGGTGCGGTATTCTCCCCCTTCCTCTTTTATAGTGCTCTCATTCCAATTGCCCACAACTCAATCTCATCGCACACATGAAGCATATCGTGAACGCGGATAATATGTAATTCACGACATCTTATACGCTCGGCGGCGAGGTCGGAACTACTCGAGGTGCGGTATTCTCCCCCTTCCTATCTTATAGTGCTCTCATTCCAATTGCCCACAACTCAATCTCATCGCACACATGAAGCATATCGTGAACGCGGATAATATATAATTCACGACCTCTTGTACGCTCGGTGGCGAGGTCGGAACTACTCGAGGTGCGGTGTTCTCCCCTTTCCTCTTTTATAGTGCTCTCATTCCAATTGCCCACAACTCAATCTCATCGCACACAAGAAGCAAATCGTGAACGCGGATAATATGTAATTCACGACATCTTATACGCTCGGTGGCGAGGTTGTAACTACTCGAGGTGCGGTATTCTCCCCCTTCCTATCTTATAGTGCTCTCATTCCAATTGCCCACAACTCAATCTCATCGCACACATGAAGCATATCGTGAACGCGGATAATATGTAATTCACGACATCTTATACGCTCGGTGGCGAGGTTGTAACTACTCGAGTTGCGGTGTTCTCCCCCTTCCTGTTTTATAGTGCTCTCATTCCAATTGCCCACAACTCAATCTCATCGCACACATGAAGCATATCGTGAACGCGGATAATATATAATTCACGACCTCTTGTACGCTCGGTGGCGAGGTCGGAACTACTCGAGGTGCGTTGTTCTCCCCTTTCCTCTTTTATAGTTCTCTCATTCCAATTGCCCACAACTCAATCTCATCGCACACAAGAAGCAAATCGTGAACGCGGATAATATGTAATTCACGACATTATACGCTCGGTGGCGAGGTTGCAACTACTCGAGGTGCGGTATTCTCCCCCTTCCTATCTTATAGTGCTCTCATTCCAATTGCCCACAACTCAATCTCATCGCACACAAGAAGCAAATCGTGAACGCGGATAATATGTAATTCACGACCTCTTGTACGCTCGGTGGCGAGGTCGGAACTACTCGAGGTGCGGTATTCTCCCCCTTCCTATCTTATAGTGCTCTCATTCCAATTGCCCACAACTCAATCTCATCGCACACATGAAGCATATCGTGAACGCGGATAATCTGTAATTCACGACATCTTATACGCTCGGCGGCGAGGTTGCAACTACTCGAGGTGCGGTGTTCTCCCGCTTCCTCTTTTATAGTGCTCTCATTCCAATTGCCCACAACTCAATCTCATCGCTCACATGAAGCATATCGTGAACGCGGATAATATGTAATTCACGACATCTTATACGCTCGGGGCGAGGTTGTAACTACTCGAGGTGCGGTATTCTCCCGCTTCCTCTTTTATAGTGCTCTCATTCAAATTGCCCACAACTCAATCTCATCGCACACATGAAGCATATCGTGAACGCGGATAATATGTCATTCACGACATCTTATACGCTCGGGGCGAGGTTGTAACTACTCGAGGTGCGGTATTCTCCCCCTTCCTCTTTTATAGTGCTCTCATTCAAATTGCCCACAACTCAATCTCATCGCACACATGAAGCATATCGTGAACGCGGATAATCTGTAATTCACGACATCTTATACGCTCGGCGGCGAGGTTGCAACTACTCGAGGTGCGGTGTTCTCCCGCTTCCTCTTTTATAGTGCTCTCATTCCAATTGCCCACAACTCAATCTCATCGCTCACATGAAGCATATCGTGAACGCGGATAATATGTAATTCACGACATCTTATACGCTCGGGGCGAGGTTGTAACTACTCGAGGTGCGGTATTCTCCCGCTTCCTCTTTTATAGTGCTCTCATTCAAATTGCCCACAACTCAATCTCATCGCACACATGAAGCATATCGTGAACGCGGATAATATGTAATTCACGACATCTTATACGCTCGGGGCGAGGTTGTAACTACTCGAGGTGCGGTATTCTCCCGCTTCCTCTTTTATAGTGCTCTCATTCAAATTGCCCACAACTCAATCTCATCGCACACATGAAGCATATCGTGAACGCGGATAATCTGTAATTCACGACATCTTATACGCTCGGCGGCGAGGTTGCAACTACTCGAGGTGCGGTGTTCTCCCGCTTCCTCTTTTATAGTGCTCTCATTCCAATTGCCCACAACTCAATCTCATCGCTCACATGAAGCATATCGTGAACGCGGATAATATGTAATTCACGACCTCTTATACGCTCGGTGGCGAGGTCGGAACTACTCGAGGTGCGGTGTTCTCCCCTTTCCTCTTTTATAGTGCTCTTATTCCAATTGCCCACAACTCAATCTTATCGCACAGATGAAGCTTATCGTGAACGCGGATAATATGTAATTCACGACCTCTTGTACGCTCGGTGGCGAGGTCGGAACTACTCGAGGTGCGGTATTCTCCCCCTTCCTATCTTATAGTGCTCTCATTCCAATTGCCCACAACTCAATCTCATCGCACACATGAAGCATATCGTGAACGCGGATAATCTGTAATTCACGACATCTTATACGCTCGGCGGCGAGGTTGCAACTACTCGAGGTGCGGTGTTCTCCCGCTTCCTCTTTTATAGTGCTCTCATTCCAATTGCCCACAACTCAATCTCATCGCTCACATGAAGCATATCGTGAACGCGGATAATATGTAATTCACGACATCTTATACGCTCGGGGCGAGGTTGTAACTACTCGAGGTGCGGTATTCTCCCGCTTCCTCTTTTATAGTGCTCTCATTCAAATTGCCCACAACTCAATCTCATCGCAGACATGAAGCATATCGTGAACGCGGATAATATGTAATTCACGACATCTTATACGCTCGGGGCGAGGTTGTAACTACTCGAGGTGCGGTATTCTCCCCCTTCCTCTTTTATAGTGCTCTCATTCAAATTGCCCACAACTCAATCTCATCGCACACATGAAGCATATCGTGAACGCGGATAATCTGTAATTCACGACATCTTATACGCTCGGCGGCGAGGTTGCAACTACTCGAGGTGCGGTGTTCTCCCGCTTCCTCTTTTATAGTGCTCTCATTCCAATTGCCCACAACTCAATCTCATCGCTCACATGAAGCATATCGTGAACGCGGATAATATGTAATTCACGACATCTTATACGCTCGGGGCGAGGTTGTAACTACTCAAGGTGCGGTATTCTCCCGCTTCCTCTTTTATAATGCTCTCATTCAAATTGCCCACAACTCAATCTCATCGCACACATGAAGCATATCGTGAACGCGGATAATATGTAATTCACGACATCTTATACGCTCGGGGCGAGGTTGTAACTACTCGAGGTGCGGTATTCTCCCGCTTCCTCTTTTATAGTGCTCTCATTCAAATTGCCCACAACTCAATCTCATCGCACACATGAAGCATATCGTGAACGCGGATAATCTGTAATTCACGACATCTTATACGCTCGGCGGCGAGGTTAAAACTTCTCGAGGTGCGGTATTCTCCCCCTTCCTCTTTTATAGTGCTCTCATTCAAATTGCCCACAACTCAATCTCATCGCACACATGAAGCATATCGTGAACGCGGATAATATGTAATTCACGACATCTTATACGCTCGGGGCGAGGTTGTAACTACTCGAGGTGCGGTATTCTCCCGCTTCCTCTTTTATAGTGCTCTCATTCAAATTGCCCACAACTCAATCTCATCGCACACATGAAGCATATCGTGAACGCGGATAATCTGTAATTCACGACATCTTATACGCTCGGCGGCGAGGTTAAAACTTCTCGAGGTGCGGTATTCTCCCCCTTCCTCTTTTATAGTGCTCTCATTCAAATTGCCCACAACTCAATCTCATCGCAGACATGAAGCATATCGTGAACGCGGATAATATGTAATTCACGACATCTTATACGCTCGGGGCGAGGTTGTAACTACTCGAGGTGCGGTATTCTCCCGCTTCCTCTTTTATAGTGCTCTCATTCAAATTGCCCACCACTCAATCTCATCGCACACATGAAGCATATCGTGAACGCGGATAATCTGTAATTCACGACATCTTATACGCTCGGCGGCGAGGTTAAAACTTCTCGAGGTGCGGTATTCTCCCCCTTCCTCTTTTATAGTGCTCTCATTCAAATTGCCCACAACTCAATCTCATCGCACACATGAAGCATATCGTGAACGCGGATAATATGTAATTCACGACATCTTATACGCTCGGGGCGAGGTTGTAACTACTCGAGGTGCGGTATTCTCCCCCTTCCTATCTTATAGTGCTCTCATTCAAATTGCCCACAACTCAATCTCATCGCTCACATGAAGCATATCGTGAACGCGGATAATATGTAAATCACGACCTCTTATACGCTCGGTGGCGAGGTTGGAACTACTCGAGGTGCGGTGTTCTCCTGCTTCCTCTTTTATAGTGCTCTCATTCCAATTGCCCACAACTCAATCTCATCGCACACATGAAGCATATCGTGAACGCGGATAATATGCAATTCACGACCTCTTATACGCTCGGTGGCGAGGTTGGAACTACTCGAGGTGCGGTATTCTCCCCCTTCCTATCTTATAGTGCTCTCAATCCAATTGCTAACAACTCAATCTCATCGCTCTCATGAAGCATATCGTGAACGCGGATAATATGTAATTCACGACATCTTATACGCTCGGCGGCGAGGTTGCAACTACTCGAGTTGCGGTGTTCTCCCCCTTCCTCTTTTATAGTGCTCTCATTCCAATTGCCCACAGCTCAATCTCATCGCACACATGAAGCATATCGTGAACGCGGATAATATGTAATTCACGACCTCTTATACGCTCGGTGGCGAGGTTGAAACTACTCAAGGTGCGGTATTCTCCTCCTTCCTATCTTATAGTGCTCTCATTCCAATTGCCCACAACTCAATCTTATCGCACACAAGAAGCAAATCGTGAACGCGGATAATATGTAATTCACGACATCTTATACGCTCGGTGGCGAGGTTGTAACTACTCGAGGTGCGGTATTCTCCCCCTTCCTATCTTATAGTGCTCTCATTCCAATTGCCCACAACTCAATCTCATCGCACACATGAAGCATATCGTGAACGCGGATAATATATAATTCACGACCTCTTGTACGCTCGGTGGCGAGGTCGGAACTACTCGAGGTGCGGTGTTCTCCCCTTTCCTCTTTTATAGTGCTCTCATTCCAATTGCCCACAACTCAATCTTATCGCACAGATGAAGCTTATCGTGAACGCGGATAATATGTAATTCACGACCTCTTGTACGCTCGGCGGTGAGGTCGGAACTACTCGAGGTGCGGTATTCTCCCCCTTCCTATCTTATAGTGCTCTCATTCCAATTGCCCACAACTCAATCTCATCGCACACATGAAGCATATCGTGAACGCGAATAATCTGTAATTCACGACATCTTATACGCTCGGCGGCGAGGTTGCAACTACTCGAGGTGCGGTGTTCTCCCCCTTCCTCTTTTATAGTGCTCTCATTCCAATTGCCCACAACTCAATCTCATCGCACACATGAAGCATATCGTGAACGCGGATAATATGTAATTCACGACCTCTTATACGCTCGGTGGCGAGGTTAAAACTACTCGAGGTGCGGTATTCTCCCCCTTCCTCTTTTATAGTGCTCTCATTCCAATTGCCCACAACTCAATCTCATCGCACACATGAAGCATATCGTGAACGCGGATAATATGTAATTCACGACCTCCTATACGCTCGGTGGCAAGGTTGAAACTACTCGAGGTGCGGTATTCTCCTTCTTCCTATCTTATAGTGCTCTCATTCCAATTGCCCACAACTCAATCTCATCGCACACAAGAAGCAAATCGTGAACGCGGATAATATGTAATTCACGGCATCTTATACGCTCGGTGGCGAGGTTGTAACTACTCGAGGTGCGGTATTCTCCCCCTTCCTATTTTATAGTGCTCTCATTCAAATTGCCCACAACTCAATCTCATCGCTCACATGAAGCATATCGTGAACGCGGATAACATGTAATTCACGACATCTTATACGCTCGGCGGCGAGGTTGCAACTACTCGAGTTGCGGTGTTCTCCCCCTTCCTCTTTTATTGTGCTCTCATTCCAATTGCCCACAACTCAATCTCATCGCACACATGAAGCATATCGTGAACGCGGATAATCTGTAATTCACGACATCTTATACGCTCGGCGGCGAGGTTGCAACTACTCGAGGTGCGGTGTTCTCCCCCTTCCTCTTTTATAGTGCTCTCATTCCTATTGCCCACAACTCAATCTCATCGCACACATGTAGCATATCGTGAACGCGGATAATATGTAATTCACGACCTCTTATACGCTCGGTGGTGAGGTTAAAACTACTCGAGGTGCGGTATTCTCCCCCTTCCTCTTTTATAGTGCTCTCATTGCAATTGCCCACAACTCAATCTCATCGCACACATGAAGCATATCGTGAACGCGGATAATATGTAATTCACGACCTCTTATACGCTCGGTGGCGAGGTTGAAACTACTCGAGGTGCGGTATTCTCCTCCTTCCTATCTTATAGTGCTCTCATTCCAATTGCCCACAACTCAATCTCATCGCTCACAAGAAGCAAATCGTGAACGCGGATAATATGTAATTCACGACATCTTATACGCTCGGGGCGAGGTTGTAACTACTCGAGGTGCGGTATTCTCCCCCTTCCTATCTTATAGTGCTCTCATTCAAATTGCCCACAACTCAATCTCATCGCTCACATGAAGCATATCGTGAACGCGGATAATATGTAATTCACGACATCTTATACGCTCGGCGGCGAGGTTGCAACTACTCGAGTTGCGGTGTTATCCCCCTTCCTCTTTTATAGTGCTCTCATTCCAATTGCCCACAACTCAATCTCATCGCACACATGAAGCAGATCGTGAACGCGGATAATATGTAATTCACGACATCTTATACGCTCGGCGGCGAGGTCGGAACTACTCGAGGTGCGGTATTCTCCCCCTTCCTATCTTTTAGTGCTCTCATTCCAATTGCCCACAACTCAATCTCATCGCACACATGAAGCAGATCGTGAACGCGGATAATATGTAATTCACGACATCTTATGCGCTCGGTGGCGAGGTTGTAACTACTCAAGGTGCGGTATTCTCCCCCTTCCTATCTTATAGTGCTCTCATTCCAATTGCCCACAACTCAATCTCATCGCACACATGAAGCATATCGTTAACGCGGATAATATGTAATTCACGACCTCTTGTACGCTCGGTGGCGAGGTTGAAACTACTCGAGGTGCGGTATTCTCCCCCTTCCTATCTTATAGTGCTCTCATTCCAATTGCCCACAACTCAATCTCATCGCACACATCAAGCATATCGTGAACGCGGATAATATGTAATTCACGACCTCTTGTACGCTCGGTGGCGGAGTTGGAACTACTCGAGGTGCGGTATTCTCCCCCTTCCTATCTTATAGTGCTCTCATTCCAATTGCCCACAATTCAATCTCATCGCACACATGAAGCATATCGTGAACGCGGATAATATGTAATTCACGACATCTTATACGCTCGGCGGCGAGGTTGCAACTACTCGAGTTGCGGTGTTCTCCCCCTTCCTCTTTTATAGTGCTCTCATTCCAATTGCCCACAACTCAATCTCATCGCACACATGAAGCATATCGTGAACGCGGATAATAAATAATTCACGACCCCTTGTACGCTCGGTGGCAAGGTTGGAACTACTCGAGGTGCGGTGTTCTCCCCCTTCCTCTTTTATAGTGCTCTCATTCCAATTTCCCACAACTCAATCTCATCGCACACATGAAGCATATCGTGAACGCGGATAATATGTAATTCACGACCTCTTATACGCTCGGTGGCGAGGTTAAAACTACTCGAGGTGCGGTATTCTCCCGCTTCCTCTTTTATAGTGCTCTCATTCAAATTGCCCACAACTCAATCTCATCGCACACATGAAGCATATCGTGAACGCGGATAATATGTAATTCACGACATCTTATACGCTCGGGGCGAGGTTGTAACTACTCGAGGTGCGGTATTCTCCCGCTTCCTCTTTTATAGTGCTCTCATTCAAATTGCCCACAACTCAATCTTATCGCACACATGAAGCATATCGTGAACGCGGATAATCTGTAATTCACGACATCTTATACGCTCGGCGGCGAGGTTGCAACTACTCGAGGTGCGGTGTTCTCCCGCTTCCTCTTTTATAGTGCTCTCATTCCAATTGCCCACAACTCAATCTCATCGCTCACATGAAGCATATCGTGAACGCGGATAATATGTAATTCACGACCTCTTATACGCTCGGTGGCGAGGTTAAAACTTCTCGAGGTGCGGTATTCTCCCCCTTCCTCTTTTATAGTGCTCTCATTCAAATTGCCCACAACTCAATCTCATCGCACACATGAAGCATATCGTGAACGCGGATAGTATGTAATTCACGACATCTTATACGCTCGGGGCGAGGTTGTAACTACTCGAGGTGCGGTATTCTCCCCCTTCCTATCTTATAGTGCTCTCATTCAAATTGCCCACAACTCAATCTCATCGCTCACATGAAGCATATCGTGAACGCGGATAATATGTAATTCACGACATCTTATACGCTCGGCGGCGAGGTTGCAACTACTCGAGTTGCGGTGTTCTCCCCCTTCCTCTTTTATAGTGCTCTCATTCCAATTGCCCACAACTCAATCTCATCGCACACATGAAGCATATCGTGAACGCGGATAATATGTAATTCACGACATCTTATACGCTCGGCGGCGAGGTCGGAACTACTCGAGGTGCGGTATTCTCCCCCTTCCTATCTTATAGTGCTCTCATTCCAATTGCCCACAACTCAATCTCATCGCACACATGAAGCATATCGTGAACGCGGATAATATGTAATTCACGACATCTTATACGCTCGGCGGCGAGGTCGGAACTACTCGAGGTGCGGTATTCTCCCCCTTCCTATCTTATAGTGCTCTCATTCCAATTGCCCACAACTCAATCTCATCGCACACATGAAGCATATCGTGAACGCGGATAATAAATAATTCACGACCCCTTGTACGCTCGGTGGCAAGGTTGGAACTACTCGAGGTGCGGTGTTCTCCCCCTTCCTCTTTTATAGTGCTCTCATTCCAATTTCCCACAACTCAATCTCATCGCACACATGAAGCATATCGTGAACGCGGATAATATGTAATTCACGACCTCTTATACGCTCGGTGGCGAGGTTAAAACTACTCGAGGTGCGGTATTCTCCCGCTTCCTCTTTTATAGTGCTCTCATTCAAATTGCCCACAACTCAATCTCATCGCACACATGAAGCATATCGTGAACGCGGATAATATGTAATTCACGACATCTTATACGCTCGGGGCGAGGTTGTAACTACTCGAGGTGCGGTATTCTCCCGCTTCCTCTTTTATAGTGCTCTCATTCAAATTGCCCACAACTCAATCTTATCGCACACATGAAGCATATCGTGAACGCGGATAATCTGTAATTCACGACATCTTATACGCTCGGCGGCGAGGTTGCAACTACTCGAGGTGCGGTGTTCTCCCGCTTCCTCTTTTATAGTGCTCTCATTCCAATTGCCCACAACTCAATCTCATCGCTCACATGAAGCATATCGTGAACGCGGATAATATGTAATTCACGACCTCTTATACGCTCGGTGGCGAGGTTAAAACTTCTCGAGGTGCGGTATTCTCCCCCTTCCTCTTTTATAGTGCTCTCATTCAAATTGCCCACAACTCAATCTCATCGCACACATGAAGCATATCGTGAACGCGGATAGTATGTAATTCACGACATCTTATACGCTCGGGGCGAGGTTGTAACTACTCGAGGTGCGGTATTCTCCCCCTTCCTATCTTATAGTGCTCTCATTCAAATTGCCCACAACTCAATCTCATCGCTCACATGAAGCATATCGTGAACGCGGATAATATGTAATTCACGACATCTTATACGCTCGGCGGCGAGGTTGCAACTACTCGAGTTGCGGTGTTCTCCCCCTTCCTCTTTTATAGTGCTCTCATTCCAATTGCCCACAACTCAATCTCATCGCACACATGAAGCATATCGTGAACGCGGATAATATGTAATTCACGACATCTTATACGCTCGGCGGCGAGGTCGGAACTACTCGAGGTGCGGTATTCTCCCCCTTCCTATCTTATAGTGCTCTCATTCCAATTGCCCACAACTCAATCTCATCGCACACATGAAGCATATCGTGAACGCGGATAATATGTAATTCACGACATCTTATACGCTCGGCGGCGAGGTCGGAACTACTCGAGGTGCGGTATTCTCCCCCTTCCTATCTTATAGTGCTCTCATTCCAATTGCCCACAACTCAATCTCATCGCACACATGAAGCATATCGTGAACGCGGATAATATGTAAATCACGACCTCTTATACGCTCGGTGGCGAGGTTGGAACTACTCGAGGTGCGGTGTTCTCCTGCTTCCTCTTTTATAGTGCTCTCATTCCAATTGCCCACAACTCAATCTCATCGCACACATGAAGCATATCGTGAACGCGGATAATATGCAATTCACGACCTCTTATACGCTCGGTGGCGAGGTTGGAACTACTCGAGGTGCGGTATTCTCCCCCTTCCTATCTTATAGTGCTCTCAATCCAATTGCTAACAACTCAATCTCATCGCTCTCATGAAGCATATCGTGAACGCGGATAATATGTAATTCACGACATCTTATACGCTCAGCGGCGAGGTTGCAACTACTCGAGTTGCGGTGTTCTCCCCCTTCCTCTTTTATAGTGCTCTCATTCCAATTGCCCACAGCTCAATCTCATCGCACACATGAAGCATATCGTGAACGCGGATACTATGTAATTCACGACCTCTTATACGCTCGGTGGCGAGGTTGAAACTACTCAAGGTGCGGTATTCTCCTCCTTCCTATCTTATAGTGCTCTCATTCCAATTGCCCACAACTCAATCTTATCGCACACAAGAAGCAAATCGTGAACGCGGATAATATGTAATTCACGACATCTTATACGCTCGGTGGCGAGGTTGTAACTACTCGAGGTGCGGTATTCTCCCCCTTCCTATCTTATAGTGCTCTCATTCCAATTGCCCACAACTCAATCTCATCGCACACATGAAGCATATCGTGAACGCGGATAATATATAATTCACGACCTCTTGTACGCTCGGTGGCGAGGTCGGAACTACTCGAGGTGCGGTGTTCTCCCCTTTCCTCTTTTATAGTGCTCTCATTCCAATTGCCCACAACTCAATCTTATCGCACAGATGAAGCTTATCGTGAACGCGGATAATATGTAATTCACGACCTCTTGTACGCTCGGCGGTGAGGTCGGAACTACTCGAGGTGCGGTATTCTCCCCCTTCCTATCTTATAGTGCTCTCATTCCAATTGCCCACAACTCAATCTCATCGCACACATGAAGCATATCGTGAACGCGAATAATCTGTAATTCACGACATCTTATACGCTCGGCGGCGAGGTTGCAACTACTCGAGGTGCGGTGTTCTCCCCCTTCCTCTTTTATAGTGCTCTCATTCCAATTGCCCACAACTCAATCTCATCGCACACATGAAGCATATCGTGAACGCGGATAATATGTAATTCACGACCTCTTATACGCTCGGTGGCGAGGTTAAAACTACTCGAGGTGCGGTATTCTCCCCCTTCCTCTTTTATAGTGCTCTCATTCCAATTGCCCACAACTCAATCTCATCGCACACATGAAGCATATCGTGAACGCGGATAATATGTAATTCACGACCTCCTATACGCTCGGTGGCAAGGTTGAAACTACTCGAGGTGCGGTATTCTCCTTCTTCCTATCTTATAGTGCTCTCATTCCAATTGCCCACAACTCAATCTCATCGCACACAAGAAGCAAATCGTGAACGCGGATAATATGTAATTCACGGCATCTTATACGCTCGGTGGCGAGGTTGTAACTACTCGAGGTGCGGTATTCTCCCCCTTCCTATTTTATAGTGCTCTCATTCAAATTGCCCACAACTCAATCTCATCGCTCACATGAAGCATATCGTGAACGCGGATAACATGTAATTCACGACATCTTATACGCTCGGCGGCGAGGTTGCAACTACTCGAGTTGCGGTGTTCTCCCCCTTGCTCTTTTATAGTGCTCTCATTCCAATTGCCCACAACTCAATCTCATCGCACACATGAAGCATATCGTGAACGCGGATAATCTGTAATTCACGACATCTTATACGCTCGGCGGCGAGGTTGCAACTACTCGAGGTGCGGTGTTCTCCCCCTTCCTCTTTTATAGTGCTCTCATTCCTATTGCCCACAACTCAATCTCATCGCACACATGAAGCATATCGTGAACGCGGATAATATGTAATTCACGACCTCTTATACGCTCGGTGGTGAGGTTAAAACTACTCGAGGTGCGGTATTCTCCCCCTTCCTCTTTTATAGTGCTCTCATTGCAATTGCCTACAACTCAATCTCATCGCACACATGAAGCATATCGTGAACGCGGATAATATGTAATTCACGACCTCTTATACGCTCGGTGGCGAGGTTGAAACTACTCGAGGTGCGGTATTCTCCTCCTTCCTATCTTATAGTGCTCTCATTCCAATTGCCCACAACTCAATCTCATCGCTCACAAGAAGCAAATCGTGAACGCGGATAATATGTAATTCACGACATCTTATGCGCTCGGTGGCGAGGTTGCAACTACTCGAGTTGCGGTGTTCTCCCCCTTCCTCTTTTATAGTGCTCTCATTCCAATTGCCCACAACTCAATCTCATCGCACACATGAAGCATATCGTGAACGCGGATAATATGTAATTCACGACATCTTATACGCTCGGCGGCGAGGTCGGAACTACTCGAGGTGCGGTACTCGAGGTGCGAATTCGCGTGGTTTTCGTGTGGAAGAGGACGAAGAGGTTGGGTTGGAGCAGTTTTTCTTTTTGTCCTAGCTTGACGAGCAGTTCTGCGGAAGGTTTCCTTGAGTGAGACAAGATTGGTGACAAGATTGGTGGAGGAGCTGGGTACGACAACTGACGACGCACCCCATGCACAAGAGCCCATCCAGGAGCCGGAACACAAGCCCTGTGCCCGTGGACACGCCAGTTCACAGAACAAGCCGCCGCCAACGAGGCCTACCACCAGAGACACCGGCACAGCTTATCCATAGAGCGACTATGACTTCGCCTCAAGGCGTCATGGAAACTCCTACGTCGTCGGCACCAATTCATTGCACTGTCCAGAACCCGCTGATGCCTAGTCCCTTTCACGGAGAGCTGTTTGAGGATGTGGACGACTGGCTGAGCGAGTTCGAACACGTCGCAGCGATCAACTACTGGGACGAAGCCGCCAAACTCCGCAACGTCTACGCGTGTTTGAAAGACGGCGCCCGAACGTGGTTCATGAACAGAAGTGATGTCTTGACATCCTGGCGCGAGTTCCAGCATCGCCTCTTGGAGACCTACCGGAGCCCCGACCGCCGCGATCGTGCTGAACGTGCATTGATTTCACGCATCCAGATGCCTAATGAGACCGGCTCTTTCTCCAGAAGCCGAGCAATACACGCAGTACGCCGAAGAGGCTCGTCAACTGGCTCGCGTGAACATCGGTCACCAACAAGACGCAGATGCACGACGTTACAACCTTCGCCGTCGAAACGTCGCATACCACCCGGGTGAACGAGTGTGGGTGTGGACACCTGTCCGACGACCAGGCTTGTCTGAAAAGCTTCTGAGCCGTTATTTCGGACCATACAAGGTTATCCGACGTGTGAGTGACCTTACATACGAAGTACTTCCGGACGGCACAGTGTCGTCACGTCGACAACATCGGCCCGAAACTGTGCATGTCGTACGACTCAAGCCGTACTACACACAATAGTCTCTGTGCTTGCGAGTTACTTCGCAAACGTGACAGTGATCTCATGTGTTGTTT